>NC_073243.2:31670000-32319166 GCF_029281585.2 Gorilla gorilla gorilla
CCTAGTAGAAGGAGAAGCCAGAAATAAATACTTAAGGATGCAAAAGAAAATCTGGAAAGTATGGTTTTGTGGGCCGGGCGTGGTAGCTCACGCCTGTAATCCCAGCACTTTGGGAGGCCGAGATGGGTGGATCACTTGAGGTCAGGAGTTTGAGACCAGCCTGGCCAACATGGTGAAACCCCATCTCTATTAAAAATACAAAAATTAGCTGGGCATGGTGGTGGGCGTCTGTAATCCCAGCTACTTGGGAGGCTGAGGCAGGAGAATCGCTTGAACTCGGGAGGTGGAGGTTGCAGTGAGCCGAGATCGCACCACTGCATTCCATCCTGGGCGACATATCAAGACTCTGTCTCAAAACAAACAAACCAAAAAAAAAAAAGTATGGTGCGGGGGAGGCATAGTGGATAGTATCGACTATTTTGACCTGTGTGGAGAGGTCAGGCCAGATAAGAGCTAAAAACTGTGCTTGGGTTTATTGACTCGGAAGTCACTGGTGACTCTGTTGAAAGCAGTTTGATGGAGTAATGTGGGTGAAAGAAGGGCAGAGTATTGCTATTTGAGGAGTGAGGATGACAGAATAGGAAGTGGAGATGGTAAGGGTGGATAAGTTGCTGGGTTTTTAGAGACAGTGGCGGAGGTGGGGTGGGGTGGGGATGTCTTGCTGTGTTGCCCAGGCTGGTCTGAAACTCCTGGGTTCAAAAGATACTCCTGCCTCAGTCTCCTGTGTAGCTGGGATTGCAGGTGTGCACTACTGTGCCCTGCTAAGGATAGATTAACTTTTAAGAAGTTTGTCTGTAAAGCAGAAAGTATATATAGAGCAGTAACTCTGTGGGAGAGATATGAACATATTTTGATTTAGGTCGAATAGAGCTGCCAAGGAGGGAAGAGTTATGGTATTTTAGGTTTTCTTTTTCTTCCTTTTTTTTTTTTTGGAGACAGGGTCTCACTCTGTCACCCAGGCTGGAGTGCAGTGGCATGACCTCGGCTCACTGCAGCCTCAACCTCCTGGCCTCAAGTGATCCATCTCAGCCTCCCAAGTAGCTGGGATTACATGTGTCCACTACATGCCTGGCCAATTTTTGTTTTTTTTTTTTGTCGAAATGGGATTTTGCCATATTGCCTAGGCTGGTCTTGAACTCCTGGGCTCAAGCACTCCACCTGCCTCGGCCTCCCAAAGTGCTGGGATTACAGGTGTGAGCCGCTGTGTCCTGCCTGGTATTTTATGTTTTTTTGTGACGGGTTTTTCATTTTATGTGTCACATCACTCCTCTAGCAATGTAAGCTTTGCAAGAATGAAGTCTGTCAGTGTAATAAATGGCAACAAAATTCCCATCTTGGGGATTTATTATTGCCTACAACAGGAAGTCCAGGGGTAGAGAGCTGTGGAGGTGCTTTGGTGAATTAATGATGTTATGCCTGTGGACCAATTCCTGGATTTCCCTCATGGTTGCAAAATGGCTGCTGCAGCTCTAAACACTGTCTCTTTACATGATATCATCCAAAAGTAGGAAACAAGGAGAGGGTGGGGATTCTGCTCTTGTAGCTTTCTTTTTTCCAGTGAGAAAACCCTTTCCTAGAAGCACCCCAACAGACTTCTCTTCAGGTCTTACTGTCCAGGAGTTGGTCACAGACATACCCCTTTGTTTGCCAGGAAGGTGGAAAAGTAACAATCTGTTTTCTTCAGACTATTATAAGAGGTGGACTCTACCAGGAAGAAAGAAGGAGAAGGGAATGGATTATTGCCAATGTCCACATGATTGGCCACAAGTTCTGTGTCTTCCGCTTTGTTAGTGCCTGCTGCAGTGCTGGGCGTTTACAGGTGGGTCTTTGGCAAATAGTTTTATTCTCCAGTGAGGTTTATAGTGCAATAAAACAAATATGTGAGGTAGAGAGGAGAAGTAATGTCCTGGTAAATCAGAATGGGAATGAGAGTGTGGGGAAAAAAATTAAAGTCTTAGGGAAAAGTAAATGGGCAGAAAGAGAGAAAATGACTTCAATTTCAGTGGTTTTAATGTGAAGAATACTCTTAATGTATTAAAAGTTTTAGACCAGGGACTGGCAACTATAGCCTATAGGCTGAATCTGGCCCACTGCTTGTTTTTATAGGATCAGTGAGCTAAGAATAATTTTTATAGTTTTAAATGATTGGAATTTAATATTTCTGATGTGAAAATCATGTGAAATTCAAATTTCAAGGCTCATAATTAAAGTTTTATTGGAATACAGCAATGCTGTGTCCATTTTTGTGGCACAATGGCAGAGTTGAGTAGTTGTAACAGAGCCCATGTGGCCTGCGAAGGGCTCAGATATTTACTCTCTGGTCCTTTACAGAAAAGGTTACTGACCCCTGTTCTAGATCATGCCTTTTCTGGAAATCCTTGTCCATTAATATTAGACTCAATTATTAAGCAGAAGAAAACACAGAAGGAAGGAGAAGGAAATATTAGTGGGCTTCTTTTCTTGCTGGTAGTCCCTTCCCTACTTTCTTATTGACTACTCAGATCTAGGAGTCGAGCGAGGCACACAGGGCATTAGAGTTACCAGCTTGCCTCCTAGTACCGCAAACTAAAAAATATTAAATCTGTTGTTCATCTCCTTCTAAGTATAGTGTTTCTTTCCAGTGGTATTAAAATGATCCAGGTTCATATAAATTTCAGGAGAAGTAGGAGGGAATTGGTCACTGACTTGAAAACTGTTTAATGGAAATGTGATTTCATGTATGGATCTAGGGAAATGTATACTGCAAACATAGTTGATTATTCCATTTGAACGTTAAATTCCATTGGTATGTAGCATGTGCTTTATCCTGCATGTCAGTTAAAAATGACTTTCCGACCTATATAATCCTCACAATAGGATTTCCCTGTGGAGTTCTGCCATGCCCTCTTCACCAGAAGAGTTTTTGAGTATGGGTATAATTACTAGTGATGTTGGTTATTTTGGCTACCACATTTAAAAATTGACTAATGGGAAAGGAAAATAGATGTAACAAATCTAATAAAGTTTACCCAGAAATCCAGGGTGAGTAAATGTAGCAGAAGAATTTGGAATAAGAACAGAGAAGGGGAACGTGTGGAGGACCTCAGAAGGACAGGTGAGAGGCGACAAAGGGTCCCTCAAAGATGAATGAGCTCATCACATCCAGGGGTTTTGAGCACTGATTCCTTTAAAGCACCTATCAGGAAGAGCTCCTCCTGAGTGAGCCCCAAGCCCCATTCATGATTCCTTCTTCTTTCCTTGATGTTCCCCTGACCACTCCCTGCAAAGTAAGAGCTCATTTTCTAGTGCCTTTCCAGTGGGGCCAGGTACTTCATCCACAGCAGCTCCCTAAAGTTGCTTGTGGGGTCATGGGCTTTGGGGCTAGTTCTCTGAGGGCTGCAGTGCCTTGAACACAATCTTTCAACACTGTGTATCCAATAGTTAAGCAGCTAAAATCAGAGGCCTGCAGACTTGCCCTAGCATACTTTATCAGGGCTTCTTCTGCGAGATTATGACTAGTTTTTCTCATCTTCTTTTGCACACCACAATGTTCTAATACATATGTCCTTGTACTCATATTCATGCATGCATATATATGCATGTTTATTGTAAGTAAACATATATCCACACATCATCTTTTTCTTTTTCTGTGGAAGAGTATGGTAAGTTTTTACTGCCTAGAAACCCACATCATAATAATAACCAACTTTAAATATCTCATTCAGATAGGGAGCTTTGTCTTATATTTGATCTCATCTAATCTTTACAACAATGAGGTGGGACAGATGAGTGCCATAGTTATAACGCACCAATTTTTTCAGCAGGTACTATAGTTATAATTTCCACTGCACAGATTAGAAAACTGAACGTCAGGGAGATTGAACAACCTTCCCAAGGAAATGCCAGAAAGTGGACTCGAACTGAGGTCTTCTGACCCTAGGCACAGTGTCCTTCTACTTGCCTGCACTGCCTTAGGGAGAGTGAATGTCTGATCAATGCATAAAACTTTGCTTCTGCGGCACACTATGTGAATTGAGGCCATGAGAATGCATTTCTTGTAATTAATTTAACGTACTTCCTTCTTCACATATTATGTGAAGCCAAAAACTCAGTTTTTTAGTATTTGCTTTTTTTCTCTGTATTTTTAGAAAGCCATTGCCAAAATGGTTGTGGTCACCAGCATAATACATCATGATATAGCTCTGTCCCGTGAAGGAATCATAATGCTATGTATGATCTGGAGAGGCAGCACGGTGGAGCCACACCTGGGTTTGAAACCTGGCCCAGCCACTTACTAGCTGTGTGGCCTTGGGGAAGTCCCTTACGCTCTTGGATGAATAAAGGAGTGGTGTCTTACTTTCCTCACTGGGAAATGGGAACGATAGCTACCTTATGGGTTAAGAACCAGCTCTAGGGTGGTGCGTAACATATCATGGCTCTCAATGAACAGCATTGGGCTTCTGACTTCAGGGACCTGAAACTGATTCCCAGGATGCATGATCTTGAAACATTTCTGAGAGTGGCCAGTAAAAACAAGAAGGGGTAGTGTCCTGGTTAGGAGTGCAACAGCCTTTAATACTGGCTCCATGACTATATGACCTTGGGAAGCCATTTAATGGTTCTGTTCCTTAGAGTGGTCATTCATAAGATGAAGATGCTAATGGGACCTGTTTTCAGGTGAGTGGAAAAGCCAATAGTACTGTTCTTAGTTGGAGGATGAATATAAACACTTAACCCAGTGCCTGGCACATGGTGGTTTCCTTATTATTATCTTTATTTTTGTGGGTGTTATGGTTTGGATATGGTTTGTCCCACCCAAACTCATGTTGAAATTTGATCCCCTTTGCGGTGGTGTGGGGAGGTGGGCCCTAGTGAGAGGTGTGTGAATCCTGGGGATGGATTCCTCAGGAATAGATTAATGCCCTTCCACAAAGGTGAGCGAGTTCTTACTCTCATGGGATGGATTAGAATGGGATGGGTTGTGAGAAAGAGCCTGGCTCCTTGGTTTCTCTCTTGCTTCCCCTCGCACCATGTGATCTCTGCACACACCAGCTCCCCTTTTGCTTTCCACCAAGAGTTGAAGCAGCTTCAGGCCGTCACCACATGTGTGTGGATGCCCAAACTTGAACTTTTCAGCCACCACAATCATAAGCCAAATAGACCTCTCTTTCTTTTAAAATAAACTACCCAGTCTTGGATATTCTGTTACAGCAACACTAAATGAATTAAGACAGTGGAGTTCAGATGTTTCCATTTGTAATTGAGTTTGTTAATCTATCATCACCCAAAGCTTAAATAAGAGGAAACGGGGAAATTGTAGGTTATTGTTGACAATCTTTGAACAAGTAGAGCATACTCTGTTAGGGAAGGGGCACTTAACCCTCTTGTAAATGGAAGGAAAATACAGCAGGACTTAGAGTAAATTTTAATTGCCCTGACTACAAGTAGAATGAGTGATTTCAGCTGCTTTTGTAACAGAGCAAATACTGAGCTCCAAACTCAGGTGGAGTCTGTGTTCCTTTATATAGAGATACGATATATCTCACATGTGTATATGCAGGTACAGCTAGGTATATTGTCCAATGTAGAGATGAGACAAATAGAGTTCAAGGGCTGGTTCAGGCCAAACAAGGTCTCAGGATAAAAATATCCAGCATCTACAACCTGTAATTGACACTCGGGAATAATTATTCCATGATACTCAGGGACTGGGTTTTCATGTGATGTTATAATTCTGAGATTTGTTTTTTGCAGAATCATGTCTGTTTACGTTTTTCTTTATTTTTCTTTAATAAATAATTGAGGCTGGTGTTCTTGCAACTAAGGAAATTGATGATAACCTACTCAGTTATCCAGGGGAAAGGTCTATCCTAAATCTTAAGGGGAGGCTTGAGTAAAGGGGAGTGGACCATCCTCAGGCAGTAGTCTAATCCCGAGGATCCCAAGCCCACTACACTAAAAAGGAAACCATGAATGACATTGGCTTTAGAAACCTGCTTCTTATATAAAAATGTCCTTGCAAATTAAAAAGCATGAAAAAAGAGATGTACTGCACTTGTCAACAGGGCTATTTCCACATTGTTATGAACGTATTTATGACTTTTGAGAAGGTGTTTTCTCATGATCTGGTCTATCTTCATACTTTTTTTTGTACATAATGTAGAATTCTGAATTCACAATTTGAATAAATGAGCTGCACAAATTAGGGAGAAAGATTGGTTTGATAGAGCACCTTTTTGTGTTAAGACAACTATATTTTCAACTGTGTAATTGAAAGGTGAACATGCTGGATTTATGCCTTAGGGCCACAAGCTTTTTTACAGTATTATGGTAAAGAATTTTTTTTTCAAAACTTGCTTGTGGTTGTAACCACTATTTGAATCTCTTGCTTGTGGCTGTAACCACTGTTTGAATCTCTGCAAGAACTGGAAGAAAAGTGATTGCAATTTAACTTCCATTTAAAATGCTGTTGCATTGAGACTTCCGTTTCTAGTAGTGTAAAGTGATGACATACCCTGAATGATCCTCCCAGTGAAAATAACTAAAAACTTGGGGTAGAAATTTTAAAATTAAATGAATTATTGAGCTGGCAAGAAAGCAAGAAACGTATAGAGACCAAATATAAAATGAAAGCCTGAGTCCTGAGAGGGAAAGCGAGTGCCAAAGCTAGATTTTACCCTGAAAGTGCCTGATAAAACCTGGGACCTTAAACTTCTGTTGTATCAGCATTATGGGTTGAAGAGATTAAGAAAAAGACATCCTAGGGTGAAAAGCCCAGTAGGAAACCTTTCATAGAAAACTGAGACATCAGGAGTCACACCCTCAGTGTAGGGTAGCTTAGACATAAACCCTCCTCCCAAAAGGAGAGAACAAGAAATTTGCCTCTCCTGATTTTGGCTGTGGAGTAGAGGAGAACACCTCTAGGGGAATTCATGTGATTTTCTGGTTTGTTTTTACATTTTCCCACAAAATTTAAAAATTTGTGGAAATTTTGAGCCTACAAAAAAGTTGAAAGAAAAGTACAATGAGGCCAAGTGCAGCTGCTCATGCCTGTAATCCTTGTATTTTAGGAGGCCGAGGGAAGAGGATTCTTTGAGGCCAGGCGTTCGAGACCAGTCAGGGCAACATAGACCCCGTCTCTACAAAATATACAAAACACACACCCCGTGTCTACAAAAAATACAAAAATCTAAGCTGGATGTAGTGGCGCATGTAGAGGCTGAGATGCAAAGATCCCTTGAATCTGGGAGTTTGAGGCTATAGTGAGCTATGACTGTACCACGGCACTCCAGCCTGGATGACAGAGACCCTGTCTCTAAGAAGCAAAGTACTATGAACAGTGCTCTTAGAGTCACTACTTTATCTCATATGCCTATACATATGTGTGTATGTGTCTGTGTATAGATAATATGTTTTTTCACTTATTAACATACTTTTATTAAAACCAACTATTTTTCAAAATGAAAAAATTTAGTGATGACTAGCATTGTTTTACCTTTTTGCAAATCTCTTTTATGTCTGACAATGGAAGACAGTTGGATTCTCAAGTCTGCTTCTTCATTTGATGCACTGCTTTGGTTAAAGTATATGAAGAAAAACTAGTTTCACATAGACTTGCAGTTGGAGGGAGAACTTCATGAACCCCCTGAAATGGTCTCAGGTACCCCCAGGAATCCTCAGATCATATTTCGAGAACCACTGCAACAAAACTGTTTCTCCACTGAAGATTCTCTATAGCTACCAAATTAGTACTAGAATTGGCAATTCCTTCTGTGGCCCAAAACATTTTAACAAGTTGTGATGAGGTAGTGGTAGTAAAGGAAACTTGAACTCTTGTGTTAATTCAATTTTAGGTGACATCAGTTTTTAAATTGAGTTCATACATTTGCCAGCCAAGATTACATATTACAATTTTTTAAAATTTATTTTTCTAAGCTAAGAAGAGAAAGCAACATGTCATATGCATGCAATGTTTACATTTGTATAGTGGTTTTGCATTTTATAAAGCCTCTTTCTGTGCCCCATGTAATGCCATGTAGTCCTTAGAAGCCTGCATCATAGAGGAGGAAAGCTCAGGGTAGACAGGCAACGTGCCCGAGATTGCCATCAGTAGCCAGCCTATGCAACCAGGACTCAGAGCTGGGTGTGATGACTCTGAATCCCACGTTCTTTCCTCATTCAGCTGCCTGGTGCTATCACACCAGAGGAAGACAGGGCTGACTGCTGTTTTCAGGGTCAGCGATCCACATTCCCCCTTGTACGGTTGGAGTCCTCTGACTAAGCGATGCACTCACAGGACAATCCTGTTCTGGCTCTAATGAACACACATTTCACTTTCTTTTTTTGTTTGTTTGTTTTTTGTTTTTTGAGATGGTCTCGCTCTGTCACCCAGGCTGGAGTGCAGTGGTGCAATCTTGGCTCACTGCAACCTTCGCCTCCCGGGTTCATGCCATTCTCCTGCCTCAGCCTCCCGAGTAGTTGGGATTACAGGCTCCTGCCACCACGCCTGGCTAATTTTTTTTGTATTTTTAGCAGAGACGGGGTTTTACCGTCTTAGCCAGGATGGTCTCGATCTCCTGACCTCGTGATCCACCTGTCTCGGCTCCCAAAGTGCTGGGATTACAGGCGTGAGCCACCGCGCCCAGCACATTTCACTTTTAAAAGGTGGCTTTTCAGCCTTGGAAGAGGGGACCCTTCATATACGTTCGCTTTTGTTCACATACACAGGAGACAGCATTCGCTCTAGAATCCAACTGGACTTTATTTGACACAGAATACAATGTGGCTGCGAGAACAGCAAATGGCAAAGACAAAGCAGAAAAGACACAGTTCTATCTAATTTATAATTAAGTGACAGAAGGGCAAGTCATTAAATGAATCACAAAACAGTTAAGCTTGATGGAAGAATTCTTTTTCTGGTGTCCATACTTTTGGAATTCCTATTGTCTGTTGTCCAACAGACACAGCTGTTGTGTTTTGAGCCAGTGAGAGAGACAGTGAAGTGAAAAGCACGGTTACAGGCTCCCCGTGCAACGGTACACACTTCTGAAGTGGCAGACTCTTGGTTAGCTTGACATTCTATGCAGATCCATGCTGTGATTCCTGCAGATGGCACAGTTATTAACCACAACATCCCAAGCCCAGAGGGCTAGCTACTGCATTTCACTTTTTTACTTCAAAGCACTGCTGTTGGTACTGCTTGGGGTATCCACATCCATTGCCACTGCCATTTTGGACCAGCTTTTTTTGTTTGTCTGTTTGAAAGCCAGTTATAAGCACAGGACACTTTACCCTTCAATACTCCAGCAGCCATCTCCTAGATGAAGGACATCTCTTGTATAATTACAATATCCTTATCTCACCTAAGAAAAGTAATGATAATTCCATAATGCCATTTAATATACAGTTTGCATTCTAATTTTCTTAAGTGACTCCCAAATATCTTTTATGACTTAAAAAAATCCAGAAATCAATGAAGGGCATGCCTTGCATTGGGCTGTTCGTCTCTGTAGTTTCTTTTGATTTCTATCTTATAAATTAAAGTGTATGTATGTGTGTGTGTGTGTATGACTTTTTTGAAGAATCCAGGCTCTATAGAATGTCCTAGATTCTGTCCTATAGTCTTGATTTGGTCAATTATTTCTCATGATTAGATTCAAGTTAAATATTTTTATCAATGATACTTCATAGTTGATGTTGCTTCTTGTGGTTTTGTAGTTCCAAATTCATGCTACTATAGTTGAGCCAGTGAGAAATGCAGTGGAAGTGGAAAGCATGACAAGAAAAAGAAAAAAAACAATCACAGAGAGAACTGGTAGTCCTCCCAGGCAATCGAAGTAAAAGAAAATCCTTTCTGAAGGACACCAACTTTAACCAGTTCTCAAAAAATCCTACAGATAACATTCTAAAGAATATGAACTCCCCTCCCAACACACAAAGACAAAGTATACTAGGCAAAAGGCACACCAAGTAAGAGCCAGAGGAAATAGCAGACAACAACATCACACTTTCACAGACTTGCAGATATTAGAAATATCAGAAGTAAACTATACAATAAATATATTTAATATGCTTTAAGAAATAAAACAGACATTTGAAAATAATGACAAGAAATAAAAAATGTTTAAAAAATAAGTATATTTGGGCTGGGCATGGTGGCTCACACCTGTAATCCTAGTACTTTGGAAGGCCAAGGTGGGCAGATCACCTAAAGTCAGGAGTTTGAGAACAGCCTGGCCAACATGGTAAAACCCCATCTCTACTAAAAGTACAAAAATTAGCTGGGTGTGGTGGCAGGTGCCTCTAATCTCAGCTACTAGGGAGGCTGAGGCAGGAGAATCAATTGAACCCCGGAGGCAGAGGTTGCAGTGAGCCAAGATCATGCCATTGCACTCCAGCCTGGGCGACAAGAGCAAAACTCTGTCTCAAAAAAAAAAAAAAAAGTATATTTGAACTGGAACTTCTGTAAGTGTAAAATATAATTTAAATTAAAATCAATGTATGAATTAAACAGCAGACTGGACACAAAGAGATAACTAGTGAAGTATAAGATAAATCTAAAGAAATCATATAAGATATAGTACAGAGAAATGAGATTTCAAAATATAATAAGAGAAAAAGAAAGAGTTTTTGAAAAAGTCCATACACCTAATTGGAGCTCTGGAAAAACATAGTAGAAAGAATGGAAAAGAGACAATATTCCAAGGAAAAATGGCTGAGAGTTTTTCAGAATTGCTGAAAGATGATAAGCCAAATCACAAGCAGATAAATACAAATAAAATAATTCCTTGGCACATTAGAGTGGAAGTTCAGAACAACAAGGTCAAAGAGAGGATCTATCTTAAAAGTAGCCAAAGATAACAAATCACCACAAAGGAATAAAACTTAAAGGTATAGCAGTGTTTCCAACAGCATTAATGGAAGCCAGAATATTATTTTCAATGTGTCAAAGAAAAAAAAGATCAATCCCAAATCCCACGATTAGTAAAAAGATCGTTTAAGAATAAGAGTAAAATAAAAGACATTTAAGACAAACAAAACTGAGTATAGATCCTCACAAAAGAAAATTTCGAAGGATATACTTGAGGCTCACAGAAAATGAATCCAAATTGAAAGTCTGAAATTCAAGAAGAAATGGTGAGCAAAGACATTTATAAATAAATACACTTCAACACTGGCCATATAAAACAATGGTGATGACAATAATAATAGTGTTTAATTTGTAGAATTAAAAAGCAAAATAGAACTAAAACACTCAACTAAAACAACAAATAAAGTGGCATGGGAAGCAATTTGATTAGTCTTATAATCCCCTTGTATTTTTTAGAAGCAGGTAAAAAGATTTAAACTTAGATTTTATTAAATATTAAAATATTTGGGTTAACCTCAAATGAATAGACAGAGGATGCATTATTTAAAAATTAGTAGATGGAAGAAATTGAGCAAAGAACAAAATTCCTTAAAAAAACACACATTTTGTTGGGTTGCATGTTGTTAGATTGTATTGTGGTATTGTGTTATCCATATCACCGAGATTTTCTTATCTAAATAAAAAAATTTCTTTCAGATTCGAGTGCCAAGAAAAAGCTTTCTTTATCTGGGGAGGTTTTCTTTACGGTATTATTTTGTACCTATTATAATTTCATGTATGCTTTTGCCACCAGGAAGCCCAGCTTGAACACTGGCCTCCATTTTAATAATTATGTAGGAACTAGCATTCTATACATCTTTGTAATTCTAATTCCTCCTCCCATCTTTGTCATCTAACATTTATTTTTATTTTTCTTGATCCTGATTTTTATCTTGTGTTCTTATCATCTGTCTTAAATGCTTTGGAACAACTTAAGTAGGAATAAACCAACATAATTGAATGGATCAATAAATAAATATAAAATGATTAAAGCAAATAGAAGATTGACATCTGGGAAGTGGAAACTCTTTTGCTGTTTTGTTTTTTCATCAGTGTCAGCACAGGGAGTGTGGTATGGGTTAATCTATCCGTTTTGAATCGTTCATCAGAGGTTGGAATTTTAAGCATTTTGTCTATGCTTGAGGTTTTGGGTAGCTGCGGGCAGTGCAAATCACTAACAGGACAGGCAAAATCTATTATGAAAAGGAGAAACAAAAACTTATCACCTCACATTGCCAATACTTCACTGATCATTTTTTAGGGCTAGCAATACTATAATCCTAAATACAATAATATGCGTATATTATTTGTTCATCATTTATGAAGAACTCAGTTTGGTTTCTCAAACAGAAATTGTCATCAGTAAAGAACTGCCCTGCTTTCATACAATGAAACAGTTGAATTTGTTACAAGATTTTGTCTCACTGGATTCATTTTGTGCTAAAAATAATACCATTTCGCAGACCAATCCCACTCAAAAAAATCAGTGGAACACAGAAAAAGAACACAGAAAATAAAAATGAAATAAAATAAAACATGATGACATTTCAACACTACAGTGTAGGTGTTATATGGGAGGAAGGCAACAATGGGGTGACCCCAAGAATTAGGCTATGAAGGGACATAGCCCTTTGCCAGCTGAGCACATATAATCGGTCAAAACAGTATGCAGTCACATCTTCCAGAAAAAAGAAACTTCACTTTAATCTGTCTTGATTAAAGACATCAACACGTTTAAGGCAAGACCATGTCAATCAGAAAGGGAATCGGTGAGTCATTGAGATTTGGGAATGTGTGACACAGGAAGAGTCAGTGAGGCAAAGTCTGGCAGTAGATGCGTGAATACTGTCCAGGGAAGGGTCTTCCTGGCCCCAAAGACAGCCCTTCTGGTCCAAGAGGCAGACAGAAACACATGGTGGAAATGGATGCATCATGTAATTATAGGCTGACCCCATTAAACATCACCCTTGTTGCTTCCCAAGCAACTTTCTCTTAAATTGGCTTCCTTGCAGTTTGTCTAAGAATGTACTTGCCAGGCTGATGCTAATGCTCACCTCGTAAAAGACACCTTGCCTTTTAATGACAACATTGGCAGTCTGCTTATTATTCTTCAGCTTCTTTCAGGCACTGACAAGAGTTTCTGCATCTCTGAGACTGAAGGCCTGACCCTGGTCCCTGGTGCCTTCATCATGGAAAGGAACACTTGCCTTGGGAGCCAGCATGCCAGTCTTCCCTGCAACAGCTGACCTTCCCCAGGAACCTTCTCCGTGAATGTTGACAACCAGCAATCATTTTACTAATGATGAGGATGATGTTGTTCCAGTGAAACACAGTATTATCAGGAGGTTTCTTATCAGAGGGAGAAATGTTCCAAAAGGCATAGGGATCGGCACCAGAACATGGACTTATCCTTCCTGTTATACAGCTCACAGGGATACTGGTGATCTCACTCCCCTCAAAGGTGAGACAGGCTTCAGCCCTTGAGGGGGTGTCCTCTTACCTCCCTAAGTACTTGTAGGCCTTTATAGAGGGTCTCCCACCATGACTAGGCCTTGCAAGCCCCACAAGGGCATACTTACCTTGGCAGAACCTGATAGCTGGATCATCTAGGGGAAGCCCATACCTGAGATGCTCAGCCCCTACTTAGCTCTTGCTGCCACCAACTCAGTACTAAAGAAAACAAAACTTTCCCCATCCCCTAATTGGATATTTATTTCAACGCCAAAAGGAAAAGTATGATAGGGTTACACCTTTTTTCCTTGCTTCATCTCTTCTCATCTAAATTTGGAAAATGTTCTAAGGTTGAGTACTGAATGTTAATTATTTTAGAAGATGTAAAGTTTCCATTAAAAGATTTCTTACCAGAATGGTGACATTTCCAAGTTTTTGAGAGTCACCACATTTCAACTGGCAAGGAGTGTTAGCAAGACTTTGGCTTTATCTGAATCTGGTAGTGATGAAATAAAATTATCAAAGAAAAGACGTCAGTTATTGAGTGCTACTCTTTTTCCTCCTTTCTATACATAATAAGGTTTGAAGAAATTAAGTGACAGACTTGGATTAACACCTGGTTCTCCAGACTGCTGGTCCGGTGCTCTTTCCACTTTCTCATTGAAATACAGGGCTGTAAATGAAGCTCTTAGTTTTATGCTTATGGTGACCCCAGGTAATAGAAGTATACTCCATAGTTCCTTGGCTATTTTCCTCACTCTTGTCCAATTCAAAGTCTCTTCTTCACATTCCTCATACCCCAAATGTCTGTGCCTTGGGCTATAACCCACACATGGTCATAAATAAATACCTGCAGCTACTCCATGGTATCAGACACTTTCTCCCTCTCTTCCCCCAACTACTGGCTAACACCACATCCTTGGGCTCGAGTACCACTTTTGCTGAGCCTAAGAGATATCCGAACTCCCTAACATCTCAACCAGTCTGAGAATGTTGATGCTTCCAAGGGTCCTGCTGTATCCACAGAACATCATTCTGCTTGTTCCAGAGATCCCACCACATCTGCGAGGGACCACTGTCATGACTGCTGGAATCATCAGTACCTCTGTTGGGAACCAGAGCTGTGTCTACTACATACCATTGGCACATCACCTGAAGACCATGGTCATATCTGTTGGAGGCCACCGTTACATCCATTGAGCATCCTCTGATGCTTTGGACACTGTGAGATTCCAAAGCTGGGCAGCATTTGAAGCAAAGTTTGAGACGTTATCTCTTTTCTGGTTAGGTGGGACATACGTATTGTAGGAAGTGGTGGTGGTGGTATCAAGACAACACTGTGCTGTATCCCAAAGCCTTAAGGAGTTTTTACTGAAACCATCCTTTTCACAATTTACTTACAATCCCACCTCTACATGGGACTCAGTGATGAATAACAGGCAAGCTGGGCAAGGAGACATAGCCAAGAGCTGGGATCCAAGCTGTCTGGAATCTCTCCTTCTGGGGTTTTGTTACTGGATCAAGTTGACTTTCTTCTTACCTTATGGTAAACTTCCTTCAAAGAGGCTTAGTTACGGGGTATCTACTATTAGAACTGTCATTTATCAGTGCTTACTATGTTTTAGGCCCTATGCCAAGAACGAATTATACATCATTTAATTCTCACAACAGCCTTGTGAAAGTATTATTATATCTCTATTTTACAAACGAGGAGATGAAGTCTTACAGGGGATACAGACTCTTCCAGGGCCACAAACCTAATAAATAGTAGAGCTGGGGTTTAAACCCAGACCTGTGGAATACTGGAGCCTGCTTTCTCAACCCCATGCTACACGGCTAGGGTGCAAATATACCCTGGGCAGGCTGTCACCTACCCACTATCACACATGCCCAGCTACAGCTAAATCCCAGAGGCAAACATAAATAGGGCTCAAAGTGGGGCCCTTCATGGAGATATCACTTTATTCTTAAAATATGACAATGCAGGATCCCGGCTAGACCCCTTTGGGTTTAAGAAATTACACACGTTTGGCCAGGCGTGGTGGCTCATGCCTGTAATCCCAGCACTTTGGGAGGCTGAGGTAGGCAGATCACCTGAGGTCGGGAGTTCGAGACCAGCCTGACCAACATGGTGAAACCTGTTTCTACTAAAAATACAAAAATTAGGCAGGCGTAGTGGTGGGCACCTGTAATCCCAGCTACTTGGGAGGCTGAGGCAGGAGAATCACTTGAAAACAGGAGGCAGAGGTTGCAGTGAGCCAAGATCGCGCCATTGCACTCCAGCCTGGGTGACAGAGCGAGACTCTGTGTCAAAAAACAAAACAAAACAAAACAAAAAACAAAACAAAGAAATTACACACTTTTGATGGGGGGAGAGGGCAGAAACTTGCCTTGTTTTGAGGATCCCTTGGCCTTGCCGATATGCAGCTGAGAAGTCTCATGTGTTCCAGCACTGAGTTTCTGGGAGATGATGGGGATGAGGGCACAGGGAAGAGGAGAGAGGATGTCTAGCAGAGTCAAGTGCTGTGCAGGAGAGTCCCAAGACGGGGCCAAGTGGGACCTCGTGTGACAGCCCCAGTCAGTAGGGGTAGAGATTTTCAAACACACTTTAATCTGAAGATAGAATGCCACTACTTAAGTAGAGTGAAATTTCCTGAGTTGTGAATCTGGATCTTAGTTCCAGCATACTTTGCAGATGGGATGAGGCTTCCTTATTAGGTGTATTTCAGGTGTTTGGTGTGGGGACACTCAGATTGTCTCAAGTGATGGACACTGATGGCCAGGAAGCCAAGGCAAAGAGAGCCCAGGAAATCAGAGCCTTGGAGTGGGCCTGTGAGGGGAAAGTGAGAAGCCCTGAGTCTTGATAAGCTTCTTAGCTTCAACCTCTAGTTGAAATTTGCCTCTGGGGAAGAGACCAAGGACACCTCTAGGAGCTCATCAGCCATTTGAGAAGTCAGACATTTTATGGTCCCTCCTACCCCCTCTGTTTGGGTTTCTAGAGTTTTAATGTGTTTTTCCTGTTGTACACACCACATACCCCTCTCCTGTCCACAAGAGGAAGACCACATTGGTTGGTTAGATGCCCACACTACCTCATACAGTGTCACTACCAGTCAGAGTTTTATTACCAAGTTTCCTCACAGGCTACTGATAATCTTATGCTCATCCTAGAGATGGTGGCTGCTTTATGTTAGTTTCCAATCCCTGGTTCAATCAGTGGCAGAGGCTGGTCTGGCTATTTTGTTCAGAAAGAAGGGGAGTGGGCCCTTAAGTATTTCTTGGTCTCCTTCCTTTATTTTTATTTTTACTTTTAAATTTTATTTATTTATTAATTTTTATTTTAGGTTCAGGGGTACACATGCAGGTTTGTTATATAAAGGGAAATTGCATGTCATGGGGGTTTGGTGCACAGAATATTCTGTCATTCAGGTAATAAGCATACTTTGGTCTCCTTCTTTTAAACAGAACATTATTATGTTGAAAATCCAAGCAACACTAACAGAAAGTGATACATTTTAATAGTGCTTTCTTGGGTCAATACAATTACTGTTTGGGTTTCTTTCTTTCTTTTTTTTAAGAAACAGAATCGTTTCTCAGCATATTTTATCTTTTACCTTAAGTGACTTTTTCTGATATGTAGCAGGTCTTAGGAAGAAAAGCCTCTAAATATCAGTTGTCCTTGTGACTTGGGGTTTCAGGTGCAGGTTGGACGTTGTGTCCTCAGGAGCCCCTTCCTGCAGAGTTCTGGGGAGTTGTCCCTGGCTCATTCTGAAGCCTACCTAAGTTTGGTGTAGTCCTCACTATTTAAAATATATTACTGGATAAGCAGTTTCTCAGTTGTTTTTATCCCATTTTTAGCTCTCTTTCTGCTTCTGTGTTTGGTGGGTTGCTTTCCTCAATGAAGTGGTTTTTGATCTACAACAGTCAATAAGCTGAACAAATCAAAGAATGATTTTCCTTCCCTCTTGTGATTGCTCCCCAGTATCCCTTCTCCCTTCTTCCTTTTAGTGCTAGCTAGGCATAGGGCCTCCTAGCTAGAGACTGTATTTCCCAGCCTCCGTGGCAACTATGGTGGCTGTTCTAGACATTCTAGATAATGAGGGGTGAATGGAAGTGGTTTACCCTTGTATTAGTCTGTTCTCATGCTGCTGATAAAGACATACATGGGACTGGGTAATTTACAAAAGAAAGACGTTTAATGGACTTGCAGTTCCACGTGGCTGAGGAAGCCTCACAATCTTGGCAGAAGGCAAGGAGAAGCAAGTCACGTCTTACATGGATGGCAGCAGGCAAAGAGAGAAATTGTGCAGGGAAATTCCCCCTTTTAAAACTGTCAGGTCTCATGAGACTTATTCACTATCACAAGAATAGCATGGGAAAGACCTTCCCCCATGATTCAATTACCTCCCACTGGATCTCTCCCACAACACATGGGAATTCAAGATGAGATTGGGGTGGGGACACAGCCAAACCATATCAATGCTATTTCCAGGTCACATCCTGTCCCAGATGCTCTGCTGTGCTGCCATCTGTCCAACTGCAAGGCTACTGGCTGACAGCTCCCTTTGAGTATTGCCTCAGCTAAGAAAAGTCATCTCATTCAAGGTCACATCCCTTTCCTAGAATGGCTTGCAGCCAATATCTGGTCTCATCCCAGCTCTGAAGAGGACCAGCTCAGCTTCAATGCCCTGTATCAATTTGGTTGAGACCTTGTTGTGACTGTACTGCAGCTTAACTTTTCCATCTTCCCAGTTCTGCTTCCTTCCTTTCCTCCAGTGGGTGATAATTCATGGAGCACCCCATAGTGAACTTCCTGTACACTAATCTCTGCCTCAGAGTCTGTTTCCTGGGGCACCCACCCAGCAACACAAATTTAAAAGAAAGCTATTTGCTGGCCTCTCTGTCTACCTTTCTACAGATTGGGACAGAGTGAGGGTAGTGGTGAGTGAGCTTTGACCATGTGGATGAGGACAATGTCTTAAAGGGTGGGGAGCAACAAGATAGAAAGTACTTGGGTCAAAGTACCTTATTTAGATGGCCTCATGGATCAAACTTTCCACAAACTCTGAACCACTGACCACTGCATACTTCTACCCTGGTAGGTGAGAGAATTATCAACTTTGATCTCATTTGAGCCACTCTATTTTTTTGATCTCTAACTTAGAGCAGCTTAGCATATAACTTGGAGTTGGGGAAAGTGTAGCCTGCTCCAATCAGATAATTTAGGACCTTGTAGACTGCAGTAAGGATTCTGGACTTTGTATTAAGGGTAATGGGTTTTTGCTGTATCTCTAGGTGTTGTGTATTATGTTTATCCAAGAATGAACTGTAGATCAGAAGTGAGTTGCTTTGTCAGTGCAGTGGTCCAATCATGGTTCATTGCAACCTTCAACTTCTGGGCTCAAGCAATCCTCCTGCTTCAGCCTCTTGAGTAGCTGGGACTACAGGCACATCTAGCTAATTTTTTTTAGGGGGTAGGGTGTGGGTAGAAACAGGGTCTCACTATGTTGCCTGGGCTGGTCTTGAACTCCTGGCTTCAAGCAATCCTCTTGCTTCCTCCTCCCAAAGTGCTGGGATTACAGGCTTGAGCCACCAAGTCTGGCTGCTTTAACATAACTTTTTTTAAAAAGCAATATAGCTAGGACACTTAGCCCCTAAATTTAGTGAGAATGATTCAAAAGAATTTTTTTTGCATTATCCTGAGAAAAATACAAAATTGTAGATGTCAATTAATAAAGGCAGAATAAGAAGTTCATGTATTCTCTTTGGAAACTTGTTTGAATCACTGTTTTTTTTGAGTTTTTCTTCATTGGAAGTAGATTTGATTTTTCACTCCAATCTGGCAATCACAAAGAATCTGAGTGGAAAATAGGATTATGCTGAAAATTCCTTGGAGGAAGGAATGCTTAGTGACTCTCACTACACAACCGAAGAGCAGTAATTAGAGCCACAAAGACTCTAAAGGTTAATTCCTTAAAAACTTCCCCATAATATGTATAACCACATTAGTTTCTTGGTTTAGACAGCAAAATAAATTCATATGTTTTCTTGGGTAAAATAGAAGGAACAACACTTTAGTAAAATTCCCTGTCGAATTATTTTCTGAAAAATCAAACAGTAAACAGTTTTCCTATTCTGATTCTCAATGCATCTCTTGGCAATTTGTTTTTTGGACACACACATATAATTATTCAGCTAGGTGGTCTAGGTTGGAATTTCAGTTATTGCTATCCAAATAAAACACTCCTTTTCCAGAAATCAGCAGACTCTGTACTAACTGTTCTTTCAAAGCCTTGGATGAAGTCTATATTGGGAACCTGAGCCGTGTCATGAGTACTTTCTACTGCCTTTTTCTCTCAAAGCTGCTGGAGCAAACAGAAGCTTCTGTCATAGAGCCTCAGACTGCAAAATAATCCCACGTCTACCAGCTCTCTAGTTCCTCAGCCATTTCCATTGGTGCTTCTCCCATGATATTTTAAAATAAAGGCTACATAAAATATGGCTTTCCTCTTCTTTCTTCAAGATCAGGACAAGTTAGTTTTCTACTAAGATATTAATACATATACTGTACTTATAAATAAGCTTCTTCCCTCAGAACAGGGGTCCTCACCCAGGGATGATTTTGTGACCCCCTCCCCACCAGACATCTGACAATGTCTAGACATTTTTGGTTGTCACAACCAGGGTATGCTACTGGCATCTGGTGGTAGAGGCGAGGGGTGCTGTTAAGCATTGAACAATGTACGAGAGCCCCTCACAACAAAGAATTAACTGCCCCAAAATCAATAGTGCCGATGTTGAGAAACCCTGCCTCTGTGAGATTTGAAATTGTATTGAGGTATTTTCCAAATTAATTGGCTATCATATGTACTTTGGATCTTATTCAGGGGCAGTGTTTGGAAGCAAATTTTGTCCTTTAGATTATAGTTGCCATACTTAACAAATAAAAATGTGGGAAGCCAGTGAGTCGAGATCGTGCCACTGCACTCCAGCCTGGGCGACAGAGTGAGACTCCATCTCAAAACAAAATTAAAAAAAAACAATAATGTGGGAAGCCCGGTTAAGCTTGAAATTTTTACTTATAAGAAAAAATTACCTGTTATTCATATGAAATTCAAATTTAAGTGGGCATCATCTTATATTTTATCTGGCAACTCTGTCTTAGATGGAGACATTTGCCTTAGTTTCTCACTGGTAGACCCATATTTATATCTTAATTTAAACCACTGATTGTAGCTGGAAACTGCTTACTATTTTTCTATGTTAATATAGTACATAAACAAAGTATCTTTCAGAAAGACAGTATTACTATAAACACAGCCTTAAAGTATCATTAGTTTCTTCTTTGAAAATTATACCAATTTGATTTTCATTGACACCGACATGATGTGTTAATAAACTTTTTAATGCTTTTATGCTGTGCTAGAAGTTGTCCACATTTATTCCAGACCTGGGCCCAGTTTGTTGTAAGATCTTACTCCAAATACACAAATCAGGGTCTTTCATTCTCTTTTCTTGTAGGAGCATCTATTGCCTTAATTACTCTCAAAACCAACTAATTACTATTTGAGAAGAATCTGAATAATTGATATTCATAAAATCCAACATGCCATCCACATCAGTAGAAGAAAAGTGACAATAACGCCCCAAATAATGATATTTCAGAGCACTGTGTGTTATGTGCATGAGCCCAGGGCTAGGGGTCACAAGCCCGGCATTTTGGTTGAGGTTCTGCCACTGGCTTATACCTAGTCTCTCAATGATTCTCTGGGCTACAGTTCTATTCACAATTTCCACCCCCGAGGCAGATGGACCCCAAGAAGTACATCACTTGACAGAGTGCGAGCCTTGAGGTAGAACTTGAGTGAGAAACAGGATCTGAGTAGTAGCCACGTTCTGCAGACTGGACACACATGGTGGACGGTAGTGGGGACGCCTGCTTCTTAGAGGACTGGCCACGAACACCAGCCACCTAGCTTCATGGGGCAGACGAATTCCAGGAGGCACAGGGATGCCCCTGCACAAAGCACCACTGTGCTGGCTTTGGGCAACACAAAGGCTGCCCTTTGAAGGCCCGCAGACCACAGATAGGCATGGCTGGGACAAGTAGGAGCTGACACAAAATATCAGAGTTGGAAAAAATTACTACCATAAAATTAATTTAGTTCTTTTAACCATGCTATTGTACATGTCTGTGAAATTCATATGAAAAAAATAAACTTAATTACTCCCTGTTAGTATCTAGTCACATTATGGTCAAGCCTGGGTCTGCACATTTATGGGCTATGGAATTATGAATGAGGATGAACACTCCTAAGCTTTATCCCATTGTTCACTGGGCATCATTGACTCTTCCTTCTCTCTGCTCCTTCTGAGACTTTATCTCCTTGGTCTCATATGCTTGAGTGTAAGCTCCACAAGGGAAGGAATTTTTGTCCACTTTGTTCATTTATGCACCCCAGGCATCTAGAAGAGTGCCTGGCACATAGTTGGTGCTCAATACATGTTTATTAAATGAATGAACAGCATACCCCTTTATTCTTTTTTAAAATTCCTTTTTATTTGTATAAATATACGGGGTATAAGTGTAATTTTGTTACATGCATAGATTGCATATTGGTGAAGTCAGGGTTTTTAGAGTATCCATCACTCAAATAGCATACATTGTACCCATTAAGTAATCCTTCATCATCCACCCTGCCCCCTTTATTCTAAACCAGCTCTTGCAATGGCAGTGAGACTCCTTTTTGGGCCATTCCCTCTTCAGACATTTTAACTCCTGTGGGACTGCCAGCAGGGTGATGTTGAGGTCCAGTGTGGAGAAGTGTCCAATCTGACAGTGAGTGGCAAGACAACCAAAGGGAAGAGGCCTAGTTCCAAAAAGAACTAGAGCAGAGGTGTATTAGTTCATTTTCACGCTGCTGATGGGCAATTTACAAAACAAAGAGGTTTAATTGGACTTACAGTTCCACATGGCTGGGGAAGCCTCACAATCATGGCAGAAGGCAAAAAGGAGCAAGTCTCCTCTTACATGGATGGCAGCAGGCAAAGAGAGAATGAAGACACAAAAGCGGAAATCCCTGATAAAACTATCAGATCTTGTGAAACTTATTCACTACCATGAGAACAGTACAGGGGAAAGCACCCCCATGATTCTCCTACCAGGTCCCTCCCACAACATGTGGGAATTATGGGAGTACAATTCAAATGAGATTTGGGTGGGGACACAAAGCCAAACCATATCAAGAGGGAAGCTGACCAACCTGGAGGAAGGAAACCTCCATATTTTATAACTATGAGGGTAAAAGAGTTTCCCAATTCCTTTTCTGGAAATCTTTACTTTTCAGGAAAACTATAATACATGCTTTAGTTTAAAAACAATGCCACAGGCCGGGCATGTGGTTCACGTTTGTAATCCCAGCACTTTGGGAGGCTGAGGCAAGTGGATCAGGAGGTCGAGAGATCGAGACCATCCTGGCCAACATGGTGAAACCCCATGTCTACTAAAGATACAAAAATTAGCTGGGCATGATGGCGCACACCTGTAGTCCCAGCTGCTTGGGAGGCTGAGGCAGGAGAATTGCTTGAACCGGAGAGGCAGAGGTTGCGGTGAGCCGAGATCACGCCATTGCACTCCAGCCTGGGCGACAGAGTGAGACTCCGTCTCAAAAAAAAAAAAAAAAAAAAAAAAAAAAAAAAGCCACAAACAAAACATACCGTGTACTGTGTTCCAGGTTATAAACATCTCTAACATATGTCATTTCTCCAGAGTCTCACAGTGCCCTGCCAGCCAGGCAGAAGAGGGATCAGGTTCCCCTTTACACAAAACAGGACACCAAGACTCAGGGAAGTTAAGTGAACTGCTCAGGCCAATATACAGCAGAGCCTGGACCCCAGTTCTCTAGAATTCACATCTAGTGCTCATTCCTCCGTGCACACTCTTTTTACAAAGTTTAAGATGCTTTGTGGTTTGGGTATATTAAAATACATTAGAAATGAATTAACTTATTCACAAACTTGTCAGGTCTTGTAAATTAAATTTGAAGTACACTTAATTCAGATAACTGCAAATTTGCTAATTAAATTAACCTTTAACTATGCTTATTTGTATTACACACGGAAATAACAAGCGGCTAAACCTTGAGAAATCCATAATCTATTTCTTTTTGCAAATGTATGAAAAGCTGGAAAGTATTAGCGTAAAAGGAAGACATCTACAATGTTTTCTGAATTTTCTGTTTAGTAGCATTAAGGCACTAAAATAAATATTAACAAAAGGAGCTAAGAACAATAAGGAAAACCCACCCTGTCCCAAGATATATCAAGGGCAACTTTTCCGTGTGAACTTTGTTTAATTACTGTCATTTTCTGAGCTCTTATTATTATTCTAAATTTTAGTTTTTTGTTTTGTTTTGTTTTTTTTGGCTGGGCGTGGTGGCTCATGCCTATAATCCCAAGACTTTGGGAGGCCAAGGAAGGTGGATCACCTGAGGTCAAAAGTTTGAGACCAGCCTGGGTAACATGGCGAAATCCCCTCTCTACTAAAAATACAAAAATTAGCTGGGTGTGGTGGTGGGTGCCTGTAATCCCAGCTATTCAGGAGGCTGAGGCAGGAGAATCACTTGAACCCAGGAGGTGGAGGTTGCAGTGAGCCAAGATCACGCCACTGCACTCCACCCTGGGTGACAGAGCGTGACTCTGTCTCAAAAAATAAAATAAAAATAAAAAATAAATAAATTGTTTTTTATTCTTTCACTTGCCATGTGTAATTGAAAAGTGAAAGTTACACATGGTAAGTGAAACAATAAAAACAATTTAAAATTTAGAATAATAAGAGCTAAATAATACAAAAAGTTGTGGCTTTGCTCTAGTGGATAAACACTTCTCTAACCTTTTATCTGTTTGCTTGCTTCTAGTCTTTCCTGAATTTCTAAATCAAACCCGTAGGCCACAGTGGCAGGAGACTATAGCAGACGAGAAGCAACAAGGGGCCACCCTAGTGTCCTGCAAAGGTCTGAGTCTGTGGGACCCAGATCTGCATCTCCAGAATGAACACAGAGAGATGTTCCAGGTCACCAACACATGGGAGCACCTACCTAGAAGGCAGAATCCTGACTTCCCTAGGCCAGTCCAATGTGGTGCTGGTCCCACTCACAGAATCTGAACAATATCATTTACACACATTCATCATCCTTCTAACATGGATAATCTAAAATTTTCCCATTTTCTCCATTTTGCGGGAGAAAACCAAAACCCTAAATCAACCCTGAATGACACTTGAAAAACCTGGCTTCTAGTTTCAGCTCAGTCATGGTGGCTGGGGTTCCCTGCGAAAGCTACTGTCAAATGTGGAAACTGAGGAATCTGACTAGGAGATTTTCAGAACCCTTTTGGCTGTAACGCTTAGTTCCCTTTATCTTCACCTCTCTGGCCCTGAATCATGCAGGTCACATTAGCAACATCCCAAGTATGAATGACCCTCCCTACTACTTACTACCAGATCCTCGCTGTGCTCAGCTACACTTTTAATTTTAAAGAAACAGACTTGTAGAAAAATGTTTAAAACCCAGGATACATGAAGAGCTTCTCCAGAACCTCTCAACAAGCGGCTTTTGATGATAAATACCAGATGCCATAGAGGACGATTAACTATGCAGACAACTTGCATGTAAATTATACAGTAACATAAGAAGGGGGTCTTCAGAGATATGGGATTTCATTTTGAATTTGGCGAAGGCATCTGCTTCTGTCCCCAAAGGGGAGTAGTTTAGAGCTGCTTTAGGTTCATTCATACATATATACTCATTGTTTTTGTTCTTTTCTTCTTGAGGGAATTGCAGTTGCTCTTTTTTTCTTTTTTCTACTGGAAGAACTGCTTTATGTTGGCTGGAGCTGTTTTGTGGCTGGGTTGTAGAGATGAGAATACCATGGCAGCTGCTTGAGCCATTTGGTGAGAAACAGGTAGAGAGCTACTCAATCAGGGTAAGAATTGATAAGGCAAACAGCATGATGTGACCTCTAACCTAACCCTTCCAAAAGCTCACTATGTTCAAAACCATTCCTTCCCTTTTTCTCTCTCTCCCTACTTACTTCTCCTCTTCCTCTCATCCTCTGCCCCTCTGATCTCTTTCTTGCACCCTCTCATTTCCCTAAATATTGCCCGAATCTCCAATTCACTTTTAAAAGTTTATGAAATGTTTGTAGTATTTAGGCATTTATAAAGGTATAAGGAATAACTCCAGAAACATTAGTTCCTACTACTTAACCAAAGTTTGCAGTATTCAAACTGCAAATTACTGAAGCCTCGCCTATATCCCTCTCTTAATAATATCGATTCCCCTATCCCTTCTCCATCCCAGGAGTTAACCACAATATTCTACTTGCCACCCACTCACCTGTAACAGATCATAACATGGAATTTTAAGAAAATACACTTGTTCCTTAGTGAAAAATGTATATTCCCTGTTCTGTTAAGAATCAGGGAGTTTAGTTAAAATTTTAAAGAAAAAGACAACATTTTTTTTTTTTTTCAAATCATCTTTCATTAACATAACAGTTCCTCTACCCACCTCCTGCTGTAAGGGGTATGCACTAATTAAGTTTCCCAGCACCATCAATGCTATTTTGTTCGGAAGTCTTTTTCTGATTCTGTGTAAATTTTAGACTCTTTTATTTTGTTCTTAGGTTTTCCTTTTTTTTCCCCCCTTCTGGAGTTTCCTCAGCTGTCCAGTGTTTCTCTACTATCTCCAATTACAGGACTCACCACAATGCCATTTACTGCTTGGACAATTTCTTCTTGAATATGAAATGCTCTCTCTCCCTGCACTCTGCACCAAGTGATTACAGTTGACTTTCTCTGCACCCTTTCTATTTATAAGATTTGATGAAAAAGCATGAACATCGTTCACATTAGGATAGAGCATGGGGGTCACTGGGAGGGGACTTCCCAGCTTTTCCGAGGCAGCATGACTGTTATACAAGGCAAAGGTCTTTGGTCTCCTGTTTCTTTTTGGGACATGCTAATGGGTTAGGGGCAGGAGAGTCATCCTTAGTGACTGGGTCTCCCCTGACATCCATTGAGGGTATGTCAGTCTCCAACGCTAGAGCTAGGAGAAACCTCTGTTTTCATTAGGCCCAGCAGATGTGTCTTGGTAGAGGTGCCCTTGAGGTAGTGTGGCCTCAGATTCACATCTTTGTCAGGCAGCTACTGAAGGTAGTGGCTGGATACCAAAGAACAAAACGCCTGTTGTAGGGTACCCACCAGTGTAACCCCAGTATTAGATGCTGGTCAGTTTGTCATTTCACTATTAATGATAGTTAACAAAAGCAGAGTGCATGGTATGGTATAAAATATGGGACTAGAAAATGTCTAATCATTGGACTCAAAGTTCAAATTGAAAACAGAGATACTACACTGGCTTTTTCCAAATAATGCTTTTAATTATCTTCCAAATTAGTATTGTTTTTCTTCTTATAACTTATTTACATCTTTGGTAAATGGTTAATTTGAAGAATGTCTATGAAGTAAATATGGTTTAATGTAAAAATCATGGCTTTGGAGACAAACAGAACTGGGCAAAAATCCTCATGTAATCACTTTTTGAAACAAGATATTTACCCTTGGTGCCTCCAACTCCAAATTCCTTTGTGTGGGTAAATAGGCCTCTGACTGTGCCTGCAGTCTTATTTCTCATCATTATCTACCACTCACTTTACCCTCCTGAAATGTTGAATTATACGTAGTTCTCAGACCACAATATACTATTGCTCTATTCCATGTTTTTACTTCAGCTGTTTTCTGTCTGGAACACCTCCCCTGGTACACCTCCTCCAGGAGTGCTTTACTGACACTGTTTCATCCCCAAGCCCTCTGCAGATGGGTGAATAATTCCTCTTCTATAACCTCATAACACTTAATTAATCTCCAACAGCACTCACCACACAAGAGTGGACGTTACTGTGTTTATCTCTTCCATGTACGCCATTCAGTAACAAGAGCTACATCTGATTGATCTTGGTATCACTGGTGCCAGCATTTAGTAAACTCAATAAATATTAGTTGGATTGAAAGGGTTATATCTGCAAAACGAGTATAATACTATCCCTTCAGTTATTGTGAGGAAGAATTCAATAAATGCCACTGCTGGTTCTGTTACCCAAACTTCTCCTAAAATATTTCTAAAACACGGCAACAAATATGTAGTATGTGCAAAGAAAAGATATATTGACAGTCACCTCTAGATGTCGTTTTTGTACTCAAAACATTTTCTGGAGAAAAATATGTTCAACGGAGTTGTAATTATATTTGCCAATTTTAAGATATCATCTGGCTTATGAAATCCAAATAAAGAGATGATGCTCATGGACCAGGTGAGAAGTTTTCTTGAGAGTCAACTGGTCTAATTTTTGTAAGCTGTTGGTGATGTCCATAGGTACAAGTTATCTCGAAGAATAAATCTAAAACTAAGCTGTTTTAAAAACAGGTCCAAATATATAATGAAGACATCTACATATAAAAAAATCAGAGAAAGAAAATCTTTTCTTTAAAATAGAGACCCTCTGGGAATGTTTTCTTTGGCCTCAGGAAGCTTCTACCACAATTCCCGCCCGTAACCCTTCCTCCCCTCACCAGTGCACACACATACGCTCTCTTGGAAGCCTCTCTCCTGGATATTTACACTGAATTACTGTTCCACACTGGAAATACACCTCTCTGGACTTGATTTGCTCACTCTCATCTTATCCTTTTGGTTTTCAGCGCTATGATTAACCTTGAATGAAAGTCGAAGGTCACTTAATTATCCATACCAACAAATGGAGAAAAAGGCATATAAATTATGCTTATTCATGACAGCCTTATTGTCCCATCCCTAGGATGGAAATGAGAGCTGGGGAATGGAAGGCTGTGGTGGCAATAACAGAAGGCATGACGTATTAGGAAGCCAAAAGATGGAAATGCCTTGCAGTCAAGGGGCAGCAAAAGGAGGAAGACTCCAGTTACTGGGTAGATGTGGGAGAAGAAAACGCAATGGAAAGAGAGGACACAGACACCTGAGGAAACTACCATAAGGAGGGGTAGACTTTGTGGTCAAAAGCAAAGGGTAACTTTGAGACATTTGAAACTGAAGAAGCAATAAAAGTTCTGTTCTTGTAATAGTTGAATATGTTTTGTGTCCATCAACTATAAGCATCTATTATGTGCCAACTAAATGCTGTGGGGGATATAAGAGTTAGTTCCTGCATTTGAAGTAAAAACGAGTATGCAGCTTTATGCAGGTGTAATCAAATGGTGTAAGTACAGTAATATAAATTAATAATAATTCATAAGTATTTACATACTGAGACATTTTATCAAGAAGTTAATACGCCATTCTCCCATATACCTACTCAGTATACTTCTTGGGTTGATTTTAATGTTGTTGCCTCAGCACCTTGATGAATAGGGGAAGCAAGACAGTTCCAAAAGCTATGAACAATACCCAACTGTAAACACCATTTCAAACTCATTGGACCCTGTTCTTTCCTCTTCCTAACTCACTTCCATTACTCAAAATGTACGCTAATTTCTTTTAGTTTGCTAATATGGCATTTAAAGCACTGATGTGAGTAATGACTGACATTTCAAGAGGAAGTTCCATAAATTGAGGTAACAGACCAGATATATCTCATTTTACACAACTGACAGGATTGTGGATTGAGAGAATTTTTATATATGGACTATTTTTAAATGCTAGGAGACTTTGCTGTTTAAAGCGATTTATGTATAAAGCAAAGAATCCTCCAATAATGAATCTTTCCTCAGGCAAATTTTAAAATGGCAGCATTTCACAAGGCAGGATTTATTTGTTCTTCATTATCAATGGCAGCCTATTAATCTGGAAAAGTAATATAACTCCCTATAAACAATACACATAATGACTTAAGTTCTGAAAATAAGATCATTTTATACACTCATTTTTAAACATTTCAGAAAATGGGATCATATCCATAACTTTTTCAATTACTACCATAAAAAAAGGAGGCATATGAATTTACTATTTTTGCTCCCTAGTAGACTTGGCTAATCCAATGGAGGAAATATGAATAAATACATCTATTTTTTCCTGTTTGGTGTAAACAAATAAAGCTTGATATAATTATTCCTCACAGGGATAGTATAAGAAATGGATAAGCTATAAACTGTTAATGGGTTTAGAATTATAGTAATTCTTATTACGCCATAGCCCTTAATTTTAGTAATATGGCTGTAAGAACTATTGATCCAGCAAATATATATATATTCAAACAAAGCGTTTTAATATATTGCTTTTTTTTTTTAAAGAAAACTTTGAAATGTATCTTTAGCCAAACAGAGAACGCTGGATTGTTTGTAGATTATATTAAGGATTCCAGTGATTTCCAAGGTTGACTGAATACCAGGGGTGCAGTGGGGTTACCCAGTCCTAAGATGATTTCCTGGAGAGCATCTTTACTCCCGGCTGTCCATCCTTATTCATTGTTACTGATTCTAGAGAGCCATGTGGCCACTGAACATAGCTCAGCATCACTTCCGGGAAAATATTTAAATGGCATGGTCTTGCTGATGAAAAGATGTCCGAAATACAAAGTTCCATGAAGGCAGATGGTCCACATTTTTAGCTGCCATCTGGTTGAATGCTCTGGATATTTCATGTGCCCATTTTTTGCATCACATGCCATTACATTACCTTTAATTCTTTTTAAAAACATCTAATTTCAATTAAGTATAGACTCACAGGAAGTTGTAGAATAAATGTACAGGGATGTTTCCCCCAATTGTAACATCTACTGTAACTATTGTACGATATTAAGATCAGGAAAATGACATTGGTACAAACCACAGAGTTCATTCAGATTTCACCAATTTTGGGTCTGGGTCTACGTCTGTGTTGCTATGTCTCTTTTTCCTTATAAGGTCACCTTTATTAGGCTGTTATCACATTGCTACAAAGGAATACCTGAAACTGGGTAATTTATGAAGAAAAGAGGTTTAATTGACTCACAACTCCACAGGCTCTACAGGAAACATGGCTGAGGGGGTCTCAGAAAACTTACAATCATGGTGGAAGGCGAAGGGAAAGCAGGCACGTCCCACACAGCTGGAGCAGGAGGAAGAGAGAGAAAGGGGAGATGCGACACATGTTCAAACAACCAGGACTCATGAGAACTCATTATTATGAGAATAGCAAGGGGGGAATCCCTCCTTGATCCAATCACCTCCCATTAGGCCCCTCCTCCAACAGTGGGGATTACAATTTGACATGTGATTTGGGCAGGGACACAAATCCAAACTATATCAGTTACCAGTCATTGGATTTGCAGTCTATCCTAATCCAGTATGATTGGGTTGTTTTCTTGTTGTAAGTTTTAAGAGTTATTTGTATGTTTTGGACCCAAGTCCTTTAACAGATATATGTTTTGCAAATTTTTTTCTCCCAGTCTGTGGCTTCTTGTCATTCTCTTAATACGAAATGTTGTATTTTTATTGTCAATTGTATATATTTCTTTTCTGTTGACACTTCCTGTCTGACCCACTGATTACGTAGAAGTATGTTAATTTCCAAGTTTTTGGAGATTTTACTGTTGTCTTTCTGTTATTGACTTCTAGTTTAATTCCAGCACAGTCAAGTAATATATTCTGCATTATTTCATTAAAAACTTTTGTTGAGGTTTGCTTTATGACTCATAATAGCCTACTTTGGTGAATGTTATATAGGCTCTTAAAAATAATGTATGTTCTGCTGTCACTGGGTGGAGCATTCCATAAATATCTATTAGATCCTGTTGTTTAATTCATCTATATCTTTGCTTATTTTTTGTCCAGTAGTTCTATCAATTGTTGAGTGTCGGGTATAACTATAGCTTATATGTTATAGTTAAAATTATGGATTTGTCTATTTCTTCTTTCACCTCTATCAGTTTTTGCTTCATGTATTTTGAAGCACTGTTGTTTGGTGCACACATTTGGGATTAATATGTTGTCTTGTGGACTGATCCATTTATCATTATGTAATGTCCTTCATATATATATATATATATATATATATATATATATATATATACACACACACACACACACGCACACACATACACACATACTACTTTTTTTTTCCTGATCAATGTTTGCATGGTATAACTTTTCCATCCTTTTAGGTTCCATCTACCAATGTCATGTTTGAAGGAAGTTTCTGATGGACAGCATACATTTAGCTTAGATTTTTTATCCACTCTGCCAATTTCTGTCTTTTAATTGGTGTATTGAGATCAACTTTACATTTAGAATAAGTCTTGGTATTTTAGGATTTAAGCCTGCCATTTTGTTACCTGTTTTCTGTTTATTCTCAACTTCTCATCTCTCTGACTACCTCCCCACCTCCAACCTATCACTCCCCTGCTGGTCCCTTGCTTTCTTGCGGGTTACTTGGACTTAAAAAAAAAACAAAACAAAAAAACCCTATTTTGATTTATTTAGTATTTTTGAGTATATCACTTGTATAGTTCTCTTAGTGGCTACTCTCAGTATTACAATATACATATTTAACATCACAGTCTCTTGGTATATTAGGTTTTACCACTTTGAGTGAAGTATAGAAATAAGGCTTCCATTATTTCCATTATTTATTTCCATTATAAGGTCCTTATTTCCACCTAGGACCCTTTTACAAACCTCACTTTTTAAGTATAATTGTCCTATTTCCTCAATATAAATTGAGCACAATGTCAGATTATAATATTCTCATTTTGGTTTCATTTAATTCTTTTTCATACAAAAGACAGCAGGTTTACTATGCTGGAGGAGCAAAATGAATCCCTATCAGTATATGTTACTGCCTGATCACCTTCACATAGCTACCAAATACATGAACTTGGCTTTTTATGCTTCTGGGTAACAAAGTACCTTTAGAGGAAGCCACACAACTGTACAAATTTAGCTAGACGTCAGGATGGCTGAGCCCCCATCATGCTGAAGCTACAGAGTTCATCTTCTTTCAATTCCTGGGGCAACTCCTAGGGTACCATCCCTCTTCTATCATCCTCAGGACCAACTTTTAAGTGGTACTAAAATCCAGATTTCCAAATAAAACTTTTAAAATAATTGGTAAAATATAAATTGATCTTGTTACATTCTGGGGCCAACTTCATTTCCATTTAAAAAAACTGAATGAATATTTAAAGAATATCTGTTTAAAGAGGCACCTAATCATTAGCCTGCCCATGGCTCTCCCTTGATTTATCGCCTTAATACTAATTTACATTTGACCTTTACGACTGTCAGCAATGCTCCCATTTACTTTTTACTAACCCCTGATATAGTCTCTAAATTATTCCGTCTTTTTGTGTGTGTGTGTGTGTGACAGAGTCACTCTGTTGCCCAGGCTGGAGTGCAGTGGTACGATCTTAGCTCACTGCAACCTCTGCCACCTGGGTTCAAGCGACTGTCTTGCCTCAGCCTCCTGAGTAGCTGGGATTACAGGTGTGCGCCACCACATCCAGCTAATTTTTTTTTTCTTTTTTTAGTAGAGATTGTGTTTTACCATGTTGGCCAGGCTGGTCTGGAACTCCTGACCTCAAGTGATCCTCAAGTGGTCTGCCTGCCTTGGCCTCCCAAAGTTCTGGGATTACAGGTGTGAGCCACTGTGCCCAGCTGTCTTTTTAAAGCCCCAATCTCTTTCTCTCAGGCACTTTTATTTGTTTTCTAATGTAATAGGGAAATTTGAAGGTAACTGATTTATCTACTCAGCATCCCATAGTTCCCCTTGAAACTTCCTCCAGTGTCAGAAAGAGAGCATGTCTCTCATTTTCAATGCCTGCCAGCCCTGCTGATCAAGCTCCAGATCTCAGCCTCAACTCTTAGGGCAATTCCTAGGATCCCATCCTTCTTCTCTCCAGCATCTTCAGACTTTTACTCATAATAGCCAATTTTGTCCTCATATGTGTGTAGATTCACCATGTCATCTCTTTCAAAAACTTTGAGTCTTTCAGTCTTGTCCCATTTCTCTTCTTCCTTTATCAGTCATATTCCTCATGCTCTTAGACCTGTCCTTATCGTTTATACCCTTTTCTCCAGTAATCCCTTGCCACTGGATTTCTAACAACCTCCTCTATCAAAAATGCTCAGCGGAAGGGTGCCAAGTGACCTTCCTCCAATAATATTCAGCAGCATTTTCCACCACACTTTTACTGTATTTAATATAGTTTATGGGTTTATAAAATGCTTCTTCTTATAATGTCCATGTAACAATAGCTGTCTACCTCCCATCCTTGACTATATAAATCCACTAATATTGTATTTGGACTTTTACTTCTCTTTACTTTCTCAAAACTATAAATTCCCATGCCTTCCAATTCTGGTTCTCAAGTTAGTCAACCAATACTCTCCCTGAGCAGTCTCCAGCTTATAACCAAACCCAGCATTCGTTTACTCATCTTCAGATTCCTTGCCATGGTCAGTCCTGTGTCTATGCTTTCACTTATATAGCACAGCCCACATGCAATGCCTTACTCTGTGCCAATCTAAATGCAATGTACCCACCCTTCGAGATCAGCTATCATCTTCTTTCATTAGGCCTTTGCCAAGCATTGCAGTACATTCAAGCCTTTGTCTAAAACCATATTAGACTTGTCTTCTTGATAAAATGGTACTTCCTAATAGTCTCTAGTTAGTTCAAATATGTGGGCCTTGTTTCATCAACTGTGCCTCTAAAAGCTTGAACATAAGTTTTTGCACAATCACGGCTCACTGCAATCTTCTCCTCCTGGGCTCAAGCCATCCTCCCGCCTCAGCCTCCCAAGTAGCTGAGACTATAGGCACACACCATCATGCCCAGCTATAATTTTTGTGTTTCTGTTGAGACAAGGTTTCATCATGTTGTCCAAGCTTGTCTTGAACTGCTGGGTTCAAGTGATCCTCCTCCCAAAGTGCTAGGATTACAGGCGAACATAAATTTTTATTCCCTGACAGCCTTGCAGTGTGCTAGGCATACAGAAGCTGCTTAATGAATTCGTTTAACGGTGTAATGCTAAACAAATATTATTTACATAAATAATAACAATAATATCATGGCATTGATATCTCCACTTTGGGTGAAACTGGACTTTTTAATGGACTACACAGGAGGCTACATGAGGCAGTATGACACAGTGGTTAAGAGTATAAACTCTGAAGCCAAAACTGCCTGGGTTCAAATCTTGGTTCTACCACCTACTGGCTATATGGGTACTGATATTTTCTTCTATTTTCAAGGAGGGACACAAAGATGTTAGTTAACCTTAGGAAGGTACCTGTGTCATGAAATCATTATGGAGATAAAGCAAGTTATGTTAGATACTTGAAACAACTTCTGGCATGTAGAAATTGCTCCATAAATGTCAGAAATTATTAAATGTTCATTACACATAAAATGATAGCATCTCAGAGATAAAAGAACTTTTGCTTTATAAATGAATGAGCAGAGGTATCAATGTAAAATGATTGGCCCAAGTGCATATGGCTAATCAGAGGCCAAGTCAAGAACTCAGCTCTCCTGATTTCTATTCAGTGTTTGTTCTTTCCCCTCCTTAAGGATTTTATATCTGAACACAAATTACAGAATCTTCAAGTTCAAAGGGATATTTAAGACTTTACAATTTAATTTTCCCATAAGGGACCATATACTCTACCATCACTTGTCACAAACCTTTCATCTTTCCCAACAGCACCATTTCCCAGATTCTTAATCACCCAGACAAAAAGAGCCTAACAAACCTTGCACGGTGGCTCCCAAGTTAAGAAACACACGAAGGATGGGTATGGATGCCAAGGTCAGGTTGCCTGAGTTCAGATGACTATCACCAGATGAAACCACTCTTAATGATCATCTTTTGAAAAATAAGATTTCTTTTTTGGGGAAAACACTGTCTGGGATACTCATTATAAAGCTGTGATTCAGGCCATCCCACACAAACATGGATGTTTTGCAGATAGTATTCTTCCCGGTAGGAATCTGAAGTTATGATTTAGATGAACTCTGAACAATACTCTAAAACAGCCAGGAAAAGGCACAGGAGCCAACTAACCATACCAGGCATAATTTCTGAAGGTTTCAATTTTCTGTGTGGTTCTCTGGAACAGTATTCAGTCTGTTTGTGCAATCAGCTATGTTAGAGTTTTTAAATTCAATCTAACAGATACAGACTCTCAAGAGGAACTGCAGCAATAAAAGATTGCTATTATCTATGCACTGATAAACCTGTGTGTAAGGATTCTTTCATCAGATGCAATGACATGCTATTCTGTCTCAATTCAACACTAAGGGAAGAGATTTAATTTCTCTTCAATGCAAATGAAATCACTGTATGTAGTAGCAGCAGTACGGAAGAAGGCCAAACTGAGTAACTGTGTTATGTGTCCACTAAGAATGTTCATTCACTCCTCTCAGTCCTGCTATAAACAAGGCTCAGGAAATCCACATTCTCTCTGTATGATTGTTTTAAATGCCTGATTGTAGTATATGGACCCTCAGCTTTATGGCTTAGGATTTTCTTTCCCCCTGCCTTGCCTTTGTCAGTCTATGGTTTGACATTTCTAACCCTCAAAACAGGGAGGTTCCATTACAATCTGAAAGTTGAATTACTTTACTTTCTTTATACTGAAGACTCAACAGATAGTCTCCACTGATCACACAGAGGATGCATTGTTCCTCCTTTGTGTTTCTGTAGTATTTTGCTTATATTTCTAACCCTACTCGTGATTATCTGACTTGTTACACCTTGGTGTGTATATATCTCCTTTGTGCACTGTAAACTCCCGAGGACAGAATTCATGTTTTATATATTTCTGTATTGTTCCAGAACCTTATGATGTCTAAGACATAGGAGCTGCTCAATAAATGTTTCGACAGTTTTAATGGTACATATGTTATGCATTTTCCAATTATACAGTTATTATTAATGAATTCTCATTTCTGACATATCTCTTTTTCATTTCTTAGAACTCTTGGTTTTAAAACATGTAAAAAAGACTTTAGCAGGCTGGCACTGTAATTTGAATGATTATGTAAACACTAAGGGAGTGCCTAGCAAATATTTGTTGAATAGTAATTTTACGAAAAGTTGCAGAGGTTTCTTTTGAGTTTTAGTTAAGAAGATCCGACCATCTCAGTGGAACAGAGGAAAGAACTCAGAGGCATAACTGGGAGGGTGTCCCAGAAAGACTACTGTGCCTTCTAGAAAAAAGACCCAGCACCCAAGTTCTAACTCTGAGACCCAGTCATATGTTTGGATCATAGCATTTCCAAGACCAAAATTTCCTCTTTAATAGTTTTTCTGAGAAACTGTCAGGTTTAACGTCAAGAAACATTTAGTCTGTGCTCATTAGGCCCACAGACATGACTAGCTACATGATTTGAGGGGCCCAGTCCAAAATAAAAATGCAGAGCCCCTTGTTCAAAACTTAACAATTTCAAGACAGTGACGGAAGAGCATCAGCCAAATGAGGAGCCTTTTTAAGCACAGAGCCTTGTGTGGCTGCACAGGTCCCAAACCTATGAAGCTAGCCCTCTTCTGTGAAAGGCAAAAGGTCTGTAACTAGGGAGAGAAGCTACAATTCAAGTATGCACAAGGGGCTACAAGAACCCAGAGCTCCTAACTTTGTAAAAACATCACAGGGAAGGTGAGTTAAGCTCATTTTTGAGGGAGCAGTTGCATAGTGAAGAAAGATATTCCAGACTGAAGGACCAGCACTGAAGGTGGGCACAATTTACCTGACGTTCAGAAATACTGTAACTTTTAAGCAGGGTTGTGCCAGTGAACATGAGGGTGAGAACAGACTGAGGCTGGAAAGGCAGGCAGAGGCCACATACACGGGAGAAGGGGTTGAACAATTACTGAGTGCCTCCTGTGTGCCAAGTTCTTTCTCTCTGACATTGTAAATACCACAGTCTTGTAAATACTGGGTCATCCCTGTTTTACAAACAGGTTAATTAAGGCAACACACAGATTTAATGTTCAAACGGTTTGGAACACTCTAGAGATCTAATAAATATTAATATTTGAAGAATTACTGGTGGGTCTGTCTGACTTAAGGCACACAACTCTTACCCTTTAGGCCAAGCTGCTCCTAAGAGTTCTTCTTAATCCCTCCAGTCGTTGTTTCCCTCATCTCTCAAGAGCCCCCAAATTACCCTTCCCTCCCTTAGCCACGCCCCCGCGTTTCACGTGCCGGAAATTAGGAGAAAAGTACTTCCGGGATAGTAAAGGTCGAACCGCGCAAGATGGCGGCCCCCTTGGAACTCAGTTGCTGGGGAGGCGGCTGGGGGCTCCCATCGGTTCACAGCGAGTCCCTGGTGGTGATGGTGAGGCCGCCTCGCGGGCCAGGGCGCAGGAGGAAGGGGCGGGGCCGGAGGCGCGAGGCTGACTTGCCCCAGTTTCCCGCTGCGCTGCGGGGTCCAGGAGGGCCGGGCCGCTGCACGCTGCATTGCCCTGGGCTCCCTCCCACCGACGAGTCCCAACCTGGCCGATACCCCCGCCGAAGGCCGGCGGCAACGTCAAGGCTTCTCCGCTTGCCTCCGAGTTTTGTCCGCCTCACAAAGCTGTCTGGGCGGTGGAGTGAAACCCCGAAGCAAGGGGCGCGCCCTCCCTACTCTGCATCCCCAGGACCTTTTGGGGAGCAAAGTCCTCGAAAGCCGGGTGGCTGGCGCCCGCGTCCCTACTTGAGATCACGGGGAGGGATGCGGCCTCAGTATCAGTCGCCTTCTGCCTTTGGGGGATGGGGCTGTGAAGTAAAGCTGCTCTGCAGCTTTGCATTACGCACTTGGTCTAAAATGTTTGATTGCAAACTCTGTTTCAGGCTTATGCCAAATTTTCTGGTGCACCTTTGAAAGTCAATGTGATAGATAACACCTGGAGAGGTTCAAGAGGTATAGTGTAAACCTTTACACTCCCCTTTCTGCACTCTTTTTTCTTCTTCTTCCATTTAAAGCTGTGAGGTATATAGCTATAATATTGAGGATTTAGTTTCTTACCGTGACCTTGGCTCTGTGTTGTTTATGGTTTGATCATTCTGAGTAATACCTCAAAGTGCAAGCGAAATCACTGGAAATTATGAGAAACGAAAATGTTCTTTAGAACCGCTCTTTGTGAAACAGCAAAAAAACCAAGACAAGCTTACTCATTTTTTCCCCTCTAAATGTGCAACTGCTATAGTTTTTAGGATATTGGAATCTCTCAGAGGAAATCACACTGTGTCCTTGCATGTAAACTGTTTTTTGATTATAGGCGATGTACCAATTTTGACAACTGAAGACGACATGGTTTCTCAGCCAGCAAAAATACTAAACTTTTTAAGAAAACAGGTGGGTGGTTCGCTTTGAAGAAGTAGATTGGTAGATTGTTGATCCCTGCATGTTGGGCTTTTTTTTTTTTTTTTTTTTTTTTTGGGCCAACTCATTAGACAATTGGAGATACCTGGGACAAGATGTAAAAATAGATTTGAGAATCACTGCTCTAAAGCATGAGTTCTGTGATTTGAAAGTCATATGAAGAGGTAGTCAGTTTATATTTTAATAAACTTTGCTTGAATTTTACTGAAATTTGTATGTAAGTAGATATAATTTAGCCATTTTCACTATTAAACTTATTGATAGGATTGTGCATTTTGTCACATAGTTGGTGCACATTTTGTGCTGGGCATGACACCTGAGCTCTCACCAACCAGCAACTATATTATTTTTAAAAAGCTCTTATAGCAGTTTTATGGAATAATGTATCTAAATGTTTTAACAGTAGAGAATTATGTATCCAAAATGTTTAAACATGTAAAGATGTATATGAATGGGTAAGTTATTTGTTTTGCCAATACTGTACTTACAAAAATTGTGTCAATAACATTTTGAACTTCTATAAATTGGAAGGTTTTTTCTTTTTTCTTGGGGAGAAACACAGCCAATTGGAACTGTTTCCTTCTTGTTAAAAATAATAGTTGCTTTTATTGAGTTTGTACTACATGCCATGCACTGAACTAGGTCATTAACAAGCATGAAAATAATAGTAGTTAATATTGTAACATTTATTGACCATATTGTGTATGTGATGCTGTGCTAAGAACTTTTTGTGCATTAAGCAATAGGTTTCACTGGATTTGTATTTCTCTTTCTCCCATTTTAATACCATGTTTGCTATTTGTAAGGAAAAATATGAATCCTGATTTGATTAGTTTTACTGTCTTTGGGCTGCTCTTTGACTTCTGAGTTTCTTTGGTTTTATTTATTTTTTAATAGAAATATAATGCTGATTATGAACTCTCAGCAAAACAAGGGGCAGATACATTGGCTTATATTGCTCTCCTCGAAGAGAAGCTTCTCCCTGCAGTGGTGAGTGTTCTTAAATATTACAGTATTTTAGTAGCCTAGTTGCAAATGTACATAGTCTGTTTAGAAAAAAATCAATGAGAAAAGTCTTAAGAGAAAATTTTACTTATATGTTAATCTTAATTCCTTCATGTTACTGTGAAACTGGATTCTGTTAGGCATTCAACTAGTATGTGAAACAACGAAGTAAAATAAAATGTCATGTTGGAAATTCTTTGTGGGAGATGGATCTTTTTGCTCCATGTATATAATTGGGTGTAATTCATTCATTCAACAAATGTTTATTGAACACCTGCTATGTGTCAGGCCTTGTTCTGGGTGTTTGGAAGATAGCAGTCAACAAAACTCACACATTTAAAATAATCTTGTTTTATCCCGAGTCATTCTAACTGGAAAATTTGTATGAAGACACTTCATATAAAGATATTTATGAAAAACTCATGTTGATTGAGTGATCTTTCATTTAATAAAAGAACATCCTTGTAGTGTTTTTTCTCTTTTGCAGCTTCACACATTCTGGGTTGAGAGTGACAATTACTTTACTGTGACAAAGCCATGGTTTGCTTCACAAATTCCTTTTCCTTTGAGTTTGATCCTGCCTGGAAGAATGTCTAAGGGAGCACTGAACAGGATTCTCCTGACCAGAGGACAGCCTCCCCTCTACCACCTCCGAGAAGTGGAAGCACAGGTATAGTATGGATTATTCTTCAAACAAGGGCCCTAGAGAGAAAGGACAAGATAAAATGCAGACATGAGTTTACCTAGAGATGCCTTCCTCAAAAGTAGTTTTAGAGTATCTTTTCTACTTTTGAGATATAATTTCATCCTTATTAGATATACAGAGATGCCAAGGAGTGCCTAAATCTTCTATCAAACAGATTGGGAACATCTCAGTTTTTCTTTGGAGATACGTGAGTATTCCCTTAAAAATCATTTTGGTGTTTTGTGCACATATATTCAGTGAGCAGCTGTTTAAAGCAAGTCATCTCCCCAAAAGATGAGTTTTTTACTTAAAAAAAAAAACAAGATTTAGGCTGGTGTGGTGGCTCATACCTGTAATCACAGCACTTTGGGAGGCCGAGTTGGGCGGATCACCTGAGGCCAGAAGTTCAAGACCAGCCTGCCCAACATGGCGAAACCCCATCTCTACTAAAAATACAAAAAATTAGCTGGGTGTGGTGGTGGGCACCTGTAATCCCAGCTACTTGGGAGGCTGAGGCAGGAGAATCGCTTGAACCTGGGAGGTGGAGGTTGCAGTGAGCTGAGATCACGCCACTGCACTCCAGCCTGGGTGACAAGAGTGAAACTCCGTGTCAAAAAACCAAAACAAACAAGAAAAAGTTTAATGGGCTTTTATTATAGGAAACTTTTTCTACCAGTGATAATCTAACATTGACTTAATAGGCTGCATATGTGAATTTAAAACATCTCAGACTGTTCCCACTCTGCCTCCAGTCTATTTAACATTTGTGAGTAAAAATGAATCTATAAAGACAATTTCATTTTCTTCTAGAGTCTAAGCTACTCAATGAGTAAAACCTTGGTTGCCTCATTTTTGTAAACTAAAATGGATAGTAAACCTTTTAAGAGACTATACTGTGTAATTCAGAATTGAGAATTTTGAAAAAAAAAAAAAATTAAACACCATCCCAAGTTAGTATTTTCTTATGTGCTTAAAAAAAAATCCTTAATTTAATTTTTTTTTTTTTTTTTGAGATGGAGTCTTGCTGTTGTTGCCCAGGCTAGAGTGCAGTGGCATGATCTTGGCTCATTGCAACCTCCGCCTCCTGGGTTCAAGCAATTCTCCTGCCTCAGCCTCCCAAGTAGCTGGGTTTACAGGTGCCCGCCACCACGCCCGACTTTTTTTGTATTTTTAGTAGAGACAGGGTTTCACCATGTTGGCCAGGCTTATCTTGAACCCCTGACCTCAAGTGATCTGCCCCTCCTTGATCCCCCAAAGTACTGCGATTACAGGCATGAGCCACCACACCCGGCCTTCAGTTAATATTGTCTTATGTGCTTTAAAAATCCTTAATTTATTTCTAGGCCTTCTACCTTGGATGCCTATGTTTTTGGTTTTCTTGCACCTCTTTACAAAGTACGGTTTCCTAAAGTTCAGCTACAAGAACATCTGAAACAGCTCTCCAACCTCTGTCGCTTTTGTGATGACATCCTGAGCAGTTATTTTAGGCTTAGTCTTGGAGGTAAGCTGGCTCTTTTTCAGCTAATGTTTGTTTGCATATTCTCCTATGTATGTATAAGCAAAATCCACTACTTATTTTAATTTTAGAAGTTTGTGTATTGTCTTTAAATAGTGGTTTATAGCACTTCAAGGATTTGTGTTTTTCCGACTTCATTTTTATTCTCATGTTAGTTCTTATTTAAATAGATAAATAGATATTTGCCTTTTATCTGTTCCTCTGGATTTTTACATTTCTTGCTTCTTCTTTAAATATTACCCCTTTGAAGTGGGTAATTTTCTTCTAAAAGGTTAAAACCACAGGTATTAAGTCTTTGCTGAAAAACAATATTTATCCTAATGCAAATGGACAGTTACTTTAAATGATTTTTACCTGCTGCTTCTAGCATTTTCCTGCATGAACAGAAATCAGCAGCAGATTGATTTTGGTGAGGTACACTGCCATGATTCCACTACTTGAAAACTGATTGCATCAGAATGGAAGTATAGTAAATAGAGGGCACCTGTTACTTAGGATGTGCTTCATTGAGAGAGTGGGGCCTTGTGCTTAAGTGATTCAGATACTAAATTTCTATTGGGAGGGTTGGCTGAAATTGTCCTTTTAAGAAACAGGTTATAAAGATAGCTGGCTTAGGTGGACAGTTTATTACTTTTTAGTGGGTTATGTATTCTGTATACAGGAAGGGGTTAGTAGTTTGGGAGTCATGAAATTAAGTAATTAAGTAATGTTCAACCGTGTTAACTTGGGAGCAGTGGTTAGCAAACCTGATTATTTGACAGATAAAAAATCTTGGGTCCTATTCCAGACTTACTAAATTAGAATCTTTTAGGCATCAATCCTAGGAATTTGTATTTTTAAGTTCTTCTGAATACTTTGGATGTCTGGTGGGCAACTTTTTGGGAGTTACTGCCTTAGAAAACTATCCAGATAGTTGTGACCAAAGACCTATTTGAAATGGGTGTGAGAAAGGAATAGCTTAAACTTGAGAAGGAAATGAGGACTACTGTGCTTTTTAAAAAAAAAAAAAAAAATACTAATTATTGTGGCCAATTGCAGAACACTTGGTTAGCAGTGTCTACTTAGTGGATAAATTTTTGTCTGTTTTGCTCAGGGTTTAGTTTTGGAGCATTCGAATCCCTCTCTTCGCCTTTAAACCCAGAATGGTTTTCCTCTTTGCCTTTTTTGGGGAGGGTGGGGCACTGGACAGGGTGGGTAGACTCAAAATTCTTTCAATCTAAATAGCTTTAAAGGCTTTAAAAATTTCCTGTCTTTCTCTGATTTCTGTCCTGGCTTCTTAGGCATCTCTCCAGCTGGACAAGAAACGGTAGATGCAAATCTGCAGAAACTCACACAACTTGTAAATAAGGAATCCAACTTGATTGAAAAGGTCAAGTCTACTTCAATCATTTTATCATAGTTCAGTATTTTCCTTTCGGTAGCTAATATTGTCATTTGGGTCACACATTAACTGTACCCTTTTAGTTTTTTTTATAGAGTTTGTTTTTCAGAAAACTGTTTAAATATACTTTCACTAAAGTTGTATGTAACATAGTGTTTTGAAGCCAATAGTGGCCTGATTGGGGAAAGATCAGATAAGAGTATTGGGTTTACTTTTGCCACACAGTTAGTACCCTTTAAGCTAGGAAATCCAAAAGATTTGCTTTAAAAAAAACAAAGCGGCCGGGCACGGTGGGTCACTCCTGTAATCCCAGCACTTTGGGAGGCCGAGGCGGGCAGATCATGAGGTCAGGAGATCAAGACCATCCTGGCTTATACGGTGAAACCCCGTCTCTACTAAAAATACAAAGAATTAGCCGGGCGTGGTGGCAGGCGCCTGTAGTCCCAGCTACTCAGGAGGCTGAGGCAGGAGAATGGCATGAACCCGGGAGGCGGAGCTTGCAGTGAGCTGAGATCGTGCCACTGCACTCCAGCCTGGGCAACGGAGCGAGACTCCATCAGAAAAAACACACACACAAAAAAAACAAAGCAAAAACACTTCTTGCTTGTGTGTCTGCCTCTCTGTCTCTTAATGTTTCTTAAGATTGTAAGCACTGGGCTTATCCTTTCTTATTAACAGCACCGTGTTCTTTTCTTCTTTCTGCATGAAAGTTTTATTTTTTCTCCTTCTTGTTCTTCTCTGCTCTAGATATAGTTTATAGTTTTTTCACCAGTGTAGATATTTTGCCACTTGGGGTGTTCTTTTCATGAGAGAAACATTGAGGAACTGGGTAGGGGAGAGAACCAACAAAGGAAATTTCAAGTGTGATTCTAATAGGAAAAATACAAAGAGGTTACATATTTTTTCCCCAGTAACTGATAAGCTTACTTTTTTTTTTTTCCTGATACAAATAGTAATACTTACTATTTTACAAACTCATAGGGCAATGAGGCCTGATGACACTGGCTAACAGTTTTTGAGGTCCACCACTGTGTTATTTGAGCTTGATGTGGGTTACCTCATTTAGAAGTGATCCAGTGTTTGGAAAACCACTGGATTACATTTAAAGAATTTATCTTTCTTTTTGCCTAATGTACTAGCTTCCTTTGGTCTACATACTCTCAGTTTTAAAAAGCTGGTCTTTTTTGATTGGAATACAGGTCATTTTCATTGAGGTAAAGAAGTATAGTTGAAAGAATAATAGTTTTGGAATCAGAAGACCTGGGTTCAAGTTTCAGCTCTCATACTAGCTTGTGACGTGGGGCAAATCACTTAACCTTACAGAGTCTCGTTTTGCTCATCTGTACAACAGAGAAGGTCTGTGTCTGCCTTTTCTTCATAGCGTATCGGGAAGATCAAATAAGATACTGTACGTGAACATAGTTTGCAAACAGGAGCTTAGTGTAACAGTACTGCTTTTACACTTACTATCAGAAGACCTCTTTAAGTTATGGTTGAGTTCAGTAGAATATTTATTTTGTGGAATTAACTATAATTCTGTGAAGGTATCAGGAATGAGCCACGTTGCTTTTTACAGAAACTGAGTCAGCTGGTATTTGAGGTATGACATTTAGAATTCTTGAGATTATTTGTAAGAAAAAGGTTTCTCTAGCAGCCCAGGAAACATATGGTTCTGTACTCTTCTAGGCTATAGTTTGGATGGGGAGGCCACAGTCCACATAAGCGGTGCCACAGCATTAGTCAGATGTATCTTTTGTACTTTCTACAGATGGATGACAATCTTCGCCAAAGCCCTCAGCTTCCTCCTCGGAAACTGCCAACACTTAAATTGACTCCAGCAGAAGAAGAAAATAATTCCTTCCAACGGCTTTCACCCTGACAGTAGTCATGGTTTGTGGCCAAAGTCAAACGATTGTTGCAGTAATCTCTTACACCAAGTGTGTGAAGGCAAGAAGAGGATACCATAATAGGTATTAAGGAAGACTCTAAGCCAAAAGGAACTTTCTATGCCATCTATTTTTACTATTATTGTTAGGAAGCTTGTATTCTAGCTTGGCACTGCATTTTTAATAACATCAAAGAGAATGCTAAATGAACTTGGTTGGGGGGCGGGGAAGAAAAACACATCGTACTGTATACAAAGAACTGCCTTAATCATGGCAGATTTTTGCCTTTGGTTCACATGTTGCTGACCAAAAGCTACAATTCTGTTCTGAATGTGCACTCCTAATTTATTTGAGTTAATTTATTCAATTTATTAACTTAGTTTTCTTAGACCAGGCTGAATACCTAATATGTGGCTTTTTGGCTGAGGCTTTTTACTTCTGTTTAGAAATTTGATGCCTATTTTAGGAACCAGAAAAAGATAAATTGCTTCAGTAGAAGAGACCATATTTAACTTTAAAAAGTGATGAGGAATGTGCTTTTTAATTATGCTCTCATAAGTCTAATCTTTTGGGGGTTTAGTAGCACATAGATAAATATTAAAGGTGGTTACATATAATAACATCTGATAATACTCATTTCAGTATAACATTGGTCTTTGCTGATGTGTTCGATATAGGTTAGGAAGAGTTCTTTTAGTTTACTTGGGCAAATGTGGCAGTTTTAGACCTATGTCTTTGTAGTACATCTTCAGTTGTCTTTCTTATATTAATTCCAGAAGAAGTGAATGTACTGGTTATCGTTACTATGCTAGGCTGTAAAATTCTTACTGAAATTGCCCACTTGTTAGACACTACTCAGGAGGAGCCCATGGCCAGGGTAGTAGAAATACTGTGCATCTGGTCCAAGTTTTCTATGCTTGGCTCAGACTAATATTCTTTCATAAGATGCATATCATGTAGTCAAAAGCTTTCTGACAACAAATTATTTTTCATATGTTTCACTTACAGTCGAAGAATACAAAGGAACAATCAGAAATAGCAGCTTTTAACAAATATTTTCTATTTATTGGTTGCTGAACTGTTAAGGGATTTGCTGTGTGGTAATTTTACTTATAATAGAAACTTGCTTATTTTAGTGGTCGAGGTGCTTCTGTTGTCCTAAAACCACTTCTGAGGTTTTTAAAATGTAGAACCATGTTTTTGATTAGTGTCTTAAAAGATTACTGTGGTGCTCAGCAAATCTTATCAAGTCGTGCAGGAACCCATATGTTAAGAAAATGAGCTTTGTAGTCAAAAGACTCATCTAATTTGAGCTGAGTGGAGCTCAGCTGTGTTTGACCCACATCCTCCCAATTTGTTCTGTATTTAGGTAGTTATTTATACAAGAGTCTTTAAGTCATTCTAAATATTTTTTCTTGAAAGTTTTAACTAAGTGAGAAATAAGGTAGTCTTCAAAATCTTGGTCATCTTTTTGGATGAGGGAAAGTACCTCATGAGTTGCACATTACTTCTACAACAGGGTGTGTGTGTGTGTGTGTTTGTGTGTGTCAGTCATCTTCAAAGGCAGATTATTAGATTCCAGCAATCTGAAATCTATTATTCCAGCAGTCTGAAACCTAAATATGTTATATTGGAAATCAAGACTGTGAGACTTTATTGTCCTCTAGGATGGATGTATATTGGAGAAGGGTGGTTAGCACATTCATCAGACATCTGCTTATGCTGTGGTCAAGGCCAGTCATTTTTAATTATGATTTATATCAGACCCTCCAAAAAGTATTTGAAATATATTACAGTTATAACGTACAAGTACATTACATGTATATTACAAGTATATTACATGTAAAACAGGATAATTTAAAAATTTTAAATTTTAAAGAATTAAAAATTTTAAAAATTTAAATTAAAAAAATTAAAAATTTATAGAACCATATCAACACTGACAGATTCTAAAATTAAGTAGTAAATTTAACTCCAAGTTTCTCCATGGGCAAAGTCAAAAGATAATGCTAGGTTATGTCAATTTTTCTTTTCAACAAAACTGCTAATGTCTATTAGGAAGAAAAATGTGTTTAAAGTTTTACAGGAATGTGGAGCTCATGTTCTTCTGATATGTAGACTTTGATAAAGAAGCATACTGTAATGTTTTATGAACTGAAATTTTAATCAAAAGAGGTCATTTTAGAATAACAAGTATTAGTCTTTTTTAGTAGAGGGAATGACTGTCAATATGATTTATTTGTTTTTGTGTCATCCCTACTTCGAACTGCCGTTAGCCTTACATTCTCACTATAGTCTATAATGCTTCCAGATCACCTTTTCTAAGATGCAATATGTGATTTTAGTGAGAGTTTATATGTTGGGTTACTTAGTTGAGCTATTTATGTATAAGTAAATGAGATGACAGGAAGCTGTAACTGAGCACAAAGTACTTTAGGGAGCAGCCACACATACAGGAAGCTCTTAGAAAAGAACTTTTTTTTTTTTTTTGAGACAGAGTTTCACTCTTGTTGCCCAGGCTGGAGTGCAGTAGCGCAGTCTCGGCTCACTGCAACCTCTACCTCCTGGGTTCAAGCAAGTCTCCTGTCTCAGCCTCTCAAGTAGCTGGGATTACAGGCATGTGCCACCATGCCCAGCTAATTTTGTATTTTTTTTTAGTAGAGATGGGGTTTCACTATGTTGGTCAGGCTGGTCTTGAACTCCTGACCTCAAGTGATTCACCTGCCTCGGCCTCCCAGAGTGCTGGGATTACAGGCGTGAGCCACTGCGCCTGGCCAAAAAGAACATTTTGTCAATCTGAACAGAGCACAGAACATTTTTTCAGACTGAACAGACTGTTGGACCAGCCTGTCATGATATGTTTTGGATAAAGTTTGAGTTCATTGGGATAAATGGTCCACAATCTTAAACAGAATACTGTGAGCCAATGCCTTTTGGAAGTAATGGTGGAGGATAATATGATTAAAGGGAACATGCTTGTGTTTATTTTTGTTGGTAGTATATGATTAGAAAAACTAGATAATTCCCATAAGATGAAGATCTTCCATGAACAAACTACCATCAATCATCCATCAGATTGATTTTTTTTTTTTTTTAAGTAACACTAAAGAAGCTGTAAAGAACATTGAAGGTGGTCATTCCTTCAAAACTGTGTTTTGACCACACAAAATGTGGGCATTAACAAACCAAATTTCAACTTAAGTCTGTTTGTATTATATTGGGGGGGTGCTGCGAGACTGGAGATTTTATAAAAGCAAGCATTTTTATTTCCATTTATAATTTCTATTCAATATTGCTAGATATATTAACATGAAGGAATGGGGAAGCTTATTTCAATCAAAGCTAAAATTTTCAGAAGTCTGTAAAAATGGAAAAACACCATTGAAAGAGGCAGAAACAGGTAATGGGGATAGTATCTTAGAAAACCTGTTGGTTAAGGCAGCTGCATGTGATAAAAGTGGTACTTGAACTTGGTAGTGTTTCCTTAGAACCTCCTCCAAAAATATGCATTTACCAGGCTTGTTACAATTTTGTGACAGTTTTTCATCAACTGTCAAAAACTTCAACCCTTTTAAAACCTAGATATAAATGCTTACATGTAAAGAAAGGAAGCTAAGCAGTGGGTACCTGGGATCTCTCTGAACTATTTTTATAACTTCTTGTGAGTCTAAGTATTTCAAAATAAAAGTGGTTTTAAAGTAAATTCATAGATTAAATGTATCATTATCTATATATAAACCATGATTTAAAACTTTAATTTTCTAAACATAGTATTCAACTTAGTTGAATAAATATATGATGGAAGTTAAATACAATTTTTATTTCATTCTTAAGAAAAACTCATGTTTGTAACAAATGATATCTAAAGATCTATTTTGCCTTACCAGAAAAGAAAAAAAACCCTAAAACCAAAAACTTCTTTTCCCTAGGATGTCAAAAATGCTGTGATTTAAAATATCTAATTATATTTTTTTCTTTCTATGGCAGGGGGGTTTACTTCTGAGGATAAAATATTTTGAAAAAGCTCTGTCCCTTGACGTGGTAGTTCTCCCGTGCCTTGTACTTGTTCTCTCTCCATATGCACAGTGTGACAAGATGCTCACCTTTAATGAAGAAGGTGTAGCTTTTCGTTTTAAGCTGTAATTGTCTTTGTCTTGATTTGGCTATTTTTATAACTGAAATCCTGAGCAACAGAGATAATTTGGGTGGTAATGATCATCTTTTGTATATGTTCTTGATGTTAAGAATTATTTTTTGCTGCCATTCAGCTTTGTGGAATTTATGTTTACTTTTCAATATTTTCATATTTCTTAACCAGATTTTAAAGAAATTTGTTGTTAGTTACGTGAAATCAAAGGTCAGGTCAGTAATCCCATTATCCTCAAACTTGAAGTTTCGTTGGATGTTCAAAATGCTAATTTTTGCAGAGATATAAGGATAAATTAGTTTTAGTTTGTGTTCTTAAGGGTTTGCAAAATAATTTGGCTCCCAAACTCTTGTTGGGGTGTAGTGTTTGCTAGGAGCCTGGGTTACGTGCCCTGGACTTAAATTGTGATTGAAGTGGAGAGGTACTCTAGGAATTTAAAAAGACACAAAATTATTTTTTTCCAGACTAGTGTGCCATGGATTTCTGATAAGAATTAACATTCTTGAACAAAGGTATCAGAAAGGGTAACTCGAGTTGAAGGTTTGTGAATAGAAAGGGAAATGTGATAGAAGATTATTCAGAACAAAATAAATAGACAAAATAACAAAAGACAGGAAAATAAGCCTCTTTGTATCCTTATTAATCATTTGAAATTATGCTATAATATTTTTTAAAACTCACCTGTTTGGTTCTGGGTGAAGCAGTTCCTGAAGGAGTGTTGTCAGAATATATTGTTAGGTGAATAGAGGGTTCTGTGGCCAAGTAAGTTTGGGAAATAGTGGGTTAGACAAAGTTGAGTTGCTGTTGGCCTTTCAGACCTTTGATACGCTAATGTGCATTTTAAATCTCCAAGAAGTACCTCTATTTTATACATCATTTCCCTAATTTATTTTAATATGGATTTCTTGTTCTTGTTTTCTTGAGACGGAGTCTTGGTCTTGTCACCCAGGCTGGAGTGCAGTGGCACGATCTCGGCTCACTACAATCTCCGCCTCCCAGGTTCAAGCGATTCTCCTGCCTCAGCCTCCCAATTTACTGGGATTACAGGCACCTGCCACCACGCCCAGCTAATTTTTGTATTTTTAGTAGAGATGGGGTTTCACCATGTTGACCAGGCTGATTTTGAACTCCTGACCTCAGGTGATTCTGCCCACCTCACCCTCCCAAAGTGCTGGAATTATAGGTATGAGCCACTGTCCCCGGCCAGATTTTTTTAAAAGTAGGTATCTTGTGGGATTTATGTTCTGAGAGATACGTCTAAGGAAATGCTGCCCTACAGTGTTTTTGCTAGTTCATACTCATTACAAAGGTTTCTTATTGTTGGGTGCCCCTCTAGCCAGTGGTAGTAAAATGGGAAGAGACAGGTCAAGACTCCCTTGGACCACGGCATTGAGAGAGGGATGGCTGTCGGCATAGATATGTTGGTTATTTAGGCATTTGTGAGGGAGGCCCCTGGCTCTTCCAGCCTGTTTCCTTAGGATCCCAGTTGGCCGGGAACAGCTGTACAAGGGTCTGAACTGGTGGTTTCAGCAGACTACCCAGTTCCTAAGCATCCATGAGACAGAGGGAACCAACCTGTATTTCCAGAACAATTTTCCAAACCTTTTCTGGCTATACTTTAAAAGTGCCAAAAAGGCAATGGGTGTTTATGACACTAAAGTCACATACAAGCTAGTATGATACATACATCATAGAAAGCTTATAGTTGCTCAGTGACAAAGCAAAGGAAGTTTAATATTTTCCAGTTTTGTTCATTACCGAAGACAGTCTACGGTTCATAGTTTTCACTAAATTCTAAGCAGATTCTATATCCTAAAACATTTAAACCTCACTAGGCCTGCAATTTTGAGAGGGTTAGCTAAATATGTTTGATATCACTTCAGAGTCTAAAACCAGATTACTAATCATGTGTAAGGAGGCATTTTGTGTGTCTTTGCAATGTATACAGTTGCATTATTTGGAACACCATTTTGAATGTGTATTTGAGAGAAAGCTCGCCTGTGGGTTTTGAGTTGTGGTGTAATGGTGAACATGTAGCCACATGAAAGGCCGTTGGATCTTTGCTCTGATTCTTCAGTCGTCTTCTTGCAAATTCAGAGAAATGTCTTTTAATCATTTCGTTTACATATCCCAGATCCTTGGAAATCATGAAAAATAACTTGCCAGAGTTTGCATCAGCCCTCAATAAGTCATGAACCATAGAGAAGGTCATGGGGCCATTTATTCTTTGGACCACTGGCTACTTCTGAAGTGCTGGCTTCCTTCTCTCTAGGAGGAGTCGTGTATTCAAGCTTTTAAGTTAAATGCATAAAAATGAGTTTTACTTCTGACTTGATTTTTAATTTTATGAAATGGGAAATAATGTTTTTCCATTTTTCTGTTCATTTTGAAGTGGGAATTTGAGGTGTTTGTAATGTCATGTTACTGTTCTGAAAGATTGACAGTAAAGAAGACAAGAAATATATGTACGTAGTATGCATATTAGTTTTGTCCCACCAAGCCTATCTTTGAATGGCAAACATTTTAAAAACATCTGTTCTAGTTGCACAACTACTCTAGCTTCTTTATAAAGTAAACAATCTTTAAGCAATGTTGGCCATAATTTCAATATTCTAGCCTTGCTGAGTGTGAATATATTTTACTGAGAGACTATGTATAAATATACTAAAGTGGTGATGGTGATCAATATTGTAAAGAATTTATTCTGATAAATGAGAAACTGGATATAATGTCAAAATAGCTATTTTCTCAATAAAAATCTCAAATCTCCTGACTGCTTATTAATTCTCGATTTAATGTTATTTATTCTTTGAGGTAAATCTTTTCATCGCGAAGAATTTTTTGCTGGTTGAATGTAGTTGTTCAGGGCTGGGACTGAGCTATAGACATAGCGGGTTTTTTAAAAATGTCCATTCTTTTTTTTTTTTTTTTGAGACAGAGTTTTGCTCTTATCACCCAGGCTGGAGTGCAATGGTGGGAACTCGGCTCACTGCAACCTTCGCCACCTGGGTTCAAGCAATTCTCCTGCCTTAGCCTCCCAAGTAGCTGGGATTACAGGCACCTGCCACCTTACCCGGCTAATTTTTGTTTGTTTGTTTGTTTGTTTGTTTGTTTTAGTAGAGACGGGGTTTCAGCATGTTGGCCAGGCTGGTCTTGAACTCCTGACCTCAGGTGATCCACCCGTCTCGGTCTCCCAGAGTGCTGGGATTACAGGCGTGAGCCACCGTGCCTGGCCAGAAAATGTCCATTCTTTCTGTTATGTGTTGAGACCACTTGTGCTCTGGCCACTCCAGGCTAAGGGAGGTTAGAGGCCTGTTCTCTAGGCCATCGGTTTGTGTAGGACCTCAGATGCTCACACAACTTTGCAGGGTTATAGTTCTCTCATCCCTTCAGCTCTGTAAGTTTCTTGTAAATTATACCTTTTGCTCACCCAGGTAGTATAGTGATAGTCCATTGTAATTGAATGGAAGATTTAACTGAGAAAAATAATGTAATTTTAGTTGGAGGGAAGATATTCAGGTTTTTTTACTGCTTCGTTTATGGGACAAAGTATATGGTTCTAGAGAACCCTGTTATTTATAGCTGTAAGTTAAATAAGGGCAAGTTCCCTGAGAGAATGGGTGTCTTTGCTAGTAGATTTTTTTTAAATTGAGGTGTAATTTACATATAGTAAAATGCATAGGCCTTCCAAGTAGAACTGTATAGGTATGTAAGTACTTTTCTCACATGAGAAGCCAGCTACATCTTTGTCGATACTCCTTTCCCCAAAGAACACAAATCTTAATTACTTACACACTTTGGGTTCCAGGTGAAAGCCCTTGGGTGGATTGAGGTGGTGAGTAATGATCACTTGCTTGCTGCAAGAGAACAGAAAAGAGGAATTGCTGTTGTGGAATAGTGGAATTATTTGCGGAAAGACAACTATTTAGAGTCACAAAGCTGCGAACCATATGACAAAGAGTTTCAGAAATTTTGGTTCTTAATTGCTCATCTCAGAGGTTTGACTTTCGTCTGAGACTGTCTGGGGAACTCAGAAACTCCTGGATGTCCATACTGATCTCCTTCAGTGGATGGTAGGCTACAACACAAGGTGCTCTCTTTCCTTTGCTGCAGATAGCAGCTATTGGTGAGAAAACTCTTAAGTTTTGCCATGTTGGGAGCTTGTCTTCAGTGAGTCTCCATAGCAGAAAGATCACTAAGTGCTGCACATTATGTCTGAGACAAATGTAAGAGAATGAAAAGCAAATGGTGGTGAAGAAATGTCAGGTTTTATCTTACTCAAGATCATCCTGTAGTTAAGTTCCTAGCTGTAGAACAAAGGAGAAACTGGTCTCTTCTTGACCAGACAAGGGCTTCAGGAGAAAGAATGAGAAACCATGGTCCCTCTCCAGGTATATGAGTCAGCCTCCTGGAATGCTTTAGACATTTGTGACTAAGAAATGAAGACAGCTGTGCCTCATCAAAGACATTTCTAATTTCCAGTGCAGCCAACTCAAGGCTCCAAAACTTGTGCTTTTCCAAGTGGAAGAGAAGCTATTATATTTATCCTGCGTTTTGAGTGAGTGGAAAGAACAGGGGGACTTTAACATGTATAAATACAATTAGGATTGGTTCCCCAGATCCTAGTTTGGAGAAGGTAGTCCGCTCACGAATTCACATTTTGAAGAAGCTAAGAAATCTTTCAGTGTAGAAGAAAGCATGACACTTTGCAAATATCACAATTAAGACCAAACAGATTTCAGCTTTAAATGCAGGAAGCACACTGACTTATTGTGTGTGACAATATGACAGAAGACTGTCATATTGTGCCCCTTCTGATATGTGTTGTCCCAGTTTTCTCCATGAGGGGGGAAATTGCGTTTTTCATCTAATGAACATGATTTACATTTTGTATTGCATATGACATCCAATTCACAGGGTTGACTACTGCTAAAATGGTTTAGAAAACGGTGGGGAGTGTATATAGCAGATGTAGAAATTAAGAGAAAAAAGACCAAAAAGAAAGGAAAAAATAACACACACAGCCTAATGGAAATTTAAGCAAATTTAATCCAATCTCTGTTTTGGAGCCTTGCAAATCACATTCATGCCAAGATTGACATCTATCACTCAGTAATGACTGCTGTGTGGAAGCCTGGAGATGCCCACGTGTCTAATCACATTCCAGCCACCTAATCTCTCAGGGAGGAGGCTGCTGTGGAGGTCTTGAGTACCTATGATTTCCAGACACTCATTTATTTGGGGAGAATATAAAGAGAAGGTTACAAAGACTGCCCTCAAGGAACTAACAATAAGAGAGAGATGCACATAATTTAAATGCAGTATGACTGATTTGCATCCATGTAGTTTTTCTCTTCTGTCCTGAAGAGATAGTTTAGCGATACCTTCCCAAAACATAGAAGGTAAAGGGAAATGCAGGCGCAGTTTTCAGTTCAGACCTTGGAAGATCCTGCGGTAGAGGTGCACAGCTTGGGAACATGTGGAATCAGTGATTAGTTTCATTGGTTAGTTCATTTACAGTTGGGGAAGCTGAATCAAATTTAAAAGGGATCAAAAACAAATCAAGTGCTTAAAAGAGAGGGAACTGAATGCAGGAACTGGTTGTACAGATGAAAGGAACACCCCTCCACCCCATTCCCCACCACCAAATCCCTGCCTTTGTGGGCTTATGAAAGGGCAGCAAGGAGCCCAGTGTGGCTGGAATGGAGCCAGAGAGCCAGGGAGCAGAGAAAGATGAGGTCAGAGGGTCAGCTGTGGCCGATCATAGGGTGGTTCTCAATTGCCCACCCTTGGGATGTGTTTGGAAATGTGTGGTGGCAGTTCTGTTGTCACAGTGAAGCCTTGAAGGCATTTAAGCTGGCTAGGGCTAACAAAGCCCTGCTCAACAAAGAATTGTTCAAACCCAAATACCAATGTTTGCTGTTGAGAGATGCTGAAGACCTCGTAAGCCCTCATCAGATTTCACAGAACAAAAGCAGATGATGAAAATCGGGATGACCTGCCAGCAAGCGGGCTTTGAGAAAAGAAAGAGTTGCTTAATGCAGAAAGAGTGCCAGCTTAGAGATTTTAGAACAGCAAACCATTTTGGTGGGAGAAATTAATCTCGTGATAAAAAGCCTAGAAACTAGAAAGGTCATCAAGGGATTACTCTAGTTAGGATATAATTGGGGTTATGGAGCTGAATGAGTAGGTTGTAGAAAGAAAATGGATTTCAGACTTAGAAAGCGAGACTTAAAGTAATATACCAGATGGGTGGTTCTGAGCAAGTTACTTGACTCTCAGTCTGCATTGCTGTTTATTGCAATACAGTTGTATAACTAGATCTGAATGTATGAACATTTTTATGTTTGGGTTTTTTAAATAATTGAAATGTAGAAGATACTAATAGAAAGAACTCTGTCCTATCTTTTATGAATAACCCCTGTTAACGTATTATCCATTCTTCCAGTCTTTTATTTTCTCCACACCCACATACACACAATCCTGTATATATTGTCATCCAGTAGTATCTACTATTCTGTAATATGCCTTTTTCATTTAATGTTTGGTAAATCTTTCTAGGTCATTACATATTCTGTATGATTTTTAGTGGCTATGTACAATTTCATTGGATGGATGTAACATCGTTTATTTCATTCCCTTGCGATGGACACTAAGGTGAGTTCCTCTTATAATGGTCCTTGTTACATATTATACAGTTTCTCAGGAGGATTTTGCCCCTTTATGTTCCCTGCAGCCCTATGCAAGAGAGCCTGTATTACTGCAACCCCACCAGCGTAGAGTATTATTTTTCTCTTTACCACCTTGATAGGTAAAAAAGTAGCATTTTATTTACTTAATAAACCAGTTACTTAATAACTGTATGGTTGAGTATTTTTTCCATATGTCTATCGTCCATTTGTATTTCTTCTGTAAATTGTCTATTTGTATTCTGCATCACAGGCAAATTAATTAACTTCTCTGAACTCCTGTTTTCTCAGCTATTAGATGGGGTTTCTGTGGGGTGTAAAAGGGATTATATACATTGCAGGTCCAGAATATGGCAGGTACTCAAAAGTACTACTTCCCTTTAGTTTTTTCTTGGATTAACAGCTCCAGAGAATGGAGACTCTTTTCTTTATTGTACCCCAGCACTGAGCACAGTGCTTGGCACATAGAAGGGACACAAAAAGTTTTAAGGAAGGAAGAATAGTGAGATTTGGAAATATTTTGAGCATATCAGGAAAAGGGGTGAGAAAAGTTGAAGCCAAGATCCAATGAATCACCAGTGAGAAAACTGGTGTGTTCCTCAGATGCTTACTAATATTGATGTGAAAGAATTTGAATCTTATTCAAAAACTCTACTAGGAAAAAATTTCTTACAGACAGATGTAGCTAAAGGGCATTAAACACCTATATTCAAGGCTGTAACCAGCCTTGAGAAGTTGGGTAATTATTACTTTGTAAGCAAAGTATTTTAAGTATACTAGGAAAAGTCACTAGTAAAGGGATTAATATAATTAAGTTTTTGTAGGGTGAATAACTTTTTTTTTTTTTTTTTTTTTTTGAGACAGGGTCTTGCTCTGTCACCCAGGCTAGAGTGCAGCGGCAAAATCTCAGCTCACTGTAACCTCCACCAGCCGGGTTCAAACGATTCTCATGCCTCAGCCTCCTGAGTAGCTGGGACCACAGGTGTGGGCCACCACACCCGGCTACTTTTTGTATTTTTAGTAAAGATGGGGTTTCACCATGTTGGCCGGGCTGGTCTGGAACTCCTGGCCTCAAACGACCCACCCTCCTCGGCCTCCCAAAGTTCTGGGATTACAGGCATGAGCCACCGCACCCAGCCTGTGAATAACTTAATTTCAAAAAATGATGAATCCCGATTTTCACATATTAGATATGCCTAGACTGGGAGTACATGTGCAATAACAATATAATATAAAAATGATAATAAGTTAAAGTAACCCAGAGAAATGGTGCCTCAAATGGAGAGGAGAGGATTGCTGTCAGGTCTTGTTTCATTCAACATGTCCTATGATCGTGAGGGAGAAGGAGTCAGTGGTTTGTTAATGAGATTTGCAGATGGCTTTAAATTGAGAGGTATTGTAAACAGCAGGAATGACTGAGAAATGATACAAGAGGATCTGGAAAGGTTAGGAACATGGACAGGAAATCAAATGATTCAGCCTGGAGTAATGCAAGCCAATCTGACATCTGGGGACAAATACGAAGAAATACAGATATGCCATGAAAGAAGCAAATATGGAAAATAGTCATCTCAAAGGAGGTTGGGAGGGTGGGTACTAGAGGAAAACGAGAGACATGGGAAGAAGGATGTCAAATGCCCACTATGTGCCTAGTATTTATCATGTTGATTTCTTTTTGACCAAGGTTAATTCAGTGCTGGGAAAGAAATTAGTTTTTTGAGGATTAATTATGCACAACAGCTTGGGTACTTAGTGAAATAAAAACTCAACCTGCCTCTAGTTGATCCTAATGAGTGTTCTCAGTGTTGATCCTAATGAGTGTTCTCAGTGTAGAGTGAGAGTGTAGAGTGTTCTCAGTGTAGAAAGCACTGTGGAAGTGGCCCAGGGTCTCCAGAAGAGCTCCAGGGGAGATAGCGCTTGCCACATATCTGCCTAGGCATTTCTCATTCCATGGGTATTTCTTAGAATTCTTGGAGAAGCCTCCACCCGGCTATCCTAGGTGCCAGCAGCACGATGGGGGGCTCACAAAACCTTTGGTGAGTTAGCCCAGTTGTCCACCTTAGGCAAAAATAAGGTGTGTGCCCCATGATCTGTTCCTTCCATTCGTGTCCCTCTTTTTCGCTCCTCTGGGACATTCGTGTTAGCCTCTAGTAACATAGAGCTCCCAATCCAGCCCTTTGCTTGGGTTTCCCACTATACCGTATCCTTCTCTCTTGCTATAAAGTTCTGGCAATCGTTTCTATTTCCTCTAGATGTCAATGAGCTAAATCTGGCTTAACAGCAGCATTGGCTTAATTTACAATCTGCAATATTTCTTAAAATGGAGTCACTAGTTCTCGTTTTTTTTAGTTTTAAGGCCTTGAGAAATTGGATCACAGTTCGGATTTCATGGGGATAAGGAGAAAGAGGACCAAATTACTTCAGGGAGGATAAACCCTGAACAGACACTATTGACTGTATCCATTCCCTGTCCTGAGGAGAGGACCAGAGCACTGGGATGAAAAATGTGTTGAAGGAGTGAGCTAGAAAGGAAATGGATCAAAGACATCTCACTTGTAGTTCGTTCAAACTTGTAAGATATGTTAATGGCTCAGATTGGAAACCTGAAGCTGAATGTATCACCTGTCCAATAATATTTGCCTTATACTAGGAGCCCCTTGTGATTGAAGCCTAAAACAATCTATCCATTAATTCAATAAGCATCTACTGAGTGCCTCCTATGTTCCAGGCACTGTTCTTGGTGCTCAGGATACAGCAGTGAACAAAACAAAGACCTCTGCCTTTGTGATTCTTACACTCCAGCAGGGATGACAGCTGATAGTGAACCTAATAAATAAGCAGATTGCATCACATAATAGGAAGTGATATGTGCTATGGAAAAAGAAAAAAGTAAAGCAGGGCAAGGAGGCTGGGACCACTGGGGCTGGGGCAAATGACAGTATGAAATATGGCAGGATAAGTGGCATTGGGAAGATGGCATTTGAACAAAGCCATGAAAGAAGGGTGGGGCTGGCCTCTAGTATCCAACAGCATTCAAGGCAGAGGGCACACATAGAGCTTGTCTGGCATGTCTCAGAAACAGCAAGGAGGCCAGTGGTCAGGAGCAGAGTGAGCAGGGGAGAGCACGAGATGAGGTTGAAACTCAGGGTGGGGAGCAGACCAGGTAGGAGCTTGAAGGCATTTTTAAGGCTTTGGCTTTTACCCTGTGTCATTGCAGTTTTTGAGTAAAGAAGTGATGCCACTGATTACTTTTTAAGAAGGATTACTGGAGCTATGGTTCTGGCACTAGACAAGGGTGTATAAGCAGGAAGAGAAGCTGGGAGTATATTGCAGTGACTTTGAGCCAAGAGTTGGTGGATCAGGATGGTAGCAGTGGAAAGGTAGGAAGAGAATGGATTCTGGGTGTACCTTGCAGACACTATCAACAAGATTAGATGTGGATTGTGAGAGAAAGAGAGAAAGATGACTTCAAGATTTTTGGCATGAGCACTGGCTTAATCAAGTTGCTATCAACTGAGATAAGGAAGGCTATGAGTAGAACAGTTTTTGAAGGGAGATGAGGAGTTCCATTTTTGACACATTGAGTTTGAGATGTCTATTGAACATCCAAGTGGAGATGCTGAGTAAGGCTGGAGACCAGGAGGTACTAACTGAAGAGTTGTTAGGGTAAAGGTGTTATTTAATACCATGAGACGGGATGAGATGATCAAGGGTTTAAGTTATAGAGAAGAGGACTAGGAACTGAGCCCTGGGGTATTCTGAACACTAAGAGACCATGGAGAACACCAGCAAGGAAGGCTAAGCCCAATGAGGTAGGAAAAAATGGAAATAATGTGTTATTCTTGATGCCAAATGAAGAATGTGTGTCAAGGAAGAGGTAGTGATTTGCTGCACTGAATGCAGTTGATGGATCATGTTAAATGAGGACTGATGCCTGACCATTGGATTTAGCAAAATGGAGGTCATTGGTGACCTTGACAAGCAGTTTTGATGGAATGGTGGGGGCATAAGTCTGATAGGAATAGGTTCAAGAGAGACTAGGAAGAAAGAAATTGGGAAGAGAGAGAAGAAAAAAATGATGAATATGATAATTATAAACAGCATAAGAAGTCTGGGGAAGATACCTAGAGGTAAAAATGCCTCCCCTGGGTCCTCCGGCTCACATCAAGGAGGCAGCCACTTATTTATTTATGTATAGCTGGAAAGCAAATTAATGTGCAGCAGCAGTGTTAAGCTAGGTCACTGGGAAATCTTCCCCATTAACAGAAATCCACATGGGGTTTAACAGGGTTTGTTGAGGGACTTCTAATTTATTACAAAAATATTGCTGTTTGAAACATGGGCTTTCTCTCACAATGATGAGCTAAATTATTTTAATAAATAGGGTCTAGCATATTAATACTTCTATACTTAGTTAAGCCAGGTGATGTGGAGACCAAATCAGTCACTGGTGTATTTTCTTCTTTGTGGAGGATTTTAGCTTCTGTGGTTTAGGTAATAGATTTTTTTTTCTACCCAGGCCTGGGACCTAGAGTGCATATGAAGTAAGTCACATCTTTATTTTCCACTTGAGCTAATTAATGACTGCATGCATTCATCAGGAGACAGGATGAGAACATATTTGAAAATTAAAGGGTTATCCCTACAGAAGACATTGAGGGTGCTGCATGGAGCGTAAGGATGGATTAGGAAAAATGTAATATTTTAAGGGCACAGAATAGTCTGAACAAAAGCAGAGGCCATGGCGTCATCCTCTCTCTTACCTTCTCTAACTAGTCAATCACCTCATCCTGTCTGTTTCTTGCTGTGGTCATTACTTAAATTGGAACCGTTGGCCTCCCCCACAGTCCTGGTTTGTCTTTTCTTTGCCTTTGTCTTGCCTTTTCTTTCCTGGGTTACTGTTACAGATGCACCATTGGCCTCTCAGCTTCTGGATTTGCTCCTTTTCAATGCATTTTCTACCTTGTTCAACAAAGATCTTTCTCAAATACGAAATAATCGTGCTTCACTGTTGCTTAACACTTTGAATGGCTCCTTATTGTTATCAAGTTTAAACTCCTATGACAGCTTATAAGACATTTCATCACCTGGTTCTAGTTTATGCCACACCTTCTGTCTTCGCCATTGAAGATCCAGCCATGAAACTACTCATATCTCCAAATTCTCCAGACTTTCTTTTAAATCTTTGGATCAGAGATTCCAATGAGGGATAGGAGAAGCCATAAAATCAATGTAACAGGGCTAAACAGAAAATTAGAGTTTTAAGCTCCATTAAAATAGAAATACAAGGATGTCCTTTATTTTAATATTCCTTATATTCAAATTATACCAGATGTTTCTATTTCCACTTTTCTAATGCATGTGTATAACAGCACTGCACATAAACCAGTAGTTGGCCCCTCATTCTCCACTTGGCTTTCGGAACTCTCATGGTCAGTCCTTGGCCCTGTATTCACACTTTGCTCACTCTACACACTCTTCCTTGCTTGTCTTTTCCATTCCCTGGGCTTCAAATGTTGCCTGTATTTGGAAGTCTTACAGATTGACATCTCCAGCCCAGGGATCTCTTCTGAGATCAGACTCCTGCCCAAAGAGAGATGTCCAAGAGGTCTGAGCAATCTCAAGCCTGTATCTAAGGCTAAACTGTGATCTTCAGTCCATCAAAGTCTCTTTTTCTGCTAGTCTTTCCCATCTCAATAAATGTCACCTGTATCGCTCCATTGCTCAAGCCAGAAGCATGGAAACTTACCTCTCTTTTTCAGTTTGTAAGTAAACCGACATGCAGGCAATGTTTGAAATGTTTTATGCATGTTAACTTGTTTAATCCTCATAACAAATCTTCAAGGTAGCTACTATTATTATCACCCACTTTTTAGATGAGGAAACCAAGGCACAGTGAGGTTAAGTAATTTGCCCAAGGTCACATAACTTACTAATGGAACTGGGATTTAAACTCAGACAATCTAGCTTCAGAGTTCATGTGCTTAACCTCTACCCCAACTGTTATTCTTAGCACCTTTAATTCACCCTACATAGAAACAATCAAAGTGCAATCAGTTCTGGCTCCCAAAATCTCCTGAATTCATCAACAGTCATAGGCGTCATAGTCTTTTGCTGCAAGTATCATAAAAACTCCACAGGGATCTCCAGTTCCGTCCTTGTCCTCCCCCAACTCTCCAATCCCAGGCATTCTTCCCAGAGAAGCCAGATCTTAGCTTTGATGTAATTTTTTCCCCCGATTGGGAATCCTTCCTTGGCTCTCATAACTGAATCACATCCCCCCAGTTATTTTCCGCAGAGCATCCTATTGTCTTCTTTCATATTAAGTTTTCTAATTTAAAATGCTGCATCTGTGTTTTACATTTTTTAAAGCAAACACCATGACAGCAGGGATTTGATTCTATTTTCTGCTATCTACCGAGTCCCTAGCACTGAGCTTTGCATGTAGTAGGTACTTAGTAATATTTGTGAACAGTTGGATGAATGAGTCCCTAATAATAAGTAAAAAGTGACTGTATAATTTTTATTTTATGTATTAAAATGTAGGTACAGTGATACCTTTTTATAATGAACTAATGAAAGGAGGCTCATGAATTAATGAAAAATACATAACACATGACTTTTAAAAACTACAATGCAGTTTTATTGTTTCAATGAAGAACATTGTATAATTTGGTTATGCATGCCACCCATTTCTTCTAACCCCACACTCCTTTCTAAGAGATTCCATCCATACTCTCACACCCCTAGCTCAGCTCATTGGACCAGGGATGGAAACTGACCCAAGCTGGGCAAATTAGATTCTTCCTGTTCAGAATTTAGAATCAGGAAACTGAGAAACAGATCTTTAAAGTAACTGCATTCATCTATCTGTCAAATGTTTTTCAAGAATCTAGAATGAGCTGATTATTGGAGATATGATGAGGAAGATACCTTGAAGGTTTTTACAATCATCTGAGAAAACTGATGAATAAAGCTGCTGCTGAAATTCAGAGTGTTGAGTGCTGTGATATAGGTAATATAGGATGTAAGTACTATAGAAGCACATAGGAGAGGTCCCTTATTCAATCTTGGGAAGGCTGAGAAGCTTCCAAGGGGAGGTGATATCTTAGATGGAAGAAAGCTTTATAGATCCAGGGGAGACTGGAGGTGAGGGGGATGGCATTCTAAGCAGATGGAACAGAAAATGCAAACAGTGCATTCAGTCTGGTGTGCAAGGGTTATGCTGAGGGTGGAATGTGGTCTCCATCATGAAGGCCCTTGTCAGCCTAAGTGAAATGTGGGCTTTATCTTGAGGGCAATGAGAGTCCTGAACAATTTGTTGTTGTTGTTGTTGTTGTTGTTGAGACAGAGTCTCACTCTGTCGCCTAGGTTGGAGTGCAATGGCGCGATCTCGGCTCACTGCAACCTCCACCTCCTGGGTTCAAGCAATTCTCCTGCTTAGCCTCCCAAGTGGCTGGGATTACAGGCACCCACCAGCATGCCCGGCTAATTTTTTTTTTTTTTTTTTTTTTTGTATATTTAGTAGAGACGGGGTTTCACCATGTTGGCCAGGCTGGTCTCGAACTCCTGACCTCAGGTGATCCACCCGTCTCAGCTTCCCAAAGTGCTGAGATTACAGGCATGAGCCATCATGCCCGGCCCTGAACAAGTTTTTTTAGCAGAGGAGTGACACGTTCAGATTTGCATTCCAGAAAAATTTCTGTGGTCTTAGCAGGAGAAAGGTTTTAGAAGCAGATGGATCAGTTAAAAGATTGCTATAGAAATTTGGACAAGAAAGGATGATGGCAGGAATAAGTTGACAACAGTGGGAAGAGACAGGGTGGATGTTTAAAGTGATATTTAGGATGATGATGGGAAGGGAGAGAGGAATTAAGCATAAATTCCAGGTTTAAGGCTTAGACTAGCAATAGATAGTGGAGTCACCCACTAAGACAGGATACACATGAGGGAGCTCAAGGAAGAGATTGAGGCTGGAGACATAAACATGAGCATTATCTGCATATAGTTAATTCAAACCTTTGGGTGAGTTTGTGGAGTGAGAAAAGAAGAGGTTTATGAATGGAACCCTAAGTAACTCCACCTTTGAAGTAGCTGGGTGAGGAAGAAAAGCCCACAAAAGAGCTTGAGGAGATGCGTCCAGGGAGCCCATTGGAAATACAAGGAAGAGTGAAGTCACAGAAACCAACGGATGAAAGCTTTTCTAGAAAGTTCTAAACAGTGTCAGTGCTCTCACAAAAGGACCTAAACAAGCACAACTCCAAATGTAATTAACTGCTTGTGCATATCTAACAAACATGAATATTTCTCTTAAGTAAGCATTATTCTCAGTAATCTTATTCACAGCCTCGATTTGCTTGTCTCAAGAATGCTTTGAAAATTCCCTAAGAGTGAAGTCTGAATTCGTGAAGGTTTTCCAAATTTGGTTTTCAAATGTTATTACATGTCGGTTCGTGAAGTGCATTTGAATGTCAGAGTTGAGAATGTGGAAGAAAGTAGACATAAGGAAACTTATTTTAAAAATGTTTTTCAACTTTAAGGAAAGCATCTAACAACCCACTACGTTTAGCATTTCGTGTGTGTTTATGACCTGTCAAAAACTGCCAGAAATTTACTTGTGGGCAAGAAGTAAAAGATGTTGCCTGTTTGTTATCTTTCAGAGCGTCCAAATTCTGAAAGCCACTTTGCAACCCAAAAAGAACTTTCCTTCATCAGTGGACATATGTCAAAGAAGAGAAACATTAGTAATAGGATCCAGGCCATGTAATGTTCATTAAACAATTAGATGCTGGTGCCAGTGTGTAATCACTTTTTTCCATTTTATTTTCAACAGTTTGAGTGTTCCTAAGAGGCTTGCATGGGATTGAATCTGGTACTTTCATCAGAATTTTAGTGTATTTTCAGTATTGGTAACATCTCCTCTCTCCTACTTACACTTTGCAACAGACTCTCCTGGGTCTGATTTGTGCTCCTTCTTCTGAATGTTTAGTCAATTTAATATACACAGTGGAAATATTCTGAAAAAAAAAATGCTAGGTTTCCAGCAGAGTCATTTTAAAGATGAGGTGTTGTTTAAAAACAAAACCATACCATCTATCACAATTACAAGGCAGGAAATACAATGCTCTACAATGTTTAATTAGAGCTTTTCTTAAGGACTCTTGTTTTCTCAGCCTTACAAGCACCATAAACTTCTCTGAAGATGATTTTGTGGCATCCCTCTGAAGTTTAAAGTCCTGGAAAAACTGAACAATGTTTACCGAATGCTTTTCATTTAAAACTGTTTTGTTGAATCATTATTGAAATGGAAAAGAAAGTGTAATACGAAGCATTCATGGTCAATGCTACCTATTCCTGGGTCCAGGACAGAAGGCCTGAGTCTAGCCAAATGCCCAGGATAGAGTATGAGCACAGGCTCTCTTATCCCCTTCTGGGTGAACACAAGGGGTACAAGGGCAGGTGACAGAGGGCATGAATCCCAGTCCACAAACACAAGGTTTATGAGTTTTCTTTTGTTTTCTGTAACAACTTAATTTATAATGCCAAGCTCTTATTTCTTCTGGCTGGCAGAAAAAATAAAAAATAAACAAAAAATGCATAACCTCAGTTTTCCCAGGAGTCCCTTGCCCATGGTTATTAATGCCAGAGTTTCCGGAGCTTACGCAGTGCCAAGGCCTCTGGGGTGAGGCCCACCTGGTCCTCGCTTCTCTGTCTACAGATCCCTGAGACAGCCTTGCCCTTGCCTGGCTGTCCTGACTCCTCAGGCCTAGTCACTCTGTGCTGTGGCTCCCGGGTCCCCAAGCATCTCTGCTGAGGCCGCCTTTGAGTCATGCTGACATCACTCTCCCAGGAAGCAGTGCTTGGTTCTGTGCTCCTGGAGCCCCATCTGTCTCTCTGTCACCTCTGCCTTCACCTCCTGTTAACCAAATGGGATTTCTTTCTAGTTTGGGGAAATTGCTTCTTTCCTTCCATGTTTCTTCAGGACAATCTGTCTTTTGTTTTTTGTTTTTGTTTTTTTTTTCCATCGAATCCTCTTCTGCTAAGGGCTTAGGCTTTTGTTTCCAAAGCTTAGAAGCAAAGTCTTTGCTTTGTGCCTTGCTGCAAACCTCCTGTGAGGCCTGAGCACAGAGTCAGCTATTATCTGCTTGAATGGGAGGTGGGGGGTAGGGGCCGGTGCAGGAGGGCAAGAGAAAAATCAGGGATAAAATGGATAAAATCACAATAGCTAGCTAGCTCAAAATATTATCCAGCCAGCACTCCACACACATGCACCTCCCCTGACTACCCCTGGAATTTGGACACCCAGTGTCTGTGAGGAAATGCCACCTCGCTCCCTCGAGCCACATTTCCTGATTCTGTGGTTCCTGGAGTCTGTGGGTTTTCATATACAGACATGTCCGCCATGGAGCCCTGGGAGAGAAACTTCCCTTTAACTGAGAAAGGAGAAGGAGCCCTGGAGAGTCATTCAGTAGCAGGACCAAAAAAAGAGCCACACATCTGAGCACAGCACTCCACCGTGTGAACCATTCTGATCCAGCACCCCCAGGGCTTACATGCACTGGATGGGAGGAGTATAGGGAGAAACAGAACAAACTGTAACCCCAGAGTGGGCCCAAGGAAGGCTGCTGCTGGCCTGCACCTTCCCACCTCCACCATCCACACACAAAATGAAACACACAAAAGGGCAGGGTACAGAAGGTTGAGTTCTTTCCCTTCCAGCCAGAGAGAGACCTGGGATGAGCAGGGACATCAAGGGCTTGTAAGCAGCTGGAGAAGGGAGGAGAGATGGCCCAAGGTCAACTAGAGGTCACAGGCGGTGTAACGCCATCCCAGAGCTTTATCAGATTGACAGGCGCTCTGGAGCGGGAGCTCCAGACAGCATCATCTAGGTGATCAGGAGGCCAGCAGAGCGGGCTAGGGAAGGGCAAGCAGTGGCATGAGTTATGTGTGCTGCAACCTCCTGCCACTGCCACTGGGGTATTCCCAGAGATACAGAAGAAAGGCTGAGGGAAGAAGTTCTGTCATTGTGTAGGTGGGGAACGGGCTAGAGAGGTGGCTCTTATTTTAGCAGAATTAGGGGCAAACTGCTAAAGAACCTTAACAAAGATCTGTAAGCTAAACGGAGCCAGGGCAGTTACAGAGCTCCCCATCCACATCCATATCTCCACATCCGTATTTTAATCCACGTGCCATAGTGGAATACGATGAGCCTTTTACCAAGGTGAACCCAGGTTTAAATTCCACATCTGACATTTCCTAGTTAAGAAGTTTCTTTGGCAAATTGCACGATCTTGCTATGCCTCTTTTCTCTCATCTGTAAATGAGCATGATAATTTTTATAAAGTATCTAGTATATTACCTGCCACATAAGAAGCATCAAAGAAATCAGAATTGCTGTTGCTGTTATTAGTTTATCACTATTATCATCTGATTCCTTGATTTCACAAAGAACAGGGAAGGAACGTAGTGCAAAAAACCTCTTCTGAGTTTTGCTTTTAAGAGCCTACATTGCACCAGATAAGAGAAGAGAGAATATAATCAAATGTACAATGGATGACTTCTGCGAGACCTTGGACAAGTGGTCATTCTTTGTTCACTCATCAAAGTCACACACTTAGGTTGCCATAATTTCTCTGGGGGTATTAGGACAGTCTGCAAAAATGGTGGCATTTGCTGAACTTAAGCAGTGAACAGCTGTGCTGGGCTAGAAATAGCTTTTCAAACGATGAATTCCTTTGCCAAGTCAAAGGCACAGCTCACAGTGAGCTTGGAACCACAGAAACATATAATAGAGAGGTCTCCTTTTGGGGGTGACACCCAGCAATCTTTCACCTTCAAAACAGGGAGATGGCCAATTTCTAGAGCACATTCTTTGGCCTGTTTTGGAACAAAGACACAAGGAAAGATTCAAGGAAAAGAGAAGCCTTCATAATTTATTAAGGTGACACAGGTTCATCAAATCAAAATCCCAGCAGGAACTGTAAGTTATGAAACTTACAAAGCTTCTGGCTCCTACCTCCTCCGTTGCCTGTTGTCAAGGGCATTTGTGGACATAATAGCCAAATATCTGTCCCCAAAACCCAGGCCAGCTAAGGAAAGCAATGCATTTGGTGGAAAAGCCATAAAAATAAAGACATCCTAGTAAAGTGGTTGGACTATTCTTGCTGCATTTTGACCAGAAAAGGGAGCTATGGAAAGATCCTGTCACTGTCTATGATCTACTCACCATAAAATCATAAATCATAGATAATGGCAATGCAAGGACCTCAAAGGTATAGCTCTCCTCCTCTCTCTTGCACAAAGGCTTTAAGCTAATGTATGGCAGCTTCAGAACTAGAACCAGGGCTCTTAACTCCTAGCCAGAACCCTTACCACAACTTAGGCAGATGTCCCAGAGGTGGCAAGAGCACACATTTTCACAAAGTGCTCTAAGCTCATTAATGAAAAGTTGCCATTTAAACATCAATCAATATTTGCATCTGGGGATTAGGAATGAGGATAACAGTGCACGGTGAGGCCAAAGGGACCAGGAGGCCAAAGGAATCTAGGCTGCCTCCAACTTCTGATCAGACTGAGCTCACAATTCTTCTCCAAGTCATTTTCTTGGAAATTACATTACACTTCCATGCAGAAATGATGGTAAAAATGGTGGTTCAAATTCCAAGGTCAGTTTAGAGAAGCTTATTTAACATACAACTTTGCCTGAAGTACCTGACTATTTCTGATATCCCAATTGCAACAAACCACCATTTGTAACTCTTTCATTCAAAAAAAGACAAATTCCAGGCCCCGAAGGCACTCGGATGGCAGCAACAAAGCTTATTCCTCAAGTGGTCACAGTTTCCCTTGCAGTTTTCTGGATTCCAGGGTCTTGGAATCAGGGGAATGAGTGGGAACTCTGGGACCTTGCTAATGATCTACTCTGCTGCCTCTAAACCCAGCCCTTGGATTGCACTTGTCACTGGAAATGGTCTCACTGGCCTAAAGTGAAATACAACATGTAAGTCTAGTTCAGAAAGTTCTTCATAAAGCAAAGTGTATTCCATTTAAAGAACCACCCTTGCTTCTGGAGATAATTTTCTCACTTTCTGGTGTTGATAAAATAAAAACTTCAGCTGAATTAAATGTAAAGAAGTTTAATTGAGCAATGAATGATTCATGAATCGGGCAGCCCCCAAAATCACAGCGGATTCACAGAGACTCCAGCACAACTGCGTGTTGGAAGATTTATAGACAAAAAAGGGGAAATGACGTCCAGAAATCGGAAGTGAGGTACGGAATGACTACATTGGTTACAGCTCAGCGTTTGCCTTATTTGAATACAGTTTGAACACTCAGCAGTGTATAAATGGTTGAAGTATGGCTGCTGGGATTGGCCAACGCTTAGCTATGGTTACAGGCCCATACTCTTGAGTTAGGTTTTCAATCTTGTCTACCTACTAAGCTAGGTTGCAGTTCGTCCACGAGGATTCAAATATAGAAGTATGGAGTCCTTCTCAGGCCATATTTAGTTCACTTTAACAGTGCTGAATTGAAATAGATTGTAGTAAATGCTATTTGTTTTCTTGGTATTCTTTCTTGGAAAAAAATAACATAGTGGCAATCCTATATGGCTGGTCCACAGAACTGCATTCCAAAATTTTGAGAATGCCAGTTCTGAGAACCACTGCTCAACACCTGCCCATTTCTCTGATGAGTGGGGGAAGGCAATTTGCTGTAGTGTTCATTCCTTGGGGCTTTGTAAGGGGTGAAAGGGAACTGAGGAAGCAGATGGGAATTGGATGTCCCTAGTTGTTTTAGTTCAGACTGCTGTAACAGAATACCACAGACTGGGTGGCTTAAACAACAGAAATTTATTTCTCACAGTGTTGGAGGCTGGGAAGTCCAAGAGCAACATGTTGGCAGATCTGGTGTCTGGTGAGGACCCGCTTCTTGGTTGACAGAGGCTGTCTTTGTATCCTCACATGGTGAAGAGCAGGGGGATCTCTCAGGGATCCCTTTTGTGAGAGCACTAATCCCATTCATGAGGACTCCACCCTCATGACCTAATTAACTCCCAAAGGTTCAACTTGCTAATACCATTGCATTGGGGGTTAGGATTTCAACATAGGAATTTGGGGGGGACACAAACATTCATTCTGTGACACTCGTCTTTTTAGCATTGGTGTATGGAAGCATATGGCTCACTTATGAATTAAATGTCCCAAAGGAGGAAGTGATTGGAATTGTTAACTTTCTCTAATGATTTAGAAGACAAATTCTGGGTGAGCCAAGAATACCCCTCTTAGAGTTTATTAATTGGTTCTAATAAGATATATAGGCTATTTCAGGTAGAGACTAATAATTCTGCTGGAAACTACTATCTCCTGAGGGATGGGTAGAGGTTGTGGGGGTCAACCAAGCAAATCAAAACTAACAACCAATTTACAAGGAAATGTTCAATCTACTTAACAATATGATCTTTAAAATAATGCTTAACTATAAATTTGCATTAAAAATGCAAATGTTTTTGAGACAGATTTGGGTAGATCTTATTTAGCACTCTTGTTTGTGTTATTCTGGTCTTGAGAGTAAAAAATAAAAGAAATAAAACGAGCCCATGTTCGCCTTCTGTTAGTCACCACCTCCTTTGTGTGCTCCTGGAAATCTCTTGTAAACACCTTCAGTCCCGGTTCTCTCATGGGTGCTCCCTTCATCCAGGCCCTCCTCTCCCCCTGGTCAAAGCATGGGTTTCAGACTTCTTTTTAAAAAATTACAGAATACTTTCTTCAAAGAAAATCTATAAGAAACTCCAGATTATAAATAAAAGAGAGCTGCTTTAGTTGGAGCAGGGCTGGGGGCTGGATCCCTGCTGGCTCACCCCCTGCCTCCCTCATTCATTCATTCATTCGATACATATTAACTGAAGCCCTAGCCTATCAACTTAGCTTCCTGATTGGGTCTCCTGGCTCCAGTTACATGTCTTTATAATCTACTATCCATTATGATAATAGAAATAATTTTTTAAGACTCAGCTCTGATCTGATCACTACCCTTTTCAGGAACATCCAATTGTCTCCTTGTCGTCTTCTGATTGATATTCTCCCTCCTTAGGCCCTTCAAAGTTTGGATCCAGCCTACATTTCCCACCTCCCCTTCTGGTGCCACAATCTGTCCCCCTGAGACTTTCCCCAACACACCATAGACATTCATGTCTGCTTGCTTTTGATCATGCTGCTGTCTGCCTGGACTGCCCTACTTCCTCCTTTCCACTGTGCTAGTTTATTGTTTTTGTGTGTGTGGCTATTCCCTCCTCAGTGAAGCCTCCCCTGGCTACCAAAGGCCCTCTCCCTCAAACTCTGTATCGATTGTTAGATGCCATGTGTCTGGCTACCCAGCTGTTGCTCAAAGTTGGCCTCATATTTTTACTCATCTTGATATCTCCAGGATCTAATGTCGTCAATGTGTGGTTGATTAGGAGTAGCAAATTGGTTGTATTTCACAGGCCAATTCCTATGAATAGGTAGTAGTTGCCTGGAATGCTATCTTGAGAAAGACCCTGTCTGACCTAGACTCAGTGGGAAAGTCACTGATTGACTAGCAGTGTTGGCCACAGGAGCGTGGGAGTGAAGACGTGCTTTGCTATGCATCTGTCCTCCTGGCAGCAAATGCACAATAATGTTTTGCTGGTGAATACATGAGTGAGTATATTTCTTTAAAATTATGAGATTTAGGCTTTAGTAGTTCAGACAACCTTTTGCTTCAGTTTAGTGAGCTTTTGCTGGTTCAATTTCCATAAGTGACATGAGTATTTCACCTGGAGCTCAAATAGATGTTCTGGCAAATGTGGGTGCATCTCGAGCTGGGAGGCAGCCCTGGGGGGCATCACTTTGTATGAGGCAGTTTGCAGGAGGGCTTCTGATGGTGGCCCCTGGGCAGGTTGGAGAGCTGATGTGGGATGCGGGAGAGAGAGAATGGAAAAGGGGCTGTACAATGGTGACCCTATGGTGTCAGCCATATCTTACGTGCCGAAGGAGATGTTTTTATGAAAGGGTCAGTGAGACGTGAGCGTGCAAGTGGCGTTACTTTAGTACAAGAAGTAGAGTGAGACACAGAGTCAGGGAATGGGCTAATCACTGCTCAGTACTGTGAAGGGCCCAGGCTGGGTGTGTCTGGGCATGTGTATCCCCTGAAGAGTCAGCAGGGAACCACTATGCCCATGGGGCCTGGCGGGGTGTGTATGACTGTGCACCCCTGGCAGAGTGGGGCCATGGCTGAGATGCTACCCAATGAGAGATGGTGGGTGCCTGGCAGGCATGGTAGTCATGCCAGGAGTAGAAAAGGACTTGTTTGGGAGCATGAGTGAGTCACCTCTGGGGAATGTCAGTACCGGTTGTGGGACACTAATTTGGGGCAAGTCAGGAATGGATAAAAGCCTGTGTAATCCAAGTTAGTACTAGTGCTTTGACACCCTTTATTCCTACATTCTGATGAGATCTTAGGCATGACTTGGGTCAAATGGCTTAAGGAAAACAGTTCCCGAGGAAGACATTTATTTAGAAGAAGTTGTCAGGGCTACAGCATGCATATCCTTCTATTGCCTTTTGCAGTGAATTGAACTGATGTCATACAGTAAATGTTGTGTATCAGGGAATTTTGACTAGAGTAAATAATTAGGGAATCAGATTTAAGTAACACAGAGAACTGAAGCCCTGGCTGGTTCATCTCCCTGAGGCCTTTGCTGTGGAGTCAGCAGATGGATGTTTTTTGGGCAGTTTGCTCCCGTGCTCAGTTTACAGCATGGGGAGGGGGTGAGGATGAGAGGATCGTCTCACAGTGGTGATTTCTGGAATGGCATATGGTTTGGGGTTCCTTGGGGGAAAAGAGCGGCCTATGTGCAAATCTTAAGTCAGATGTGGCCCCCGGCATCTGCCATGTCACCCAGCTAAGAATTGTTTGACATTTGCAGTAATGAAGCCTTCATCCTGGCTAGAGCAGGACTAGTTTTGTCCAACTGGCGAGATAACCTTGTATTTAAAATTGTAGAGCCCCGATTCTTGGGGTCCTCCCTGACTTTAGGACCCACATAATCAGGGCCCTCCTAGCCACCCAGTGGAGCAGTGCACAGGCTTCCTCCATTAGTTTGTCATAGGCAGAAATTCAGCTCCTCTCAGGTTGTTAAATGCAGATCACGAACCATCTGTTCCTTGTGTTTTCCCAGGTTGCAAACTTAATCCAGGGAAGATGGAATGTTTTGCAAACTCTGCAGCTATTAGTTTCCCTTCTGATCACACTTCAGGGTTGTGGGATGTTTTTCAAATGGTAAACTCTCCTTAAGCTGGAGTCATTGAAAATGTATGCTATCAGCAGTGTTCAGAGGAAACGTATTTCAACTGACCAAGCAAAAAGGCCTCTGGAAATCTCTTTGCCTCTGCTCTGTGATCCCATTGTCCTATTCTCCCTTCACAAAGAAAGAATTTAACCTTCAAGAAGGATAGTCTGGAAATGATCTCTGTCTCTTATCAACGACTTCACCAGATGCTGTCCTTGCCCCCTCCACTTGTTCAATGGCAGGGGATGCATTTTTTACGTGCGTCTCAGGGTGCCAAGGAGGGTCCAGGACACTTTTGGTGTAAATAGAGAAGAGGCAGGGCCTGTCCCCCTCATTCCAGGCGGGGAGAGCTGCTTCAGGATGCTCTGATCGTTGGTCTCCTTTACACAGATGCCTCTTGACACTCTAGGAGAGGTACCTGAAGGCTCTCTGGGGCTGTGTTAGGAAGGAAATTGATCACGAACTCCCTGATGACTAGGGAGGCTGAACTGTTTGTATATGTACTGGCCATTTGGGCATTACCTTCTTCATGTTGCTTGTTAAGATCTTGCCTATTTTTCTATTGTTTGTTTTTCAGATAGCTTATCTTGAACAGGGCTGGACAACCATAGCCTGCTGGTTGGCTGCCTATTTGGGTAAATAATACTTTATTGGAACATGCCCATTAGCTTACGTATTGTCTGTGGCTTCTTTCTCTGGTGCTAGGGCAGGGTCAAGTATTGCGACAGAGGCTGTATGGTCTAAAATATTTACCATCTGGCCCTTTACAAAAAAAGTTTGCTGTCCCCTGCCTCAATGGTCCAACTCTTTCTAGTGATAAAACAACATAACTTACATCCACAAGAAGATAGCACTTCATACACCCAGCAGATTGTCATAGAGCATAAAGTGAGAAGAGAGAAACACCCAGACGTACCAACAGAGAGACACACACAAGCACATTCCCTGCAGGATTGTTTGTCAGAATTTAAAAAGTGGGCAATTTTCACTAGGAAAATATGCTACAAATTTTTCTATATACATACACTGGAATACTTTTTTAAGATTTAACATGGTTATAAGCTTTCAAAACAAAGTTGAGCAAAAACAAAAAGCAAGCTGCAGAGTGATACATACAATAATAGCACACTGTTTATATAAAATTTGAAAATATGCAAACTTAATCCACTATATTGAGATTAAGGATACACAATGAGCTAGACCACACTACAAAGACTGGTCCAGGCTGGCTCTGGAGGGCTGGCTGGGATGACTCCCACATTGGTTTACTGCTGGACCCGTGTGGAGGTGAGAGTGGGGAGTCATCTTGCTCGGACCTCCCTTGCTCCTCAGGGACACATGCCCGAAGCTCTGTGGTCTCAACAGCCCTCACGGAGTGAAGAAATCCCTGACAGTAGGATCTCTTACCTGTGGGCCCACTGGCTTTCATACACTGACTGGGGGCCAATGTATTGTCATACAGGGATTTCTTGCTACACCACAGTTGTAAACACCCACATTTTATTTATTTGCCGAAGCACTGTAACTGCCCAACGGGTTCACATTGCCCGCTGCCTACATAGAGCTGATTTATCAAGACAGGTGAATTGCAATGGAGAAAGAGTAATTCACACAGAGCCGGCTGTGTAGGAGACCGGAATTTTATTATTACTCAAATCAGTCTTCCCAAGCATTCAGGGATCAGAGTTTTTAAAGATAATTTGGTGGATAGGGGCTTAGGAAGTGCTGATTGTTCAGGTTAGGGGGTCAAAGTTAGGTTTTCTTAATGTCTTCTGTTCCTAGGTGCTATGGCAGCACTGATTGGGCCAGATTACCGATCTGGTTGGTGTCAGCTGATCCATTGAGTACCGGGTCTGCAAAATTTCTCAAGCACTGATCTTAGGCTTTACAATAGTGGTGTTATCCCCAGGAGCAATTTGGGGAGGTTCAAACTCTTGGAGCCAGAGGCTGCATGACCCCTAAATTGTAATTTCTAATCTTGTAGCTAATTTGTTAGTCCTGCAAAGGCAGACTGGTCCCCAGGCAAGAACGGGGTCTTTTCAGGATAGGGCTATTATCAGCTTTGTTTCAGAGCCAAACCATGAACTGAATTTCTCCCCAAAGTTAGTTCGGCCTATGCCCAGGAATGAAGAAGGACAGCTTGAAGGTTAGAAGCAAGATGGAGTCGGTTAGGACTGATTTCTTTCACTGCCAATATTTCCTCAGTTATAATTTTGCAGAGGCAGTTTCAGCATCAGTCCTCTTCAAGATTCTGGTTCAATAGGCTTGACCATGTGTAAGATAATATATGTACAATATGTAAATAAATATTAAATTCAGAAGAGTAGTTATCTCTGGGAGGAAGAGAAAAGAAGGAGATCAAGAAGGCATCCCAGAGGGCAATAATTGTACCTATAATGTTTTATTTCTTTAAAACATATGACACAAATGTGACAAAATGTTACAATTTGAGAGCAGGCAATTAGTAAGTCTATAGGGCAGAAGGAAGCTGGTGGGTAGAGAAGAACCAGGGTTTCTTGGTGGAAAATGAGAAACATCTATTTGGGGGAGAAGAGAATGGTGGGAGCTAGCACTCAATCTAGGTTGATATGTCTACTGCTCACTATTTGACAAATATTTGTTGAATGGAAAAATTCAACACGTTTTTATGGAGCATTAAATGCCAGACACTACAGGTGGGACACAGGGATGATACAGATCTTTTGTTTGTGTCTTCAAGGTACTTACGACCCCCTGAAAGAGAGTTTATGCCAACAACTGATGACCACGCAAAGTAGAATGGGAACACTAGCACAAACGCAAGCATTAGCAAAGTACTGTGGGGAGCACCAGGGGAGAGACCACACACATGGGAGGAGGAGGATGGGATCAGAAGATTCTTTAAGCAAGAAGTGTGGACTCAGCTCATGAGACAGGAAAGACTCTCTAAAGGAGGAAATAAGGAAAGGGTTCAACCCAGTGAATCCTGAGGGGGTTGAGCTAAGCACAGCCTGGGTGAAAAGGACATGGTGTGCTGAGGGAGGACAGAAAGCAGAGCTGGAGGGGTGGAGAGAGACAGAGAGAGAGAGAGAGAAAGAGAGAGAGAGAGAGAGAGAGAGCAGCGTCACAGAATGGAAATTAAGGCCAGATGGAAGGGGTTAAGAAGGCTCTGTTTACCTTTCGAGCTTTGACTTCCTTCCACAGACATGGGAAGCCTCTAATTGCTGGAGAGGTTGGGGAGTGCAGTGTGATCGGCCCTGCCAATCACCTGCCAACATGGGAGTGTGGAGGGAATAAGAAAGAATGGGAGGCAGGGAGGCCTGGGAGAAGGCTGTTGAAACATGTCCAGGTGACAAATGGTGCATGTCTCTGCTCAGAGGATGGCTCTGGAAATGGAGAGGTGGGGACACAAATGAGGACCCGTAGAGGTAAGAGGAGTGGGGTGTCACCATCACCCTGAAGGCCTCGCTCCTGGGAGGGGCCAGCCATCATGGCGGCTGGACTTCCACACAACAATCAATGGCAGAGGTGGAAGCCCAGGTTTGTCTCTGTGTCTCTAGGCAATAAGGCAGCATTTTCCCCTGTGCCATGACCCCTCACATCTTCCCTCAGAGTCTGGTGCAGAGCTATTTTCTCAAGAAGCGCTTAGCAACCCAGGTTCAAAGAGCAGCAGGAAGAAAATGGATTACATCAGAGACACTGAAGATTCTCCTTAGCTTTCAGCACTTGAGATGAAGAGACAAACTTCCAGAGCTATGAGGCCACCATCACCCAGTGACAGTGGGGCAGAGCTTCTCTGTCTGAACCTTGCCTTGAATGCCAAAGACACACGAGCAGCCTGGTGAAGCAGGAAGACCCCCAGAGAGACAGAGAGACTGGGTGGGTTGAGCTCTTTCTAGCTCTGTTCTCTTCTGCTGTGTGATTCTAGGCAAGACCTAATCTGGCCCTCCAGTTTTCTCATGGAGTGGAAGGGTGGAATCAGAGAAATCCTTTGTTAAAATGCTTTGGTTGGCCAGGCACAGTGGCTCACACCTGTAATCCCAGCACTTTGGGAGGGTGAGGTGGGCGGATTATGAGGTCAGGAGTTCGAGACCAGCCTGACCAACATGGTGAAACCCCAGCTCTACTAAAAATACAAAAATTAGCCAGGCGTGGTGACATATGCCTGTAGTCTCAATTACTCAGGAGACTGAGGCAGGAGAATCACTTGAACACGGGAGGCAGAGATTGCAGCGAGCCCAGATAGTGCCATTGCACTCCAGCCTGGGTGACAGAGTGAGACTCCATCTCAAAAAAAAAAAAAAAAAAAAAAAGAGAAGAAAAAATGCATTGGTTGCAAGCAACAAAAATGGACATTTATAAACTTAAGCCAAAAAAAAAAAAAAAACAAAACAAAACCAAAAACAAGAGATCAATGATAGATTCCTATAATATCTAGTACTTCACAGAAATGAAGAGAAGACTGGAGAACTGGGTTTGAAAAAAGACCAGAACCAGGACAGCATCAGGGTCCAGTTGACAGGATTTATCATCAGTGGTCTGTTGGGGGACAGTGGTGGGCCCCTCTGGAAGGAATGAGCTCCCATTGCCTCCCCACTCCTCATTTTCCTCCTTAACATTCCCAATCTAACTGGTCTAGCCCGCATCACATGCCACCCCTTGGGGAAGGTAGATAAGGGCTCACTGGTTGACATTTTTTCCCAGCCACGCATAATGGGAAGAAAGGTGGTTCCCTAAGAAAACTGGGTGTTGCAACCCCAGGAAGATAAAATGTATGCTGACTGGCCAAAGTGCTTTTTGAGTTGGAGGTTTCTATGGAGCACTAAAGTCCAGTAACCTCTAGCATGCAGTGGGCCGTGGGCCATGGATGGAACCTCATAATTGTGGACCATAGACCCTTCCCTCTCTCCAGTTGGGTGGAAGGGTGGTGGGTAGTGAGGGGTGAACAGGAGAGGGGCTAGAGGAGGAATGGCCACAGCTTGAGGGATTCTGGGGGGATCTTTCTCACCTCTACTGAGGGCACCTTCCTTGAATCAAGGGCTGCAGTCTCCGCGGAGGCATTGTGAAATTGCTCGCTGGATCTTTTTTCTTCCAAGGTCAGAGAATTAGAGGTCATTCCAAAAACTTTCCACGGAGTCCCTGCATCTGACAGCCTATACGAAGCTTGATGGGGAAAGGGGCCAAGGAGCTAATATTTTCAGAGGACTCTGGGGGAGGATCCCCCAGAAAAAGTCTTCAAATTCTTGGGAAAAAAAAGTTTTAACAAAATAACTAAAATTGGAGCCTATGACACATTGACAATTGGAAGCTGAGTTCTTTTGAGGACAAGCATGAAATCAAGAATTATTCACAGTTCTGAAGGGAAGAGTCTTTGTGGGCTTCCAAAGAAGCTTCAAGCCCAGGACTGAAATGCGGGCTCTGGTGCCAGGCACAGCTGAGGACAGGCAGAGGGTCATTTTAATCACCACATGCCATTGATCCAGGCCTACAATTCCAAGGTTAGGCAGGGCAACCTCATAACCTGAGTCCCACCCAACACTGTTTCTGAGAGATTCAAAAGACAGAGACTATTCAGGGCTGCTCAAACCTGGGAACAGACTCAAGCTAAGGCCTAAATTAGGAAATATGGTGGAGGAAACAGGTAGCAGGGTAGTGACTCCCAGTGTAGCTAGGAAGAAGGGGAGCAAGGATGGGGCTGAAGAACTTCAATACACCCACCCTGACCCCTCTACTCACCAGCAGAGGCCAAATGTGAAGCTACCATGGGATGTCACCATAGTGAAAAGGGATCCTGCAGGTTCTCTTCATCAGGTAAGGGGTAGATCTTCTTTACCCTCAATCAATAATTATTTTTTTTTTTGAGATGGAGTCTCACTCTGTCACCAGGCTGGAGTGTGGTGGCACGATCTCAGATCACTGCAACCTCCGCCTCCTGGGTTCAAGCAATTCTCCTGCCTCAGCCTCCCGAGTAGCTGGGACTACAGTCACGCATCACCATGCCCAGCTAATTTTTGTATTTTTAGTAGAGATGGGGTTTCACCATGTTAGCCAGGATGGTCTCGATCTCTTGACCTCGTGATCCACCCACCTCGGCCTCCCAAAGTGCTGGGATTACAGGCGTGAGCCACCGCACCCGGCCAATAATTCTTATGCACATCTTCACCCAACACATCGTTCAACTTGGTGAAGAGACACTACATCTTGACCCAATACCCAAGGATGTCTTTGGACATGTCTAGGATCAGTCAGGATGAGAAGAGAGAACCCAATACATGGGACTTGAAACTTGGTCCAGAGGAAAGAAGTGGAAAGAAGACAGGAGGTGGGGTTAATGCTGTGGAAACAGTGAATAAACCCCGTAATAAACCAAGTGACAGCTTGGCTGGCTGAGCACAAGAGCCCCATACTGCTAATCATATACCTACATTAACTCTGCTAAGTCCATATATTTATGCGAATGTCTTTTGTAGACTGGTAGACTTCCTATAAGCCTTTTCCATCTTGCTGTTTTTCTGGTCTTTAGTTACAATGGCCTTATGTCATTTCATCTGTATTAATGTCCATGCCATTCATTTCTATCTGGGCCACTAGATTAGAAGCTCCTTGAGGTAGAGGATGCTGTCTCATTCATCCCGGCGTCCCCAGAATCTGGCATCATTCTCTCCATACTGTCAGACCTCAGTCATTGTGGCTGTGTTTGATGGAAAGCAGCATGGACATGGGGCTCCTACAAAAGGCACTATCTTCTCCACCCGTGCTGAGTTAGAACCTAGGAAAGTTAGAACCTGGCATGCAGTGACGCTATCTCGGCTCACTGCAGCTTGAACCTCCACCTCCCAGGTTCAATCAATTCTTGTTGTCTCAGCCACCTGAGTAGCTGGGATTACAGGCATGCACTACTATGCCTAGCTAGTTTTTGTATGTTTAGTAGAGATAGGGTTTCACCATATCGGCCAGGCTGGTCTTGAAATCCTGGCCTCAAGTGATCCACCTACCTCGGCCTCCCAAAGTGCTGGGATTACAGGCAGGAGCCACTGTGCCCAGCCCAGCTAATTTTTAAAATATTTTGTAGAGATGAGGTCTTGCTATGTTGAACAGGCTGGTGTCAAACTCCTGGCCTCAGTGATCCTCCTGTCTTGGCCTCCCAAGGGGCTGGGATTACAGGGGTGAGTCACTGCAACCAGCACATCCTTGCTAATCTTGAGTGCACATGCAGTGAAGTCCTGAGGAGACCGGGTAGGCCACTGTCCTAGACATGTCCCTTAAGTGTCCTTAAGCCAACTCCAGTGACCAGCACCAATTCTTCCCTTGCTAGGGCATTATGCAAAACCAATTCTTGTTGGAAATAAGTAGGCCTTTGGCTGGGTTTGGAATTATTTATGGTTGCAGACATTTATTGTTGTAAGGTCTCAGTTGTCTTTTGACCACATGATGCAAACTATAGCCAACTCCTTACATGGTCCTCAATTGTGCAGGCTTCAGAAATGGAGCTCTATCTGAGCACCGTGACTCAGGTTCATGACCATCAAATGGTCCTCTGTCCTTCTAAGGAGGAGAGAGAGGTGTCTGCCCTAAACGTAGGCTTGTCAAGCAGCTCCAGAGCCTGCCTCAATTCTGGACATCTCAGCAACTGCCCCCTCTCCCTCCTAAACTACTGCACACGTTTATCTCTTGTTGACAAGCATCTGGCCAGAAAAGGCTCAGTAGTTATCAATGGGAATGAGGAAAAGCACTTTTCCACCCAAGCATTTCAAATTCAGCTGCTTTTGGACTATTGGCAAAGAAGCTTGGGATAACTTTGAGAACAAGTCCAGGAGGTTCAGCCCATGCCCTGAGTCACCATAAAGCTGTCCTCTTCCCCTCCAGGAGACAGTGCTGAAGATTGGCCTTTTGCTGACTGGCAATACGAACTGGACATTTTAATGGGGGTAAAATGTAGTTTTGAGGAATAAATATTTCTTCCTTTTTATGAAAAAAGGAATGACATTTATTCTTGTCTAGAAGATAGATTTTCACCTTCATCCCTAATCCTGTGAATTCTCAGGCAGCTTCTTCCTGGCTGGAGCCTAATTAGGGATACAGTTGAAGACAGGCTTTGCTTGCACCCTGACTTTGTTGAGCCCTGGGGCTGGTCATTCGGCTCATAGGGCTGTGCAGAGACAGGCATTAGCTGATGGGCAGTGCTTGAGCAGTCATGGAAAGTGTATACACCCAAATGTCTATGGGGATTCTCTCTAGGAGGTGGCTTGCTGAGGGATATTTAATTCTTTTTTACATTTTTCTGTGTCAACTGAATTTTTGGACAATAAGCATGGATTATTTAACAATCAGAAAAATTATACAGTCATTTTTAGGAAAGCCCAGCGAGGCAGGGCCCTTTTGTGTTTTCCAAATACATCCTGTTTAAGGTAGCTCACTCCCTCTCCTGTTCCTTCATTCCCTCAGTGACCCCCCTGGGCCTCAGGTCCCACCCCTCTGCAGAGTGCTCCTGATGACCCACGCTGGTATTCTTCCCTCTCATCAAGCTCAGCAACGCCCTCGGACCACAACCAGCCCATATTCTTGTATCAATCTCTTTATAATTTTTATAACTGATTTTAGTATTCTTGAATAATTTATGTCCAAACACTCCAGTGACAACGTGAATAAATTCTCCTTGGAAAAGTAAAATCACCCCTAGTCTTCTCTCTTCCTTCCCAGAGTTAAATCACTATTACTGGTTGGTGTGTTTCTTTCCAGATATTTTTGTTATGCACTTACTCATATGCACTCATAGATACTATATAGTGTTTACTTTTGCTTTCTTTTCTGTTTTCATTAATGGTGTCATATTTTCAGGCTCTGCAATCTTCCTTCTTTGCTCAATAATGTATCTTGAAGACCTATCCATTCAGTGTCTTTTTCTTTTTAATGTGGCACAGTATTCTAAAGCATATTCAGTAATTCCCTGTTGTTGGATATCTTGATTGTTTCCTGTCTTTTATTGTTACAAGCTGTGAACATCTTGGGCATGCCTCCTTGTGGATAAGGATGAGTATATTTTGGGAATAGTTACTGACAAGTGAAACTGCTGGGTCAGGTGCTATGCAAAATTTTTAATTTTGTTTTAGACACTACCAGATTGGTCTCCAAAGTGGCTATACTAACATACATTTCCACTGGGATTGTGTGAGCAAGCACACCCGTTTCCTCACACCCTGGCCATATCACAATAATATCAAATGTTTAAATTATTGCCAATCTGATGGGTATACCTATTATTGTTTTAATTTTTTCCATGAATATCAGTGAGACTCAGCATGGTTTCTTAAGTTTATTTGTATTTTCTCTTGTGTAAATTGCCTATTCATATTTTTCTTGATTTTTCTTTTTTTGGAGGGGAGGTTTAGGAGCCATTACCTTATGTTCTAGGTAATAATCCATAGTCATTTATATGCATTGCTAAAATTTTCCCGCAGGCTTTGCCTTGTTTTTTAACTTTGTGAATAATGTATTTTCTGGTACAGAAGTGTGTGTGTGTATATATGTGTGTGTTTTAATGGAGCCAAATTTATTCATCATTTCCTGTATGTATTCATTTCTATTTGCAGATTTGTGTATTTTTGTCTTTTTTTCTCAACTTTCCATGCCTGCTATACCTCACTAATCTTGTTTTTGTCTTTTAAGAGACAGGGTCTTGCTCTGTGGCCCAGGCTGGAGTATAGTGATAACTCACAGCTCTTTGTAACCTTGAACTCCTGGGCTCAAGCAATCCTCATACTTCAGCTTCCAGAGTAGCTAGGACTACAGGCATGTACCACCATGCCTGGTTAATTCTTTATTTTTATTTTATTTTATTTTATTTTATTTATTTAGAGACAGAGTCTCACTCTGTCGCCCAGGCTGGAGTACAGTGGCACAATCTTGACTCACTGCAACCTCCACCTCCTGGGTTCAAGGGATTCTCCTGCCTCAGCCTCCCAAGTAACTGGGATTACAGGTGTCTACCACCATACCCAGCTAATTTTTGTATTTTTAGTAGAGATAGGGTTTCACCATATTGGCCAGGCTGGTCTTGAACCCCTGGCCTTAAGTGATCCACCTACCTCAGCCTCCCAAAGTGCTGGGATTACAGGCATGAGCCACTGTGCCCAGCCCAGCTAATTTTTTAAATATTTTGTAGAGATGAGGTCTTGCTATGTTGACCAGGCTGGTGTCAAACTCCTGGCCTCAGCGATCCTCCTGTCTTGAACTCCCAAAGGGTTGGGAATACAGGGGTGAGTCACCGCACCCAGCACGTCCTTGCTAATCTTGGAGTGCACATGCAGTGAGGTCCTGAGCAGACTGGGTAGGCTACTGTCCTAGACATGTCCCTTAAACGTCTTTAAGCCAACTCCGGTGACCAGCACCAATTCTTCCCTTGCTAGGGCATTATGCAAAACCAATTCTTGCTGGAAATAAGTAGGCCTTTGGCTGGGTTTGGAATTATTTATGGTGGTAGACATTTATTATTGTAAGGTCTTAGTTCTCTCTCTCTCTTTTTTTTTCTTTTAAGGCAGAGTCTCACTCTGTCACCCAAGCTGGGGTGCAGTGGCTCAATCTCGGCTCACTGCAGCCTCTGCCACCCGAGTTTAATTGATTCTCATGCCTCAGCCTCCTGAGTAGCTGGAACTACAGGCACATGCCACCATGCTCAGCTAATTTTTTTTGTATTTCTAGTAGAGACGGGGTTTCACCATGTTGCCCAGGCAGGTCTCTAACTCCTGGCCTCAAGCGATTCACCCACCTTGGCCTCCCAGAGTGCTGGGATTACAGGCTTGAGCCACTGCACCCGGCCAGGTCTTAGTCACCTTTAACTGTCCATTCTAGAAAAAAAACTTTACTATTATTAATCAAGCACATATGGAGTCCAGGGATAGGAGAGAAAAAGAGCTCTTTACTTCCCATTGAGTCAATCAGCCAACAAATCTTTGTTAAGCGCCTACCATGTGTCAGATACTTGGCTCTGAGTTAGAATTAGAGCAAAGATCCCTCTCCTTGTGGAACAGACATTCTAGCTACAGATCTCTGTCATTTGTCTCAGTGAATTGGCATCGAATCTCTCCTGGACAGACACCTGGGAACCCCTGGTCGCCCTGTCTTACTTCTATCTGTGGTCTGTGGGCCAAGTTCTCTATTGTCCAAGGTCCTGGTTCTCAGGGATCACATCTTCGGAGATGTTACTGAGATTGTTTATATTTTCCCTCGATGGATCAGAATATTGAGAGCAGCTTTAGCTTCTTCAGGTGCCTCCAAGCAAAACAACTAAAGGCAAACCAACCTTTCCATTAATTACTAGCCTCCCTGTTTCCACTCTCTCCCCCTTCAATTACTCTTAACATGGCAGCAAGAAAGCCTTTTTTTTTTTTTTTTTTTTTTTTAAGACATTCTGAGACATGGAGTCTCGCTCTGTCGCCCAGGCTGGAGTGCAGTGGCACAATCTTGGCTCACAGCAACCTCCACCTCCTGGGTTCAAGCGATTCTCCTGCCTGAGCTTCCCAAGTAGCTGGGACTACAGGCGTGTACCACCACATCCAGCTAATTTTTGTATTTTTTAGTAGAGACGGGGTTTCACTATGTATTGGCCAGGCTGGTCTCGAACTCCTGACCTCAAGTGATCTGCCCACCTCGGCCTCCCAAAGTGCTGGGATTACAGGTGTGAGCCACCTCGCCCGGCCAAGACAACCTTTTAAAATGTACGTCAGATCCTGTCACTCGGCCCAAAACCCTACCCAGCATAAGCCAGTGCCACCCAGTTTCCATTCTGAACTCGCCACCTTTTCCTCTCATCCATGTCCGTGCTGTTCTAGCCACCATAGCCAACGAGCTGCTCTGTGAACATTCCAGTCACCATCCTTGGAGTCACGCCTCCAAGCCTGTGCACTTGCTATTCTCTCTGCCTGGAGTTCTTTCCTTCATGATAGCTGCAAAATTTATTCCCTCCCTTTGTTTGACTTTGCTCAGCTGTCACCCTCTCAGTGACACAGTCCTAACAACAATTGTGGGTTGAATGTGTCCCCCTCACCCGCCAAAAGATGTGTCACAGTCCTAATACCCAGTACCTATAAATATGAAAATAGGGTCTTTAGCCAGGAGCAGTGGCTCAGGCCTGTAATCCCATCAGTTTGGGAGGCCAAGGTGGGCAGATCACCTGAGGTCAAGAGTTCAAGACCAGCCTGGCCCACATGATAAAATACCATCTTTACTAAAAATACCAAAATTAGCCAGAGATGGTGGTGCATACCTGTAATCCCACCTACTCGGGAGGCTGAGGCACAAATCTGGGAGGTGTAGGTTGCAGTGAGCCCAGATCGTGCCACTGCTCCAGTCTGGGTGACAGAGCAAGACTCTGTCTCAAAAAAAAAAAAAAATAGGGTCTTTGGAGATATAATTAAGTTGAAGTCATTGGATTGGGTGAGCCCTAAATCTAATGACTGGTATCCTTCTAAAAAGGGGGAAATTTGGACACAGACACAAAGGGATGAAGGCCATGTGACAGTGGAGGCAGAGACTGGAGTTACTCTGTCAACAAGCCAAGAACATCTAGGGCTACTGCAACCTCCAGAAGCTACGGGGGGCAGAGAAGGATTCTCCCCTAGAGGTTCTGGAGGGAGCATGGCCCTTGAACACTGTCATTTCTGACTTCTAGCTTCCAGAACTGTGAGAGAATATACTTCCCTGGTTTTAAGCCACCCTGTTGGTGGTACTTTAAGGCACCCCTTGGAAATGAATATACCATCTATGGAAAACAGGGAACCCCCAACCTCAGTGCTCTCTACCCCTTTCCTGATTTATTTTATTCACAACATTTATCATTTAAAACATACCATATAACATACCTTTTAATTTCTCTTTTGCCTATATTCCCCAATAGAATGGAAACTCCATAAGTTGGGAAGCTGAATCCCAAGTGCCTATAGCAGGGCTAGGCGTATGGCAGGCACTCAACACATATTGGCTGTGGATGAGGTTGCTTCTCTTTTAGCATCACTCTGGTGGATAGAATGTTAACAGCATCACTCGCTTTTCTCTGCCTTACCAGAAACCTCTTCTGTTATTTGGGTTTGGTAAAGAAAATGTGCTGGAGGGAAATTGAGTAAATGCTCTGCTTCCTGGGAAGGGTCCTGGCAGGTGGAGAGAAGGCCCATCTTGACACAGTGCAAAATTGTCTCTCTTTATAGCCCATCTGATTCAGAGTATGAATTTTGGATGGATTTGTAGATATCAGAAAAAAGATATCCCAATGTGTGGAAACCTCCAGCCTAGTCGTTTGCACTGAGTCTTTAAACATGTCTTGATACTATTCAAAACTCTGACATGTGAAGATACATTGAAGCCACTATATTTTCAACATGAATTCATTGAGCCTTGAGGTTCTAACAGGGTGGACCAGCACTGCAATGGGCCAGGCATCTTGTCATGGCTCAGCCACCTACCAGGTGAGGGACTGCATTTGATTTTGCCTTTGCCTCTATGGGGGTTTCCTACTACTTCCCTATTTTCCACAAGCTTTTGGAATGTTCTGAAAAAACAAAAAGGTTAAAAAAAAAAAACAAGTTTTGGTTTTAAAACAAGTTTTGGTTTTGACTTTAATGTCCTCTAGCAGTATCTATCTATCTAACAACAGATACTTTGAGGTACAGTCATTCAAAGTAGTACTAAGCAGTGGTTATAGATTACTAGACCCTATATATACTGACATGGGAAGAGATAATAAAAAGTTCAAAAAAGTGTGTATTGTGTGACTCCATTTGTAGGGAAAACCAGAATCCCTGTGTGTGTGTGTGTGTGTGTGTGTGTGTGTGTGCACTTGCATAAAAACCACATACAAGGATAAATGCCAAACTGTAACAGTGTTGTTGTTGGAGTTTCTCATGGTTAGGGCAGGAGTGAATAATGAGAGATATTTTACTTATTATTGAGTACATTTCAATATTTTTCTATATTATTTGATGCTTACAGTAAAAACATACTATTCCATAGTTAGAAAAAACTAAAGATAATTTAAACATATTTTCTATAGCTTTGGATAAGTCACTTTTGTTTTTGGGAATGGCTGGAATAAATGTACCAAGGATCTAGAAGCAGCAACAGGTCCCTCTGGGTATTCCTGCCTGATCTTAGATCTATTCATTCTTATATTTTCAGTAGTTTCACAGAATCTGAATAAAAGGACTTACATAAAAGATATATTAAATCAACATTTTGTAGTGTTTTGTAGTTCACAAAGAGGTGTTTGTCTTTATTGTTTTATTATTTGATTTCCTTTTGTTAATGTTTTGAAATTATTTAATTTTCACAACAGTCTAGAGAGATAACTTCTAACATCTCCATTTTACGGATGTAAGGGAGAAAAAGTAATACCTTTTCTTCCCCCATTGCAAAGGTCATAGCTAACACTCCCATGATAAAAGTCAGATTAACAAGAGAAAAGCATAACAAACTTATTTAAACAAAGTTTTGCATGACACAGAAACTTCAGAAATGAAGACCCAAAGGTCCAGGGAAAACTGTACACTTAGGTTTTGGTGGAAAACGGACAGTTGTATAGAAATATGATTGGACTAGAAGAGTATGATCTAACGGTAATAAGCTGGGGGGAACCTAACAAATCCTGTTTGTTCAGAATCTTCTTGGCCTCCCTGTGTAGCAGACAGGCTATCCTCTGAGTATAAGGCAAGACACTTATCATATAAGGGGCTTACCACCCTACTTTCGGGGAAGGTAGGTCAAAGAAGTCCTTTATGGCCTGCTCTCACACAGAATGGTGGGGGACTATCAGAGTGATCTTTCTGCCCCTGCTGTTTCTAAATTTCCAGGGTGCCGTATTTTGGGGTAGCCTTTTGTGAGCCCCGACACACATAGGAAACAGGCTCTGAGGGGCTAAATCACTTGCTCAGGATTATGGCGTACCTGGGGTCGTCTGTCCTGCTAACAGTGAATCCACCCTCTTTGGAAACTGGTTTGGGTCCATAGCAGCACTGTTTGTCCCATGTTGGGGCATCTTGGTGCAGGAGTGGAAACCTGGCCCAAGTGAAGCCAGTCAGATTTTTTTCCCCAGGAAACTGGATTTGAGACTGATAGTCACGATTCACATGCAGTTGGACCTATAATGCGTATGTCCAGGAGTTGTGAGGCCACCGTCTCCTGCCTGCCTGCCTGCCTGCCACGACGGCAGGAGCTAGTGAAGAAGGCCCAGAGGGAGGTGGTGACCAAAAGCCAAGAGCATGCCCTGCTCTTTCCTGTCATTTCCTGATAAGCTTCCTTCCTGAGGCTCAGCTGTGGTCCTACTCTTTTTTTTTTAGACAGAGTCTCACTCTGTCGCCCAGGCTGGAGTGCAGTAGTACCATGTTGGCTCCTGGGTTCAAGCAATTCTCCTGCCTCAGCCTCCCGAGTAGCTGGGACTACAGGTGCTCACCACCACGCCTGGCTAATTTTTGTATTTTTTAGTAGAGATAGGGTTTCACCATGTTGGCCAAGCTGGTCTTGAACTCCTGACCTCAGGTGATCTGCCCGCCTTGGCCTCCCAAAGTGCTGGGATTACAGGCATGAGGCACCACCCCAGCCTATGGTCCCACTCTTGGATCCCATGAGACACCCCCTTATCTTAACCTTGTTTGAGGTTGGCTACACTTACTAGAAATCAAAGAGACTCAAGACCCTGAGCCAGGAAGTGACAGAACCTGAGACCAAATCCAAATGGCGCAATGCTCCATGAGGCCCCGTCCCCTCCACGCTGTTCTCTCCACCCCTGGAGTAGCGTCTCCACTCAACAATGCTGTCGCCCAGCCTCTAGGCACTCAAGGATTCTGCTGAGGGTGGTGGAAGGTGGAGAGGCAACCGTGCTGCTACAATAACACAGCTGTGGAAGACTGGCAACAGATGTGCTGCTTGATTCAGCTTTGTGTGTAAACACTTTGCAAATGTTGGTGTGTAGGGATGGGAAGGACACCTTTATTTCACAAAAACAGCAATAATAGGCTGCATCTCCTCTCCATATCTTGAGGGATCGCAGGGAGGTGTTTGTGGTTGTTATTGATGAATAATTATCCACAAACACTTCCATCACTTTATGCAAGCTTCATGGTTCTGCCTGTTAGGGGAGCACAGGGGGTGGCAGAGAAGTGAAAAAAAAAAAGTGTTGTTTTTAAGACTTCTGTGCCTTCCCAAATTCAGATTCACACTTAATAGGAACCTAACAAGTGTAGCATAATTGATAGCTTTAATAGTCCCAATTCTGGCAGGACGTGGTGGCTTACGCCTGTAATTCTAGCACTTTAGGAGGCTGAGGTGGGCGGATCACCTAAGGTCAGGAGTTCAAGACCAGCGTGACCAACATGGAGAAACCCCGTCTCTACTAAAAATACAAAATTAGCTGGGCGTGGTGGTGTATGCCTGTGATCCCAGCTACTCGGGAGGCTGAGGCAGGAGAATCGCTTGAACACAGGAGGCAGAGGTTGTGGTGAGCCAAGATTGCACTCCAGCCCGGGCAAGAAAAGTGAAACTCTGTCTCAAAAGAAAGAAAAAAAAAATGGTCCCAATTCCTTACCCCTCCCTGTGTCTATCTCTTTTGCCTGGTAACTCCATAGCACCCCCTCCCTCTGTTCTGGACCAAGTTATATGGCTTGCTTTAGTTGGTGGAATGTTAGCAAACGGGAGACTAGCAGAGGCTGGCAAGAGTGTCTGTGCCTTTGCACTCACTCCCTCGCTCCTCAGCAGTCATTACCAGAACACGCCCAAGCTAGCCTCAAGGAGCAAGACCTAGGGGCAGCAGAGCTGAGTCTTCTTAGTCGGAGCTGGGTGAGCAAGCTCAGCAGGGACCAGAAGAACTGCCCATCTGAGCCCAACTTAAATCACCTGTCTGCAAACTTGTGAGCAAACCTGTGCTTATTGTTGTGTCCCCACTGAGGTTTTGTGGTTGGTTGTTATGCAGTTGCTATCGTGGTAGTAGATACTGGATTCATATGGCTAAGAGTATATCTGCATAGTCCACTGTGAGACACACAAACAATAAAAAAGAAACACCGTTTTGTGATACATTCCTTGGGCAATTATCTTTAAGTATTCAAACAGTTTAGGCGGCCCACCAAGGAAATCAAATATAAAAGCAATTCCCCTATCAACCTGGCCTCATCATGATTCTGTAAGAAAGGGAACTTGCTAAATCCTCACTTTTCTCTAATATTGTAATGTATGGCAGAAGCATTCAGCTGCGCTTTGTGGTTGAGGTCCATTTGCTTCCCTGGAGCTTAATTAGTCTTTTTGTAAACTTCATTTTCAAAGAATGCCAAATGGCTGCCTTCACCAAAGAAAACGATCAAAGGCAGGGTGAGGCATCCTCCAATCAAGCTCAGAGGACATCTGGGTGTTTGTGCCCTCTAGAGGGCCCAGGCCCATTAAGCCCACTGATAAATGGAACTCTAGACCGGTGGTTTCTCAGACCCAAATTAGTAAAATATAAAAAACAAGTTGAGGCTGCACGCAGTGGCTCACGCCAGTAATCCCAGCACTTTGGTAGGCTGAGGTGGGCGGATCACTTGGGGTCAGGAGTTCAAGACCAGCCTGGCCAACATGACAAAACCCCATCTCTACAAAAAATACAAAAATTAGCCAGGGGTGGTGGCGCATGCTTGTAATCTCAGCTATTCAGGAGGATGAGACCTGAGAATCACTTGAACCTGGGAGGCAGAGGTTGCAGTGAGCCGAGATCACACCCTACACTCTAGCCTGGGGGATAGAGTGAAACTCTGTCTCAAAAACAACAACAACAAAAAACAAGTCAAGAGGGGACCTACATAGGGAGTCAACTTTTAATTTTGCCAAATGACAGATTAACTAAAAACAAAAACCAAAAGCCCCTCTGTCATATCTTTATCATAGCAGAACTTGTTGACCCCAAATAAGTGATAAAAACATAATCTGGCTTTGGGAGGCTGAGGCGGGAGGATCGTGAGGTCAGGAGTTTGAGACCAGCCTGGCCAATATGGTGAAATCCCGTCTCTACTAAAAATACAAAAATTAGCCCGGCATTGTGGCATGCCCCTGTAATCCCATCTACAGGAGGCTGAGGCAGGAGAATCAGTTGAACCTGGGAGATGGAGGTTGCAGTGAGCCAAGATTGTGCTACTGCACTCCAGCCTGGGCGATGGAATGAGACTCTGTCTCAAAAAAACAAACAAACAAAAAAAAGAGTTAAGAAAAAGAAAAAAGCATAACCTCAATTGTTTTTTTCCCAAAATGTGTTAGCAATTTCATTCTCTCTCTCTCTCTGTCTCTCCCTGTCCATCCATCCATCTACCTATCCTTTCATCCATCTATCCATCTATCTATCTATCCACATATAAATAATTATTCTTGTTTGTCTCACTTCACTTTAGACTTGTAAAAATTTCATCATGAATGAGTCACTACTCCTGCCTTCCCTCTTTGCTGGGTGCATATCCCTGCAGCACTAGTGTTGAAAGGTATATGATTTCATGGGCTCCTGGAAGAACCAGAAGACATAGCACACCCCTGCCTCAATGGAAGTCTGACATCTCTGTGTGGTGGTGGGTGGGGCGTGGAAGGGGGTGGACAAGGGGGAAATGCTAGCACCCTACTCACCATGATGAAGAATCAGCATGGGTTTGAGATGCACCTTATCCCAGGTGCTTGCCTGAAACATTCTCAAACAGCCCACACATTCCTCTTTTTCTCCCACCTACTCTCCAATTTTCTCTTATCCATCTCCCCACTTCTTCCTGCTCCTACCAGTATAGTGATTCATAGAGCAGTATTTATACTAAATATGTTAAGTCATTAACCAATCCTCAACCATCTTGGTCTTTGCCTTTAAAATTCAGATATTAAAAATTATATATAGTCTGTTTGGAGAGAGGGATAAGCCAAAATTATTTTCTGCAGTTGCAAAGCATGCAACTTCTATTCATCATCTTTATGTTTCTGTTATGTCAGTGGAGTGTGGTCATAATCCCAGACTGGTTACTGAATACACAAAATAATTTAACTTCTGAAGGGATTACCTCAACCCAGAGCTCCGGTTCTTATTAGCAAATGGGAAAAGCTGGAAATGCTAATAAGTGGGATAATTGAAATAGATTGGGACTCTCTCAGGTATTTGCAGGTGTGGAAATATGAACAATGTAATCATTTAATTGTAAGGAAACTGCTAAATAACTTCCACCCCAAATTACTGAGACTACGTAGATAGAGCTGGGGAGAGCTTGAAGGGAGGGCCAAGGAAGTCTGTGGATTTGGTGTGCTGTGGAAACTCAGGCAGGGTTTCACAATCCTCAAGCAGCTGGGGGCTGATGTGAATCAGAAAATGCCTCCACCCTACACCCTAGCACTATTGAGGGCTTGATTTCACACAACTCTTGAAATTGAAATCATGAGGAGAAAGACATCTCTTTTCTTTCTCTTTTTCCTTTTTTTTAAGGTCAGAATTAACATCAAAAGTTCACTTTGTTTAAAAATGGAAACAGTTCCAGTTTTGTTTAGTTTTTTTTTTTTTTTTTAACAAGCAACCTTGAGTTGAGAGATTGTAATTGGCAGTCTTCCCACTCCTCCTCAAGCCCAGTTTGACCTATTTTAAAACCCTAATTTGCTTCTTTGGAGGCCAGGAGGCATAATATACAGGTAATTTTTTGCTGCTCACTTTTCCCACCCATCTGCCAAGGTAGTACATGATGGAAGGAAGACAATCGCAAGTCTAGGCTCCCAGGCTGGGCTGGGAGTAGGAGAAACAGAAGAGGCATTAGCTCTGGCTGGCGCTGGTGGGGCAGGGCTGTGCAGCCAGGCCGAGGGAGCAGTAGCGAAGCTAAGCTGTCTGAGGTGAGATCTGGGTTAGGGGCATGGCAGCAATCTATAAAATATGTTAAAAGATTCCTGGAAATGGAATGGGATGGAGAAAATATTATTTCCCATAGCTCTTTTTCAGGAAGAGAAATGGAACAATCACTTGATCAGCTGCTGGAGGGTAATTAAAGGGGAGATGTTGAGATAGTTAAGGGGCTTTTTCAAGTAAAAGTTACACGAAGGGCTTATTGCCTGAGCAAAGGATGCAAGCTGAGGCCAGAGCTGAATTGCTTACACCAATAGAAGAGAGGCAGAGTGCCACCACCAGGAAGCCTCCATATTCACCAGTCTGCCACACAGAGCTGCTCATTAGTCTTCTTCTCTAAATAGATGTTGAATAAATCTTTCATTGATTTGAAGAGATTCCAAACCGCTCAGGACCCACACAGGCCTGAGATGGCCTGGCTTGAAGTTCTGTGGTGGTGGGATGAGCAGAGACCACTGAATCCCCGGAATGGCTGTGAATTCAAAGATGGGATCTAAAGGGAGGGGATTAGTCTGTGCCAAGTCAAAATAAGCTACAGAACAAGCTGTTCCAAGGGACAGGCTTAACACATCAAAGTCACATGTCAGTGGCCAGACCTCATGGACCTGAGAGCTGCCCCCTTTCTACAGGGGAGAAGCTTTAATTCATGTATGGGCACCCCAGGAGCTTCTCAGAGATTGTGATATTCTAGTTGGTTCACATAGATTGTGATGTGATGAGCTTAAACCTCTCCATCATTCCTCCAAAGTGCTCTGTCTGGACTCGCAGGGACTGCCCTCAGGTGAATAATAGGGTTAGTTAAGAGCAGTCCACATTGTATGGAGAGACTTTTCTCCAATGACAGCACCTGGAAAATTTGGGCTGTTGTTCCTGGCTGAATTCACAGTTAGGCAAAAGAGCAGACAATGAAGAATTAATGACAACACCGTGCAGTCAGTGCCATGGTGGGGAAATCTCCGCCACCCTCTCCCTCATCCTCACCAGCATGGAGGGGCAGGGCTTTAAAACTCATTAAATAATCGGATGGACTACATGTTGTAAAAGAGTTAATTTGAATTTGGAAGTGGCTCTTATCCACAGTACAAGGAGCAAGATGGCTGGGGTTGGGGCAGGCAGGGCAGGATGGCCGTGTTTGGCAGGAGCACACAGAAGGGAAGGGGGATCTTTGGAGAAAGGATAAGTGTGGTAATCGGTGTGGCAGGCCTTAAATGCCTGGCTAGAAGATCTAGTCTTCACCCTATACATGAATCGTCACTGACCGGTAACCTCCAAGGGCAAAAAGGATGTATAATTTGCATCTTTCAGTACCCAGCATCATGTGGGTGTGGCAAAGCCCATCAACTGCCCTCCGCTATCTACTTTCTTTCCTTCTGCTTTAGTAATAAGACCAAGTTTCAGCAAGGCACCCGTAGAGACTCCATTTCCCAGCCTCCATGGCAGCGGGTTGAAGTCATGTGGCTAAGTCTGGCCAGTTGTAAGAGAAAGCAATGTGTACAACTTCCAGATCACATCCTTCAAAGGGAAGCTGCTCATCCTCTTTTCCTCCTTCCTGTAACCAGAACACAGACATGGTGGGGTGGAGCCGGCTCCCATCATATGGGTGAGCATAACATCCCAGGGAGCAGTAGAGCAACCAGGAAAAGGAAGTCTGGGTCCCTGACTGGCCTCAGGAATAGTGTTCCCCTCTGAACCCTTGACCACGCCTTATCTGCAGACAGGCATGTGGGAGAGAATTGAACTTCTGTCATATTTGGGCTATGGTGTGGGGTGTTTTTGATACAGCAGTTTAATTTGTAACCATTACACTGGGGCTCAATATGGTTACCCAAATGCACTATTAAATCATTTTTGGAAATTCATAAAGGAAAAGTCAATAAATGGCTGCGTTAGTAAATGCAAGCCAACCAAATGAGAAAAGCAAAGGTAATTTACTCAGAGCTTGCTATAGCAAGGGAATCAGCCTTTACTTATATTTGGGCAAAGACTCAAACGCGGGAAGAGGAGTAGGAAAGCTTGAGAGTGGAAAAAAGGGAAAGCTTCAGGAATGATTGGAGGCTGTTGTCATGGCAAAACTGCAGGTAGGCCAACTACAAGTGAGGTATCCTATGCGGTTGGTTAGGGGCGCCTATTTGGCTTTCCCCGTTTGGTCCTGAGTTGGAAGCAGGGATAAAAATTAGAAAGCCTGTTGGTTATTCATCAAATCCTAGCCATTTGGGGCTTATTGTTACAGAGGTTATTGTTAAGCTTCGTGGATTACCACTTGAGATAGCAATGTGGCTTCCTATAAGGTTTGACCTACAGCAGGCTGGCTTCCTGGGCTGTTTATTGTAGATAAGGGGTGGATTCCTTGGGGAGGTTGCTGCAGGTTGTGGGTCAGAGTTCAATTTCTATATATGGTTTTGCCATTGTCCATTTGCCTCTGAAGTCTCTCATGGCTAATGAGAACAGTCCTAACACAGTGGCAAAACAGTGATGGTGGGCTAGTGTTTGAAAACAATCTCACCAGCACAGTAGAGTAGAAGTAAATAGAAGCTTTCATTTATCCCTGCACTCTTGAGCTGCATTGAGAACCGGCCAAAACACAGTGGTAAGAAGAGAGGTCCCCAGGGCTCTATGACCCAGGCTGACCAGTGGCGGGATTTCTTTGGTGCTCACAGCCAAAGGGCATTTAGGATGTGAGTGGCTCCTGACACTTGCCTGAAAACAAGTGGCTGGTGGTCTCAGTTCTCTTGCATCCCCCGGGCTTGAGCTAGAGGACAGTGCTCCAGCCACTCTCCTTGTCCATCCTAAACCCCCAGAAGCTCAGCAAGCCCCAACACGTACTTTGTGGATGTGACACACCAGTGGCCACTGAAGAAATGTGCTTTTCTTAGCATGAAGCCAGTCGTGAGCAGGAGGCTCCTGATTGTAGGCAGATGTCTGAATGGTACCCAGCTGGCAGGCCTGTGCTTGCTTTCAAATCTGCTTTCCATTCCAGTGGCATGTGGGATGAGGGACCCTCCTTCATGGAACTGAAGGCAATGTGCCAAGAGCTGGACGGGTGCTGCTTTCTTGGTTTGGTATCACCTCTCCTCCTGGTCATTAGCCATCAGCGTTTAAGTTCCTGCGCTTTGGTTCCCAAGAACACTGAGTATTGGTCTTTGCTGGAGATTATGCTGCCGTATGCTCTCTTCTCTAGGTGCTTACTCACCACAAGCACTGCAGGCCTTTTCTTCTCAGGATTCCTTGGGGCCCCAAGAACTTCAGGAAATCCCAAGAGAGACTGGGCTCCGTTCTTTTCTGGGACAGAACCAGGAAGGGAGATGACTGTAGCTGGCTGTCCCACTGCAGGCTTTGGAGTTTCCAAAATGTAGTATTTCCAAAAAGGAACTCTTAGTTCTCTCCTAACGTCCTGCCCTCTTCCCTCAGCCTCCGCCATGTCTGCAGCTGGCATCACCATTCACTTGGTTGGTCAAACCCCAAACCTAAGGCCAATCTTGAGTCACTCTTTTCCCTGATCTCCCCCGTTAATAAGCCCCATCATGACCCCTTCAAAATACATATGAAAGAGATGTCCTTTTCTCTATCTGCACTGTCATCATTTCTTCCAACAGCCTCTAGCTAGTTCCTTGTACCCACACCCTTGCTCCCCTGCAATTCATTCTCTTAGATGGGATGAAGAATGATTCACTTAGGCTGTGTCTGCTCTGCATGGAATGTCCAAGGCTCACTGTGAACCTTGGACATTCCAGCTTAGCCTCCACCTCCCTCACTCTGTTCCATGCACACCGGCTTTCTCTCCTTTTCTTAATGCATCAACATCTTTCCCCCTCTCAAGATCTTTCTTGGTGTGAAACATTTTTGCCTTTCCCGTGGCTGGCTTCTACCCATTTTCCAGGTCTCATCTTAAGTTTCTTCTCTTCCTAGAAGTCTCTGATGACTCTGCCTAAATGAGGTTTCCTGCCCACTCTCTCCCTGTTTTGTTTGTTTTTTTCTCCACAGCAGGTTTGATGGTTGTTTAATTATTTGGGCTTATTGTTCATTGCTTATCTTATTGCTTAACTATACAATTTAGTTCACTATTGCCTTTCTAGTGCCTGACAGAGTAGTGCTCTATAAAAATATATGCTCTATAATATAATAATTTGGATGGTGATGGATAGATGGATGGATTGTTAGATGTGTAGTCTTCTTGGGACTTCAGAAGACCAGACCAAATTTTTCATTAGGTCATTTGTGTGTATAATTCCCAGAGCAGAGTCAAACTCTGCCAGGCCTCAGTCTATACATAATTCCCACAGCAGAGTCAAACCAGGCCTCAGTCCATACACTCAGGCAGATGTCAGTTCAATTCAATAAATATTTGTGGAATACCTACAATGTCCTCGTCCCTGGCGCTACAACCACGGAGGAGGCAGACAAGGAGCTTACAGGAAAGAGGAGTGGAAGAAAATGAAATACGCAACTGCAATCTAGAATAGCATACATATAATTATGATATGAGAAGTGGAGGGTACAAGGAGCATCTGCATGTAGTCAAGGGAGTCAGGGAGAAGACAGGCTGCCCTCCTGAGCACTATGATGGCACCTTGTCTCATCTTCCAAGTTTGAGAAGGTGGAATAATGAAAATTTGATTCTCAGAGAGTAGCTCCCCATGTTTGAGGCCTGTGATTAACCAGGCACTGCTCTAGGTACTCTACATATCAGTCTGTTATCTCTATAACAATCCTGCCAGGTGGATAGAATTATCACATGACAAATGAGCAAACTGTAAAGTAAGTGCTATGCCCCAAAGCCACTGTTTTAGGACAGATTCCCTGGGAAATTGACTGCAATGGAAATCTGTGCACGGGAATGCTCTTAAAAAACACATCCTTGTGAGGGGCAGGCCAAGGGAGAGGTGAACAGAAAGGCAGGTGAAACAGTGGCCTCAGCTGATACCATGGGGTGCTCTGGATCTAGGGAAGCCTCTCAGAGTTGTTGTAAATTGAGGTAAGGGGGTTGGGCTTTGTGCCCCAGATGGACCAGTCATTGTCTACATACTGTCCCTGAAACAAGGTAGCCCCCTTCTACTGAGAGCTGTCCCTGGAGCGGGGTTCAACTGTTACCTCAGCCTCGGTTCTGACCTGGGCACCCACTGTAGCCACCCAGCTCCCACATGGCAGCTTGCACCTTGCAAGTTGAACTGTCCCAGGGTTGGGTCCTGGAACCTCTTCTCTTCCCTGCCTACCATAAGTCTTGATGATGCCATTGAGTTCCACAGTTTTAAATACCATTTAAATTTATATCCTCCATCTAGGCCTCTCTCATGTGCTTCAGACTCATACATGATTGTTTATTCATCATCTTCATTTAATATTTCCAAAAACGAACTCCTGGTCCTCTCTCTGTCTCTCCCTACAACCAGTTCTTCCCACAGACTTCCTAGCTCAGTTAATGGCACCTCCATTCTTCCAGCTGCTTAAGCTGAAAAACTTTGGGTCATTCTTGGTAATTCTTTTTCTCTGACCCCTCATTCAATCCATCAGAAAATTCTTCCAGATATTTTCCACAGCAGCTGACCATTTCACTCAAGGTGAGTGCTGGCAGTGGCTTGATCACCTTTCATTGCCTCTATCAACTATCTCCTGCCACTTGCAGGCCACCTGGCCCCCTCCAGACACATTGGCTTCTTTGTTCCCTGAACACTCCATGGATGCTCCCCGCTCAGGGTCTTTGCATGGATCCCTTCCCCTGCATATCTCCATAGCTCACTCCTTCACTTCCTTCAAGTCCTTGCTCAGTGAGCCTTCTCTGAGCACACCATTTACACTGCACTCTCCATTCTCCATCCCTGCTTAGTTTCATCCTTTGCACCCATCACCCTCTGACGCACTAGATCACCGAATCATTTATTTATTATCCATCTCCCCCCCACTGAAATGTAAATTTCCAGAAGGCAAGGACTTTCTGTTTGGCTCACCATTGTCTCTTCAGGGTGTAGAACAGTGCCTGGCACACAGTGGGCACACAGGAAATGTTGGTTGACTGACTGAAAGAAGCAGTAGAGAGGGCATTCAGAAGTACATCTGTCTTGTTCCAAAAGTATGTTCTTGCCACTACACCACCTGCCCCTTTCCTGGCAACTCAAACTCTTTCAGGACAGACGTAATGCCTCTGAGAGTCTAAAAGCCAATTTTGGCCCTGCACCAGGTCACACAGTGTGGCCGACCAGGGTCCATATGTCAGAAGTGATTCTGGCCAGGCTTCACCAATCAGACCAAAATCATTACTCAGGGTGCTTTGTAGGAGAAAGTCTCGCCCCTAGCCACACCGTGACTGCAAAGTGATGGTGTCAGGGCTTCTGGAGCCCTCTCTGAGTGAGACAGGTGTGAGCCTCTGACTTGCTCAGTGATTTACAAGGCTTTCTGTGGTTATTCAGGTTCATTGCTAAGTTGGGGAAATCTGAGCTACACACTTATGTAACAGCAATCAACCTTTTCATTCAAACAGGCCTGGCCTTCCCTTCTGCTCAGGCTTTTGACCAACTTATCCATATTCTGATGTTATTCAGAATTTATTGCTAAAGGAAATCTGGGAAAAGGAGTTTGATGACATTTAATTTAATGAGAGCAACATGCAAGTGGGTCCTTTTTTATTTTTAAAGGGGCATTTTAGGAGCCAGAGACAGCATGGGGCAGGGGATAGGGCTGCATCTGGGAATTAGAAACCTGAGGCCAGGCTGGTCCTGGCTTTTCAATAAATTGCAGTATGACCTTGAGCAATTTATTCATTCTGTCTAAATTTCATTTCCTCCTACATAATGAAGAACATCAGACTAATTAGTGCTGGTAAAGCTGGTGTGCTTTGGGTTGAATTCAGCTTGCACTTGATTTTTTTGGACCTCAGTAGTTTTTAAAATGGAATCTGAATACCTCTTAGAAGGGGTTCGAGGTTTCTATTTTACTACAGTCGGCACCACTCCTTGTTGTCTTACACCCAGCCAGACCCACACATCTGGGTTACCTGTCTGGCCTTGAAGGCTGCTAAATTTCTCTTCCAGTGATGAAAGTCTTTCTAATGGTTCTAAGAAATAGAATTCTTCCTGGAAGTCATGGTACCTAGCAGATGATGGTGTGAGAATCTAGCTTTTGGAGTCTAGAATGCAGAAACAGAGTTAATATGATCAATATCAACTTTGTTATATTTTAAGCTGTATTGATTTTGTTGCAATTCATTCCTTAAAGATCAGGCTTTGCACCTACAAGGTCTCTGAATTCAGTGGAATCTTTTTCATGATGTAAAGCAGTTGGAAACAACTTCCTTCAGTAAAGAGAACCTGAGCTGATGTAGATATGCCCCCTCCCACGACACATGTAAAGAAGTACTAGACAAAGTATAAACATTAAAAATGAGTTTGGGGAAAAAAGTAATTTCTTCCTTGGATGCCTGAAAGAGAGAAATGAAAACCAGTGCCATTCACATGAGTTGCTATGGGAGTTTTGGACACAGACATGGATCCTGGGGTGGCAGATACCCTCGCCCCTGTGCAAAGTACAGGTGCTGAATGGAGCCTTCTGCATGAGACTCGAGCATTAGAGAGGAGCCCTTCTGTTCAAATGACTAAGGCAATGCAAGGAGAAATCAAAGTCATAAAAAAAAAAGAACAGCACAATAAAAGGACTGCATGTTTAAAAAAGAACAGAGATTTTCTTGATTTAAACCTCCTCTACTACATGAATATTCAAGTCCTCAAATGTCTCTGAGCCAGTTTATGAAGGGGTGAGTTTTTTTCTAATTGACAAATCAAAATGATACATATATATGGATGGTAAACAACATGATGTTCTGAAATATGTATACCTTGTGGAGTGGCTAAAACATGCTAATTAATATATGCATTCCCTCATATACTTACGTATTTTTTTTTGTGGTGGGAACACTTAAAGTCTACTCTTTTAGCAATTTTCAAGTATACAACACATGTTCTTGACTATAGTCACCATGCTGTACAATAGATCTCTTGAACTTATTCCTCCTAACTGAAATTTTATATCCTTTGACTGATCTCTCCCCAACCCCCCTCCATGAGTTTATTTTTATAGGCCAATAAGGTGAATATTGATCATTCAGATTTTGAGATTTCAGATCCTAATGGCTTATCTCAACATTGAACATTTATTAACTGCCTATGTCATGGCAGGTACCAATAGTCCCACCCTCTAGGTCTTTCACAACCACCTGGCCTTAGGAAGTGACATGGCCAGGCTGGCCCCTCTGCATGTTCCTAATACCACCTTGATGCCCAGGACTGGCCATGAGAATCTGCCCTATCATGAGAAAGACTGACCACATTTTCCACTTCCAGCCCAGTGTAGCTGTGGCAAAGTCCAAATGGAAACATTACTGTCTTTTTTTAATGGGATAATTTTTTTAAAAAAGATTCCTAATATCATGAACTATTTTATGGGTGGCAGGGGAAGGGACTTGAGGGAGGTATTCTTAGTATAACTCTTCTCCATGAGTATATGTTGAATTAAATTATAACTCAGTGTTTGTGCTGCCCTATCTGTGCTGTGTTATACCAAGATATTCTAAGACATTCAGGATAAGAAGAGGTTTGGCAGGAACTAAAGGCATTTATAATGGGAAAAACAGAACATTTTCTTTTCTTGAGGATAAAATTTCATCATGTATTCTCCAAATCAGATTTTATGACATGTGCCCTTTAATTGTATTCCAGTTCTTTTTTAAGGGGGAGGGGTAGGGATGAAGCATAGATATAGCTCCTTGTCTTATTCTTAGCAAAGATGCCCATCCCCTTGGAATCAACAACATTTGTACTTCAAACCCAGACAACACCACTGTCTCCCACAAGGTATAATACATTTAACAATAGGGTCACCAAAGGTCATCTCTTGAAGGGTTTCTACTTTGTAAATGGAGACAATATTCCCAGCAGCCCACTGTTCACCTCTCTGGATTCCTCCTTTTTTCCTGAAGGAAAGTAGGGGGAAAGAGGTGGAAGACAGCCTGGAAAGGCCAGAGTCTTCTGGGAATGCATGGCATAGGTATCAAGGATAAATCTGTTTTATTCATTTCAACTACCTTTGTCACCAATGCCAATTGTCCCAGGCTATGGGATCTGTGTGGTTAGCGGGGCAGGAAGGGAAGGATTGGAAAGTTGAAATCTGTTCCTCTGGCCAGCCTAGGTTTTCTGTTCCAAGCAGGGGAAGAGCTATCTTATTTTCTAAAATCCTTAATGGTGTGATAATTTTCATATTCTGATGTGTATGAGTTGCCTACTACTGTTCAGTTTCTGAAGTTGATGTTATTTTTCTGACCCCGTTAAGACAACTGGGCTTCACGTTACTCATTTTAGCCTTTAATGCATGGAAAACACATTGTCACTATGTTTTATGAAGCACATGAGTCCTAACCTCTGCCCCTCACACCCACCAACTTGCCCTTACTACATTCTCTCACCCCAGTCCACTTTGGTCACTGTTTGGAATGGAAGTTAGACTTCATGAAATGCATTCTTCTCACCGAATCACAAAGTATTAAAATAGAAGTTTTCTTTCCTTGTTGGGCCATTTTCAAAGGGGAAACTTTTTAAGTAGTCCTTCTACAGAAGTCACCAAAAAGATAGAAAACAGGAAATTAAATGAATTACTAAGAAAGTCTGCATATGATTCTAATTTTATTCTTCCAACTAATGAAGATAATATGCCCTGAATATAACATAATGCTATTAAAACAATAAAATAGCATGCAATAGTCACATTTCTGCCTGTAATTGGTTTAGTATCAGAATTTATATTGTAAATATTCTTTTTTTTTTCTCTCAACAGTTGCGGGGAAAATGACATTTGTTTCTCTTATAAAAAGAAACCAAGCATTTGTATTTTGTTTCTATCACTGGAACAAGCTTTCAAAAGTTTCTTGTGACCTTGTTGAATAGATTATCTATCTTTGATTCTTAGGATAAAATGTACAAAATAGCAAGAACAAATAGAAATCTGTTTTGACCAGATCATGTTGATCAAAATGCTGCTGTTTGATCCAAACACACTGTGGTTTTCCAAAGCTACAGGCACAAAAACAAGCAAACGAACAATGATGACAACAATACAGTAATAACAATACCCCAACATATAATAGATCTCAATGGGAGGAGCTTTGATTTGTGGTAAATACAAGCTCCCCATGCTCCCTGCAAAAAAAATAGGAAATGATGAAAGCCAGCATCCTGGGGTAACTGACAGGCGACTGATCAACTCTGAGATCTCTGCTCCCCTGTGTAATTTCAGGGGTTGCCAAGGGTATTGCAAGTATCACCAGGAATGGAAACTCTTTAGACACCGGTATCACTGTCTACATCAGGAGAAAAGTACTTTCTTCAAACATGGAAGCCCACATCAGTCTCCCCCATGTCTTTTAAAGCAAGCCCATTTATTAGTTTGTGTTACAGACTAAAAGGAGCCCAGCACCAGCCTGCAGCCAGCAGGCACATCTCTGCCTCCCAGTGGCTGGCTGCATGAACACAGAACCTGGGGTGGGTAGACAGTTGCTTTTTGCTATTACACTTGAGACACACATTACGGAGCATCCCCTAACAGGTGTTCTCCATTCCTAGAGCTCTCCTCGTAAGGAGCTGAATCAGTGTTGCTCTGGAATGGCCAGCCAAGATTAAATATGACCAGCTTCATTAAGGGGCTTTCTGAAAAAGAAGTTAACTTGGTTTTGCCAATTCTGGTCACCAGAACCTTGACTAACAGTGGTTGGTTGGGGTCCATTCAGTCTAGGGTTCTTTCCACCAAGTCTATGTTCTTTTAACTAAGGACTAAATAACCAAAATAATTGAGACTAATTGTGCCTACCAGTAGGAAGGAGAAATTTGTATAGTTTTTCTAAATTATTAAACTAGCTTGCATGGTAGAATGCTATGTAGCAATGAAAAATTGTGTTGTTGGCCTGGCGCAGTGGCTTACATCTGTAATCCCAGGACTTTGGGAGGCCAAGGCGGGAGGATTGCTTGAGACCAGGAGTTTGAGACCAGCCTGGGCAGTATAGTGAGACCCCAACCTCTCTACAAAAAACAGAGAGATGACCTGTAGTCCAAGCTACTTGGGAGGCTGAGGTAGGAGGATTGCTTGAGCCCAGGAGATCAAGCCCTCAGTGAGCCATGTTTGTGCCACTGCACTCCTGTTTGGTCAAGAGAGCAAGAACCCAGTCTCAAAAGAGAAAAAGAAAGAAACAAGAAAAATGATGTAGTAGATGATTTATTGACCTACAAAGATAGTCATGCTATACTATTGAGTGGAATATGCAATAGTAAGTACAGTATAATCCACTTTTTAAAAAAGGTAAATTATTTATATATTGTAATTCAATTTCTATTTAAAGCTCCCATTATCCTGACTGAAGCAAACTTCATCACAGTGAATCTATGATTTCTTCTCATTTCCTGGGATCACATCTAAGTTCCTAGACACTTACAGATCATATTGGCATGAGGCCAGGTTGGGGGATATCTGGTTTCCCATCATTAATCTATACAGACAGGTGTTGACTTGTCTTTATTCCAGCTTTGTCTTAGTTGTTGGGTCCACACAGGTTGTCTTCCTTATCATGACCACAAGGCTGCATCAGGTCAGCTCTCCTTTAGCTACTTCTATACATGAGAAACATTTGACTGATCCCTTAAGCATGCTGGGCTCCATAGAAACTCTGGGATGCTGGGTTAGACCAATTTCCCCAGGCACTCCATGTAGACATCTCTCTTCTACTTCCCCTCCAATACTGTTGTTGAAATTTCACTGCCATTCTAACAGTGTTGAGAGGTGGGGTCTTTAAGAAGTAATTAGGCCATGAGAGCTCCACCCTCTTGAATGGATTAATGCTACTATCTTGGGAGTGGGCTAGTTACTGTGAACGTTTGGCCTCCTTCCCTCTCTGTCTTGGGCACATGCTTGCCATTCCATTTTTTGCCATGGGATGATGATACAGCACAAAGGTCATTGCCAGATGCCAGTGCCATGCTGTTGGACTTCCCAGCCTCCAGAACCATGAGCCAAACAAACTTCTATTGCTTGTTTATAAATTATGCAGTCTCAGGTACTTTATTATAGCAACACAAAATGGATTAAGACATGGTGTTAAAGCATAATTCTCAAACTGTTAAGAAACATAATTCTCATACATATAGATGACAAGCTCATGAAGGAACCAGTAACAAAATAAGAGCTAGTTTGAAAAAAATTTGAGGAACAGGGATTATATGGCTAGTGGGGAAAGGAATATAGAAATAAGATTGCTAAATAGATACAAAACAAGTTAATGCTCTATAGAGTAAAAAAAACCACACGCACAAATGCAGACATTGGAGTTATCTTCTCTACCAAGCTGCCTTCTCCCCCCTCAAAAATCACCACACCTTATCATTTTTCTACAAGTTCATCTCTGACTTTTCAGGATGAAGACGTGTAGACCATGGTCAAAAGCACTTTCCCTGAGTGAATCAGATGACCCTTCACAGACTATTTAGAAATGGCATGCAGCCATTAGATTTGCCTTATTTCTAAGTTTTAGATACTTTTTCCTGCATAGTGTCATAAACTTTATGTCCTGAGTCCTTTAGGGTTTATATTTTTGAAATGTCAAAGCTAATATTTGATTCTTGCTCTCAGCTTTTCTGTCATAATAACTCTTCCTTCTTAAACCTAGGAAAGAATAATCTTAAACCAGAGCTGGTATACGCTCAGAATTCAACCAAAAGTCACAGGAACAAGCAGTACCAGACTCTTCTGGAACTGGGGGTGTTAATGGATTGACAGGCACAGTGAGTACCTGAAATAGGGAATTAAGTGACTGTATATTTTCTCAGTGCTGAATGTAGAAACTCCCAGCCCTTCCCTCACTCAGTGCCAGAATGATGACACTCAGACCTTTACCATCTTGGAAGGAGATAGAAAACTCTCTGGCTCATTTTGCCAGTCCAAAGGAAAGACCTAAGGTAGGTCTTCCCCAACAAATGGGTAACTCACATCACCCTACAGTAAAGTGTACGTTTCTCAAGTTCAAGCTACATACACAGAGCTCCCAAGCAGACTTTCAGTTTTTGTGTTAGTCTGTTTTTGCATTGCTATAAAGAAATACCTAAGACTGAGCAATTTATAAAGAAAAGAGGTTTATTGACTCATGGTTCTGCAGGATGTACAAGAAGCATAGAGCTGGCATCTGATTCTAGTGAGGGCTTTGGGAAAATTGTAATCATAGTGGAAGATGAAGGGGAGCCAGCATGTCACCTTGTGAGAGCAGCAGGACAAGAGAGAAGGGAGAGGTCCCAGACTCATTTAAACAACCAGATCTTGTGTGAACTCAGAGCAAGAACTCACTCATCACCAATGAGATGGCACTAAGCCATTCACAAGGAATCCACCCCTGTGATCCAATCACTTCCCACCAGTGATTCCAACAATGAGGATTGCATTTCAGCATGAGATTTGGAGGGGACACACATCCAAACCATGTCAGTCCTCAACTCTAAATCATAAGCAGTCAGTTGAAGAATACTAGACTTCTAAGGAAAGTCCTTAATTTGGAAGATATAGATGCAAACAAACAAAAAGAGAAAAAGCAACTCAAAAAATGGGGAGAATACTTTTTATTTTATTTTAGATTCAGGGGGTGCATGTGCTTGTTTGTAACACAAGTATATTGCATAGTGGTGGGGACTGGGCTTCTAGTGTACCCATTATCCAAATAGTGGACATTGTATCTGATAAGTAATTTGAATACTTAAAAAACAAACAATTTCGAGGAATGTCATCAGAGAGCTAAGAGAAGATACTGCATTCATAAAATTAGAACAGGACATTATATGTGTCCAACCCCACCCTCACTCCTGGCAAAGGAAGATTCAGAGAACAAAAGAGCTCCTGGAAATTAAAAAGGTGATAGCAAAATGAAGAAGAAAAGTCATTAGAAGGGATGGAAGATAAAGTAGAACCCCAGCAGAAATACACACACAAAAAAGGAGAAAATTTAAAGGATTAGTCTAGGAGATCCAAAAGCAAAAGAATAGAAATCCCAAAAAGAAAAAAAAAAAAAACTGAGAAAACAGAGGGGAGGGGAGAAAATTGCCAATGAAATGATTCAGGGAAAGTTCCCAGCCTGAAGCACATGATTTTCCAGATTGGACAGCGCATCATATGCCAGCACTAGAAGCCAGACAGTAATAAGCAGCACCTTTACCACCCTGAACCAGCATTTCCAATCTTTCCTTATTAGCATTCAGTATAAGCATAGAATAGACACATTTTGAAACATGCAAGGCCTCAGAAAATTTACCTTCCATGCATCTTTCTTTCAGGACTCTAGAGGAGGATTGTTACACCAAAATAAAGGATTAAACTCAGACAGAGGAAGACTTGGTATAAAGGAAACTGGAAATCCGACACAGGAGAGAAACAAGGGGCTCTGCAGGATGATGGTAAAGCAAGATCCCAGGACATCCACTGGGCACTGGAGGCTGAGGGCCACCAGCCCAAAATACATTAGTGTGACCTGAGACAGGCATGTTGCTCAGACTGTCACCCATTCCCTCCTACCCTCCAAACAAGAGATTAAAGCAAGAGAGAAGATGTGAAATCAAGAACACAGAGAATACAGCCATGAAAATGGCAAAGGGAATGGCAAGGATAACAACAGAGGGAAGTTCGAGATGACAATTGAACAGTGGCTTAGAAATATTTGATATTTCTCTGTGTACTTATTATTTTTCATAAGAGAAAAAGAAATTTAAAAAATATGGAAGGATATAAGACAAAATATTAACAGCCCATATCTCGGAGTGGTAGCATAATTGATCATTAACTTCTTTGTATGGTATATTTTCTGGGTTTTTAAAAAGATATAAAGTATCTGTGCAATTAAAAAAACAAATGGTTTTTTAAAAATTTCCCAACATTTTTATTTTTTAAGTGTACAATTCAGTGGCTTTTTAAAGTATATTTACAAAGTTGTGCAACTATTACCAGTACCTAATTCCAGAACATTTATTTCTCTGCAGAAAGAAACCTGTACCCTTTAGCAGTCACTCCCCATTCCTCAGCCTAATCCCTGGAAACCATTAATCTACTTTCTGTCTCTATAGATTTGCCTCTTCTGGGTTTTTCATGTCAATAGAATCATATAACATATTGCTTTTGTGTCTGACTTCTTTCATGTGCCATGAAGTTTTCAAGGTTCCATCCATGTAATAGCCAGTATCAGTATTTTATTTTTTAAAAAATTAATACTATTGCACTGAATGGATATACCATATTTTGTTTATACACCATTAAGCAGTTGATGCATATTTAAATTATATTCAGTTTTTGGCTATTATGAATAATGCTGCTATGAACAAGTTTTTTGTATGGACATATGCTTTTCCATTTCTCTTGAGTTAATACTGAGCAGTAGAATTGCTGGACCATGTGCTACCTCTACGTTTAACTTTTTAAGGAATTGCCTATCTGTCTTCCAAAGAAGCTGCATCATTTTACATTCCCACCAGCAATGTTTTCAGGGTTCCAATTTCTCCACATTCTTGCCAACACTTATTATAATCTGTCTTTTTTATTGTAGCCATCCTAGTAGATGAGAAGTGGTATCCCATTGGGTTTTGGTTTAAAATTCCCTAATAACTAATGATGTTGAGCTTCTTTTCATGTATGTATTGGCTATTAGTGTGTATTCTTGGAGAAATTTCTATTCAAGTCATTTGCCCATTTTTTTTTAAGTTTAGGGATACAAGTGCAGGTTTGTCACATAGGTGAACTTGCATCATGGGGATTTGTTGTACAGATTATTTCATCACCCAGGTATTAAACCTAGTAGCCATTAGTTGATTTTCTTGATCCTCTCCCTCCTCCCACTCTCCATCCTCCAAAAGGCCCCAGTGTTGTTCCCCTCCATGTGTCCATGTGTTCTCATCATTAGCTCCCACTTATAAGTGAGAACATGAGGTGCTTGGTTTTATGTTCCTGTGTTAGTTTGCTAAAGATAACGGCCTCCAGCTCCATCCATGTCCCTGCAAAGGCCATGATCTTGTTCTTTTTAATGGCTGCATAGTATTCCATGGTGTATATGTACCAAATTTTCTTTATCCAGTATATCACTGATGGACATTTAGGTTGATTCCATATCTTTGCTCTTGTGAATAGTGCTTCAATGAACACACACATGCACGTATCTTTATAATAGAATGATTTCCATTCCTTTGGGTATGTACCCAGTAATGGGATTGCTGGGTTGAATAGTATTTCTGTCTTTAGGTCTTTGAGGAATTGCAACACTGTCTTCCACAATGGCTGAACTAATTTACACTCCCACCAACAGTGTATAAGCATTCCTTTTTCTCCACAACCTCTCCAGCATCTGTTATTTTTTGACTTTTCAATAGCAGCCATTCTGACTGGTGTTAGATGGCATCTCATTGCGGTTTTGATTTGCATTTCTCTAATGATCAGTGTTGTTGAGCCTTTTTTCATATGATTGTTGGCCACATGTATGTCTTCTTTTAAAAAGTGTTCATGTCATTTGTTCACTTTTCTAGGGGGACTTTTGTTTTTTTCTTGTAAATTTGTTTAAGTTCCTTATAGATGCCGGATATTAGGCCTTTCTCAGATACATAGTCTGCAAAAATTTTCCCCCATTAAGTTGTCTGTTTACTCTGTTGGTAGTTTCTTTTGCTGTGCAGATACTCTGTAGTTTAGTTAGATTCCATGTGTCAATTTTTGCTTTTGTTGCAATTGCTTTTGGTGTCTTCATCATGAAATCTTTGCCCATGCCTGTGTCCTGAATGGAACTTCCTATGTTGTCTTCCAGGGTTTTTATAGTTTTGGGTTTTATATTTAAGTCTTTAATCCATCTTGAGTTAATTTCGGTATATGGTGTAAAGAAAGGGTTCACTTTCAATCTTCTGCATGTGACTAGCCAGTTATCCCAGCACCATTTATTGAATAGGGAATCCTTTCCTCTCCTCATTGCTTTTTTTTTTTTTGGTCAGGTTTCTCAAAGATCAGATAGTTGTAGGTGTGTGCTCTTATTTCTGGTTTCCCTGTTCTAGGGAAGTTGTGTCTGTTCTATGTGTCTGTTCTTGTACCACTGGCCTATGTGTCTGTTCTTGTACCAATACCATGCTGTTTTGGTTACTGTAGCCCCGTAGTGTAGTTTGAAGTTGGGTAGTGTGATGCCTCCAGCTTTGTTCTTTTTGCTTAGGATTGCCTTGGCTATTCGGGCCCTTTTTTTGTTTCCATGTGAATTTTAAAATAGTATTTTCTAGTTTTGTGAAGAATGTCAATGGTAGCTTAACGGGAATAGCAGTGAATCTATAATTTGATTTGGCAGTATGGCCATTTTAATGATACTGATTCTTGCTATCCACAAATATGCAATGTTTTCCATTTGTTTGTGTCACCTCTGATTTCTTTCAGCAGTGGTTTGTAGTTGTCCTTGTAGATATCTTTTCCCTCCCTAGTTAGCTGTATTCCTAGGTATTTTACTCTTTCTGTGGAAATTGTGCCTGGGAGTTTGTTTGTGATTTGGCTCTCAGCTTTACTGTTGTTGGTGTATAGGAATGCTAGCAATTTTTGCACATTAGTTTTGTATCCTGAGACATTGCTGAAGTTGCTTATCAGCTTAAGAAGATTTTGGGCTGACGATGGGTTTTTCTATACATAGGATCATGTCATCTGCAAGCAGGGATGGTTTAACCTCCTCTCTTCCTATCTAAATGCCTTTATTTCTTTCTCTTACCTGATTGCCCTTGCCAGAACTTCCAATACTATATTGAACAGGAGTGGTGAGAGAGGGCAGACTTGTCTTGGGCTGGTTTTCAAGGGGAATGCTTCCAGCTTTTGCCCATTCAGTGTGGTGTTGGCTGTGGGTTTGTCATATATGACTCTTATTATTTTGAGGTATGTTCCTTCAATATCTCATTTATTGAGAGTTTTTAACATGAAGGGATGATGAATTCTATTGAAAGCCTTTTTTGCATCTATAGAGATAATCATGTGGTTTTTGTCTTTAGTTCTCTTTACGTGAGGAATCACATTTATTGATTTGTGTATGTTGAACCAACCTTGCATCCCAGGGATGAAGCCTATTTGATTGTGCTGGATAAGCTTTTTGACATCCTGCTGGACTCAGTTTGCCAGTATTTTAATGAGGATTTTTGCATCAATGTTCATCAAGGATATTGGCTTGAAGTTTTCTTTTTTGTTGAATCTCTGCCAGGTTTTGGTATCAGCATGATGCTGGCCTCATAGAATGAATTAGGGAGGAATCCCTTCTTCCCAATTTTCAGGAATAGTTTCAGTAGGAATGATACCAGCTCTTCTTTGTACATCTGGTAGAATTCAGTTGTGAATCCATCTGATCCTAGGCTTTTTTTGGTTGGCAGGCTATTTATTATTGCCTCAATTTCAGAACTCATTATTGGTCCATTTGCCCATTTTAAAAATTGAGTTGTGTTTTTACTATTGAGTTGTGAGAATTCTTTTTTATTATTATTATACTTAAAGTTCTGGGTTACATGTGCAGGACTTGCAGTTTTGTTACATAGGTATACACGTTCCATGGTGGTTTGCTGAACCCATCAGCCAGTCACCTACATTAGGTATTTCTCCTAATGTTATGCCTCCCCTAGCCCCCTGCCTCCCACAGGCCCCAGTGTGTGATGTTCCCCTCCCTGTATCCATGTGTTCTTATTGTTCAGCTCCCACTTATAAGTGGGTACATGTGGTGTTTGGTTTTCTGATCTTGTGACAGTTTGCTGAGAATGATGGTTTCCAGCTTCATCCATGTCCCTGCAAAGGACATGAACTCCTCCTTTTTTATGGCTTCATAGTATTCCATGGTGTATATGTGCCACATTTTCTTTATCCAGTCTATCATTGATGGATATTTGGGTTGGTTCCAAGTCTTTGCTATTGTGAATAGTGCCACAATAAACATATGTGTGTGTATGTCTTTATCACAGAATGATTTAGAATCCTTTGGGTATATACCTAGTAATGGGATTGCTGAGTCAAATGGTATTTCTAGTTCTAGATCCTTGAGGAATCACCACACTGTCTTCCACAATGGTTAAACTAATTTACACTCCCACCAACAGTGTAAAGGCATTCCTATTTTTCCACAACCTCTCCAGCATCTGTTGTTTCCTGACTTTTTAATGATCGCCATTCTAACTGGTGTGAAATGGTATCTCATTGTAGTTTTGATTTGCATTTCTCTAATGACCAGTGATGATGAGCATTTTTTCATATGCCTGTTGGCTGCATAAATGTCTTCTTTTGAGAAGTGTCTGTTCATATCCTTTGCCCATTTTTTGATGGAGTTGTTTACTTTTTTCTTGTACATTTGTTTAAGTTCTTTGTAGATTATGGATATTAGCCCTTTGTCAGATGGATAGATTGCAAAAATGTTCTCCTATTCTGTAGGTTGACTGTTCACGCTGAGGATAGTTTCTTTTGCTGTGCAGAAGCTCTTTAGTGTAATTAGATCCCATTTGTGAATTTTGGCTTTTGTTGCCATTGCTTTTGGTGTTTTAGACATGAAGTCTTTGCCCATGCCTATGTCCTGAATGGTATTGCCCAGGTTTTCTTCTAGGATTTTGATGGTCCTAGGTTTAATGTTTAAGTCTTTGATCCATCTTGAGTTGATTTTTGTATAAGGTGTAAGGAAGGAGTCCAGTTTCAGTTTTCTGCATATGGATAGCCAGTTTTCCCAACACCATTTATTAAATAGGGAATCTTTTCTCCATTGCTTGTGTGTGTCACGTTTGCCAAAGATCAGATGGTGGTAAATGTGTGATGTTATTTCTGAGGCCTCTGTTCTGCTCCATTGGTCTATATATCTGTTTTGGTACCAGTACCATGCTGTTTTGGTTACAGTAGCCTTGCAGTAAAGTTTGAAGTCAGGTAGTGTGACGCCTCCAGCTTTGTTCTTCTTACCCAGGATTGTCTTGGCTATGCGGGCTCTTTTTTGGTTCCATATGAAGTTTAAAGTAGTTTTTTCCCAATTCTGTGAAGAAAGTCAGTGGTAGCTTGATGGGGATAGCATTGAATCTATATTTTGGGCAGTAAGTCCATTTTCACAATATTGATTCTTTCTGTCCATGAGCATGGAATGTTTTTCCATTTGTTTGTGTCCTCCCTTATTTCCTTGAACAGTGGTTTGTAGTTCTCCTTGAAGAGATCCTTCTCATCCCTTGCAAGTTTTATTCCTAGGTATTTAATCCTCTTAGTAGCAACTGTGAATGGGAGTTCACTCATCATTTGGCTCTCTATTTGTCTATTATTGGTGTATAGGAATGCTTGTGAGTTTTGCATATTGATTTTGTATCCTGAGACTTTGCTGAAGTTGCTTATCAGCTTACGGAGATTTTGAGCTGAGATGATGGGGTTTTCTAAATATATAATCATGTCATCTGCAAACAGAGACAATGTGACTTCCTCTCTTCCTATCTGAATACCTTTATTGCTTTCTCTTATCTGATTGCCCTGGCCAGAACTTCCAATACTATGTTGAATAGGAGTGATGAGAGAAGGCATACTTGTCTTGTGCCGGTTTTCAAAGGGAATGCTTCCTGTTTTTGCCCATTCAGCATGATATTAGCTGTGGGTTTGTCATAAATAGCTCTTATTATTTTGATATACGTTCCATCGATAACTAGTTTTTTGAGAGTTTCTAGCATGAAAGGCTGTTGAATTTTGTCGAAGGTCTTTTCTGCATCTATTGAGGTAATCATATGTTTCTTGTCATTGGTTCTGTTTATGTGATGGATTATGTTTATTGATTTGCATATGTTGAACCAGCCTGGCATCCCAGGGATAAAGCCAACTTGATGGTAGTGGTTAAGTTTTTTGATGTACTACTGGATTAGGTTTGCCAGCATTTTATTGAGGATTTTCGCATCAATGTTCGTCAGGGATATTGGTCTAAAATTTTCTTTTTTTGTTGTGTCTCTGCCAGGCTTTGGTTATCAGGATGATGCTGGCCTCATAAAATGAGTTAGGGAGGATTCCCTCTTTTCTATTGATTGGAATAGTTTCAGAAGGAATGGTACCAGCTTCTCTTTGTATCTCTGGTAGAATTCGGCTGTGAATCCATCGGGTTCTGGACTTTTTATGGTTGGTAGGCTATTAATTATTCCCTCAATTTCAGAACCTGTTATTGATCTATTCAGAGATTCAACTTCTTCTTGGTTTAGTCTTGGGAGGGTGTATGTGTCCAGGAATTTATCCATTTTTTCTAGATTTTCTAGTTTATTTGCATAGAAGTGTTTATAGTATTCTCTGACGGTAGTTTGTATTTCTGTGGGATTGGGGGTGATATCCCCTTTATCATTTTTTATTGCATCTATTTGATTCTTCTCTTTTTTCTTCTTTATTAGTCTGGCTAGTGGTCTATCTATTTTGTTGATCTTTTCAAAAAACCAGCTCCTGGATTCATTGATTTTTTGTGTCTCTATCTCCTTCAGTTCTGCTCTGATCTTAGCTATTTCTTGTCTTCTGCTAGCTTTTGAATTTGTTTGCTCTTGTTTCTCTAGTTCTTTTAATTGTGATGTTAGGGTGTCCATTTTAGATCTCTCCTGCTTTCTCTTGTGGGCATTTAGTGCTATAATTTCCCTCTACACACTGCTATAAATGTGTCCTAGAGATTCTGGTACATTGTGTCTTTGTTCTCATTGGTTTCTAAGAACATCTTTATTTCTGCCTTCATTTCATTATTTACCCAGTAGTCATTCAGGAGCAGGTTGTTCAGTTTCCATGTAGTACTGCGGTTTTGAGTGAGATTCTTAATCCTCAGTTCTAATTTGATTGCACTGTGGTCTGACAGACAGTTTGTTGTGATTTCTGTTCTTTTACATTTGCTGAGGAGTGTTTAACTTTCAATTTGTGGTCAATTTTAGAGTAAGTGAGATGTGGTGCTGAGACAAATGTATATTCTGTTGATTTGGGGTATTCTGTAGATGTCTATTAGGCCCACTTGGTCCAGAGCTGAGTTCAAGTCCTGGATATCCCTGTTAATTTTCTGTCTCGTTGATCTAATATTGACAGTGGGGTGTTAAAGTCTCCCATTGTTATTGTGTGGGAGTCTAAGTCTCTTTGTAGGTGTCTAAGGACTTGCTTTATGAATCTGGGTGCTCCTGTATTGGGTGCATATATATTTAGGATAGTTAGCTCTTCTTGATGAATTGATCCCTTTACCATTATGTAATGGCCTTCTTTGTCTCTTTTGATCTTTGTTGGTTTAAAGTCTGTTTTATCAGAGACCAGGATTGCAACCCCTGCTTTTTTTTTTGCCTTCCATTTGCTTGGTAGATCTTCCTCCATCCCTTTATTTTGAGCCTATGCATGTCTTTGTACTTGAGATGGGTCTCCTGAATACAGCATGCCGATAGGTCTTGACTTTTTATCCAACTTGCCAGTCTGTGTCTTTTAATTTGGGTATTTAGCTTGTTTACATTTAAGGTTAATATTGTTATGTATGAATTTGATCCTGTCATTATGAGGCTAGCTGGTTATTTCGCCCATTAATTGATGCAATTTCTTCATAGCATCGATGGTCTTTACAATTTGGCATGTTTTTGCAGTGGCTGGTACCAGTTTTTCCTTTCTATGTTTAGTGCTTCCGCCAGGAGCTCTTGTAAGGCAAGCCCAGTGGTGGCAAAATCTCTCAGCATTTGCTTGTCTGTAAAGGATTTTATTTCTCCTGCGCTTATGAAGCTTAGTTTGGTTGGATATGAAATTCTGGGTTGAAAATTCTTTTCTTTAAGAATGTTGAATATTGGCCTCCACTCTCTTCTGGCCTGTAGGGTTTCTGCAGAGAGATCCACTGTTAGTTTGATGGGGTTCCCTTTGTGTGTAACCCGACCTTTCTCTTTGGCTGCCCTTAACATTTTTTCCTTCATTTCAACCTTGGTGAATCTGATGATTATGTGTCTTGGGGTTGCCCTTCTCAAGGAGTATCTTTGTGATGTTCTGTGTATTTCCTGAATTTGAATGTTGGCCTGCCTTGCTAGGTTGGGGAAGTTCTCCTGGATAATATCCTGAAGAGTGTTTTCTAACTTGGTTCCATTCTCCCCATCACTTTCAGGTACACCAATCACACATAGATTTTGTCTTTTCACATAGCCCCATATTTCTTGGAGGCTTTGTCCGTTTCTTTTCACTCTTTGTTCTCTAATCTTGTCTTCTCGCTCTATTTCTTTAATTTAATCTTCAATCACTGATATCCTTTCTTCTGCTGATTGAATCGGCTATTGAAGCTTGTGTATGCTTCACGCAGTTCTTGTACTGTGGTTTTCAGCACCATCAGGTCATTTAAGGTCTTCTCTACACTGTTTATTCTAGTTAGCCATTCGTCTAATCTTTTTTCGAGGTTTTTAGCTTCCTTGTGGTAGGTCAGAACATGCTCCTTTAGCTGGGAGAAGTTTGTTATTACCGATCTTCTGAAGCCTACTTCTGTCAACTCATCAAACTCATTCTCCATCCAGTTTTGTTCGCTTGCTGGTGAGGACTTGTGTTCATTTGGAGGAGAAGAGGCATTCTGGTTTTTGGAATTTTCAGCCTTTCTGCTCTAGGTTCTCCCCATCTTTGTGGTTTTATCTTTGGTCTTTGGTGTTGGTGACCTACGGATGGGGTTTTTGTGTCAATGTCCTTTTTCTTGATGTTGATGGTATTCCTTTCTGTTTGTTAGTTTTCCTTCTAACAGATAGGCCCTTCAGCTGCATGTCTGTTGGAGTTTGCTGGAGGTCCACTCCAGACCCTGTTCGCCTGGGAACAGCAAATATTGCTGCCTGATCCTTCCTCTGGAAGCTTTGTCTCAGAGGGGCACCCACCTGCATGAGGTGTCTGTCGGCCTCTACTGGGAGGTATCTCCCAGTCAGGCTACACAGGTGTCAGAGATCCACTTGATGGGGCGGTCTGTTTGTTATCGGAGCTCAAACGCCCTGCTAGAAGAACCACTGCTCTGTTGAGCTGTCAGGCAGGGACGTTTAAGCCTGGAGAAGCTGTCTGCTGCCTTTTGTTCAGATATGCCCTGCCTGCAGAGGTGGATCCTAGAGAGGCGGTAGGCCTTGCTGAGCTGCGGTAGGCTCCATCCAGTTCCAGTTTCCCTGCTGCTTTGTTTACACTGTGAGCATAGAACCACCTACTCAAACCTCAGCAATGGTGGACACCCCTCCCCCCGCCAAGCTCCTGCATCCCAGGTTGATTTCAGACTGCTGTGTTAGCAGCAAGCAAGGCTCTATGGGCATGGGACCTGCTGAGCCAGGCATGGGAGGGGAATCTCCTGATCTGCCGGTTGTGAAGATTGTGGGAAAAGTGCAGTATTTGGGTGTGAGTGTACAGCTCCTCCAGGTACAGTCACTCACGGCTTCCCTTGATTAGGAAAGGGAAATCCCCCGACCCCTTGCACTTCCAGGGTGAGGCGAGGCGACACCTCGCCCTGCTTTGGCTAGCCCTCTGTGGGCTCCACCCTCTGTCCAACCAGTCCCAATGAGATGAATCAGGTATCTCAGTTGGAAATACAGAAATTGCCCATCTTCTGTGTCCATCTTGCTGGAAGCTATAGACTGGAGCTGTTCCTATTCTGCCATCTTGGAAGTGACTCGACAAGAGTTCTTTATATGATCTGGATATAAGTCCCTTATCTAATGGTTAATTTGAAAATATTTTTTCCCAAATTATGTGTTGTCTTTTAACTTTCTTAATAGTATTATTTGCAGTACAAAAGTTTTTAACTTTGATGATGTTTTTGGTATCATACCTAAGGAACCATTGCCTAATCCAAGATCATTATGATTTGGGCTTATGTTTTCTTCTAACAGTTTTGTAGTTTTTTAGCTCACACATTTAGGTCTTTGATTCAAGTTAATTTTTGTAAGTGATATGAGGTAAGTATCTTAGTCAGCTTGGGTTACTCTAACAAAATATCATAAAGGGGGTGGCTTAACAACAAACATTTATTTCTCACAGTTCTGGAGGCTGGGAAGTTCAAGACCAAGGTGCTGGAAGATTCAATTCTTGGTGAGGGCCCTCTTGGCTTTCAGAAGGCACCATCTTGTTGTGTGCTAACATGAACTATTATTTGTGCACAGATAGAGAATGAGAGACAGAGAGAGTGAAACAGATTTATTTTGTAATTGTATTAAGTAATTGGCTTAAATTCCTTAATATAATGGTGGAGGGACAAAGCACAAAATCTGCAGGGTAGGCTGGCAGGTTGGAGACCCAGGGAAGAATTACAGTCTGAATTCCAAAGGCAACCTGCTGGCAGAATTTCTTCTTGCTTGGGGGAGATCAGTTTTTGTTCTATAAAGGCCTTCAACTTTTTAGAGTCCCACTCACATTATGGAGGGCAGTCTGCTTTACTCAAAGTCCACAGCTTTAAATGTTAATCTCATCTAACAAATACCTTTACAGAAACAGCTAGAATAATGTTTGACGAAATATCTGGGCACCATGACCCATTCAGGTTGTCACATAAAATTAACCATCAGAAGCCTTGCAAATGAGAATTTTCAGGAAACTGACAGATAGGTCAAATAGTGACAACTGTCTGGGGATAGAGCTTTTGGGAAGCTCCAAACCCATTTTGCTCCCTGCAGTGGCTGGCAGTCTGCTAGGTTTCCTGGCTACCATCATTACCAGGCTGTTGGTTTTCAAGATTGCCACAGAGCTGGGGAAAATGCATGAGAAGGGGCAAGTAAAATATCACGAAGCTCACTGTTATTACTGAGATTCAGCCATTCTCTTGAATAAATGCTTTGCAGAGTATTGTAAATAATAGATTAATTTTCAGAGTTCTGAAAATGTTTATTTTGACTTTTATCTTCCCCAGAGTTTTCCTTGCTTTTATGGAGGAGCAGATATTGGAAGTCCTTATTCCAACCTTCTGGAAATGGCTGGCTCTACACTCCAAATATTTTAAAAATTAATTTAGGCACACATTTCCTTGTAACCTACCATAAAAAGGGTCAGTGTGATTTTGAGGTTAACCTCAATTACCTCTTTTTATGAGGTTACGGTGAAATCCTTAGCCATGTGGTTAAGAAAATATGAACTATTCTCACTTAGGCTTTCACCATTCTATATCCTTCACTGATACTTTTCATTATCTTCCTGGTTCTTTGTGCCATGTTAAAAACAGTTGAAATGGTAGATATTTATATCAGGACCTTTATAATAATTACAGAGAACTGTCTCTGTTTGAAATTTCTAAAGGTTTACATTTTTAAAATTCAAAAATGAAATTTGCTTACATGACTCTTAGTGGTGGAAGAAAAATTAAAAAAAAAAGTACAAATAAGCCAGGAATAGTGGCTCATGCCTGCAGTCCTAGCTACTTGGGAGGCTGAGGCAGGAGGATCATTTGAGCTTAGATGACCATGATTATGCCACTGCATTCCAGCCAGGGTGACAGAGTGAGATCCTGTCTCAAATAATAATAATAATAATAATAAGCCAGGTGCAGCAGCTCATGCCTGTAATACCAATACTTTAGGAGGCTAGGGCAGGAGGATCGTTTGAGCCCAGGGATTCAAGACCAGCCTGGGCAACATAGTGAGACCCCTACCCACCCCAATCTCTACAAAAATAAATAATAAAAACTTAGCTGGGTGTACTGGTGCATACCTGTATCCCAGCTACTTGAGAGGCTGAGGTGGGAGGGTTGCTTGAGCCCAGGAGGATGGAGGCCGCAGTGAGCTGTGATCACGCCACTGCACTCTAGCCTGGGTGACAGAATAAGACCCTGTCTCAAAAGAAAAAAAAAAAGAAAAGAAAGAAAGAAAGAATAAAAAGAACAAATAAAAGAAACTAGCTCTTTTTGATTATGAAATAAATCTATATTCATTGTAAAAAAAGAAATCAAACACCTCAAATGTGAATATCACTGGAAATTTCACCTCACAGAATAGCTGCTAACATTTACCAGATATCTGCCCAGCCTTTCTTTTCTGTGCATGTATGTGTATATACACACAGACACAGGCACAAACACACAGACACACACATAACATTAAAGTGAGAATGTGCTATGCATGCTTTTTGCTACTTGTTTGTTTATTCATCAGTGTGTTGTAGCCACAAATAATACGGATATGCATCTTAACTTTTTTTTTTTATACTTTAAGTTTTAGGGTACATGTGCACAATGTGCAGGTTAGTTACATATGTATACATATGCCATGCTGGTGTGCTGCACCCATTAACTCGTCATTTAGCATTAGGTATATCTCCTAATGCTATCCCTTCCCCCTTCCCCCACCCCATAACAGTCCCCAGAGTGTGATGTTCCCCTTCCTGTGTCCATGTGTTCTCATTGTTCAATTTCCACCTATGAGTGAGAACATGCGGTGTTTGGTTTTTTGTCCTTGCAATAGTTTACTGAGAATGATGATTTCCAATTTCATCCATGTCCCTAAAAGGACATGAACTCATCATTTTTTATGGCTGCATAGTATTCCATGGTGTATATGTGCCACATTTTCTTAATCCAGTCTATCATTGTTGGACATTTGGGTTGGTTCCAAGTCTTTGCTATCGTGAATAGTGCCGCAATAAACATACCTATGCATGTGTCTTTATAGCAGCATGATTTATAGTCCTTTGGGTATATACCCAGTAATGGGATGGCTGGGTCAAATGGTATTTCTAGTTCTAGATCCCTGAGGAATCGCCACACTGACTCCCACAATGGTTGAACTAGTTTACAGTCCCACCAACAGTGTAAAAGTGTTCCTATTTCTCCACATCCTCTCCAGCACCTGTTGCTTCCTGACTTTTTAATGATTGTCATTCTAACTGGTGTGAGATGGTATCTCATTGTGGTTTTGATTTGCATTTCTCTGATGGCCAGTGATGGTGAGCATTTTTTCATGTGTTTTTTGGCTGCATAAATGTCTTCTTTTGAGAAGTGTCTGTTCATGTCCTTCACCCACTTTTTGATGGGGTTGTTTGTTTTTTTCTTGTACATTTGTTTGAGTTCATTGTAGATTCTGGATATTAGCCCTTTGTCAGATGAGTAGGTTGCGAAAATTTTCTCCCATTTTATAGGTTGCCTGTTCACTCTGATGGTAGTTTCTTTTGCTGTGCAGAAGCTCTTGAGTTTAATTAGATCCCATTTGTCAATTTTGGCTTTCGTTGCCATTGCTTTTGGTGTTTTAGACATGAAGTCCTTGCCCATGCCTATGTCCTGAATGGTAATGCCTAGGTTTTCTTCTAGGATTTTTATGGTTTTAGGTCTAATGTTTAAGTCTTTAATCCATCTTGAATTAATTTTTGTATAAGGTGTAAGGAAGGGATCCAGTTTCAGCTTTCTACATATGGCTAGCCAGTTTTCCCAGCACCATTTATTAAATAGGGAATCCTTTCCCCATTGCTTGTTTTTCTCAGGTTTGTCAAAGATCAGATAGTTGTAGACATGCAGCGTTATTTCTGAGGGCTCTGTTCTGTTCCATTGATCCATATCTCTGTTTTGGTAGCAGTACCATGCTGTTTTGGTTACTGTAGCCTTGTAGTATAGTTTGAAGTCAGGTAGCATGATGCCTCCAGCTTTGTTCTTTTGGCTTAGGATTGACTTGGCGATGTGGACTCTTTTTTGGTTCCATATGAACTTTAAAGTAGTTTTTGCCAATTCTGTGAAGAAAGTCATTGGTAGCTTGATGGGGATGGCATTGAATCTATAAATTACCTTGGGCAGTATGGCCATATCCACGATACTGATTCTTCCTACCCATGAGCATGGAATGTTCTTCCATTTGTTTGTATCCTCTTTTATTTCATTGAGCAGTGGTTTGTAGTTCTCCTTGAAGAGGTCCTTCACGTCCCTTGTAAGTTGGATTCCTAGGTATTTAATTCTCTTTGAAGCAATTGTGAATGGGAGTTCACTCATGATTTGGCTCTCTGTTTGTCTGTTATTGGTGTATAAGAATGCTTGTGATTTTTGTACATTGATTTTCTATCCTGAGACTGCTGAAGTTGCTTATCAGCTTAAGGAGATTTTGGGCTGAGACAATGGGGTTTTCTAGATATACAATCATGTCATCTGCAAACAGGGACAATTTGGCTTCCTCTTTTCCTAATTGAATACCCTTTATTTCCTTCTCCTGCCTAATTGCCCTGGCCAGAACTTCCAACACTATGTTGAATAAGAGTGGTGAGAGAGGGCATCCCTGTCTTGTGCCAGTTTTCAAAGGGAATGCTTCCAATTTTTGCCCATTCAGTATGATATTGGCTGTGGGTTTGTCATAGATAGCTCTTATTATTTTGAGATACGTCCCATCAATACCTAATTTATTGAGAGTTTTTAGCATGAAGGGTTGTTGAATTTTGTCAAAGGCCTTTTCTGCATCTATTGAGAAATCATGTGTTTTTTGTCTTTGGTTCTGTTTATATGCTGGATTACATTTATTGATTTGCGTATATTGAAACAGCCTTGCATCCCAGGGATGAAGCCCACTTGATCATGGTGGATAAGCTTTTTGATGTGCTGCTGGATTCGGTTTGCTAGTATTTTATTGAGGATTTTTGCATCAATGTTCATCAAGGATATTGGTCTAAAATTCTCTTTTTTGGTTGTGTCTCTGCCCGACTTTGGTATCAGGATGATGCTGGCCTCATAAAATGAGTTAGGGAGGATTCCCTCTTTTTCTATTGATTGGAATAGTTTCAGAAGGAATGGTACCAGCTCCTCCTTCTACCTCTGGTAGAATTTGGCTGTGAATCCATCTGGTCCTGGACTCTTTTTGGTTGGTAAGCTATTGATTATTGCCACAATTTCAGAGCCTGCTATTGGTCTATTCAGAGATTCAACTTATTCCTGGTTTAGTCTTGGGAAGGTGTATGTGTCAAGGAATTTATCCATTTCTTCTAGATTTTCTAGTTTATTTGCGTAGAGGTGTTTGTAGTATTCTCTGATGGTAGTTTGTATTTCTGTGGGATCGGTGGTGATATCCCCTTTATCATTTTTTATTGCATCTATTTGATTCTTCTCTCTTTTCTTCTTTATTAGTCTTGCTAGTGGTCTATCAATTTTGTTGATCCTTTCAAAAAACCAGCTCCTGGATTCATTAATTTTTTGAAGGGTTTTTTCTGTCTCTATTTCCTTCAGTTCTGCTCTGATCTTAGTTGTTTCTTGCCTTCTGCTAGCTTTTGAATGTGTTTGCTCTTGCTTTTCTAGTTCTTTTAATTGTGATGTTAGGGTGTCAATTTTGGATCTTTCCTGCTTCTCTTGTGGGCATTTAGTGCTATAAATTTCCCTCTACACACTGCTTTGAATGTGTCCCAGAGATCCTGGTATGTTGTGTCTTTGTTCTCGTTGGTTTCAAAGAATATCTTTATTTCTGCCTTCATTTCGTTATGTACCCAGTAGTCACTCAGAAGCAGGTTGTTCAGTTTCCATGTAGTTGAGCGGTTTTGAGTGAGTTTCTTAATCCTGAGTTTTAATTTGATTGCACTGTGGTCTGAGAGACAGTTCGTTATAATTTCTGTTCTTTTACATTTGCTGAGGAGAGCTTTACTTCCAACTATGTGGTCAATTTTGGAATAGGTGTGGTGTGGTGCTGAAATAAATGTATATTCTGTTGATTTGGGGTGGAGAGTTCTGTAGATGTCTATTAGGTCCACTTGGTGCAGAGCTGAGTTCAATTTCTGGGTATCCTTGTTAACTTTCTGTCTCGTTGATCTGTCTAATGTTGACAGTGGGGTGTTAAAGTCTCCCATTATTATTGTGTGGGAGTCTAAGTCTCTTTGTAGGTCGCTCAGGACTTGCTTTATGAATCTGGGTGCTCCTGTATTGGGTGCATATATATTTAGGATAGTTAGCTCTTCTTGTTGAATTGATCCCTTTACCATTATGTAATGGCCTTCTTTGTCTGTTTTGATCTTTGTTGGTTTAAAGTCTGTTTTATCAGAGACTAGGATTGCAACCCCTGCCTTTTTTTGTTTTTCATTTGCTTGGTAGATCTTCCTCCATCCTTTTATTTTGAGCCTATGTGTGTCTCTGCACGTGAGATGGGTTTTCTGAATACAGCACACTGATGGGTCTTGACTCTTTATCCAATTTGCCAGTCTGTGTCTTTTAATTGGGGCATTTAGTCCATTTACATTTAAAGTTAATATTGTTATGTGTGAATTTGATCCTGTCATTATGATGTTAGCTGATTATTTTGCTCGTTAGTTGATGCAGTTACTTCCTAGCCTTGATAGTCTTTACAATTTGGCATGATTTTGCAGTGGCTGGTACCGGTTGATCCTTTCCATGTTTAGTGCTTCCTTCAGGAGCTCTTTTAGGACAGGCCTGGTGGTGACAAAATCTCTCAGCATTTGCTTGTCTGTAAAGTATTTTATTTCTCCTTCACTTATGAAGCTTAGTTTGGCTGGATATGAAATTCTGGGTTGAAAATTCTTTTCTTTAAGAATGTTGAATATTGGCCCCCACTCTCTTCTGGCTTGTAGAGTTTCTGCCGAGAGATCAGCTGTTAGTCTGATGGGCTTCCCTTTGTGGGTTACCTGACCTTTCTCTCTGGCTGCCCTTAACATTTTTTCCTTCATTTCAACTTTGGTGAATCTGACAATTATGTGTCTTGGAGTTGCTCTTCTCGAGGAGTATCTTTGTGGCGTTCTCTGTATTTCCTGAATCTGAATGTTGGCCTGCCTTGCTAGATTGGGGAAGTTCTCCTGGATAATATCCTGCAGAGTGTTTTCCAACTTGGTTCCATTCTCCCCGTCACTTTCAGGTACACCAATCAGACGTAGATTTGGTCTTTTCACATAGTCCCATATTTCTTGGAGGCTTTGTTCGTTTCTTTTAATTCTTTTTTCTCTAAACTTCCCTTCTCCCTTCATTTCATTCATTTCATCTTCCATCACTGATACCCGTTCTTCCAGTTGATCGCATCGGCTCCTGAGGCTTCTGCATTCTTCACATAGTTCTCCAGCCTTGGCTTTCAGCTCCATCAGCTCCTTTAAGTACTTCTCTGTATTGGTTATTCTAGTTACACATTCGTCTAAATTTTTTTCAAAGTTTTTAACTTCTTTGCCTTTGGTTTGAATTTCCTCCTGTAGCTCGGAGTAGTTTGATCGTCTGAAGCCTTCTTCTCTCAACTCGTCAAAGTCATTCTCCATCCAGCTTTGTTCCGTTGCTGGTGAGGAACTGCGTTTCTTTGGAGGAGGAGAGGCGCTCTGCTTTTTAGAGTTTCCAGTTTTTCTGCTCTGTTTTTTCCCCATCTTTGTGGTTTTATCTACTTTTGGTCTTTGATGATGGTGATGTACAGATGGGTTTTTGGTGTGGATGTCCTTTCTGTTTGTTAGTTTTCCTTCTAACAGTCAGGACCCTCAGCTGCAGTTCTCTTGGAGTTTGCTAGAGGTCCACTCCAGATGCTGTTTGCCTGGGTATCAGCAGCAGTGGCTGCAGAACAGCGGATTTTTGTGAACTGCGAATGCTGCTGTCTGATTGTTCCTCTGGAAGTTTTGTCTCAGAGGAGTACCTGGCCGTGTGATGTGTCAGTCTGCCCCTACTGGGGGGTGCCTCCCAGTTAGGCTGCTCAGGGATCAGGGGTCAGGGACCCATTTGAGGAGGCAGTCTGCCCGTTCTCAGATCTCCAGCTGCATGCTGGGAGAACCACTGCTCTCTTCAAAGCTGTCAGACAGGGACATTTAAGTCTTCAGAGGTTACTGCTGTCTTTTTGTTTGTCTGTGCCCTGCCCCCAGAGGTGGAGCCTACAGAGGCAGGCAGGCCTCCTTGAGCTGTGGTGGGCTCCACCCAGTTCGAGTTTCCCAGCTGCTTTGTTTACCTAAGCAAGCCTGGGCAATGGCGGGCATCCCTCCCCCAGCCTCGCTGCCACCTTGCAGTTTGATCTCAGACTGCTGTGCTAGCAATCAGTGAGACTCCGTGGGCATAGGACCCTCCGAGCCATGTGTGGGATATAATCTCCTGGTGCACCGTTTTTTAAGCCCATTGGAAAAGCGCAGTATTAGGGTGGGAGTGACCCGATTTTCCAGGTGTCGTCTGTCACCCCTTTCTTTGACTAGGAAAGGGAACCCCCTGACCCCTTGTGCTTCCCGAGTGAGGCAATGCTTCGCCCTGCTTCAGCTCGCACACGGTGCGCTGCACCCACTGTCCTGTGCCTGCTGTCTGGCACTCCCTAGTGAGATGAACCTGGTACCTCAGATGGAAATGCAGAAATCACCCGTCTTCTGCGTCGCTCACGCTGGGGGCTGTAGACCGGAGCTGTTCCTATTCAGCCATCTTGGCTGCCCTCCCTGCATCTTAACTTTTAATGGTTGCATTTTATTCCATATGCAGGGAATGTACCATAATCTCTTTTAACAAACTACTAATAGATATATTGCATCTATGTATGTATGTATGTGAGTGTGTGTTTATTTTAGAGACAGGGTCTTGCGCTTTCACCCAGGCTAGAGTGCAGTAGTGTGATCACAGCTCACTGCAGCCTTGAACTCCTGGGCTCAGGAGATTCCCCCACTTTAGCCTCCCAAGTACCTGGGACTACAGGCGTGTGCCACCACACCTCGCTAGGTTTTTATTGTTTTAATTTTTTGTAGAGACGGGGTCTCACTTTGACATTACAAATGTCAAGACTTACCCTGCCCAGCTGTTTGGAGATTTGCCATTTAACTGCATCGTGCTTGCCTTCACTTGTGCCAAACACATACACTCACTCTCTTTAGTCTTTTGGCCATACTTCACAAAAGTCAGATTCTTTATAAGTCCACAGGAATCCAGTTCCGGAAACAATTTCTCACACATGTGGCCTGGCTTTCCTACCAGTTCTCCAAGTTTAGTCATTTCCTTCATGGGATTCTTGTAATTCTCTTTCCTAATGGATAATTTTTCCATTTTCTTTCCCTCCTCCCCTTACTCCATCAATGAAAATAGCAATTTTTTCATTATACAAGTAATACATACCTTTTTATTATAAAAAACTTTAAATAATCAGAAAAAAATCTAAAAATTAATATAATATAAAGAAGTGCAAAGATGAAAGAAAAATAATTATCTGTAATTTCACCACCTAGAGATAATTGCTGCCAATAAATTTTGCTACTGGGATTTCCAGACTCTTTTGGAGTCTCTATTTCTAGACATTTAAGAAAACCACATAGACATAAGTGTTTATGTTTGTCTTAAAAATGGATAATATAATATTTTATAATCTTTTGTGTGTGTGTGTGTGAGACAGAGTCATGCTCTGTTGCCCAGACTGGAGTGCAATGGCACGATCTTGGCTCATTGCAACCTCTGCCTCCCAGGTTCAAGTGATTCTCCTGCCTCAGCCTCCCTAATAGCTGGGATTACAGGTGCACACCATCACGCCCAGCTATTTTTTGTATTTTTAGTAGAGATGGGGCTTTGCCATGTTGTCTAGGCTGATCTCGAACTCCTGACCTCAAGTGATCCACGTGCCTCGGCCTCCCAAAGTGCTAGCATTACAGGCGTGGGTCACCACGCCCAGCCTGTAATCTTTTTAAATTAAAAATATGTCTGAGACACTTTAGGATCCACACATACATATCTGAAGCATTATTTTAAAATAATTTTTTTGTTTACTAATTATGCTGATTATAAAGACTCAAGCAATATAGAAAAGAAGAAAAAAAGGAATAAATCACCCAAATCCCTTCACCCTGGAATTACCAATTGCTGTCACTTGACATTTATTCCAGATATCTCTCTTTGAACATATAAATATGCATAGATTGAAAATATGCATAAATAGAAGAATAGATAAATTTTAAAAAATTTTTTAATTAAACTTTACTGGGCAAAGGACATGAACAGGCACTTCTCAAAAGAAGACATTCATGCAGCCAACAAACATATGAAAAAAAGCTTGACATCACTGATCATTAGAGAAATGCAAGTTAAAACCACAATGAGATACAATCTCACACCAGTCAGAATGGTGATTATTAAAAAGTCAAGAAACAATAGATGCTGGCGAGGTTTCAGAGAAAAAGGAATGCTGTTACACTGTTGGTGGGGATGTAAATTAGTTCAACCATTGTGGAAGACAGTTTGGCAATTCCTCAAAGAACTAGAAGCAGAAATACCATTTGACCCAGCAATACCATTACTGGGTGAATACCCAGAGGAATATAAATCATTCTATTATAAAGATACATGCACATGTATGTTCCTTGCAACCACAATAGCAAAGACATGGAATCAACCAACATACCCATCAATAATAGACTGGATAAAGAAAATGTGGTACATATACACCATGGAATACTATACAGCCATAAAAAGGAATGAGATTATGTCCTTTGCAGGGACATGGATGGAGCTGGAAGCCGTTATCCTCAGCAAACTAATGCAGGAACAGAAAACCAAACATTGCATGCTCTCACTTGTAAGTGGGAACTGAATGATGAGAACACATGGACACATGGGAGGGAATAACTCATACTGCGACCTATAAGGGGTGGGGCATGGGGAGGGAAAGCATCAGGAAGAATAGCTAATGGATGCTGGGCTTAATACCTAGCTGATGGGTTGATCTGTGCAGCAAACAACCATGGCACATGTTTACCTATGTAACAAACTTCTACATCCTGTATATGTACCCCAGAGCTTAAAGTAAAAGTTGAAGAAAAAAATTAAACTTTACTATCTATGCTATTTTAAAATAAAAAGCATTATATTTAATTTAAATATTAAAAAACCTACATATGCACAGCAACATGCACAAATGTTAAGTGTATACCTCAGTGGTATACACTTTGTATGTATATATATTTGTATGTATATATACACACCCATGTGTATGCAACCCACATATAAGACATTCCCAGTGCAACAGAAGGCTCCCTAATGCCTAGCCCCAGTCACTAGTCTCTTACTCCCACCATGCAGGGGTACATTTGTTTCATCTTTTGGATCTTTATATAAATGGAAATAAATAATATGTATTCCTTTGTATCTGTTTCTTTTGCATAAGGTGAGTCTGTGACATTCATCTGTGTAGTTTTATGTGTTGTAATTTTGGAAATCTAATTTGAATTTAACAGAAGAAAAATATGCTGATGGGAAATGAAAGAAATAGCTGTACTAGATCAGAATTTTTCACTACAAGAAATAGTATTAATTCTTATAAAATTTGTTTAAGGTTAAGATAAAATATTTTAAAAATTAAATGATTAGTCTCAAACTTGTCATTGTTTTTGCAATTTTTTTTTAATTATTATTTTTTAGTAGAGATGGGGTTTTACCATGTTAGCCAGGCTGGTCTCAAACTCCTGACCTCAACTGATCCACTCACTTCAGCCTCCCGAAGTGCTGGGATTACAGGCATGAGCCATCACACCCAGTCTTTTCTCCCAACAGCATTAGTTGACTCCTGATTGTGAAAGGTGAATAAGTCAGTATGCATCTGTTTCTTCTCTCCTTTTTCCCCCGCATCTCTATTTTTTTTGTTAATTATGTTATTCTTACTTTGCTCAAGTTGATAACATTAAATTCTGTATTGCAACCAGAATTTTCCCAGACGTTTAGTTTCATTCTCTACATAACTGAATTAATTGTTTACAACAATCCTTTTTCTATGACTTCTCCATTCCTGGATTATTAACTTTTATTTAGTTCTTGATTGGCTGGATTTCATTGGCAAAATGGTTTTAAAGGACTCACAAATTGTTCATATTTGAAAATGAATGCCTGTCTCCTTGATTCATGATTAACAATTTTTGTTGTGCCAAGTATCCTTGTGTCATTCTTTAACCCTGGGAAATGTCTATACATTGCTCCATTGTCTTCAGTAATAAGTGTTCCTGCAGAGAATTTGGAAGCCATCCCACATTTTCCTTCTTTTGGTGACTCGCTTTATTCTGGCTGAATATTTGAAGAATTCTTTCATGTTCAGCAACTTAACCAGTGTGTCAGTGTCTATTGCTTTATGTCAGTTTTCTGAGATACAGACTATGCCTTTAAGTGTACATCTTTTTATCCTTCACTTCAAGGATATTTTCTGTACTTTCTTTTTGAAAATTTGGAATGCTCCCTTTGCTCCTTCTTTATTGGATTGCTTTATTTAGCAGAGCCAATTATCCTTATGCTGTATTATCTGCCTTCCTTATCAACTGTAAGTCTATTTCTCTTTGAACTGGTTGATTTTGCTCAAAATTCTCAGGATTTCTCTTACTTACAGTATTACCCCAGTACTGATTCTGGTGGAGGTGGAGTAGCCTTAGAAATGATGCCGGACTGCACTTGAACTTTCTGTATTTTCTTTGCCCAATACTTTTTGAAGTTTATAGTATAAGTTTGAGCCCCTTTTCTTGTTTGGTTAAATTTGGGGCTCTTTATCCATGTTTTTGCAACAAAAAATCACCTTGTTAGATAATAAATTCTGTGATACAGCTTTACTTTACCATCTTTATATGGGAGTTCTGAATCATTTTAACAGCTGGATAAAATTTCGTTGTTTGTATGTATGTGTAATAATTTTATTTAACAACTACCCCATTGATGAACATGTGAGTTATTTGTTTTGTAAAAATATGATTAAAAATAATTGTGCACATACTGATAAGAGAAATTAAAGAAAAACTAAATAAATGGAAAAATATACTGTCTCCATGGATTGGAAGATTCATTTTGTTAAGATGTTAATTATCCCTGGCCCAGCATGGTTGTTCATGCCTGTAATCCTAGCAACTTTGGGAAGCCGAGGTAGGCAGATCAACTGAACTCAGGAGTTCAAGACCAGCCTGGACAACGTGGCGAAACTCCATCACTACAAAAAATACAAAAATTAGCTAGGCATGGTGGCTTGGCCCTGTAGTCTGAGCTAACTTGGGAGGCTAAGGCAGGAGAATTGCTTGAGTCCAGGAGGCGGAAGTTGCAGGGAGCCGAGATTGCACCATTGCACTCCAGCCTGGGCAACAGAGAGAAAGACCCTGTCTCAATAAATAAATAAATAAATAAATAAGAAAATAAAATTAAAAAGATGTTAATCATCCCAAATTGGTCTATAAATTCTATGCAATCTAAATCAAATACTTTTGTAGAAATTATCACAGTTTATATGTAAATTTAAAGGACATTTATATTTAGCCTTCTTGAGGTTCATGATATTTCTTAAATCTGTGGCTGGATGATTTCATCATTCTTAGAAAATTCCCAGGCTATTTTCTTCAAAATTCTCTTCAACTATTCTTTCTGTACCATTCTCTCTCTTTTTTCTAGCACTCTCACTATAAATCTGTTTTATAATTCTGATTTATCCTTACTCCAAGAATTCAGGCTTTGATGGTTCCAATTCAAAGCATGGAAATATGTTATCTTAGAGGGTCCTAGACTCCAGTTTTCATCCTTTAGCCTCTGAAGCTGCTCAAAATTCTGCTCTGCCTTTCAGCAGTCTATTCAGAAATCATTAAGCACTTCCAAGGAAAAAAGCCCTATTTGCCAGGCTCAACTCTATATATTTCTGTCTTTTCCTAGATCATAGAAAAATAATTCTTAACTACCTTATTAGCTCTCTGATATTTTAAAGTGTGTGTGTGTGTGTGTGTGTGTGTGTGTGTGTGTGTGTGTGTGTGTGTGTATTTTTTCATCCAGCTTTTCTGTTTGCCCTCAGTCAAAGGCTCGGTTCAAATTACCTAGTCCTCTAAAGAAAATGTGGTACCTATACACAATGGAGTACTATTCAGCCATAAAAAGGGATAAGATACTGTCATTTGCAACAACATGGATAGAACCAGAAGTCAGTATGTTAAATGAAATAAGCCAGGCACAGAAAGGCAAACTTCATATGCCCTCACTTATTTGTGAGAGCTAAAAATTAAAACAATGGAATTCATGGAGCTAGAGAGTAGAAGGATGGTTACTAGAGACTGGGAAGGGTAGTGGGGGAGGGGAAGTGGGGAAAGTTAGCAGGTACAAAAAAATAGTTAGAAAGAAAGAATGAATAAGACCTAGTATTCACTAGCACAACAAAGTGATTACAGTCAAAAATAATTTAATTATACATTTCATAATAACTAAAAGAGTATAATTGGATTGCTTATGACACAAAGAATGAATGCTTGAGGTGATGGGTACCCCATTTACCCCGATGTGATTATTATACATTACATGCCTGTATTAAAATATCTCATGTACCCCATAAAGATATATACCTACTATATACCCACAAAATAAAAATAAATAAAATAAAAACATTTAAAAAATAAAGAAGAACAAATTACCTGGTCTTTCTTATAGAAACAAAAGTTCCCTGGGTGTTTATTTTTAAAAGAAAATAATTAATTTCCCATTTACCATGTGAAATGAGGGTGCATATTTTCAAAATATCTTGATCTTATGACATACCTCCTTACTTTCGTTCTCCGCAGGCTAGCCTCTCAGAACAGTACATGGTAGATCAAATTCCTGGAACATTCTGCAGGACGTTTTCTGCAGGCAACTCCTGTGTGTATACCAGGAAGTACCTGTGAATATGGAAGCACTGGCTTATTATCTTTGTTTTGATGGGAAGAAGGAAAATGATTTTAAAAGCTGACTGCAAAATTTTGTTTAAGGAGGGAACTATGTGTTTGTTCAGGAACACACCTTAATAGGAAAGTCGGGTAGCCTACCTAGATAATGGTCACGTGGTGAAACAAAGACAGTTCAATTGCTCCACTTAACAGAAATTTTGGTGGGAGAGGAGGTCAAACTTTTACCGGTTGAGGAAGGAAGGAAGTGAGATAGGGAGAAGGGAACCTGAGTAAAAGGGAATGTCGGTGAGATATAAATGAAAATTCCTCCAGGTGGGGAGAAGACTGACAGATGTGTCAGGATAAGGATGTCTAAGTTGTTTTACACCAGATTTCCGTTTCTGCATTGCCAAGCTCCCTCCATGGCCCTGAGCCTGCCATTACATCTGCCCAGATATAGCATTAGGCAGTGGGTACTTTGGGGCCGTAAGGGACTGTGGCAATATCTGATGTTGACCTGATATAATAAAGGGATTTGGATTATGTTGTAAACCAAAAACAAAATCCTATATCCCCCCACCAAGTGACTGAACTGACCTCCCTCTTGGCCAGGGGACCCCAGAAGAACCTGAAAAACGGAATGAATTCCCGGCCCTGACAGGAAGGAAGGTCGGACAGGCCTCTTTACACTCCCTCTTTTGGAGTTTAGGCACAACTGACCAAGATAGAGATCATAAGACTGACAAAACAGACTCTTCGGCAATAAGATACCAAATTCCAACCTGACTCTGGTATAGCATCCCATGACAGATAGCAGACCCTGAAGGAAATCAAAATATTTTACCCCAAAATATATTTCTTTGACATATTTTAAAATGGCTCTGCAAAGTGGTCTTTTGTGGGGAAATTCTGCATCTATAGAGAATCTCCATTTATGCAGCTAGGGCTTTCCCAGATCTAGGAGAGATTAAGCCTAAGCCCTCTTAAGGTCCACAAAGAGACGTTTACTATCTATGCTCTCTGAAGCCTCCTACCTGGAGGCTTCATCCATGTAACAAGAATGTTGGCTTCCATGACCCCCCTTAAGCATTTCTTCCTACTGACTTCGTGTCTTTAGTTTAACTCTTTCAACCAATGGCCAATCATAGAATTTTTGAATCCACCTATGACCTTTGAGTTACCCCCCCCCATGCCCCTGCCCCTTCGAGGTGCCCCGCCTTTTGGGACTGAACTGTATTAATTTATGCCTTTGCTTGTAACTTCTGTCTCCCTAAAATGTATAAAACCAAACTGTAACCTGACCACCCTGACCACCTCAAGCACACTTTTTCAGGACCTCCTGAGACTGGTCTCCATGCCATGGTCACTTACATTAGCTCAGAATAAACTTCTTTAAATATTTTACAGAGTTTGCTTTATGTTGATTGATAATGTATACATGAGGAAAAACTCCAAGCAGAAACCAACGATACAGTAGAAAGAATTCAGGACCAGACTCCCAGGTACCCCAAGAGAACCCAGATCGATAGGTAGAGAATGATGAGTTTTCACAATATATGGAATGGGAGGTAAAGCAGTTTAACCAAATCCTAACAGACAAGTTGACACCTGCAGTTTGTAGGACTTGCAGGACAATCAGACTGCTGATATCCAGGCTATATTTGTATTCCTCAAAGTTCATAGTATGGTACCTTGTGGCACATAGGTAGGAACAAATGATTTATGAAACAGAATTAAATAGGTATCTAAATCCCAGCAATGTTTATGCAACTTTTTTCTTTTTTAGCCTGCATGTGCCAGGCATGACTCCTCTCCCATTCTCCCACTTCTTCCTAATGTGTATTTCTATTCCCCACTGGCCCCTCCTTCCCAGAAAAAGCCTTTGTCCTTTTGTTATTATCTATCTACCAAGGGTGGAAATGGCTTAGAAAAATGAAACAGTCTGGATGTATTAGCTGGGAGGTAGTAAAACATAGTGATTAAGGACATGCTCATTTATCTAAATCCTGCTTTCGTTTTTTCTTGTTTTATTCCTATAGTACTTATTATTCTAAATTATCATATAATTTATTTATTGTGCCAGACAATGCCTTTAGCACACAGCTCCATCCAGGCTTCTTCTCTAATTTCCCTTGTACTGTTGGGGCCGAAAGGCTGTAAACTACATTTCCTGTACTCCTTGGTCAGCTTTGTGCTTGTTAGTATCTGCCCTTGGGAGGCATTAATGTGAGATATGAAGATAAGAAGATGGAGGCAGAGTTTATCTTCTGTTCATTAACACAAGTATGCCTCCAACACTGTGGACTCATGAATTTCAACCATGGGGTGGGAATCACTTTCTGAATTCTAGTGGCAGTGTTTCCAGCAACGTCAGCAATAATGTCTCCATCAGTGTTAGTAGCAGCAACAGTCTCTCCAGCAGTACAGTGATAAATACTGGGCTTATGGGCATCAGCTAGGGGCAGTAGCAGCTTCCTGATCTCTGAGTAACACCCCTTCCCACTTTTTATCCTCTAAGTCAGGAGTGATGATAATTCCCTGATTTCCATGGATGTAAGTTACCTATTGCCAAAATAGTTCCATGAAACATACAACCATAACATTTTAGTAGCATTCAAAAATATAAGAATGTAGTGTTTGTCTATCCAGGGTTAGCTAGGTGTTGGCTGGTTGTTGGCTCGGATGGGCTGGCCTTGACTGTGGCCACTAGACTCTGAGACATGGGTTTCTTGTCCTCCAGCAGGAGAGCCTGGGCATGTTCTATGGTGATGGCAGGCATCCGAGAGGCAGCAAGTGGAAATGTGCAGAGCCTCATGAGCCTGGATTTAGAAGTGGCTCATCATCACTTCTGCCCCATAAGTCACATAGGGTGGAGAAATGCACTCCACTGTTGTGGGAGGGACTCCAAAGTCACATGGCAAAGGATCTGGGTACAGGGAAGGGTAAAGGATTGTGACCATAAATGCAATCAGTCTGCCATACAGGTAATATTTCCTTTCCTCTTTTGTTCTTCCAGCCCTTCCAGCAATTTCCCCACCAGTTACATGTGTTAAATCTTTTTGCTTTGATTATCGAGAACGGTTTTTCTTTTCCTCATTGGATACTGACTGATATGCTTATTTATTATATGTATTGCTTGTATTCATTTCCTATTACTGTCATAGCACATTACCACACACTTAGCAGTTCAAAACAACAGAGATTTATTATCTTATTGTTCTATTGGTCAAAAGTCTGGTGGGCTCAGCTGCTTTCTCTGGCTAGAGTCTCTCAAAGCCAAAGTCAAGGTGTTGGCAGGGCTGCCTTCATTTCTGGAGGCTCTAGGGGAGAATCTGTCTTCTTGCTTATGCAGATTGCTGGCAGAATCTAGGTCCTTGTGATTGATAGACTCAGGTTCCTGTTTCCTTGTTGGCATTCCCAGTTTCCAGAGGCCACTCATATTCCTTGGCTCATGGCTCCTTCCTTCATCTTCTAAGCCAGCAACAGTAGGTCAAGTACCCCTCATGCTTCAAATCTTTCCTGCCTCTTCTTCCATCCCATGTCTCTGACTGATTCTTCTGCTTTCTTCTTCCACTTCCAAGGGCCCATGTGATTACACTGAGCCCAGCTGGATAACCCAGGATACTTTCCCCATCTCAAGGTTCATAACATTAATCATAGCTGCAAAGTCCTTTTTGCCATCCAATGTAACATATTCACAGGTTCTGGGGATCAGGACATGAACATATTTTGGGAGCCGTTATTCTGCCAACCACATTGTTTATAATCTGTCCCCGCCTTGCTAGAAAATTGCCTTCAGAGAGCTTGTTTCATTCACTGATGCATCCCAAGTGTCTACAACAGTGCCTAGCATAAAGCGGATAATAAATATTCATTGAATTGAATGAATGAAGCTTTAAGGGTCCAAAAACCTAAGTTGAAAATTTAGTTTTGCCACTGATACCTTTTAGTCTCATTTCTTCATATGTAAAATAGAGTTAATTATACCTACTTCTTGGGCATATATGTTGTTGATGATGGTATTAGATAACACAGTTGACACTTGAACAACTCAAGTTTGAACTGTGCAAGTCTACTTACAGCAGCTTTTCTCCAACTAAACATGAATGGAAATTACAGCATTCCTGGGATGTGAAACCCATGTATGGGGAGGGCTGATTTTCCTATATGCTGGTTCTGCAGGGCTGACTGCGGGACTTGAGTATGCTTGGATTTGATTATACACGGGGTTCTGGAATCAATCCCCTGTGTATACTGAAGGATGACTGCATTCATATAACAGATACACACATTTAAAATTTATGAATGTGTTTTTCTCGTTTTGCATTCACCCCGTTCATTCAGAGATGCATCATAGAGAGTTAGGAGTATTACAAAAGGAAACCAAAGAGGAAGTGGGAGGTTATATGTAGTTTTTGACATCCAAAGTAGGACTTTGGAGAGGGAAGGGGGATCACAGAAGAAGAAACTTTAAACTTTTTTAAGAAGGAAAAAAATTCAAATTTTGTTTATTGCCCATCCAGAACAAGTCTAACTGACAGGATTATAAAGTTTCTTTCAAAGGGTAGAGCAGACTCCCTTTCCATCATTATGGCTGAGCTGTGAGGCTTGGCTTAGAGGCTTCGGAAGGAAAGAGGCTAGAACACAAGAGAAGTTCGCAGGAGATAGGAAAATGAAGGAGGAAGTCTGCCCTTTTCTGATGGAATGACAAAGACGACGAGAGACAAGAAGAGGGTAAAGAGGTCATGTATGAGGAACTGCAAGGCTGGGGAGGCAAATACCATTTGCCTCAGACAGTTTGGCTGGGCCACCAAGTCTCTAGGACAGAGCTGTTCAGTAGAAATCTAATGTGAACCATATATGTAATTTTAACTTTTCTGCTGGCCACGTTTTTAAAGCAAAAAGAAACAGGCGATGCTTAGCTGCAGGAATTGTTGGGAAAGAAGCATTTCCCTGTTCCAGTTTCTAAAGCGGAGGCTGGCAACGTGGAAGAGGATTAGGAATGAGCTGCCCTACTGGTGACATCTAGAAAGAACCACTTCGTGGGGCTGACGTGAACCACTAGTCCTTCATTAGGGAAGCAAGCTGTGGTCTGATCCTTTTGGTTGTTTCTTTTTGTAGCATGTGCATGTATATTAGATTCAGTGGTTTCAAGGTTTCAAGATACAGATATGTTCTTAGGTTATTTCCACAAATGAGGGTTAATTATTATATAAGGCTACTTAGGAAAATAAAGGAGACAGAAAGTTGTCTCAGGCCACGTGGTCAGGTCTCCATGGAAACAAAAACATGGTCCGGGAAGTGGTTGTAGCCCCATTACTCCAGTAGTAGCTGTGGTGACATCGCCACAACAGTATCTGGTTGGCGACTCTTCAGAATTGGGCATCTGCAGATCCCTGCTCTGGGGCTCCACCATGACAATGATGCATATATTTTGCCTCTGTACCTGCTGCTCCTGACTTTACCAACAGACTTTCTCTGTGTGTCTATATTGAATGCCCTGACAGAGCATCTGGTTGGACAGCCTTCACCATCCAGCTGGTGGAGTTCTTGCTCAAGGTCACCTTCAGGCTCTGGCTAATCCAATAATAGCTTCCTTGTTCTATTAATGTGACGGGGTCATGGGTCATGTACCATCACTCTTGGTCACCCTCAGAAGGAGACTATGGGTGAGGCAGACTCCCTAAGGCTTTCCAGAAGAGGTAATGAACCAATGGCTAGTCCTGGCTCCCTGGTTCTAGGCCATCTGCTGAGCCAGGCCAATCTGGCCATTTTTTTTTTTTTTTGTATTGCAGCTGCTTTACCATTTACAAAGAGTTATTCATCTAGCTTCATTGGCTCAAGGTTAAAGCCCTAAAAGCTTTCTGCTTTAACTGCTCAGATTGCCAGAAAACTAGGACAAATAAATAAATTAACAAAAAGCCTACTAAAAGAAGGAAAAAACGAAGAAATAGGCCAGGCGTGGTAGCTTATATCTGTAATCCGAGCACTTTGGGAGGCCGAGGAAGGAGGATTGCTTGAGCCCAGGAGTTAGAGCCTGCAGTAAGCTATGATGGCAACTCTGCACTCTGGCTGGGACAACAGAGCAAGATCATGTCTCTAAAAAAGAAAGAAAGAAATCAATAATATTGATTTCAATAATGTATTTTATCTAACTCAATATATCCAAAATATTATCATTTCAACATGCAATCAATAGAAAAAATTAATGAGATATTTTACTTTTGGGGGGGTCAGTCTTTGAAATCTGATGTGTATTTGGTGCAGCACATCTCAATTCAGACTAACCTCTTTTCAACTGCATAAAGAAATTTCTAGAACTCCTGCAAGCCATATGTAGACTATATATTGAATGATGAAACTTTAAGGGAAGCCTCCCATATGGCCAATCCAGTACAGTATAAATGGTAGCCAGAGGAGGAGCAGAGAGGTGGCAATGTTCCTGATTTCCCATAGTTACATATGATATTCAGGGGTTCTAGAAGTTTCCCTGAGCTTCCATGAGGGGACAGGAGAAGATGAGAGGGCTGGTTTGCTGGCCGAGTCCTGCAGTCAAGACAGAGTAAACCCTGTAAATGTGGACTTCATGATTGAAGGTGAACATCAAGGACCATGGACTCCAGTGATGGATGCCAGTGCATCATTGCAAAGGCCTGACAACTCAGAGGTCACCTGCCCAGGATCTGGATCAGACAAGTCACAGTGCATCAGAAGCCAATGAGGATTCAGAGCAGGGCCCGAGGTGAGTACAAATGCAGCCCCCACCTACTTCTATCTCTTCTCAACCCCAACTTTGTCTGGAAGGTTTGCACAGGCACATAGACCCCCCAGGCTGCAGGTCCAGGCTCCTTCACCCCAATCCCATTCTGCTACAGCTTCTCTTTGGCCACCTCTTTGGCCTAAGGGTATGCACACTTGTTGGGGGATCCACCATCAGGAGATAAACCTAAGGAGGAAGCCTGCAGAGGCCCTGAAAGTGCACTGGAGAAGTTGGGAAGGAAGGGATTCCTGTGTCCTGGGTATCCTGAGTATGACGCAGTAGTGGAGGTGCAGACTCTGGTGAGCACATCTCCTTGGCTGCCTGGAGACCCTGCCCCTTGGTGTGGGCTGTGACAAGAGAAAAGTCAGAGCAAGAACTGCCCCCGCCTGCCAAGGGCAGCTCTTGCTCAAGCATAAGGGCAGCATGGCTCCAAGGATTTGAGTCCCTTTTGCTGACGCAGCATTGACAACCTTTAGGCCATGATTCCACCCAAAACTCTAAATTTCACCCTAAAGAGGATTGTGGGTGGGAAAGGAGAGCCTGGAAGGTTGAGTACATGCTCTAAAAAGATGGAGTTAAAAGAGTTTAAACTGAAAGAGACTCTGATGCTATAAATTATCAAATTTAAATTCTGTTTTTCTTTTACTATTCAATGACTGAGGAAGAAAGTGAAGATTGTTAGATAAAATCCATTGTGAGAGCAACATTTTCTTTGCATATCTGAGTATATGCAAAGAGTATTTGCATTTGGGGGTCCCATGACATACACAAAGTACCATTTGGTAATAACTCAATAAAGTGAGGCAATGATGATGATGATGACTGCAATGCAATTCTGATACTAACTACTTGGCAATTAACATAGACTCCACAGATTCAAGGGCATGAACCCAACAAGACTCTATTCACTTTAGACATCAGCTGTAAGTTCCAGGACTCCCAGGCCCTTTGCACTTTTGACCAACTGGCTACAAATTCAGAAGTTTCCACTACCTCTTCAGGGTTGATAATTCAGTAGAGTGACTCACAGAACTTAAAAAAGTGCTATATTTATGACTATAGTTTTATTATAGAGGATACAAATCAGGACCAGACAAAAGAAAAGACCCATAGGGCAAAGTCTGGAAGGGCTCATATGCAAAATTTCCATGTCCTCAGGATGTGGCACCCTCCTGACACATCAGAGTATCACCAACCAGGAAGCTCAACCCAGCCTTGGTATCCAGAGTTTTTATTGGAGTTTCATTACATAGGCATGGTTGATTACATCATTTATGTATGGTTGGAGTCAATCTCTAGCTCCATTCTCCTCCCCAGAGCTGGAGTTGATATCATGCGGCTCAAAGCTTCAACCCTCTCATCACATGGTTAGTCTTTCTAGCATAGTCAGATCCCATCCTGAGCCACAGTATTAGCATAAACTAAGATATGGTCTGAGGGGCCCACCATGAATAACAAATATACTCCTATCACTCAGGAAAATCCAGCGACTTAGGTTAGCTCACAGGGACTATGGACAAAGGCCAGCCATGTTCTTTTATATACAACAACAATGATCATGATGATAATGATGTAATTTCTAGTCTACTGAGCTCCTCCCACTTGAGAAACAAAATGCTCTAGCCCAGTTAAATACCCATCTTTTAACAGCATGCTTAAGAAGTAACTCTCATAGTGAAATATGAGGTACGTGTGTGGATCTGCACTTCAAATCCTGCTGTGGTACGGAATGTATTCATGGCCTCAGCATCAGGGAAGAGGCTTCCTGTTGGGTGATCCTCTCCAGTACACACCCTGAAATCTCATCAAGCCATTAATTTCCTTTCCTGTGAACACTTCTCTTGTTAACCCCTGGGCATTTTCCAGTGGAAAATGGAGTTTCTGGCTTTCCCTGGCTCTTGTTTGCAGCCCAGTGAATTAAAACATGAACGAAGTAATTATCGTATTCCACACTGATGGAATACAGGTGGAGGACTGAAAGCAGGGGAATGTCAAGTAGCCCATTTGAGTCCATTGGGACCAGTTGGAGAGAAAGAAAACTGAAAAGGAGAAAGATGCAGAGATGGCAACAGCAGAAGACACAGCATTTAAATAGGAGCCGTCTTAATGAGAATATGTCACCTTAGAGCCAACAGGAAGTCAGCAGATGGGATGCACCTGTCCCTTGAGAGCCTCACGAAGCAAAATTAAGCACCAGAGCCCAGAATGGAAACAGGAAAACCAAATCAAACCCTTCAGATATGCTTCAGCAAATAAACTTTCAGCTCCCAAAACAACAGATGTTGCCCAGATGGGGTGCACCTAACATTTCCCCACACCTCTACATATTCTGAGGCCAAAGCACTATTCAGGGAATCTTACAGCCTGTTTCTTTGGTCATTCTTAGTGTGATTTTCACCACCAACACTCACTCATCCATTTAAATTAAGTTCATGTTGCTTTGGCTATAACAAACAGCTGGAGTTAGGATGGTTCACGTCTATAGAGTCTGCTTTGCAAGAGGATGGTAATTTTAACTCAGGTGATGAATTCACCAGGATTTTGGAGGATGAGGAGAAGAAATCTGGTAGAGCCTTTCCCCCAGCTGTTGTTGAAGGCTGGACCCTAGAGCTCTTGGAACAAAGCAGAATTAGTAAGATGGATTGGCTGGCATTTCATGTCAATCACGTAAACCTAATTCAACCCCCAGTACATAGTGCAAATATTTACTGAGCACCCGCCATCTGAGGATGGCAGCTGGTGAGGAAGAGGTCTGTAATGGAGGCTGTTAACCCGTTTATTCGGAACTTCCCTTCTTCCCAAATAAGTTTGTGTTAATCGTCTATTTTTATCATGGAAAAGCAACTGGGAAGCCTCAATGATATGGGTGGTGGCCTGACTCTGCACTCCCCAGCTGTGGAGTCGCTGCGCCTGGGGCTGTGTGCAGACCTGAGGGGAAAGTGTATTCCAGAAACATTCCATTTTAGTCTCTAAAGGGTGACAGTCCAGGCATAGGTTTATGCTTTCTGAATGGCTGCTTATCAAGACAGAAGCCAACAGTGACATAAGGAGAAAAACTGAAACATAATAAAAGCAATGGGCAAAGCCAGAGCGGAGGCTGAGCACATTCTTCCCACAAGGTTTGCCACTCCTTTACTCCACCTGAACTGCGGGCTTTTGATGAGATCTCTGCAGCTGCAGCAAAGGCTTTCCTTTCCCCGCCACCCTCCTATCTCCACAGCCATTGCAAATGGCACCACTGGCAAACCCTGGATCTTGTTCCTCCCCTGAGAGTTCACAAAATTACTGTTGAGGGAGGCATGCTGTTCCTGGGCTTTTTGGGTTGCCACTTAGTCACAAAGATCAATGCTGTGACATAACAAAAAATAAGTGGAGGTGGGAGGTGGGCCATAGACTCTGTTTCTATCTCCAGGGGGTTCCCAGAAACATGTTTGAAAGCAAGCTATGGAAAGGGTGGGAAGGATACTTTTTGTTCGTTTAAGAGTTCAGGGTGAAGGGCCTCCAGCCCAGGCCAGATCCACCCCAGGAAAAGATGTGAAGGAAGCAGCCTGACCTCTGTGGCCTCTTCTCTCTTCCCATTCCTCCCACTTTCCCCCATGTCTGTTCCTCTTCCCATTTCCAGAAATTATTTCTCTGGAGAATTGTGTGACTGGTGTGGTTGCAGTATTACCCATCCCAGAAGTACCTGGGGGTGATCTTTTACTTAAGAAAATACCTCCATCCAGTGCATTTTCTGTTTCATTAGGTAATAGGGACATATTTGGGAGCAGGCTGTAGGGAATGGGGATATTTCACCATTTGTTCATTCAACAAATCATTTTTGAGTACCTATTATAACGTGGACCCTGGTGGGGGCAAGATGGAGGGTTCTTCGTGTCCTTTGGTTATTCAACATCAGTGCTATGGCTGGTTTCCTCTTAAATTACCTAGGGGCAATATTTCACCACAGTGAATACTGATTTTCTTTCAAAGTCAGCGTGTCCTATTCTCAATGAGGAAAGCATTATGGTGTTAAAAAACATTTGCATTTTCCTGGTTCAGATTATATTACAAGGGTCCCAAATTTAGCTGAGAGTGGCTCTACCTGAGTCGTGTGCAGTTGGCTTAAATGTAAATTTCCAGATCTTTTTCCTGAGTTCCATATGCATATCTCCATCTGCCTATTAATTAGCTCTACTCAGATGTCCTACAGGTATCTCAAATTCTTTATGTTCAAAGTCAAACTCACTGTCTTGGAAACCTGCTCTTCCTTCTCCTGTGTGCCCTGACTCACTGAATAGCTTCACCACCTACCTGGTTACCCAAGCCAGCAACCCGGGCATCAGTCTTGAAGATTCTTCCTTGCTCACTCTTTCAAACCAATCACCAAGTCCTGACTATTCTACCACATACAGAAGAATAAAGATTTGCCATGTGTTTGGATCAGAATTGGTCAAAGGCATGTTTTAATTTCAGCACTTTATAAAGAGAAAATTAAACTAGGAAGTTGGGTGCTTTCTGTGTTACATAATACACTGAATGGTAGTTTAGTTAATACAATTACTTCACCTACAATTACACAAATAATTCACTTTCCCATAACAAATATATTTATGACATAGATAAGCAATTTCTCAAAAGAAAGTATTTTCTTATCCTCTAGGGTTATCACAAGGCTTTAAGGGTTATATTTCCAAGAGGTTACATAAAAGCGCTACAAACACTTGGTAAACCCCTTGCTCTTTCTCAGCATAGAGAGGAACTGAAATAATAATTCATGATTCAGAACATGTACATTTTAATCTTACTTGAGATCTTTGCCTTGCCTGGATTATTTTTTCATTATACTCTGATTATTGCTAAGATGTAAATGTTCTATAAACTTGTCTTCCTTATCTTGCTGAGATGGGCAATAAATAACATAGCACTTAATTTCTTAAAGTACTTATGTCAACAGGATGACTTTTCTTTCCAGGGATTTTCAGCAAATGTCAAGATGACTTAAGGCTTCAGTTTTAACCGAGGTTAATAGAAGTTTGAGATGTCTCATTCTTCAGTCCATATTTGTAAAGTTCTCTTGGATCTATTCTATCTCACTGTTTCCATGGTCATTGTGCTAGTTTAGGCTTCATTACAATTGACCCAGAAGACTGACCAACAATCCCTAAAATGCCCACCGCTTCCAGTCTTGCTACCTTTCCAACCATTCCCCAGCCTGAATGATGTTTCAAATATGTGCAAGCATGCTTTTGTCATTCTTCTGTTTAAAACTATTTATGGGCTTTTGCTAGCTCATGGATGAACTAGAAACTATTTAGAGTGGTACAATAGGCCTTGAAGATTCTGGCCTTTAAGTGAATGCTCTCCACTATTTCTGACATGCTTAAATCAGGCATGTGCAAATTTGGATGGTTTTTGCCATCCATCTGGCCATGAAACTAGTACCCAAACAGGAAATCACTTCCCCCACATCCCTTATCTAGTAGTTGTTATGACTTCTTATAAAAAATTTGGAATACAAAAAAAGTTGTAGGACAATGAATACTCACATACCTACCACAGAGATTCAAAAAGTGTTTGCTTTTTGCCATCTTTTCTTTATGTACCTATAGTTTTATTGTTTGCTTGCTGAACCATTTGAAAGAAAGCTATAGACATCATGGTTCTTTACCCTTAAATATGTCAGGATTCATTTCTAAAGAATCATAGTGTTCTCCTATTAAACTACATCTGAGTAACTGTTTTGAAACTCTGGAGTCTATTTGAAGGCTTGCAACTTCTATGGGAAGACTTGGGTAGTAAACTGTGATTAATTTTGGTCAGTTTCAGCTTTTGGTGTGAACATCCCTCTGCCACCCCACCACCCCCAGCTTCGTGGCAGGCAGCTGTGCACAGGTTCCAGGAGCATGCATACAGCTTGTGGGAGCCAGGGTGGTCAATGAGGACCCTCTCCTCCAAATATCAAGGATCTGTGCCCTGATTGCCGTTTATGATCATGGAGGTGCAGATATAAGAGAGCAGCCTTATTGCAACCCTCACTGCCATTGTTACAAGCCCCACCTTCTCTGACGGAAGCAACTTCCAGGAGATTTAAAAGACTAGTGCATTTCTCTGCCCCCTTCATTTTTCTTTTTTTACTCCTTTTGGAAGCCAGACATTTAAGTATTAGAACATTTAAAGGCAAACACATTTCTAAGAAAATTTAGAAAGCCACTATCATGCCCAGGGAAATGTACAGGATAGGGGAAGTAGTTCCAAAGCACGGGAGAATTTTATTATTTAAACAGCAAGTACTACTAACCGTGCAGATAAACACAAGTCGAATGTTAACCTCAGAGCCATACTAATGGCTCTGGATGCCATAGGAAGGGCATGGAGAGCCACAATGGTCTTATGAGATCTGATGTGGTTTTGACAGTGTTTTCTGAATACAATATGAAGGACAAATTGAAGGAAGGCAAGACTGGAGGCAAAGAAACCAGTTGTGATACCTTTCAGGGGCTCAGGTTGGGATATGAGAGATATTTAATGTGTGTAATTCTCAAAACTTGGTGATTAACTAGAGGTGGGAGGTAAGGAGAAGGAGTCATCAAGGATGACTCCTAGGTTTCTTGCTTGGGAGTTTAGACAGATTTTAACATGAAATGAAATTTTAAAATGAAAATTTTAGACATTTTTCATGCCCCCACAGAAAATCAGGAGACAGGCATGTTTGGAGAGGGGCTGTGTTCAGTCTGGTGTTGGATATGTTCAGTTTGAAGTACCTATGACAAACCTAGCAGAGATCCAGTAGGCAGTTGGAGATATGTGTACCACACAGAAAGAGGCCTGGCTGGAGATGATGATTTTGGAATCCTTACATATTGCTGCATGAAATTGCCCAGAGAGAGAATACAGGTGAGAAAGGCATGGGTCTGAATCCAGAGTCACAACAACATGTAAAGAACAGATAGAAGATAAAGCACCACAGGGTTAGGAGGAAAACCAAAATATCACGCTCTAACAGAAGGCAGGAGAAAGGTGTGTTGGGCGTGGTGAATGGGCACTTAGCATCCATTCCTACCTTCTCTGCTGTCTATGTTGTCTTCTTGGACAGCTCAAGACTACTTTCCCCAGATTCCTTTGCAACTAGAGGACTGGATGCAAATTAGGTTCAAATTCAAATTTGGGAGAAGATTGCTTTGGGAATGTCAGGAGAGCAGAACCTTCCCATGAGCCTTTTGATTATTGCAAGATAAACCATAAAGCCTTTTCTAGAATAGCAACATGGAAATCATGAAGAAAGAAACTGCTCTGACAAAGTGAGTCATCTTCTTTGAGGGCAAGTATGTTGGTACAGAATGTATTATATTTTAAGGGAGGATTTCTTCCTTTTTCCTGAGGAAAATGAAGAGCTAGGATTCTGGACCCAGAGGTTTAGGCAGGGTCAAAGGAATTCCTGCCCAGGTCAGTTGGTTGGTGTGCGATGACAGAAGTGCACTGGAGATCGCTGCAAGACGCGTAGTTGATGTTTTCCAGAAGTATAGTTTGGTATCTTATTTTAAGTTTACCATTTCTATCTTGTAATTCTCTTTTGCTATCCTCAAATCTTTTGAGTATTCTCAAACGCCACCACCTAGTGCTGCTATACTTTGGAGAGTTAAGGGAAACATGTAAAGAGTCAGCTTGGAGAAGGGATTAGGAGGCAGCAAGAATGGTGCACGGTCTGGCATGGACACCTGGCTGAGGAGATGAGAGGCCAAGTGACTCCACTGCATTCACACACCTCGATAGCAACAAGATTAAGACTAGAACGTGGGTCTCCTGACTCTAGTGCTTCTTTCACAAAACATCACCATGTAAACCTATAAGAGTTTTGAGGTTCTTTCTGAAGTAGGGAGATGAATTAGATGCTGTGCGTATTTCTTTCACCTTCAATAAGACTGCTTTAGTTACTACCAAAATGACCAACAAGCTAAATTGCCACATCCAGTGGACTTTTCCAGTTCTTACATTGCTTGCTCTCTTAGCAGTATTTAATACAGTCAACCATTCCCTCCCTGAAATATTCTGTATTATTCAGGCTTCAATAAGAAAAAAAAGAAGTCAGTCTTGACATTTGAAGCCCTCACACCTGTAATCCCAGCACTTTGGGAGGCCAAGGAGGCAGATCACGAGGTCAGGAGTTCGAGATCAGCCCGGCCAACATGGTGAAACCCTGTCTCTACTAAAAATACAAAAATTAGCTGGGTGTGATGGCAGGCGCCTGGAATCCCAGCTACTCAGGAGGCTGAGGCAGGAGAATTGCTTGAACCCAAGAGGTGGAGGTTGCAGTGAGCTGAGATTGTGTCACTGCACTCCAGTCTAGGTGACAGAGCAAGACTCCATCTCCAAAAAAAAAAAAAAAAAAAGAAAGGTTGGAAGGTTTTGAGATGCAGCTGTATCTCTGAGAATGCCCCTCTCACAACTGACCTGCCAACTGGAGGTGGGACCTTTGCACCTTTGCCAAATTCGGGAAGGTACAGGAAGGAATCAGAACACACTACTATGGCTACAATCTAGGATTAGGAAACTGCTACCACCACGATGACAACTGAGCAATCACGAGGCTAATGACTAGACACCACAACACTGCTGGGGAAAAGCTCCCCATCTTCAACATTGTACTTGCCAGCGGAAAACAGCCAAAAACAATGGGACTACAGCCTCTGCCTCAGTTTCACTTTCTAAATCTTGAATGGCACATGTAATTGGTGGAAACTAATTTGCATCCAGTCCTCTAGTTGCAAAGGAATCTGGGGAAAGTAATCTTCAGCTGTCCAAGAAGACAACATAGACAGCAGAGAAGGTAGGAATGGATGCTAAGTGCCCATTCACCATGCCCAACACGCCTTTCTCCTGCCTTCTGTTAGAGTGTGATATTTTGGTTTTCCACCTAAACCTGTGCTGCCTTATCTTCTACCTGTTCTTTACATGTTGTTGTTACTCCGGACTCAAACCCACGCCTTTCTCACCTGTATTCTCTCTCTCTCAGCAATTTCATGCAGCAATATGTAAGGATTCCAAAATCATCATCTCCAGCCAGGCCTCTTTCTGTGTGGTACCCATATCTCCAACTGCCTATTGGATCTCTGCTTAGATAGGTCTTAGGTACTTCAAACTGAACATATCCAACACCAGACTGAACACAGCCCCTCTCCAAACATGCCTGTCTCCTGATTTTCTATGGGGACATGAAAAATGGTGACCTACATATACACCATGGAATACTATGCAGCCATAACAAAGGATGAGTTCATGTCCTTTGTAGGGATATGGATGAAGCTGGAAACCATCATTCTCAGCAAACTATCGCAAGGACAAAAAAACCAACATCGCATATTCTCACTCATAGGTGGGAACTGAACAATGAGAACACTTGGTCAGAGGAAGGGGAACATCACACACCAGGGCCTGTCGTGGGGCGGGGGGAAGTGGGGAGGGATAGCATTAGGAGATATACCTAATGTAAATGACGAGTTAGTGGGTGCAGCACACCAACATGGCACAGGTATACATATGTAACAAACCGCACGTTGTGCACATGTACCCTAGAACTTAAAGTATAATAAAATATATATATATATAATAAAATAAAATAAAAAAATAATAAAAAGAAAAATAGTGATCTAATCTGTCTAAATTCCCAAGCAAGAAACCTAGGAGTCATCCTTGACGACTCCTTTTCCTTCTTACCTCCCACATCTAGTTAATCACCAAGTCTTGAGAATTACACACATTAAATACCTCTCATATCCCAACCTGAACCCTTGAAAGGTATCACAACTGGTTTCTTTGCCTCCATTCTTGACTTCCTTCAACTTGTTCTTCATATTGTATTCAGAAAACATTGTCAAAAACCTACATCAGATCTCATAAGACCATTGTGGCTGTCCATGTTCTTCCTATGCATCCAGGGCCATTAATATGGCTCTGAGGTTAACATTCAACTTGTGTTTATCTGCATGGTTAATGGTACTAGCTGCTTAAATAGTAAAATTCTCCTATGCTTTGGAACTACTTCCCCTATCTCCTCTCCACCCATTAACCAAAGAGTGAATGCTGAATCTACTCTGGTTGGTTGATGCTTGTGCCAATCAGTTTCCCCCAAAATATGGACTTCTAGGCACTGCCATTGGCTTCCACCATGAGAGGATTGCCTCATGCCTGTGTCTTGGTGTTTTCCCAATCCAGGTGGGTTTTGCTTGAGGATCACTGTGGTGGTGTTCAGCAGGCAAGCACTATGCTCACCAAGCTCTAGGCCTTGTCCCAGTGAATTCACTTAACCAGAGCATTCCCAAATCCCATGGTAAAGGGATGACGTTACCCCTGATAGGGACTCTGGTACCCTCCCAGGCTGTAGTCAGCTACCACAGGCCAGTGCTCCCTCAGAGTCGCCCTCACCTGGCCGTATGTGGGAACATCAGCTTTTGTCGAACTTGGGCTCCTAGAGTACCCAGTGAAAATTGAAAGAGCAAATCAGTGCATATTAATACGCTTCCTACAGGTCCTGGTCAGGTGCCGGGCAGAGTTCAGGAATGATGGGCACTCTTGAGAAAGACAGGCACCCATAAGGATGGTCTGGAGACCAGTGAGAAATTCTTCTCTGTTGAATTACTCCTACATTTATCAGAAGAGCTTGGATACCTGATGGTCATCTGTCCTGGGCATTTACAATATTAATTTTATTACTAAAGGGGAGAGCTAATGGGAATAGAACGCCAGCTGTGTTCATTCTAGATGTATATTAATTCAGTGGAACACCACAGATATCATAATTTCCATTTTATGCATGAGAAAACCGCAGTACAGGGAGGTTATCTACAGCCTGAGGGGCTGAGCCAAAATACTGAACTGGCAGCTCAGTACGTAATTGCCCACTAGAGCCTCTCATCTAGCCTAAGGAGTAGGTGAAACTCAAGCATGTGATTCCAATATACCATTTTCATGACTTAGTCAATATAAAGATATTGAATAGATAAAAATCTAAGGCAGTATTACAAGTGCTAGGAAACTTTGTTAATGCAATTGCTGTTATTTCAGCAGATGCTGAGAGAAAATTAAGCATCTTGAAAAATACCATTGAAATTAAGTGGATTCTCCACTTCCTGAGTCTGCGTGTTACTTAATGTGCAGCAATTTAATGGGAAAATCATTGGAAAAGTTTTCTCATGGCTCAGGGGCATCATTTATCTAGTGGCAGTTACATCAAACAAAAAAAATCACATCTATAAACAATTTGTAGTATTACTTAAATCTCTTGGAAAGGAAGACATTGAATAATATCTATAATTTAGCAAATTTAGAGAATAAAATGGAACACATTTTATAATTACATTTAAGATAAATGTAATAGTTTATGAATTTATATCCATGTGTCAGTTGTTAAATATTTTTGTCTTGCCCCTGCCTATCCCTCAAGCCTTCTCTGGTGATTCTTCCTCTCATTCTGGGCTTCAGCAATTCTGTAAGCTTCAGTTCTTGAGAGTCCTCCCTTTTCTTGGAACATTCTTCTCCCTACAACCTCAATACTGAGCATCAGCCCAAGCTCACTTCCTCAGGGTGAGTATCTTTGCCCTTTGGAATAAGTCAAGTACCCTTACTGGACATTACAGAACCCTCTGGATGTCTCCCAGCAAAACCTTATTGCCACTGGCTATTAATGTAATCACTTATTCTAGGCCTGTTCTTCTTACCAGACTCTAGGTCCCATAAGGTTAGAGGCGACTGCAGTCCTACTCCCTGCTGCATCCCTAGGGCCCAGTCAGGGGCCCTGGACATACTAGCTGCCCCAAAGCTATTTTCTGAATAAAAAGCTGCATTGTGGCCCATCAAAACACTTTACATTTGCCTTTAAGTTAATAGCACGTGTAGGTTGGGCACAGTGGCTCACGCCTGTAATCCCAGCACTTTGGGAGGCCGAGGCGGGTGGATCACTTAAGGCCAGGAGTTCAAGACCAGCCTGGCCAACGTGGTGAAATCCCGTCTCTACTAAAAATACACACACACACACACACACACACACACATAGACACACACACACACACATAAAAGCATGTATAGATATTTTTAAATTGACTAACAAATTTTTGCAGTCCATCATTTGAAAGTTAAGTTCAAATGATTTTCTAAAAAGATGTAAATTGGGGTTGAAACCCAAGGTTCTCGACATCCAGGAATTTTTCTCTAGGGATAGTTATTTAACTGACCGAGCAGCACTCCTCATTATTCTTGGATTTTCCCATACTTGCCAGGGTCTTACCCTCCTTTCTCTTCCTAAAATTCGTCATCTTCAGAATCTCTACATATGGGCCTGAGCAGACCCCTCATATTGGTTTGACTTGGACAGCATTTTGATCATTAGACCTTTGTTTGCTGTTTGGTGGGTTTTTTGTTGTTGTTGTTGTTTTTCAGAAACATGCAAATGTTGTGTTTGATCTGTGGTTAAACACTTCTTGAACACTTCAGACCTCGGCTTCTTGGTGATCTCATAAATTTTCCACAGACTGTGTGTCATTCACAACCTAAGGATCTGGAAGGAAACCCAGCTTTAAAATGCACTTCCCAGTGATTTCAGCCTGAGAGGTGATATGTCTGTTTTTCTAACATCTCAAAGTCACTGGAATGTGCATTGGCAATATTTCTAGACCAGATTTCTGGGGAACTGGCTCATTTGTCTGAGAGACACAGTTAAGTTAAAGACACTAAAATCTCAATTCTCTTGGCTACTTCACTTCAACTACACAGATGGCTGCTTTGGAGGCTAGCATATATATTAGCTGAGATAAACAGGAATACGTCCTGGCAGAAGAGTACTGTCCAAGTGATATTAGAAGCAAAGCTTCTGAGAACGTCATTAAGAATATGTCCTTTAAGTGGTGAGACCATTGGTTGATGTAACTCAACATTCATTCCTTTATTCACATGTATTTCCTGCACAGAGGCTGCAGGCCAGCCTCTCTGCTAAGCTACGTAATCAGGCACAATCTCTACCCTGGAGAATTTTATAGTCCAGTTGAGCAGACAAACAGTTATAGTGCAGTGATAGCTTTGTGTGTGTGCTTGGTACAGCAGGCTTTGGGGGCACAGAGGGAGGAGTGACCACCCCTGCCCTAGAGGATTCAAGAAAGGCTTTCTAGAGGAGGCTTTGAACTGGATCTTGAAGAATAAGTGGTAGTTTACCACTCTTGGGAAAAAGTGGCAAGGGAATCTAGAAGCGACAGCATGGCAAAGACACAGACTCAAGAAAGAAGACTCGCTGTTCCAGAAATATTTAGGAGCTTGATGTGGCTGGAGCACAGGTCCTCTGGGGGCAGCAGTAACATTTTCATGGGAACATGGTAACTTGGTCTTCATAGGCTGATCCTAGTGACCATGACATCTAATATCTGTGAATTTATCTGGCCTATTCTCGGACCCATTTTTTACTTCCATGCAGAACACCTAATGGGGGTAATGGGTTCCATTTATAGGCTACAGGCTGTGTAAAGATCTATTTCCTTTCAGTTGTCCTAAAATACTTCCTTAAATGATCACCAACAGGGTCATTTTTCCCTCTTTTTATAATTGCAGTGTTTTGGCACTCCTACCTAATCCCCAGGCATCCTATAGATAAAGAATGGATGTGAAAGGCACCACTGAAGCCCTGGCTGGGGCAGCCATGCCTACCTAAAGGCCAAAACCCACCCCCGCTCCACCTTCCACCTCACACGCACAGGCCGCATGCCGCCTTTTTGTAACTCTTTTTCTCTTTGATGACCTCCCTTGATGTTAATGTTATTCTTTTATTTTTTAAAAAATAAAACAAAATCCCCAGTGCATTAATGTGCAATGAGAACTAGATCTGCCAAGTGACTCACAGCAGCCCGAGCAGGACAGTCTCCCCATGCAGCTGGGAAGAACCTGAGCCTCGGCTGCTGATTAGAAGGATGGAGCTGGTGAGCGGCATCAGGTGCCGGCAGACTGCAGCATCCATTGCCGCAGTAACAACACTCCTGGCATCTGGGCTTCTCCCCAGTCAGGACTGGGATTGGCCCTGCCAAGGTGACACTCTGGAGAGCCACCTTCTTCTGATACCTGTAAGGATATAAATGTTAGGGAAGGGCAAAGCTTTTATAGGTGATCTACAAGATGGCTTTACAAAAAAGTTCCTTTGGGACTTTGTCCTGAAACAGGAAGCTTTTAGCCAGAGCCGTTCTGGAATTTTAAAAAGAAGGGACAGGATTCTAATCTCAAACAACCCCTGGAATCAACTTTTGACTCCTCCTGTCCGACTTCTCCTCTTCCTGCTGGGACAATAGAACTTGCCCAGCTCTACCCAGGGCCCTTTCCCTTTTTTCTTTCCTGGCCTCTTGGCTCAGCTCACCTCCCCCTTCTCATCCTCCCTGAGCGATGTCACACATGCCCATGGCAGGCAGGAGAGGAGAGAGGTTGGATAAGGAACATGGTGCAAGCGTGATTCCACATGAAGGAGAGATGGGAGGAAGGATGGAGAGAAACATTGTAGACCACCCAGCAATGTAAAGAAGCTCAGCAGCGTTATCGGGGTGTTCTTGAGCAAAGGTGGCCATCAGAGTTGTCCTGGCTTCCAAGGAACAGGCTGCCCTGGCACTCCCACCAACCTCAGCCATTGGCTTGCTGTAGCCTGCGGGAAGCATGGCCTCCATACAGGCATGGTGATGGATTGCAGAGTGCAGCAGCTGGGCTCCTGGTCAATGAAGTTCCTCCATCTTGGAGGTCTGCGAGGCTCATACTCATGGCTGCTACACTGGAGGACTCCATGTCATCCTTGCCTGGCCAGCTTCTACTGTCTTCCAGGTCTTAGTTTAAATGTCACTTCCTTAGAGAAGCCAACCCAGACCTTGGGGTTGCCCAGGCCCCCCTGCTGTCTACTCCCAGAGCGCACACTTCACTAAAAGTTCCTGTTCAACTGACTCCTCCGACGCATTCTGCACTCCAGGAGAGCTAGGCTGAGTCCACAGTACTCGGCAGTACTTGGCCCCTAGAAGCCACTCAGTATGTATTTCTTGAATAAATGAATGACTAGTTGCTGGTGCTCGTGAGACAGCTCAAATTGTGCAACAACCTTGGCTTTAGGGAATATGCTTCTTCTGCAATGGATTGTTCCAGGTAAAAGCTTGCCTTTATGGGGTATTTACAATTTTCAGGCTGAGTTTTCAGAACAACTGAAAGGACCCCTTGAGGGAAACATTTCAAATCAGGGCGATGTGCCTGAGCCTCTGTGGCTATTTCCCTAACTTTATGCCTTAGAATAGGGTCTGGAGCAAGAGAATTGGGGACAATGGAATCCGGTGAAAATCTACTTTCTAATCCTGCTTCGGGCACTAACAGGGTCTTAGATTTATTCTCTAAAACCTGTGTTCATACTGCTCTTTCTCCTTGGGTTAACAAGAGCCCTAAAAGACATGCAAGATGTAAACATGTTTTGGGCGTTTCTCAATGCCAGCCCAATCTCGGATTGTCTTGCTGTGGCTGTTGCTTGTGGACTACAGATTTCAGGGTGCAGGCAAGTAAGTGAAGCGAAGATGTGGATTGGGACATCAAGACTCCCCAAGATGTTTTGTGGGTGGCTGTGCCTTGGAAAATAACACAGGAATAAAGAGAAGATGGGGTTGCCTAAAGCAGATCAGAACTGTCTGATGAGTAAGGAGGGATGTGTAAGCCATGGAAGCTCATTCACATGATTTTACATTGGGTGTAAAAATAGCTGGAACCCTAGTTCCAGCTAATACTCTTCACTGGGAAAAATGTGGGCAGCTCTGTGGTAAGAAGCAGTACTTCCTGATAAAATCTGTCGATCCGTTTAAGATGCTCGGAACCCAGTCCCTCAAGATGTCTACAATGCCTCAGCCAAGTTGGCCAAGGCCCTAGAAAACATTACATGCTGCAGAGAACAATGTGTATTGGCAGAAGCCTCTCTCATGCTCTGTGCACAGCTCAGTTCAACCTCAGATCACCACGGACAACCAGTGGGGGCCCCTCGCTGGTCCCAGAACACCCACTGGAAGCACCTAGGGCAAGAGCACCTTTCTGGGTCCCCGAAGTTGCGTGGCACACTTGGAATAAACACAGGCATCAGAGAATCCAGAGAGACCCAGGTTCAAGGCCAGACTTCACCAAGTCAGTTCTAGGGCTTTGCACTATTTCCTTAACTATGACTTTTTCATCTGTCAAATGGAGCTATAGCAAAATCCCTCACAGGGTTGTAATAAGGATTTCAGATAATGTATGTCAAATATCTAGCCCACAGAACAGAAGAGTTCAATAAGTCAGAACTATTATTATTTTAACAAACTTGTGTTTGGATGCTGGTTTTGCCGCTTACTAGCTCTCTGATCTTGAGAAGTTTACTTAGCCTCATTGAGCCTCATTTTCCTTATTTTTAACAGGAGAAAATACTACTTAACTTTCGGTAGTGTTATAAGAATTACAGTTAACGTAAGAAAGGTATCTGAGTATGTTCCTGGCACAGAGTAGTACTCAATAAAAGTTATGTACTATCATTTTTTGTAAATCAAAACAGGAATAAAAATTATTCATGTTGGGTCATATAAAGCAAGTGTGTGCGAGGCTAACAAGCCATTTGAATTGTTCCGTGGGAAATAAACTCTCTTCTAAAACTGGCTGTCTTATTTCCCCAGGTTAGATGTGTTCTGAACCTAAGACTGACCCAGAACTTGGAAGGGTTGGGCCCTACCCTCACTCCCTCTATGGGGCTCTCCTTCCTTTGGCCACTTTCCAAGGAGACATTTTCTCCTCCAGCCCCAGGTCCCCTGAGGAGAGCTGAAGCAATAGGTCACTATCATTAAAACTGCTGAAGAATTTTCAGACCGTGAGACTCCTGTCTCTCCCCACTCTGACTGGCTTATCCCCAAGAAGAAAGGAAGCCAGAGGTGGAGGAGGTTATAAAACCATTTTATATTCATCCTGTTTTTAATTGATTTCACAGCAGGAGAAGAAAAACCAGAGTGTTTCCCACATAACCTTTCTATGCGGTAGTTCTCTTCTGGTCAGGAAACTCATCTGGGAAGAGCCAGAGTCCATCTGTGTGTTCTCAGTTGTCTTCCTGCAGCCTGCGAACCCTGATTCTGTTAGTGCCCACCATGAGGGCTGCTCCTGTGTGTCCCTGGGCACCCCCTTTACACATCCGCTTGGGGGCAGAGGCAGCCCTTCCTTGGCTGTAAGCTGCCCTGGTCTCCAAATGGGTCAACCTTTTCCATTTAATGTGCAGTGCACATGCCCCTGGGGCCTCCCGGTCCCTTAGATCTCTTAGATCTACATACTTTTGGCTCAGACCCACAACTCATGACCTGCAGGAGCCCGGAATCCTCCGGAGATTTCTGTGGATTCCTGGGAGGAGGCAGGGGTGGCTAACATTATATAGGCCTCTCAATTTTTCTGCATCTTGGGGCAGGAACTTGGTCCCCAAAATGGTGCATGAAGTATTTTTTGTGAGGACTTGGTTGTGGAGAGTGGTCACAGAATGCACTGCGGATAAAACAATGAAAACATGCATGTTTGATACTTCCACTCTTAGAAAACGGTTCAGCCATCCAGCCATGAGTTGGGGATGCGGAGCGATACTCTGTCTTTGTTAAATATTTTTAAACATAAACGCGGCCTCTAGGGAGGGGAACTGGGTGAGGAGGAACAAGGAGCCAGACTACATATCTTTTTAACTTTCTGGATTTTGCACTATTTACACATACAACTATTATGCATGCATGCACACACACATATACCATATCCCATGTATATTTATGATATCCCTTATGCTGTCTCCCTACTTCATCTGCAATGTCCTAGCCCCTGCTCTCTGCTGAACCAATCTTTCAAGGGCTGACTTCAAAGAGTTTTCTCTTCTCATCTACTCAAGCCCTCATCTCTTCTATCCTCTCTGAACCCTGAGAGAATTTCCAGTGGGTCTTGCTAAGCCTGGGATCCACTCACAAACTGCCTCACAGTGGAACTCCGTTTCCTGAGAGCAGCGCTTGCCTCTAGTCATTTCTCCTTGGTGGAGACTCAGCACGTAGCTGAGTGAATGAATGAGAGGGAGAGGCAGAACGCGACAATTCCTAAGGAAAAGGGCACTGCTAAAACAAAATGCCCTTTGGAGCCTGCATGAAGCAGCTGGTGTAAGCTCTCCCTACTCCCAGAACCAGTTGGAATGACGGAAGTGAGAAGCTGTCTGTCATGGAGCCCATTACTGTCTCTCTTCTGTTGTTATGAGGCCAGTGGGTCTCTTCCAGGGGATGCATGTTGGACAAAGCCCCTCTTATAGGAACATGTAATCCTATGGACAAGCATGGGCTAGGTGTCTGAAACGAAGACTTTACCATTTTCTAAAAAAAAGATTAAGCAGAAAATATCCTATGAAATGAATATTCTTACCCAAACCTTTCCTCTAAATAAGGACAAAGATAGCAAGTGAGAGAAAAAGGCCAAGGAGGCGAGAAGATGGAACAGAGGGAAGGTGAGAAGACCCCAAGGACAGAAGTCCTTCATTACAAAGGCACTTTCCCTGGGTCGTGCAGGAAGACCACTCCTCTCTTTTGACAATAAAGCCCCAAAAGAAGAAGAGCACCCCCTCCCTACAGCTGAGCACCCTCTCGAGCAGGAAAGGTAGGGAGATTCCATTTCCCCTGAAGACCTAGACCTGGACCTCTCCTCCGCCATCATTTCCCACAGCCCCTTCATCTTTGAGTCCTGGGGCATCTCCCCACACTGAAACCTGGATGTCTGCTCTCGTAGCCTAACATAAAGTTTCATCTCTTTTAATGTTCAACCCCCCATCTGCCCGGGACTAGCAGAATAGCTGTCAGCCGCCCAGGTCTCCCTCCACCATGTCTGGGCATCTCCGAGGGATTTCATCATGCATCCCCTTGTAACTCCTTTCTCCAGGATGTGCTTTTCCCATACAGATTCACTGCAAGTGGGGATGTGACCCCCAGCCCCACCCCATCATTGATTCTGGAAACTTAATTCCCCAGCCCAGAGCAGATGGTGATGCTTCCTGAATATTTGGGGCATAACAGAAGTGGCTCACTATGTTCTTCCTGGAGCCCGCAGGCCCTAAAACCCCAGCCTCAGGACCACGTCTAGCTCCTCTCAAGCTGTCCCATCTCAGCAAGAATCCTTCGAATAGACCACACCAACCCTGGGTCTATACCCCCATCCCCTTTACACCAGAAAGCAGGAAGCATTGCCCCCGTCTCCTGGCCTAAGGCCTGCTCATGCTGCCCCAGGAAAACTGGCCCTGAAAACCCCCAGGTCTTTCAAGAGCAACCCTCTCTCTGATTCACCAGGGCCCAGATAAGACAACAACACTATGTGACCTTGCACTTCCCACATTATACTAATATCAACATCATGTGGGCCGTGGAGGCAGAATAATGGTCTCCAAAGATATACACATCCTAATCCCCAGAGCCTGTGGATACATTAGGCTATGTGGCAAACAGGATTTAAGTTTTCAGGTGAAATTAAGCTTGCTAGTTAGCTGACTTTGAGATGGGAAGAGTACCCTGGACTATCCAGGTGGGCCCAATCTGACCACAAAGGTCCTTAAAAGTAGAAGAGGCGTCAAGCGCCATGGCTCACATCTGTAATCCCAGCACTTTGGGAGGCCAAGGCAGGCGGATCACCTGAGGTCAGGATTTCGACACCAGCCTGACCAACATGGTGAAACCCCGTCTCTACTAAAAATACAAAAATTAGCTGGGTGTGGTGGTGCACGCCTGTAATTCCAGCTACTCGGGAGGCTGAGGCAGGAGAATTGCTTGAACCTGGGAGGTGGAAGGTGTGGTGAGCTGAGATCACACCACTGCACTCCAGCCTGGGTGACAGAGCGAGATTCCGTTAAAAAAAAAAAAGAAGTAGAAAGCAGAAGACAGAGTTAGAAAAAGACAGTGGAAGCACAGCCAGAGACATAATGTGCTGCTGGCATTGAAGACGGAGAGGAGCCATGAGCCAAGGAATGTGGGTGGCCTTAGAACAGAGGAAAGAGTCTTACAGCTCCAGAAAGGACTGCATCCCTGCTGACACCTTGACTGTGGTCTTGCAAGAACCAAGTCAGACTTCTGACCTACAGTGCTGGGAAATAATACATTTGTGTTGATTTAAGCCACTAAGTTTGTGGTAGTTTGTTGCAGCAGCAAGTAGGCACCTAATACATGGGGGATACGAATAATTCAGTCTAAGTACTCACTTCGGGAAAACTTTTCACCAGTTCTTCAACATTTAACATCACACTCTGCAGTTGCCACACTCAGGTATGACATCTTCCCCAAATCAACTTGCTTTACTTTGGCTTGACTAGAGGGTTTATCCTGGTAACTTCCTTGAAAACAAGGGAATCTGTGCCAACATTAAAGTGTCCATATCCAGAAACCCAAATGACAAGTTCCTTTTGCCAACAGTCCCCAAATGGCAGTGCCTTTGCTAAAATAACACACACTTTAGGTTGTTTTTCTCTAGGCACCCTGATACATCATAGCTATTTCTCCAAGTCATCTTCCCCGCATTCCCATTGCCACCATTGAGGTTCAGGCCAGCTCTGTCACTTGCTTGAAGAATTGCCTTGCCCCAACTTTATTCCATTCTCAACACTAAAGTTGGAAGGCTCTTTCTAGAGTCTGATCAGCCTTCTGTTTGTAAGCATCAAAGACAGCCCACTGCTCTTAGGATAAAGTACACAACGCCCATGGCCTTCAGGGCTCTGTACGATTTAGCCCCTGCCCCTGTCTCCAGCCTCGTTTCCAGGACATGGAGAACCAGCATCAGCGTGCTTCAATCAAACATGCAGTCTCTGAGCACTTGACTGTCAAGCTGTGGAGTGGACGGTGCAAAGCAGATTGCAATGGTTTTGTGGAATCCAGTCTGTGGGGCATAGCTCTAGCTGTTAAGGGTTGAATTGTATCCTCCCAAAATTCATATGTTGAAGTCCCAACTTTCAGTATCTCAGCATATGACCTTATTTGGAAAGAGGGTTGCAGATGTAGTTAGCTAAGATGGAGTCACACTACAGTAGAGTGGGCCCCTAATCCAATGTGACTGGTGTCCTTATGGAAAGGAGAAATTTGGCCACAGACAGGCATATGAGGGGCACACCACGTGGAGATTGGAGTTATGCTGCCAAGGGCCAAGGAACTACCTGAATCCCAGAGAGAGCCCTGGAACAGATCCTTCCCTAGCACCTTCAGAGGCAGCACGGTCCTCCCGACACCTTGGTCCTGGACTTCCAGTCTCCAGAACTGTGAGACCTTACATTTCTGTTGTTCTAAGTCACCCAGTCAGTCATACTTTGTTGCAGCAGCCCCAGGAAACTAATCTGGTTGAAATGTGGATACCAAAGTAGGGCTAAGGGAGAGTAGCGAAGCTCGCATTTTCAGAGGTCCACAAAAATTATTAAAGTGAAGAATGAGAGTCCCTGCCCTTTATACAACATCATACTGCTTCTCAATTTCATGAAAACAAGTTGCTAAGAAGAATTTGTGAAAGGGGTTGGATCAGTCAGTTTGCCTTCTATGGGCCAATTTTGTTCTCCTCCTGAGACATACTGAGGAGGACTCAATAACAACTCAATATTCTCAAAACATCAAACTTTCCAATGAGAACAAAGCATGGCTTTAATCTCTTTACTTTGCTCCTGATTCTTCTGCACAGTTGACCCTGATCCTCATGTTCTTTTAATTAAGACCAAAACGGACTTGACTCCTCAGTCCCAGTTAACAAGAGGTGAGGCCGGCTTGGCATGTCTGTGTTCCAAAAACTGCCCCGAGCAAAATGTGTGTATGAGAAAAGGCTTTGCCAGGGAAAGAGCAAGCCCGAGCAGCCACCCACCCCTTCCCAGTCAGCAAGACTCTCTTCTATTTGGGACCCAGGAGGCTCATCTGCAGGCAGGTCCCCACCATCTCTTGGGAAGAAGGAGAAGAATGGGCCACAAGGGCCCCACTTGGGATGGGAGAAGCTAAAATGAAGCGCCAGGAACTGGGCCAAGGACTCAAGTTAGACTTGCTTATGGGACCGCAATCCCTGAGGGTCTTATTGGTGAGGCTGATGTGGCAAAGGCCTGGCTTAGCGTGAAGAAAGAGGAGGGGGAGAGAGGAGGACAAAAAAGAAGTGAGGGAGAGACCGAAAAGAAAGATGGAGGGAATGAGCCATCAGGTGCCTGATCCAACAATATTTCATCTGCAGGATCCTCCGTCCTCATCAGTCTGGCCACTCAGGAGTGGGCTTGTGCCCAGGCAACGTTGGCTTTCCATGTAGAAGGATTAGCCTGTACCAGGTAAGGACTTCAGTCAAGGCCAACCCACCCCCCAAATATCATCACAACCAACCTGACATTTGCCTCAATTTTCTCTATTATTTGTTCCTATGGATTAGATCTTTGTCTTGGTACAAAAGTTGCATCTGAGACTTCTTGAATGTTTGCATGTTCCAGGCACTGTTCTAAGTGCTCTGCATGAATTAACTGATTTCATCCACAATAGCTTTGTGAGGTAGGTACCATTATCATCATCTCCATATATCGGATGAGGAAACTGAGGTGCAAAGTGGCAGAGTAACTTGCTCAGGGTCATAAAGCTGGTAAGTGGTAAGGCCAGAATTTGAACCCAGTCTGGCTGGCTCCAGAGTTCACATTTTTTCCATTGCACTACACTAATTCCCAAAATGAAATCCAGTACATCAGGAAATTTACCACCAGGGCTTTCTAAACCATGTGTTGCTCCCTAATTGGGGCTCTTACGCTGAGAGTTTGTTTTGAAGATAATTAACGAGAAACATTTGGAACCCTGGCCTCTGAGCACCTCTCTGTAGTCCTCCAAATGGGTTCACTAACAATTAGTGTTCACACTTTTGTGCCTACCCACACACAGCCCTGAGCTGTGACTATAAATCATTACGGTGGATTCCACAAGTCATAAAACTCAGCCCATTATTTTATAGTACAGTGTGTAAAGGCAGGTGATCTAACGGGCAAAGCTGTTACATCAATTACCATTACCTAATAGTTTCTGGAAACCAAATTATAACATTGGATGATAGAAAAACTAGTCTGCTTGCCATTTGAGTTTACTGATACTTTTCTGTCAGTAAAAAGACTAAGCTTCTAAAAATCAGTGAGATTATGTAATAGTATTAATAACAAAAACAATAATAACAAATGTCACAAAAATAGCCCCCTCTTGGGCAACTATTATGTGTTAGAGTGGATTTCTGGATCTGGAAATTACCTGCTTCATTTGATACTTGAGGACACTAAGGCATAGAAGGAATAAAGATTAAAATAATTTACCCAAAGTCATCTAATTAGGTGAGTGGTTTTCAGTCCTAACTGTACATTAAAATCACCTACAGAAACATCCAAATCTAAATATGTAGATGTTTGGAGCCCACTTCAGAACAGCTGAGTCAGGACCTCAGGTGGGTGGGGTCTGAAGGGCAGCTGGGGTTGAGAGTCCCTGGACTGGTTAGCAACAAGAACTAGTAGCCAAGGGCCTTAATTCTCAGTGCAATGTTCTCTCTCCTACTCCCTGTGGGCTGCTTTCCCACTCTTACTCATTATTCCCAGGATATGCAAAAGAAGACAAACACATGGTCATATCTGTTTCACATTCATACACAAAATCTTCAAGCAACAGGCCAGGTGCAGAGGCTCACACTCGTAATCTCAGCACTTTGGGAGGCCGAGGTGGGTTGATCACTTGAGGCCATGAGGTCAAGATTAGCCTGGGCAACATGGTGAAACCCCGTCTCTACTAGAAATACAGAAATTAGCCAGGGGTGGTGGTGCACGCCTGTAGTCCCAGGTTGAGGTGGGAGGATCACATGGAGCCTCGGAGGCAGAGGTTTCTGTGAGCCAAGATCACACCACTGTACTGCAGTCTGGGTAACAGAGTGAGACCCTGTCTCAAAAACAAAACAGAAAACCAAAACACAGAAACAAACAACCTTTAAGCAACATTTCCCTGTAAATGCATTGCTCCTAACTCTGTTTCAGGTACTTAACTATAGTGCACAAAAGTTAGCCCCTGGCTCTGTGCCATAGAAAGTGATGTCTTTCTTACAAGGAAGGGATCTCACTTCATTAAGTTTTCTATGCCAGATAACAAGCTCAGTTCCTTGCAAAAAATAGATGCTCAACAAATGTTTGTATTTAAAAGAGTAGAAAGGAGGGCATGGAAAAAGTTGCTAAGTGACCGAATGTATAGAAACAACTGGAATATTTTACTTGCTGAGGTCCAAGATAGTCTGAAATTAAGTATTCCTGTCTATGTCAGGAAAGAACATGTGTCAGAATCACTTAAGGGGCCATCAGGAAATCCTGGTCAATGGCACATGTTGAACTGATGTGGGAAGTTCCCATTATGCTGCAAACCCGTATAAAAGCTGGGTAAACTATAACAACAAAAAAATGTTACTTTTGTCGTTGTTATCATTGCCATTTCATAGCCAAATTCTAAACTAAGTAAGAAAAACTCCTAGGTCCAAAAAAGAAGTAGAAACGCAAACTCATAAAATTGAGCAGGTGTTAAAAGCAAATGGTCCATAGGGATAACAGAAACCGGTGCTAGCATAGGTTTTAAAACCCACAGGAGCAGAGGATTAGGCCTCAGGCCTGCAGGTGATAAGAAGCTGAACGGACCTCTTTGAATAAAGCTAAAAGCCAGAAAGTAATCTTCCTTCCAGAAATAAGGACTAGAAGAACTCTGCCCACTGGTCTAAGGATGCATCAGGAAGTTGACCATCTGTCCAACATTGTGGGTGGTGAAAGAGTAGACCTCCAAAAATCAAACTTCCAAAATTGCACCCTGTGTGGGTGTTAGTCAGAACTCCTCCAAACCATAACTAAAGGAAGTTACAATTAAAAAGTAAACATAAAAATTATCTAAGAGTGAACGCAGCAAAGGCAAATAATGAACCAAATGACACATATGCCTGCACAGTACGGCCTCATGGGACACAGCAGGAAACTATTTCTCCTGAAGATGAGCTCATGGTAAAATATCTCTAATTCCATGAAAAAAGGAATTATCTTAAAATACAGTCAACAGATGAAATAGCTGGGAAAATGTACACCCTATAAATTACAGCAATGGAACAATATGAAAAGGTTTTTAAATGGGTATGTTTAAGATACTCAAAAAGAAAGGAAAAATAAAACATACAAAAGCAATATTAGGACATTATGAAAAAGAATATGCAAATTCAAGAAAGCACCATTTTGGTATATTATATACACCTGAAAAATATAGTAAGCAATGACTGGGAAGCAATGATGGAACACATTAAGTGGTTGAGACTAGATTAACATAGAGGAATCAATAGTCTTCCTATATAAAAGCAATAACCCCTGAGAACATATAATAACAAGGAGACCTCATTTATAATAGCTGTAACAACAAAAATACAAAATATTTAGTAATAAACAAAGAAATATTTAAGATCTATATGAAGAAAACTTTAAAATGCCACTTAGGGATGCAAAAAACTTGAAAAAATTGTAAAGACTAACCCTGTTTTTGCATATTTAGCTCTGACATAAGAAAAATGCTAATTACCCCTAAGGTAATATATATGTACAATTTTTAAAACATCAACAGAATTTTCATTTAATTACATACCAACTTTAAACTTCATTTGAAAAAATAAACAAGAATAGACTGAAAAGCAGAAGTATTAAGGGAGAACTAACCCTTCCAGATATTGACATATATTAATCTATAATAATAAAAATTAATGTGGTTCTAGAGCATAAATACACAAATAGATTAATGAAACAGAATAAAAAGCAAATTAAGTACAAACACCTATGAAAATTTAGTGTCTGATAAAAATAAAATTTAAAATCATTAAGGGAAAATGATACTGGGCCAAGTAGTGGGTTGTCTGAAATGAAAAATTTGCTGGTTGGCTTAAGGAGGACTAGACATTACAGAAAACAAGAACAGTGAACTTTAGGCATAACAATTGAAACTATCCAGACTAAAGCATAGAGAAAAAAATAAGCCTTAAAAAATAAACACAGCCTCAGTGACTTGTGGGATAATATGTGCAAATGGAGTCTCAGGAAAGGTAAGGGTGGGCTGGGGGAATTAAGAAATAACATTTGAAGAAATAATGACCAAAATTTTTCCAAATTTGATGAAAAGATACACCCACAGGTCCAAGAAGTTCAGCAAAACTGAAGTGAGATAAAGACAAACACGCTAAAATGCATTATAATCAAATGGCTGGAAATCAGTAACAAAGATGAAACCTCAAAGGCAGCCAGAAAACACACACATGCACACACTGTATGTATGAACAAAGATGAAAATTTGACTGACTTCTCATTAGAAACAATGAAAGCCAAAAGAAAATTGAATGACATCTTTAAAGTGCTGAAAGAAAAATAACTATTAGTCGAGAATTTGTATCCCAAAAACATCCCTCAAAAATAAAGACAAAAATTAAAAACATTTTCAGGCAAACAAAAGCTGAGCGTATTCATTGCCAGCAGACTTGCACTAAAAGAAATAAAAGAGGATATTTTTCAAGCTGAAAGAAATAATATCAGATAGAAATTTGGATCTGCATAAAGGAATAAAGAAAAACAGAAATGATAAATATGTGATTAAATATAAAATACTTATTTCTAATTTTTAAACTTATTTTAAAAGACATTTAATTGTTAATAACAGTGTATATGGGCCTTACAACATATGCAGAAATAAACTGTATGACAATGATAATACAGAAGACTGGAAGGGAGAAGTAGAAATATGCTGCAGTCAAGTGGTATAATATTATTTGAAAATAAGTTGTGATAAGTTCAAGATTCATATTGTAAACTGTAGAATGACCCTATGAAAATAGTTTTTAAAATGAGCTATAGCCAATAAGCCAACAGCAGATAGAATATTAAAAATACTCAATAAATCCAAAAGAGGGTAGGAAAAGATGAAAAGAAGGAACAAAGATCAATTGAGACAGATAGAAAACAAATAGCATATTTGAACCCAACTATATTAATAGTTGCATTAAATATAAATGGTCAAACACTCAAATTAAAAGGCAGAGATTGTCAAACTAGATAAAACAGTGAGACCCAACAAATGTTATCTGCAAAAAAATCTACTTTCCCACTTTAAATACAAAAACTCAGAAAAGTTAAATGCTGGAATAGAAAAAGATATACTAGATAAATAATAATAGGAAAATGGAAATGGCTATATTTATGTCAAATGAAATGGATTTCAAGACAATGATTATTGTCAAAGATGAAAGAAACATTTCATAGTAATACATAATAATACATCAAGAAGGCATAAGACTACATGAGTGTACATCCAAAAACAGAACTTCAAAAACTATGTAAAGCACAAACAAAACTGAAAGAAGAAATATAAAATGTTAATACTTCTGTCTTAGTAATTGATGCAAAAAGAAATCAGTAGCGATATAGAAGATATGAACCACAGTTGGTCTAAATAATATTTGTAGAACATGACACCCCAAACCAGCAGAATAATGCCTTCTTTTCAAATGGACATAAATATTCACAAGGATAGACACTTGCATTGGCCATAAAACAAGTCTGAATACATTTAATAGGATTGAAATTATACTTAATATACTCTGTAACCTAATTAAATTAAAAATTAATAATCCCCATGGGGTCTGTTATCATGGAGGAAAACCAAAGGAATTGATTGCCGGCAGGTATACCCTAAAAAAAAAAAATGCTAAAGGATGTTCTTCAGGCTGAAGATAGATGATATCAGAGGAAAACCTGGAACTTAGGAAATGAAGAAAAAGCAACAGCAGTATAGTAAATATCTGTGTCAATAAATACTATTTCCCTCCTCTTCAGTTACTTAAATTGTGTATGACTATTGAAAGCAAAAATCATTAAATTATATAGTGGAGATTTCAATGTATGTAAATGTAAAGGAACCAATATGATTGGAAGAGTCTATGCTTTAGTTGAAGTAGGAAAATACTACCTGTAAGTAGAATGTGGAACTTTAGGTATGTATACTGTAACCCCTAGAGCGCCTATAAAATTTTTAAAAACAAACAAAGATATAGCCAGGAAGCCAGTAGATAAATTGAGATGGAATGCTAATTATTCAAACAAATGTTAAATAATATTAAATGTTCAAATAATCCAAAATAAGGTATGAAATAGAAAACAGAAGAACAAAAATTAGAGGTGAAAACAGGATACAAGATATATCTTTAAATATATTCTGTATTTATTCAGATAGGTTAAAAGTAAAAAGATGGAGAAAAATGTACCATACTGGAGTGGCTATGTTATTATCAAAGCAGATTTCAGAGATAAAGAGGGACATTTAATAATAATAAAGGGTCCAATTTGCCAAGAAGACATAATCTTAAATGCATATTCACCTAACAACAATATTTCAAAATATATGAAGCAAAAACTAGAAGAACTGAAAGGAGAAACAGACAAATCCATAATTATAGTTGGAGATGTTAACACTCTTCCCTTGGTAATCAATAGAAAAAGTAGACATAAAATCAGCAAGGTTATAGAAGACACGAACAACACTATCAACCAACTTTACCCAAGTAATGTTTTTGTTTTTGAGATGGGGTTTCGCTCTTGTTGCCCAAGCTGAAGTGCAGTGGCGTGATCTCAGCTCACTGCAACCTCTGCCTCCCAGGTTCAAGCGATTCTCCTGCCTCAGCCTCCTGAGTAGCTGGGATTACAGGCACCTGCCATCACGCCTGGCTAATCTTTTGTATTTTTAGTAGAGATGGGGTTTCACCATGTTAGCCAGGCTGGTCTTGAATCCTGACCTTAGGTGATCCGCCCCCCTCGGCCTCCCAAAGTGCCAGGATTACAGGCGTGAGCCACTGCACCTGGCCCTAAATGATTTTTATACAGAACACTTCACCTAACAAATGCACATTCTTTTCAAGTACACAAGATAGACCATTCTGTGCTGTAAATAAACCTTAGCAAATGTAAAATAATTGAAAACAAAGAAAGTATATTCTCTAAACATAACTGAATTAATTTAGAAATCAACATAAAGATATTAGGAAAATGCTAACGCTTTAAATTTATTGTGTATTTTAAACATTGCACAATAAAAATATAAAATAAAACTTGAAATGTTTAAACTAGCCCAGAATTAAAGCTTGGTGAAAATAAAAATAACGATAGTCCCTCATTACTAGACTGTTATCAGAGACTCTGATAAGACTAAAAGTGGTGAGGGGGCATATGGGAGGGAAATGAAGTCCCCTCACAAGTTTCCAGAAGGAAAAATCCACAACGATCAAGAACATGATAGGATCGTCCAAGGTAAATGAAATCTGCAGTGTAAATCATTAAATTGTGAAATGTAAGTCATGGTTCTATACCTTCTGTGACATTTGATCAAGGTCGAAGAAAAATTCTGAGAACCTTGCTGTTTCTCCAGCAGCCTGCAGTTGTCACTCCTCCCTTTTCTCTCAACTTTTTCCAGCTTTAGAATTTCTGGCAGAGACTGGACCAAAAGTCACAAGGTTTAATGAGCAGTGTCGTTTCAGGCCACGAATTTGTGAGCGCCTGTTTCTGCTCACAGCTCTGCCCACTTCTCTCTCTCTACCATAAAGCTTTTTGGTCAAACTCCACCTAAGCTTAGCAGCTGCCACTATTTCCAGGATCTGGCAACGAGAATAAACTGGTTGAATCCCAGCTGTAGGAATTTGGGCAAGCCACCCGACGGCTTAGCCTCGTTTTCCTTAGCTGTGAAATAAAGGCAATTAACCCACCTCACAGGAGTTGTGAGGATGAAATGGAATAATTAAATTATTAAATAGAATAATTTAAATGTAAAGGTGTAAAAGTGCTTTGTCAAGAGGAAAGGCACCTTCCAAGGATTTATTGCTAAAAGAACCCAGTCTCAGGACCTCGCTGTGGTGTTCACCTGGGGTAGTGGCCAAAGGTGTGGCTTGAATCAGTGAACCATCCATCATATTTACTAGAGAGAGGGCAGAGGTGGCCCTCGACCACCAAAATCACTGCCTCCCCTTTCATGATGTGGCACTGGTGCTGGAAAGAGGCTGACCAGCCAGAGACAGCATTTCCCAGCCTCCTTTGCATCTACGTGTGGCCAGAAGAATAGTTCTTTCCATTGGCCTGTGAGCCACAGCTGTTTTTTAAGAAGCAGGAGTGCCTTCTCATTGCTCTTTTCTCTTCTTCTGGGTGGCTAGATGTGTATGAAAATAACCAGACCCAGATCATGGTGGAGGAGCCACAAGCCTGAAGGAATCTGAGTCCCAGAATTGCAGCACCTGGAGGAGGAGAGGCACCCAGTCACAAGAAACACCTACTTGGGACCATTATAGAAGCACAAAATAAAACATCTATGATGTTAGAGCAATTACGTATTTTGGTGTCTATGTAATAAAGCAGTTGGTATGACCTTAACAAGGAGGCTGTATAGTAAGTTCTGGGTGTAATCTCTTTCTCTGCCAAGATTTTGTGGCCTTGGACTCTTTTATACCTGTTATCTCATCTATAAGTACAGATGATAATTGTTCTTGTCTTACTGGGTTGTTATGAAAGTTAGTTGATGTAACGCACAGAAGATGCCAATAACCATATATGTTCAGTAAATGTTGGCCATGATTATTAACAGCATAGAATTATCAGACTTTTAAAAAATTCATTCATTGACTCCAGGAAAGATTTCTACCTCTGCAACTTGTCTCCAGGTGACTGTAGCCATTACATGCACACCCAAATATTTTACAAAGAAATTATTCAGGGACTTCGTGTTTTTCCTAGGCAGTTGCGTCTTTATTTGAATATAGTTAACTGGAAACCTCCAAGCCTAAAGTTTCAGGCTCAGTTTGTACCTGAAGAGTCACACATGTGGACTTAATGATAGTGTGTGACTTGACCTACAATGACTCGTAAGCCCAACTAACCTGTCCTCTTTACCGTAAAATCCAGAAGTCAGATGCTGTTGCCTTACAGCTGCAGGTCTGATTCTGACCAGCAGAGGGCAGTGCTGCACACAAACTGCTGCAACTTTTGAAGCTACCCAGTGCCTTTTCATTGTCAAGTTTCCGTGTGTGGGGGTGGGTTTTCTCCCCAGTTTTATTCTTTGCCTTGAGAAGAATGGCCATGATATTTCAGAAAATCATGATTATCCTCAGCTCAGCTTTGATAGTTCTTAGTCTGTTGTGTGCTCACTGGCAAATCACATTTTGTGACCCTGCATGTTGATGCTGGTGGCCCACAGGCTAAAGTGAACATCAAGGGAAATATTGAAGGGGAAATAAAGTTATAAAAAGGGCAGCCTGGGAAGGGTGGGGATTGGCCTAGTGATGCTTGGGAGAGGCGTATCTGCTGAATGTGAGAATAGGAGCCCCCGCTCCTTCCCGTATCTGCTGGCACAGCCACCTCCTCCTTGTCCTCCTTTCCTGAGTCACTTACACCCACCTAGCTTCTGCAAATGATTCCACCCCGTCTTCTCCCACAACATGGCAAATTCCGGGACTCAGTCCTATGAACCTTAGTAATTCTAAGTTGTGTGATACATTTCAGAATCTCTCCTATATGAAATTTTCTGGAAACACACTTGCCCATGGCTCACTCTAGACCTCCTGAATCAGATGCTAGGGTGGGTGAGAGTTTTAAGGAGCTCCCAGGATGATCAAGGTTGGTTCAAGCACCCCACACCCACCCTGAGAACCACTGGTATAGTTAATGAAGACCTGGGAGAGGCAAATGGCAGAAGAATGGAGAGGAGGGGACAGCTGGGGTGGAGTTGACATGATTCAGTAATCCATTGCTTCTGTTACTATCCCCATTTTCCCCAAAGGGAAATTTGCAGCCCACATATAGTGACAGGTGATCTCACTGCTTTCTTTTTCTTTTTTCTTTTTTTTTTTTTTTTTGAGACGGAGTCTCACTCTTCACCCAGGCTGGAGAGCAGTGGCACAATCTTGGCTCACTGCGGCCTCCGTCTCCTGGGTTCAAGTGATTCTCCTGCCTCAGCCTCTTAAGTAGTAGGGATTACAGGCCCCTGCCACCACGCCCAACTAAATTTTGTATTTTTAGTAGAGACGGGGGTTTCACCAAGTTGGCCAGGCTGGTCTTGAACCTCTGACCTCAGGTGATCCGCCCACCTCGGCCTCCCAAAGTGCTGGGATTACAGGGATGAGCCACCATGCCTGGCCCTCACCGCTTTCTTAATGGAGAGAAGGAAAGCTCTTCAACTGTTCTCCTGCCTCCCTCACTCTTGCCCTGGGTTCTTATCCATATTCTCCATCTTTCCTCCTCTCTGACTGCTTGGCCTCTCTCCGCCTCCACCCATGCCTGAGCCCACCTTCTCTGCCTCCTCCCATTACCCGTTTCCCACCTGCACCTGTGGCGTCACCCTCTCCAGGGATGCATCTCCTCCTGCCCTCAGCCCCATCACCTGTCTTCAAAGCTTGCCTCCCTCTCACTGTCTTACGGGCTCTCCCCTCTCCTGGTGCTCCTCTCACTCTTTCCCCTCTTCCCTGTCCCTGCCTTCTTTGTGCTGGAATTGGTCACTCCTTTACATGACTATCAACACATCCTCTGAACTGGCCCCTCGGTCTCCCCCAGGCTTCCCTCCAGACTGAGTCCAGAGAGGTTCTTCTAGCACGCTAATCTGACATTGCCTTGCACTGACCTAAAAACCCTTCACTGCCCCTGCCCCACACCCCTCATCATATCACACAGGCCTCCCTGCCTACTCTTCCCATCCTCTGGACTTTTCCCTGTAGCAGTATGCGTCTGTGAACCTCTTAAGGAATGTTTGCTTTTGCCTGGCACTGCTTTCCCCATCTTGCTTCCTAAAATGAGCTCCCATTCATTCTACAAAACCCAGCTCAGGTACCACCTCCCCTGAAAAGCCTTTCCTTGTACACTCAGACTGATTTCATCATTCTGTCTTCTGTGATAGCTCTGGCTTAATATCAGCTTCTCATTGTTGTAAACTTCCCGCTCTGAAACCTTGGAATCATGACGTATTCCTTCTCCCCATAATTTATTCATTTACAATTATCTCTTCCTTTCTAAGTGTTGAGCTTCTTGAGAATGTAGACTGGGAATTATTAATCTTGGGGCTCCAATTCCTAGCACGGCGTCTCGCTCAGTAATTGTGGGACAGAACTGGGGGAAAGCTAGTCTGTCTGCTTCCTTTCACGGATGGACTTCTTTGAAATAGCAGATGCCTGCCTGCCTTTGTAGTGTTTCTACTCCCACCCATCCCTTCACCCACTAAAATCTGTTTTCCTCACATATTTACAATCTTTGAAAGAAACAAATGACTCAGCCACCATGTCTGAAGTCTGTGCCCATTCACTTCTCTTCTTCATCGTCTCCGCATCATTTGTCACTATTGACTACAACCCTCCCTGAAGTTCTTCCTTTGGTTTCTGTAGTGGATAGTCACTGTCTTGGTTGTGTCAATTCTACCTTCTTCTGGGAGCAGCACCCCAGTGTTCCTCTAGGGAACCAACCCTCTCCCACCCTCAGCATCCCATTTTCAGTGTCCAGGTTGAGGTGCTGCTCTCTCCAAGACCAGCAAGTCAGAGCTGAGTGTGGCTTCACATCTGAGCATAGCCACCTCTTGGCCCCAGAGATTGGCTCAGAGGTGAGCATGTAATGGCAACCATTGGAACTGTTTGTTCCTCCTGCAGAAGAAGGTAGAATGGAGTTCCTGACTGCTATTTTGTCACCATAAAGAGAAGAGTCCTGAGCCAACAGAGGAAAGTAGAATACAGCGTAGGAGTAAAAATAAGTCTCAATGTCTTTGAGCCACTGAATGCGTCTGAATGTGGACTACCCTGGACTTACCAGTTATATGAGGCAATATATCTCTTTTTTTATTAAACCAATTTGAATTGTTTCTTATCACTTGCAAAAAAAAGTCTTGACAAATTATGGTTATGATGATCTGCAGTATCTCAGATTTCCACCTACATTCTCTTTCTCCTTCATTGGTTTTTTATTCTCCTCCTATCTCATGCATGGGATCCTGATCCTAATAATAGAAATTTCCATTGCAGAATACTTTATCACTCGCAACTTACCTGTCCACAGCCCTCACCAGCATTCACATTCTTCCATATTGAACACACCAATTCTGAAGCTTCAGTTCTTATTTCTATATAACAAACCAAATTGTCACCTCCAATTCCAACTTCTCCACAAATGCCTGCCCTCATTTTTCTAACCACCTGCCACTTATCATCAGAATCCCACCAATACTACCAACTTACCTAAAGTCTAATTCTTCCTTCACAATTTCTCTTTTTCCAAATCCATTGCTCTTTCTGATTATTCTAATTTTGATCAAGGTATTAACACTTTCCAGTTTCCTCTGGTTTAAAACCCTAGGGTTATCTTTAATCACTCTTTCTCTATACCTCCCAGTTCAGCCCCAAAACACACACAGTTGCGAAGTCCTTTTGAGTTGATTTCTGGAATGCCTTTTCTCTGTTCCCCCACCCTATCCTCACCACCATTATGTCCTGATTAGGGACTTTAACTTCCTTTATGTAGATTCTAGTCTGTTACTGTGGCCTCATTCCTCCCTGCCCAGCAGCCCGGGGTATTCCTATAGGGCAGTTCCGAGTCCATCAGGCCTCTGCTCCAAACATCTTGAATGGCGGGCTCCTCACTGACATGCAGGCCCTCAGGGTTCTCGCCGTCTGCTTATTCCCTACCTGTTCCCTCTCTTCAGGGGCTTCTCTCCCAAGGGTGGCTGCCTTTCCCTCTCTCATGTTTTATATGTGGAGCTCTGACACCTAGAAATTGCCCCCAGCCCCACTCCCCATTTCTATTGAAATTCCAGCCACTTTCACCCCAGGCTAAAGGTCATCTCCTTTCCTCTAGTGACCAGATAGGGAAGTACAGCATAGACGGCAGCACAGTTTGCGAGCACCAGAGCTGGTCATCCACAGATGCTCACACTGGTGCCAACCCAAGGTGAACACTCTAAGTGTGTGCTGAACAAGGTGAGCACTCTACGTGTGTGCTGTAGCCTTGGCTCGGTCCTGTCACCCTCCCACCTGTGACTCACACTTGGGTCAACGTGCTTCTGACTCCCATTGAGTCAGAGAGCTGACACATGCGTGGCAGTAGGGGGCTCTACACCATCTCTCGGGCTGGAACTAAAGCAAACCAAAATGGAACAACCAGAAAGCTTAGTCAACACGCATGTGATATCCTGCGATATCCTGCATTGAGGTTCAAATTGTGAATTCAGTGGTGTGGAATGGGGGAGGCTAGGTGTTCTGGGGAGGACTTAGGCTTTTGGGAGTTTGGGTGGACTCTGGGCTCTGCATGAACCAGCAGAGGGCCAGAGCTGCCAAGAGAGTAAATGTCATCAGAGGCTTTGTGAAGAAAAGGTGGTATGCGGAGCAAGGGAAATGGCAGCCCCCCTTTTGCCCATCCACACTATCAGGGATTGAGGTCTGATCCAGGCAGCTCATGTCAAGAAGGAATGGACCAACTGCAGCCAGCCTCAGGCAGGATCACGGCCATGACCCAGTGGGTCAGGAAACCAGAACAACTGAGGCACAGGTAGAATACTGGGCTGAAAAGAAGACTTGGCAGGGACATGAGAGCTGTCTTCAAACATTTGGAGGGTGTCTTCTGCTTTCTAAAAGGAGTTAACCTTTGCTGTGTAGCTAAGGAAGGTGGAGTTAGGGTCACTGGATAAAAACTGTAGAGGGGCATTTTAGTTTAGGAACAGGAAAAAGTTTTTGAATGCAAATATGTTCATTATATATATGCTGTGGGATTTGGGGGGGAATTTTTACCTTTTTGCTTTATTTTTCCTATGAATTTTTCTTCTGATTTATAGATGTATGTGTTTTGTATTGAAGGGGACTTGGGTTGTTTTTGACTGGCCAGAGCCCATTGCCCCCTTCTGGTCTCAGTCCCCAGGTTTTGTTTTGGGGAGCAGCCCCATCCCTACTCTCAATGATTTGGGTGGAGCTGTGTCCGCTGTCTGGCCCCAGGGGTGTTTCTGTAGCAGGCCTGGTCCATTCGTGTCCTCCATCCCTGGCCACAGTGATTAGTCTAGGCATCAGCCCTGACTCCAGCTGGCCTGAGAGTTGCCCAAGGCTAGCAGGAAAGAGCTGCCCTCTTCTGCCTGGGTTGCTGAGCAGACAGGAGCTTTGGGCAGGTGGTGGCTGTCTTGCCTTCACAAGGGGAAAGCCTGCCTAACAAGGAAGCAACACTTGAGGGAAGCAAAGCTGAGAGATTCAGAGTAGATGTCATTTGAGCCCCTACATTCAGTCTCGACTGAAGCCAGGACTATTTTCTGAACATTTCAGTGCTATGAGGCACTCAATTACCTTTTTTGCTTCAACCAGGTTGTCAATTTCCTGTCTCTTATAACCAAAGAAGTCCTGATGGATATTGACAGATACAGACTTGGTCTATCATTTGTCTTTGGGATGCTGACCTGTCTGGCAATTGAATGACTACAGATACTTAAGAAAGGTCATAAAACCACTGACAGTTTAGGATCCCATAAGGGACCCTGGATAAGTTGGCCTTAGATGGCCTTTCAGATTCTGAGAATCTGTTCTGGACTCATCTGTGAATGCTGCTTCTCCTCTTTCTAAAACAGCTGGTCCCCTTTGCAAAGCTCCCTTCCCTTTGGGAGCATCTCACATTCTACCCTGGGCCAGAGCTCCTGATGCCACCTCCTGTCTCCCCTATTAGATCATGACCATTTTGAGTAAATGTGATGGTAAGTTTTGCTTCTCAGCTCAATTAGTGTTATGAAAAGGAAGGGAGGGAGGAAAGAAGAGAAAGGAAAAAAAGCAGAAGGAAAAGGAAGGCAAGAAATTTACTTTTTATGGTATTTTAAGCGCTTAATTGTGATGCTTCATCCAGTCTCAATCAAATTCTTGATTCATAATTCCTCCCTGTTGTGTTTGCTTCCTTTAAAATTCAAAATGCTCATCATTTTTTAAAAATAAAGTCTATGGATGATAGTGTTATTTAGCAAAGACGGCTTGTATTGGAAGGTTTCATTCTAAACTCCAGTTCCACCCTCTCTTGACTTGTTCTTCTTACTTACCTCTCTATTTTCTGGTGATTTTGTTAATTTCCTTAATAAACCTTCTTTATCAATGAAGTGATCAGACCCACAGGTACTTGAATCATAATGGTATATCTAGATAATTGCAGAGGATCCTTCCAGAAGTTTTCGACAAGGGACACTATTGTCTTGTCTTACTTTCCTAAGGAAAATCAGATAATGAGATAATCCTCCCCAGCAAGTCACAGAAGGAAATAATCTGCCTATGATGAGGCTTCTCTGTTTTCTTTACCTGAGACTCGCCAAAAACAAAAATTAAATATATACATATATATATGTGTGTGTGTATATATATATATATATATATATATATATATATATATACACACCCTAAACACCTTCTACCTTTCATTGCCTGGAAGGTTTTTCTGTCTAGACATTTCTTCAGCAGTTACAATGGTGCTGAGTGTAATTGTGGCAGGGCCAGCTGGCCCAGACATCCTTAAAGGGGCCTCTGCATTGCAATGTATTTAAAATAGTCGTCACTGCCTCAAGTGGATGAGATTTCTGAGAGAGTAATGCTGTTTGCTCATGCATCCAAGCATTTGTATTTAAATGCTTATTGAGAACCCAAGGTGTACAGCACTCCATTAAACCCTGCGGGAGAAGATGCCAAACACAGGGCCCCATCCTTGCTCTCCAGGAGTTTATCATCTAATTAGAGAGACAGGACACAGTGCACACACAAACTCTCTTTTCGGTTGAGGACCTGAAATCCGAGCGTCTCAACCCTGGCCAATTAACGTCAGCTAAAGAGATTTAGAAACAATATTGGATGTCTGAGCCTCACCCCAGACAATTACATGAGAAATGTCTGAATAGATCCCATGCGTTAGTTTTTTAACTGCTCTGCCCCATGCAATTCTAAGCTGCAATCAGATGTGAGAAATGTTGGCCTAAATCCCACCTTTCCTTAAAGATAGGGATCAGTTTGCTCTCCCTGATTTCCCCAATCAGAAGGAATATTACTGATTGATTTTCAAAGGTCCCAGTGCTTCCATCAAAGAAACACACGGGAAACCTCAAACCAAGCCCTTGTCCCCCGACATCTCAAGGGGGAGGAGAACACAGCAGGAAAGTCAGTACCCTGCAGCCCCAGCCCACACCTGGAAGGTTTCTTTACTTGGTGTTGATTAAAGGCAAGGTCCCATCAGCCAGGCTCTGGTGATGCCAGAGAATTTAAAAGGCCACAGTCAACCCAAACACAGTTCAACTCTGAGACCAGCCATATTTCTTGGCAGCCCCTTGGCTTACTGCAAAGTACCTATGTTCGTAAATTTGGGGTCCAGTGGTTATCTGACCCCAAATGAGACAGATGTTTCACTTCATAAGACTGGAATCTTCTGGAAGCAACAGAGGTTGGCTTAGATTTTCTCCTCTTAGGCCTCCAAATTTGAACCATATTCCTGTCCAATGCAGGTGCAGTGTCCCAGCTAATGAGGCAAATTGGACCCTGCATCCCGAACAGACATTCTTAGGCACTGACGATGGCTGCCTGGCTGGGAGATGCAGCTTAGTCTTGATTAAAGTTGTCTTTTATTTCCCTTTGTCTGAGTGAGCCCATCCAGTCAGCACTAATCCGTTTGTCCAAAGGATTCTAACTTAATCGCCAGCACTTGCGGCCAAAGCCTCTGATGCTCTGACCCATCTCTGTAATTGTCTTGACCAATATATCTGCCTCCGCTCACTGATGGCTCAGGCCAGGCTCCAAGTTGTACCTCAGAATGTGATTAATCAAGAACATCAGAGGAGGGGAGATGCAGACTTGAAACTTTTTATATGCTGGGGGAAAGAAGCCAGACTTTGAGCAAAGGAGACGTCAGCTTCCAAATAAGGTTCCTAAGTGTGCATGCCGATGCATTGCTCAGTAGTCGCCGGGTTTTCAGTCTCCAGAAGCTTACTCAGGACTTATTGCTGCAGAGGTAACAGAAGCTTTCTCACCAATAGAAAAGACCGGTCCTCAGGCCCACATGGATACCCAGTTTCAGAGCAGTGCAGACCTTCCAGAAAGAACTTTGGCACCAGAAGTTCTTCTCCCTGGGTCTCAAGCTGTGTTTTCTGGGAAGCAGTGACACCCGGTACTCTAATCCCTCAACTGCCTCCCAGGCCCTGGGTCTGGGTGAGATCAGACCACATGACCCCCTTCTGCTCTCAGCGCTTCTGCCCGGTATCTCCAAGGGTTATCATTTTAAATGCCGCCTCAAGAACTCCTCTAGTCTCTGCTGCTGATTAAGCCCACCCTTCTTTCTACGTGCAGCCTCTGCACGCAGTAGCCCCTCAGAGGTGTAGCAGCCTGCTGTTGGTATGAGTTACCCCGAGGGACCCTGGAGACGGATCTTTCCAATGGATGCTCCTATCTCTGACCCCATGCTGTCCCCACCTTCGGCTCCAGAGAGGCATGTAGGGGGGTCTTTGGAGAGCCCCAGGGCACAGTGGCCAGGGTTCACCTCAGCCACATTGCCGTGTCCATCGGCACCACACTGCAGAACAAGGAGCATGTGATCGAGGCCCACATGGGGGTCAACTTCAAGTTCCCTGACTGCCAGGCAGTCCACATCTCCAAGAAGTGGGGCTTTACCAGGTTTAACGCAGATGAATTTGAAGACATGGCTGAGAAACACCTCATCCTGATGGCTGTGGCGTTAAGTCCACCCCCAGTTGCAGCCCCTGGACAAGTGGCGGGCCCTGCTATCGTAAGTGCTCCCATTGCACCGCCCCCTCCTTACTCATGCCCACTGAGAAATCCCACTCCTCGTAAAACAAACAAACAAAAAATCCAAAGAGACTGAGAGAGAGAGCTCTTCTAGTCGATTTTGCCTTCTGGTGCCATTTTGGGTTTTTAGTTTTGTTTCAGACACAGGGCCCCACTCTGTCGCCCAGGCTGGAGTGTAGTGGTGCCGTTTCAGTTCATTGCAACCTCCATCTCCCGGGTTTAAGCGATTCTTCTGCCTCAGCCTCCCAAGTAGCTGGATTACAGGTCTGCGCCACCATGCTTAGCTAATTTTTGTAATTTTTGTAGAGACGGGGTTTCACCATGTTGCCTAAGCTGGTCTCAAACCCCTGGCCTCAAGTGATCCATCGGCCTCCGCCTCCCCAAGTGCCGGATTACAGGCGTGAGAGCCACAGCACCCGACCGTGGCGCCATTTTGAACAAGCTTGGGAGGGGTTTGAAAACGCCTTTCTTGAACCTGTCCTTGCAGAGGGTGTTGCCACTGACATCGCAGCAACAGGAGGTGGGAGCTGCTTTTCTGAGAGAGGCAGGGAGTTTTGCTCATAAAGTCACCAGCAACACTAGTTGCATTCTAATCACTCATTCCACCACGTTCACTTAGTTTCTATAATACTACAGGTTAGTTTTCACTTCAGTGGGTGCTGAACTGTTTGCCCTAAAGGATGCAAAGCTGAGTAAGAAGTATCCCACTGCAGGGAGCTTCTGCTCTAAGGAGCGCAGGGAGGGCAATGATGCTGAGGATTCCTGGGCTTGGGTATCAACGGCAAGTGAGGTGATATTGACATCAAGACCTCATCTCAAATGAAATCTCATTGCTTCTTTTAGATCAGTCATGAAAGGAGCAATTCCTCATCCCAATGCAGTCTCAGAATGAGGAAAGTGATTTTTTTTTTTTAATCATTCTTATCCCAGGTTGTCTCAGAGGGCAACCCCCTCATTCATCCTCTTCCTGCCAACTTCCTCTGGTCTTGTGTCTCATCACCTTTGTGGTGACTGATGTGGGTTTCTTTGTGTGTCTCCTCGTGTGTCCTATTCACAGCCATAACATTTTCCTTCTTTAAGAGGAAGAGTCATGCCTGTAATCCCAGCACCTTGGAAGGCCGAGGCGGGCAGATCATGAGATCAGGAGATGGAGACCATCCTGGCTAACACGGTGAAACTCCATCTCTACTAAAAATACGAAAAACAAAATTAGCTACTCGGGAGGCTGAGGCAGGAGAATGGTGTGAACCTGGGAGGCGGAGCTTGCAGTGAGCTGAGATCGTGCCCCTGCACTCCAGCCTGGGCGACAGAGCGAGACTCTGTCTAAAAAAAAAAAAAAGAAAGAAAGAAAGAAAAAAGAAAGAAAGAAAGAAAAAGAGGAAGAGAAGCTTAGGAGTTCTACCTAAGAGTGTGCTCCCTCAGGTGAGTGTTCCTCCCATACTGCTGCTGTGTAAGGCAGAGTAAGGCAAAACCCAAACAAATTGGCAGATTTAGCACCTTTTCCCAGCCCTCAAAATGTTTTATTTAGAAGAAAGATTAATTAAATACAAAAAGGCAGAAGATGTTCTTACACTAAACTTTCCAGGGAAGTCCCTCAATTCTCTCCTTTATCTTCACCCATGGAAAGTCAGTCAAAGAGAGATCATCTTCAACCCAGCCTTCTGTCCTCGTGAGTCCCTGCATCTTTTGTCTTCAATCTGTTTTCCAGGGGAAGGTTTTGTTTGGCTACCCTCAATCTCATGTCCGAATTTTCCCATTTCAGTGCTTCTTCCTTTCCTCAGTCAGCCTTTTTGGACAAAGCTCTTAAAGAAGGTACTTAACCTTGACTGCATCCTAGACGCACCCCAGGAGCGTTAAGTACTGATGCCTGGGTCCCACTCCCAGGATTCTGACTCCATTGTTTGGGGTGGACTTGGGAATTGCATGGTTAAAGCTTCCCTGGCGATTCTGATCGGCAGGGAGGCTGAGCACCCGTTAGAGGGCTGTGACTGGTTTCCTTCTGCAGGCTTTCATGTTCTATGCTCTCCATAGTCATTATTGCACCTTATTATAAAGAAAGAACTAAAGCCAGGGCAATAGGCTCATTCTAGAAGTTAAAACATTATAGCATCACAAGAATTGATCTCCCTGGTTTCAGGCCAGTACTACGGGACCTCTGGCTCCTGGCTCAAATTTTATCCTCAGTGTCACCAGGTCACAGAAGTACTGCCCATATTTCTGCGTACAGTTGTAAAAACATGACCACACTTTTGTATCCTAAAAAAGCCACACTATGGGGCTGTTACTCCCTGTGAGCCTTGGGCCTGTATGGCACTACAGCATGTCTTTTTCTGTTCCTTTGTCTCTACTTACCTCTGCCCCTCAGTTTTTCTACCTTTAAAAAAAAAGAAAAAACACCTTGACTGTATTATAAAATAGAATGAAAATACTTGAATTTTTTACATTTATTTATACAATTTTTTTTTCTTTGAGACAGAATCTTGCTCTGTTGCCCAGGCTGGAGTGCAGTGGCACCATCTCAGCTCACTGCAACCTCCACTTCCTGGGTTCAAGTAATTCTCTCTGCCTCAGCCTACCGAGTAGCTGGGATTATAGGTGTCTGCCATTATATCCAGCTAACTTTTTTGTATTTTTAATAGAGATAGGGTTTGGCCATGTTGGCCAGGCTGGTCTCGAACTCCTGATCTCAGGTGATCCACCTGCCTCAGCCTCCCAAAATGCTGGGATTACAGGTATGAGCCACTGCACCAGCCTCAACTATTTATACAACTTTTGATCCTCACTCTTTTAAAGATACATTTCTTTCTGAAAGAAAAATAAATGAATTGCTACTTAACCTGCCTCCAGTTTGTAAAGGCAGGATGAGGTGGAGAGAGCCCTGTACTAGGAGTAACCAAAAGACCTGAGTCTGTCTCAATCACTCACTCTCATGTACCCTGAGATGCAAGTCACTGATGCCCTCCCTCCCTTCTCTCAATTATAAATTGGAGAATAATGTCTTCATGGCTCATATTCACAGCCTATATCCACAGGTTAATATGAGAATCAAATAAGACAGTATCTGTGAATATTTTTTGAGAAAAAAAATGTAAGCTAGGATTCCTTTTAATTGGTCACATTGTGAATTTGAATCTTTCTACAAAGAAATTATCCATGCTCATTCTTCAAGCTATCATTTTGATTTCTTTGGAAACCTTGCTTGCAGTCATGTGATCAGAGCTGTTGCTGGTCTACAGACGACTTTTCTTTTTCTAGGAAGGATGTTCTGTAGTCTGTCTGCTGCTTTCTGGAAGTTTCATTTCAGAAGGAAGCCCTGGTGAGGTTCCATCTCGACATCTGCAAGTCATATCCACAGGGAAAATGTGACTCACTTGAGTGACTGTCTTAAGTTTTCATGGATATTATTCAGGGAGTAGGTGTTGTCTTTGGGCCAAATCATGAAATGGCCCAAAGACAACACCTACTCTCTGATTTCACCACTTGAAATCATCATGACATCAGCCCTGTCACAGAAACTGACTATGCACCCACAGGAAGCAGAAAGAAGGGTGGGCGATGGGGCACAAGGTTACTCCAAGAAAGGCCACTGTCCTAGCGCTTCTGAAGTTTAGCGATAATGTAGTCAAAGAATGCAGCAGAGTGCCTGGCGTATGATAGGAAGGCAATAGAGGGTAGCCAACCTGCTACAGTGCTTTTATGAATAACCCCATACAAAATACAACAGCTGAGATGACTCAACCCCTTGCAGAATGAGAAGAGACACAAACAAACCATAGTTTCAGCTGCATGGATGGTAAGTGCATGACATACTTGCTCTCCACCTCCTTTCTTGGCTGTATCTGACACCACTAAAATTGATTATTGCATAGTTTGCTGATGACCCTGCATGTGACTCCAGAATCCTTCTTGACCCAGCTTGAACAAATTGATACCAGTCAAGCTAAAATGCCAATTGTTGTAAAACTGTTGAGCATTCCGGTATAAAGATTTCAGTAACCTAATCAATGCATGCATGGCACTTGGTCAGGCACTCAAACCACATCATTATAGTTGACATTTTCCTCTTCTTAGTCTTTGTCATCAATATCATCATCATACATGTCATCACAGTGCAAATTTAAGCTATTTTTATTGAAAGGCCTTTAGTTTTTATTTAGGACTCCACCAGAGTTGTAGAGGGCTTTCATTCCATACTTTTATATTTTAGCCTCAGTGACTAAACCTATTTCCTAATGGTTTCAGCATAATCTTTTCTTTTATTGTCCTTCCAATCATAAAAGAACATGTTTCAAAAAAAGAAAAAATGCTACGTGCATTGCCCCTTTTGGTATAGGGTTTTCTCTCCTTTATAATAATAGAGTGATCCTACAAATCCAGTTCAGAATTGTAATGAATTATTGAATCCATAAGAATAGACTACTGACATTGATGTAGACTTTAGGGGAAAACATCTGGCAGGCAGAAGTTCTGCAATACATTGCAAAGGATCTTAGCCAAAAAGAAAAGTTAAAGGGAAGTACCTGCAAGGAGGGCAACAGTCCATACTGAAGGTGGAACATATGCAATAGCAAAAACAGTCCATGATCTTTTGATTTCTCCTGGGCCTCTTTGTGCAGTAGCTTGGAAAGCAGCCTTTACCCAGGTTCAAGGTGCCTCCTCTTCTTGGTTTGGTGATCTCAGTTCTGGGAAGCTGGGCTGCTCCAGAGAGTCTGCTGAAAGTGTGCAGATGAGAAGAATAGGCTCTGAAAGGGCTTTCTGGCCCTCAAGAAACAGGACACTCGGCCCTACCTCCTGCAGTGCCAAGCTCTTCTAAGGCAGCTTAATGGGCCCTAGATAGTGCAACCATCAGAGCTGGTGGGCCAGAAACATGACCACCTGCCCTCCTGAAGAAGATTCATGGGAATCTTTCCATGACAGGCTGAGGAAGACATCCCACCCTTGACTCATACCAAGGCCTCTCTAGTGAACCAGTCAGAAACAACTGTGTTGTTAAGGCCTGTGTAGAAGACAGATATAAGACAAAGTGAAACTGCAACGAATAGGATAAAAATTCTAAATTTGAGTATAATAATAATAAATGAAAGATAAAAATCCTAAGTTTGATTATAAGTCATCACTTCCACTACCCCCAGAATTGAGTGCTAGAGAGAAATAATGGCCTCAGTCAATTAGAAAAACCCAAGAGGCCTCGATCCATTAGTAAACACAGGCTGCCATTTTGAAATGAGTGAACTCACCATGGACCACTCATCCACTTCCCACCAACAGCCAAGCTGACATGGAATCGAACCATCCAGGGTGCTAACCACATGTGTGGGCAATATGCGTACACATGGTAGGCAGCTCGGTCCAACATAAACCTGAAGGAACATGACAAGACTCAAACTCAGATGCACCTTTTAGCTCCCAGTCTCAGCAACTGCCATGGCCAGCAATGATTCCCAGGGCAGGGAGTCTCTAAAACCAGAAAAATCAGAGAGGCCAGACATTATCCCCGTTTCAAGAGTAGCATGTGATCAGCCAAGAAGCAGGTTGTGAGCAGACTCCCTCCTACTATTGAAGGTCCTTCCCCCAGCTATCTGAGAAACGGCCATGAATGGGGGACTTAAATACTCTACGCTTGCTCCCCAGAGCTGCCCACGTTGGGGTGTGGAACTCGGACTCTGACATCCTAGGCCAAGAGGCAATGGTGACTCCCAGCCCTGGCTTCAACAGGCTCTGTGTGATAGATGTGTTGGAAATCAAAGCAGAGGTGCAAGAAGAAAGGAACTGAAACAATCTTGTGACTGGGCCAAGGTCCTTACTTGTGTTTATGTTTTGGGTGTGGGAGGAGACATAGAGTACAGAAGGGAGGGACAAAGCTGAGGAGACAGGGTGGAAATGCAGTTGACATTTCTTCACTCCCCAGCAAGAAGAGTTTGGCTCTGTAGTTAGCTCTCCTTCCCCAAGTAAACAGTCAACACATCCCGACAGCCTGGGTCTGTACTTTCCTGAGTATAACAACCCCATTCCACACACAACACTGTTAGCCCGCGTGAGTCTCCTGAGTCCTCAGGAACACGGTGGTACTCCCAGAATGTGAAAACTGTTGTAAACTCCCACTCGAATGTTAAGGAAATATTTCCAAATATTAATGAAATGTTTGTCTCCCTGACCTGATTCCATGCTAATCCGAACAGACTTCCTAATCCTGATGCTCTTTGGTGTCACTTCCTGCCCACTGTGCCGCGTCCATTAGACAGTGAGGTTGCTGAGGGCAGAAGCTGCACCTTGCTGCTGCTGGGTCCCCAGGGTGTCGTTCAGGGCCAGGCCTACGCCATAGTTCATTAAATATTTCTAGAAAGGAAAAGAGGCATGGAATGACCGACTTGTGCACATTTGCCTGAGGCATCTCTGGTTTTAGCATTGAATGTCCTGTGTCCTGGGAAACCCCTCAGACTTGGCAACCCGAGACAATTGGTCACCTTGGCTGGAAGGAGGGAGGGAAGAGTGAAGTACATTAGTCCAAGCCCACCTGGGGCAGAACCCTGCATGCTCTGACTTGCTGGCGTAAGGAAGGGGCGGCTGAGTAGCAGGTGAGCTCATGGGGTCCCTAAGGAGATGCAGTGAGCCCATCCCTTTAAAGAAGCAGAGGCACCATGAGCCAGACTTTCATCCCATCATCACTGAGTCCTGAAAATAGAATTATTATATTCATTTGGGAAACATCTGTTGTGAACCTACCCTTTGTCGGGTTCTGTGCCAGATCCTGAGAGTACGGAAGAAGCAAGAACAGGTCTTCCTTCCAGGACTGCAGAGGAAGCGGGGCATGCTGGGGAAGTGTCCCGTGGGCTTCCTGTGTCATGCATGTGAGTAAAGATCTGCACGCACAGTTGATGGGCAAACTCATACGGGGCAGTTTGCCTGCTGGGCTGGCACACACGTGGTCTACCTTGGGAATCCTAAAGGACAAAGAGTTACAACCTCCACGACAGGCCTTTGCCGTGTATCCCCAGGTCTGTAGAACCCATGGTGACAGAGAGCTGTTGGTTTGTTTGTTTTTCAGCAACACATAGGCCTTCCCAGTGGGCTGTGGAAAGGATCACCAGGTCCCTGGCTTAAATTAGACCTGACATCATGGCCAGGCGGACATGAGGCTGCCAGGGACTGCTGGGGGCAGGCACCAGGATGAGGCCCAGGGAAGAGGAAGGATGCACGGTTTCCACTGCACTCAGGGCAGATGGAGCTAATCCCCCAGATATGAGCCCTGCCTGCTCCTTCTGTGGCCCTGTGTTTTTAATGGCCCAAGGGCCAGTGGCCAGGCAGCTGTCTCCCAGCCCAGAGACATGGCACAACCAGGGCTGTGCAACTGGACATGAGGCCAGTCCTGCCCTCTTTTTGCTTTACTCCTGACTTGCCACTCTCAGCAATAGGTCCTGGCCCCTCAGGAACTGTTTTGGTGACTTTCTATTAGGGCCCACAGAATAGAGACTCAGCAAATGTTGAGTGGAGTTGACCATTTAACTCTTGTTGGTCTCAGATCTATCCTTAGGTTCAACTTCCACAGATCTGACACTGTGTCCATTTGGCTCTTCATAGCCGCTGACTGATTTCCTTTTGTAAACTCCCACCCTACCCTTACACACTACAGTACATTTAGGAAATGTATTGTCTTATGGCAAAGAGAAATATCGTCTTCCTGAGTTGTGAAACAACTCAGAAACATTGTAGAAGGCATTTTGTTTTACAGATCAGAGGGAAACAGACATGGATTAAGTCTTCTCAGAATTAAGCTGAAATCACCAAGCCTATAAATAATGTCTCTCCCTCTCCTCTGACCTGTTTACAGAATTTGTCCTCCCGTTTTTTTCTCCCTCCTTCCCTTCCTTGTTTCAGGCCATGGCGTGTGCATATAACAGTGAAGCAGCACTTGTTTTCTGCCCTCTGAGAGCTCTCAAGTAATGGGGCTTGATTATTATCACAAGGCAAGGACTAGGAGCTCAGCTTCTTAATAAGCAGACTCACAGAGAAAGCCCTCCCTCAACCACCTGCCCCCTGTAGCTCATGTTAACAAATTATTTAAACATATTATGCTCCTTAGAGAGGGAAATAACTGGGAGGGCCTGAGGGAAGAAAGGAAAAAGTAATCAGGAAGGCTTCATGGAGGAAGTGATATTGAACTGAGATTTTGAAGAGTGAATAGGAGTACACAATGCCATTAAACTTTAACAAAAATTCTCAGTAACCCATGGTTAAAATAAAGCTAAATCCCTAAAATAAAGCTAAATCATAAAAACATGAAAAAGCAAGTTTATATCAGTGATTTAGCTTTTAGGATAAACAGAGGAATTCAGCATATATTTAATCCAGGTTAGGATACTTCCCTCCACTATGCAATTGGTCTTCCTGTCCAGACTTCTGCCCTTTGAGATGCCGTAAGATCTCATAGTCCCCATCTGTAACAGAGATGAGAAAGTGAAGTCATATTTTGTGGAAAGCTTTTCTAAATTAAGGGGTTAAGACAAAAAAGATTTTGGCTTCATTCACAGTTAACTAGAAACTTCCATTAACCATAATGACCCATTCCCCAAGCTGGCTGGCTAATGGAGGTCCTGCTGCATTCGTCTTTTCGTTTTGCTTCCTTCCTTTCCTTTGCTCCCAGGCTCTCTGTCAACTCTGGGTTCCTGTGCTCCTGTCTCTGCAGCAGCCTTTTCTTCTCTCCTCTTCCACCCTCTCAGTTGTCAGTGCTTGACTCAGCAGGGGCTGTGTGGGAATCGGCGGGGAGTGCATCAGGGAGTCAGGGCTCAGAAGGAGACTCATTGTGGATTTACCCTCACTTGATGGAGAACCCCCAGCTCCTGCTAGGCTGACCATTCCATGGAAGCTATTTTTGTGGGTGAGCCCCTAATCCTAGACTCTAGAGTATGAAAAGCAATGCACCTGGGGTGGATGGTCAGAGAGATTTCTGTTTCTCAGGGAGGAGGTTGGAGCTTTGACAAGACACAGCTGGTTGAGGGAGGGAGCTGGAAGATTCAGCCCTGGGGTGAGGAAGAAGAGGAGGAGGGCGCCTTTATGAAGCAGGTGGCTTCACTGTTTCTATAAATGAAAATGGCACGTTTTCACTGAACACTGATTATGAAAATGGTCTTTTATTAGGCAGCTGTACCAGCCCATAGGACAGCCCTTGAGGCTCTAGCTGGGGAACTTTCCCTGCAGTTCACAAACATGGTTGGCTGCACCTCGCTGCAGAGCCAAGAGTGTTTGTTATTTCTTTCTGCTCAAGGACTGCACAGGCCAGGAATGAGCGCCTGTGGGGGTAGAAGGACAGAAAGAGGCCAGGGCTTTACCTCAAACACTACCAGATTTAATTATCCCTGCCATTTGTGTTTTTATCTGGGAGTCCTTCATCCTCCTTTTGAAGAGACTGAAAAAGAGACCCAGTCTTCCGTCTAACGAGGTTGGGGAGGAAGGTGCTGGAATGAGGTTGGGCTTGCAAAGACACCGGTGGGTCTCCTCTCCTTGCAGCAGAGGTGAATGTAATTGGTCTCCCTTCTCTTTAATTAACAGAAAAATCCCTTCTGAAATGGTGAATGAATAGGGCAGGAGACTGAGGAGCACTTCACCCCTGAGCAAATTACCTGCCTTCCAGACTCCTTGCTTTTAGGAAGCTGAACCCCATGTCTCATGGCAGGTTAAGCAGTCCACTCCACTTGCCAAGGTCCCTGGAAACATGGTGGGCCAAGTTGTGGGGAAATCACAGGGAGAATCCAAACCTCACTGGTCAGGTCCCCACACAAAGCCAGGGGTTCCACTGTGGTTTCCCAAGGAGAGGTAAATAATAACAGCTAGTATTTATTGAGCACATACTATGTGCCAGGCTCGGTGTTATTCATTTAACACTGTGTTTTCTATTAACTAATTTAATTCTAACAATTCCATGATGTAGTTTTTATTTTCAGCTGAAGTCACCGAGACTTGCTGATGGAGACACAGCTTGAAAGCAGAAGCACCAGGATTCAAACCTGGGCCGGTGGGAAGCCTGAGGCTCTTACCCACCCTCCCTTCAGTGCTGCCTCCCTTCATGCTGCACTGCTCCCTTCCCAATGTCCCTGCTTCTCCTGCCCTCATTTCAACTGCTCTTCCATCTTCCCAGACTTTTCTACAGACGTGCGGCATTGCAGTACTGCTCTTGCTGCAAATGTCAGATTTCCTTGGTCAGATTTGCTTAGTGTGGGAATTTCTGCTGAGATATATCAGAGATGTTACGACTGCGAGAAATGCAGGCAGTTCTCTGCGATCCATCTGCCATGCAATGACAAGGGATGCTTAAAGGCTGTCTGGTAGAACTGCCTTCTTTAGAAACCTGAGGGCCGGGCGCAGAGGCTCACGCCTGTAATCCCAGCACTTTGGAAGGCCGAGGCAGGCAGATCACAAGGTTAGGAGATCGAGACCATCGAGGCCAACACGGTGAAACCCCGTCTCTACTAAAAATACAAAAAAAAAAAAAAAAAAAAAAAAAAATTAGCTGGGCGTGGCGGTGGGCGCCTGTAGTCCCAGTTACTCAGGAGGCTGAGGCAGGAGAATGGCGTGAACCCGGGAGGCGGAGCTTGCAGTAAGCCGAGATCGCGCCTCTGCCCTCCAGCCTGGGCGGCAGAGCGAGACTCTGTCTCGGGGGAAAAAAAAAAAAGCAAGAAAGAAAAAAAAGAAACCTGAAAGCACCAGGAGCCCATAAAAGGAGCCAAGACTACCCCTTCGAATCTAAGCCCCTCCGACAGTGCAGTGTCAAGAGGTGCATCATTCAAGAAGTCTCCTGCAGGGTGAAGTCCTCTCCAAAATGAGCACTATGTGAATTCATTTCAGCAAAGTGAGGAAAATTGATTTCTCAACATGAAAGGATAGCTTTGACAGTAGCCCTGGGGTGGGGGACAGGGGGAACTAACTAAAACACTAGGTCTTGGATACTTAATCAAATAAATCAACTTGGAGGCTCAACTGGATTCCCCAAGCAAAGAGTGCATGTGAAGCTTATAAAACTTTCCTTCTCCCCCTCAGAGGGACAGTAGCCTGGCAAAAACCTAAATGTTCCAGGAGCAGGACTCACAGGCATCTTGCGGTGCGTCCATTCCCCAGAGGGAGCAAAAGGCGAGCATGCTCACTTCCCAGATGGCTGGTTTGGGAAGACAGGGGCTGGCTGCTCCCCAAACCCTTCCCTAATCACCTGGCCTTGGCTTAGGGAGCTGGAGTGGAGGCTGCTCCTCTGAGAAATACATTTGCCCTTTGGTTACAAAACATCTCCAAATGATTGATGAACCAGTCTCAGGGAAGAAAGAAATGTCACCAGCACATGAAATACAGCCACCTTGAGAAAAAAGTATTTCACCCTTTCTGGAGGCCCTAAGCCACAGGGACATTCATTAGAACAGGAGTGAAAGAGGATCAGATTCAGTTGCAGTTGCAGGGATGTGAGGCAGGCTGACAAAGAAGTCATGGTCCCATGTAACAAGATGATAAATTTGCTCACAATAAACTGTGACATTTGTTTTCTCCTTTGGCTAAGTGCCCCTAGTACTGGATCCAGCCCGTAGCTGGGGCCATAACTCTTTCTCAGCAGATGGTGTCCACTGGCCTTAGGAATCTGGGTGGAGGCCCTCCAGACTGCAGGTGGAAATGTCGCAGGCCATGTTGACCTTGGGCACACTCTGGCTCGGGACAGAAGCCGGTTCAGAGTTAGCCTCTCTTGGGGAAGCTACCAGCTTTGTGACCACATATTATTTCACCTCTCCAGGGCTTTGATTCTTCTTGTATAAAAGGTAGGGATCAGACTAGGTATGTTTTTGTAAACTGAAAAGAAAATCCTAAGTGTCTCACTGACTGAACAAACCCCCTTGTGGCCAAGGGGGCTCTAGAAAAGCCTTAAAACTGAGTTCCTGGCCATGACGAGGCAGGGGGTCGGACATGCCTCATTATTCCCCCTCTCTTTTATGGTTTTATCACAACTGACCAGCGTTCAGGTTAAAATAGAGACCATAAGATTGACAGAACAGACTCTTTGTTACATAAGATACCATATTATACACAGGATCTAAGGCTATGCCAGGCAAGGGTTAAGTCACACATGCCTTAAAGAATAAACTGTGGGCCCAGTGGGTGGCTCATGCCTGTATTCCCAGCAATTTGGGAGGTCAAGGTGGAGGGATCACGTGAGGTCAGGAGTTCGAGACCAGCCTGGGCAACATGGCAAAATCCCATCTCTACAAAAAATAAAAAAATTAGCCATGCATGGTGGCACACACCTGTAGTCCCAGCGACTCAGGAGGCTGAGGTAGGAGGATCAATTGAGCCAGGGAGGTCAAGGCTGCAGTGAGCCATGATTGTGCCATTGCCCTCCAGTCTGGGTGACAGGGCAAGACGCTGTCGCAGAAAAAATAAAAAAGAATATGTTCTAACTGCCATGAGATTTTTTCCCCCACTCTAGCTGCTGAACAAGAACTGGACTCAAGATAAGCAAGATTAAAACAATTACAGCTTATCCAGCTCACAGACACTGACTAACTGATCCCCTGTTCTACCAGCCATATCGTATCTGTGATTGAATAAGAGACTGATTTCTGTAACTTTCTCCTGATAGGAAGACCACCAAACATGGACTGGTCCCAGCTGGCTTACAGAGGCTGTGCACTTGAGTGCCATCATGTCCTAAAAAGACCTTTTGACATATAGGGCCTAGCTGTAATACATTTCAATGTTCAGTCTCCATCCCAAGGTGAACATGGGTCATATGTTATATACATATTTTTTCAATACGCCCGTGTCAGGACTACCTTCATGAGTATACATAGCACTTCCTGCAACCTGTTGAATATGTATGTTTAGCCAACTGGGTTGGCATAAAGCTCCTACCCCAACTTCTCTTCCTTCCAAGTGCCCGTCTCTCTGGTCTTGGCTGGAGGCTGTGCTTCCCAGTCTGTGAGATGGCTACCTTGCGGACTATAACACCTTATAAAAAATAAAGTCTGCTTTCCTTTTCTTTTTTTTTTTTTTTAATTTTTTAAGGTTGGGGGAGGGTCTCACTATATTTCCCAGGCTGCTTTTGAACTCCTGGGCTGAAGCAATCTGCCCACCCCAGCCTCCCAAAGTGCTGGGTTTACAGGTGTAAGCCACCATGCCTGGCCTCCTCTCCTATTCTAAATTTATAAATGGTGTGTGTGTGTTTTTAAGTTAATGTTTTCAAATTTGTATTAGCAATAGAATACATTCTGTAGACAAGGCCCCCAATAACAGATAAAACAAATATAAGTGGAGCTTCTTCAAGGTTAGCATGACGTAATGGGAAGGAGTTTCAGAATTCGAATTCCAGCTCTGCCACTTATGAGGTGTGTGACCTTGGACAAGCTACTTATCCTCTGAGCCTTAGCTTTCTCATTCATAAAATAGAGATTGTAATAAAACCTGTGTTTTATTACACAGGCCAGGCGCGGTGGCTCAAGCCTGTAATCCCCACACTTTGGGAGGCCAAGGCGGGCGGATCACGAGGTCAGGAGATCGAGACCATCCTAGCTAATATGGTGAAACCTCGTCTCTACTAAAAATACAAAAAAATTAGCCGGGCGTGGTGGCGGGCGCCTGTAGTCCCAGCCACTCGGGAGGCTGAGGCAGGAGAATGGTGTGAACCCGGGAGGCGGAGCTTGCAGTGAGCCGAGATCGAGCCACTGCACTCCAGCCTGGGCAACAGAGCAAGACTCCGTCTCAAAAAAAAAAAAAGAAAAGAAAAAAACCTACTTCATAGGGTTACAGTAAGGATTAATGAGATAATGAATGTATAGTGCCTAGTACAGAAGGGTTTGGTGAGCATTTGCTACCATGATTCACCATTATCAGGTTGCAGCAGGGGTGGGGGCCTTGAGTTTCGCACACTCATCCTTCCTTCCCACTTTTTTGCCACACCTGTAGTGTTGAAGAATCCTTGAGAGACCTCAGGGCTCTGTGGGGTGCAGCTTGAGAACCACTGGGTAAAGGAGTATTTCCTAGACTTTCCTTGGGTCAGAGTCACTGAGTAGCTTGTTAAATACCCCCACAACCAAGCTCAGGCCCCGGGGCTCTGTGCTTAACAAGCACATCAAGTGTTTCCTATCTTCAGGCACTTTGTGGGGACCTAGGAAGATGAGCCTAAAAGTCCCTCAGGTCTGATAGACCCAGATTTCATCTCTGCCTCAAGCAGGGGCAGGACCCATTCCCAGATGATCCCTGTAGCCTCGAGGCCACCTGGACCAGGCTGGTGGGGAAATGGCCTGTGCCTCCGAGGTGCCTGCCGGGCGGCTGGAACAGCTTGGGCCTGCCCTCTCACTGACCCCCTGGACTCTGGATCCTGGCCTCTGAGGCCATCCTCTCAGCCTCAGCTGACTTTCCTGGCCCTCAGCAGGTGGCTGCCCGGAACTAAGGGTCCTGCTTCGCCTCCCTCTGGCCTGCCCGTGTCTGTGATTGCCAGCATCCTGGTGGGGCAATTTCACGGGAAGATGGGATCAGTACGTTAGAGTAAGAAATCTAAAGAGATGCTATTTTCTGCCTAATCTGTTTCTCCCCATGGGTCAATTTGGCTGCACTTTTATTTTGAAATAAAAGAACCTAGGAACAAATGAGCAAACACCTTATTATTAAGAACCATTTGCAGAAACTCCCGTGGAGCAGCTCCAAGGTCAAAGCTATCTGTTCTGCCTCATACACAAAACAGCCGACAGGCAGGCAGAATAGGAAATCATAGAATCATAAAAATTTGGGCAAACCATAGTACCTTCTTTTCAACTGAATATAAAAGTAAGAGTTCTCTGCAATGCAGAGACAATCTTCAAACTCAGAACATTTGTGTGTGTTTAACAGAAACAACAATGATCACGTTGAGTTGGCTGGGGCGGTCAGGAAAAATCAACAGCAGCCCTGAGACTCATTCTTGGCTCTTTCCTTCTCTTTGATCCCAGATTTTCATTTTTCAAAAAGTGCCATCTGTTCTTCCTGTAACTTTCATGTTGGAGAAAAATAATTTCAATTCTTGAAATTGTGTGTTTTCTCCTTCTTTCCCCCTGCCTGATCCCTCTGTCTGTGCAGATGAGGGAGGGATTCAAGAGGTGAGTTTCTATTAATAAGCCTGTGTGACTAACTCCCACCAGGAGAGGATGGGCCTGTGATGCTGGGCTATTAAGCAAAGTTATAAGTAAGATATACCATGGGATTTGCTATAGGTTGCCAAGAGACCTCTCTGTGGTGATGGAAATGCTCTCTATCTCTGTGGCCCAATACTGTAGCCATGGGTGATTACTGAGCAATTGAAATGCAGCTAGTGCAGCTGAAGAACTATGTTTTTAGATGTATTTCATTTTAATTAATTTAAATTTAAATGTAAGCAACCAAATATCTAAATAGGTGTCACAGTTTAGGGGATTAATTGTGCATGTGTGTGTGTGTGCACGCTCTCTTGCGCACCTGCACACACACACTAGGGGAGGCTTCAGGGGAGATGAGCAGCAGGCTCAAGGATCCTACAGCAGCAGGCTCTGACCCTCTCCCTCCTCTACTGGTCTTCACTTGGTCCATGGTCCTTCCACAAACCACCACCAATTGCCCAAACCCCTCATGAAGCAGTTTCTTCCAGCATATGGCCACAAAGCTTTTTTTTTTCCTTAATGAATGTAGCTTCCATGTACTCTTGTTATGTGGGCTCTCCTGATCTAACTACAGTCTTCAAGCCTACTAGCTTAAAAAAATTAGCTTCATCTAAGAGGCTAACTCCAATCCAAACCATTAAGCATTTTGTTGAGAAGGAATGGGAGGTCAAGAGTCAGCCCAGAGAGAAAGAGTGCTATAATCCATTAGTAATGTCTGCTGTGGCTGCAGGCAAGGGCAAGGGCAAGGGTGAATAACTGCCAACCCCACAGTCAATCCTTGCTGTAGCTTTGCTTCACAAGCTAGTGAACTAATTAGCTTCATTTATCCAGTCTATTCTGTATAGGGACTGCTGGGCCTACATGTTTGGATTTATTTTACGCACGTAGCCTCTGATTTTCTTTCTCTTTTTCCCTGAGTGTCTTCCCACCTAGGCAATCCTTCGCCATACCCCACCCCCAGTATCTGTGACATTTTTAAGTCTCTTGGCAAGATACCACTAAGGTATGTAAGTAATTCATGTAAGGTTTAATCTTTTGTTAAAGAAAGTGTAAACAAGGCCAGGGAGATGTAATTCGGGAAATGGAAATCAACTCTCCCACGAATTTACCACTCTGGGCTGAAAGAACTCAAAGCAATCAACTCCTGGTTTTCCCCAACTCAGCATCATCTATGACTTTACACCTTTCAAAAGTGCTTGGTCATCATCTCATTGGATACTCATTGCTGACATAAAAAGGGCAAGTCACGTTTTCTAGATGAAGAAACAAAGGCTCAGGATGGACAAATGCTTCACTCTTAGTCACAGCGTCAATTTTATGTTTGGAGGAAGACTCCCAGATGGGATCCAGCACTAGGGATCATGCCTGGTTGACTGACAGAGGCCCTGCTAGGAGATGACCTGAATGAGGATCATTTTTGTTGAAAGGATGGGGAGAGGATACATTCCTCTTGGAGGACAGCATGGTGTCTGTGTCATGTGTTAGCCCTGGAGCTGACTCCATGGCTCTGTGTCCAAAACTTAGGGAGGAAATGGCTCCAGGAAGAAACTCAGAAAAGGGCTCAGCACACTGTTTCTGAGTGCAGGTAATGAAATGTGTCCACGGTGCTGGAAGTGGGTGTTCTTCCCAGATTTGTGTGGAACTGAAGGAGCTTGTTTGCCCCGTCCACCATGTGAGTACTCAGCAGGAAGGCATCATCTATGAAGCAGAGAGTGAGCCCTCACCAGACACTGAATCTGTTAGCACTTGGATCTTGAACTTCCCAGCCTCCAGAACTGTGAGCAGTAAATTTCTGTGGTTTGTAAATTATCCAGTCTCAGGTATTTTGTTAAAGCAGCCTGAATGAACTAAGACACACAATAATAAACAGAAACATGAAAGTCAGAGATTAATTTTAAAATGTCATCCAAGCTCTTCCAAGAGGATCCTACCTGCTGCCGCTGAGGCTGTGTAATCAGACCTGCAGCATGGTCTGAGGCAGAAGGATGCAAGTTAAGGAGTAGCTATAAAGCACAGCACTTCTATAGAATCCCCACTTGCTTGCGGTAATGATATCTTCTCAAAGAAAAACAAAAACAAACAAACAAACCTGGATGCCTTAGTAGTGGGCCAAAGAGAGATCCTAGAGGAACAAGCATCCACAAACTATATTGTTTGGCTATCAGACTGATGAAAAGTAGGTCACAGTAATGAACACCAGCCTGCACTCAGCTCGTGGCCCTCTGTGCCCAGCTGAGGCCAGGAAGTCTGTCTTCATTGCTTCCAGGGAAGCTTGCCAGGCTCCCAACACAGGATACTCAACAAATACTTGTTAGCTGATTACCTAATTTTAAAGTTTCACGCATTTACATTTTTCAAGGCAATTTGGCAAAGGAAATCAAGTAACTATTTTTGGTTTCTCTTTAGGTTACACTTTATTCTGCACAATTTTGAGCCAATACAGTAAGAATATATAATTACTTATGGGATAGTTTTAGCAACTTTGCAGAAGATGAACTTCCTGCCACTGGTATTCAGGTTCTGATGCAGAAGACACAAAAAGAAGGCGTTTGAAGTGAACGGTTCACAGTTCTAGACAGTGTACCCTCAATCCATGTTTGATTTTCTCTCCACCCATTTCCATGTCTTCTCCTTTTTCCTGTGGGGAGGCGGGGCCCAGCAGGATCTAAGACAGTTTCCCCTGACTCATGGCTGCAGCAGCTCTGAAAAATTATTTTCCTTCTGCACCTCCATGAATGGAGGAGCGAGGAGAATTACCATCAGAGTCAGACCAAGGCGTGAGCCTCTGTGGACGATGTCTAGGACAAGGAGGGGGAGAGGAGCTCTTGATTTCCCGCCTCTTGACTCTTCACCCCACAAAATAAATGACCCCCCATTGACCTGGAGGCAACTCCCCAGGAGAAGCAGGAGTGCCTGGGACCTGCACGCCGTTGGAAGGTGTTGCCTGCTGCTTGGTCCTCAGCCTGTTGGTCTTTTACCCTCTCTCCAAATTTAAAAACTCTTCACTTTCACTTTATCTTGGATTTTTTTCCTTTTATTTTATAGTGTTTACAATTCTTACGATATTGTTAGCTTCACTTACTAACATGTTTTTAACTTTCGCCTCAACGGCTCTTGGTTTTTATTTTAATCATGTATAGCTTCATTTTTAGGTTTTTAATCTTTATTGGAGTCCAGCCATTTATCTTATTTTAAATTTCATCTAGTTGTATCTTGTCTTAAAAAAAAAAAACCTCAATGTTCTTTCATTGGGATTTTAACACTTCTTCCAACTTCATAGATTAAAAATTTCTTAAATTTTACTTTTTGAACTTGAGGCCTTTTATTTCTGTCATTTTAAAAAACAAACTTATTTTTAGGTTTTTTTCTTCCTTTTTTATATTGAAATATTAAACAAACTTGCTTATGTTAAAGCTTATTTTTAAATGTCTTTTCTTGTTTAAAATGTTTGGCTTTCAGCCCATCTTAACTTCTTAGTTTTCTTTGATTATAGGATTTAAATCTTCCTTATTACCTTTGAGTTCTTCTTTTTTTTTTTTTTTTTTTTTATGTTCCATGATGTCTCTTTCAAATGGTGGGCAGAAGGTACAGCCTCTGCAGTGTCGATAGTGGGGAAGCCCCAACACAGAAGGCCACTTTCCCTACAGCTGACTCTGCAGGCTCCCCTCATTCTCCTAACACAGCAACCAACCCAGTTCAGGGGACTTGACCAAGTTCCTCTCCCCGCTGGCTGGAGAGACCCTCAGGTTATTCCCCCACCCTGCCCCCAGGCAGAAAGTCTCATTGTACAGATGGAACCTCAGGAAAAATAAGCCCATGGGCCCCCTTTCTGCCTCTCCTGTGAGGATCTATGGGGCATGGGATTGTGTCTGACTCAACTTCCCCAATCTTCTCTGCTCTGCCAGGGTTGAATAAAATGACTGGGTCAACTCTCAGAGCCCTACTGGACTGATAAGATGTTGACCCTTGGAGAGTTCCCTCCAAATCTCCTTTGAGTCCCTTTGAAGGAAAGCTCCAGGGAAGGCTGTAGTCTCTCTGAGGGGGAATGCCCTCAGAGAGGGCAATCTGCCTGATTTGCAGAATCTGCCCCACGATTGCAAATCAAACACTCTGCTCTCCTGCCCTATTTCAAGAAAGAGTCTCTTCCTTAGACCCTGAGACCTTAGAGACTGGCCATTCAAACTGCCCTTCTCTCCTGTCTAAATCCACTGTCCTGGCAGTGACCCTTGGGAATTCTCCTTGGGCTCTTTTACCAGTGAGCCCTACCCTAGTGCATTACCTGGCTGGGAAATCCTATAAGCCCCCTTAATTCTAGACACTGCTTAAACATAAACTGCCATAGCTTGAAGGAGCTTAGCCCATCTGTGAGCCATCTAACCCAGAATAGTCCAACCAAATTCTACTCTAAAACACTTGACCTGAAGCTCCCAAGAGGATCTCTACCCCAGTGGAGAAGCAGGTAAACAATAAGTTGTGATTTGGGCATATTAAGCCCCTGGAATTTTCTACTTAACCTGGGTAGAAGTCACCCTGCTGAGAGATGTCCTCAGGATCCATTTTGTTTTGGTACATTATTCTCTGGAGAGCCAAGAGTTGAAAAGATTTTTTTCTCTACTAAAACACCCAGGTTTGCATTTGCGACGGTCCAATCTGCTTCTGCCCATGGTTCTGAGGAGCGAGATCATGGTGCTCCTCCCCAGCAGAGTCCCCTGCCTATACCCAAGGACTGAGCAGATGGGTCGGAATGGGAACGGGTTCCGTGGAACCACTGCCATAAGCAGCTCTCAACAGAAATGAGATCTTGTCTTTCCTCCAGCACTTAGTGCTGCCTGTTCCAGAGTAACTGCTGCTTAAGATGTGCTGCGTGGCACCATCCAACCCAGGCCTGCACCTCCCCTTGCCGCCTCTGGAGGGCTCGTTGGAGACCAAAACACAGCCCAGCAACCACATCAGTGATGCTCCTTGGCCTCCAGAGGAAGCAGGTCCTTCCAATCCTGAACAGTGGGGTAGAGAGAGAGAGAAGGGGGTGCAGGGAGAGACAAAACCAGCATGCTCCAGGCATCCAGACAAATGCTGTGCCTGCCACTGCCTGGGCAGTGCTCGCTCCGTGGTGCCTCCTTGCCATGGGGAAGCCATGGGTATAGACAGAGGGGAGGCTGTCTGTGGGTGCTTCTTTGCCTGCTTTGGCTGTGGGATTGTCTCTCACCCAGGCAAAACCACTCTCCACATCAGCCAGCCTAGCCTAGCAGCGCACTGTATGGTACTGTGTTGGATCTGGTGGCAAAGCTTGGCGACGACAATGAGCATGTGTGTGCTTGACCCTGTCCTCTGTGCTTGTTCATTTTCTTCCAGGATGCTCTGGACTGAACTTGAAGGAGGGAAGGTTGACAAGGAGTGACAGGATAAACATGAAGATGGACAATCTTTGAATGTGTAAAAAGACTAGCCACCTTATAACAGAGCCCTATCATATTCAGAGCTGCCGACTGTGCTGAGAGACAATTCTCAGCACAATTGCCTAAGAGGATTCTCAGGCAATACCGATGAGAAGTGAAGCTGGATAACTTCTTTGAGGGACAATATGGACATAGGAAGCCAAGAGATTTAAAAAGGCTAATATGCTGAAGTGGAGGACCTGTTATTAAGGGGAAGAAATCATATTTGGAGCAATGATTTAGACACAAGGAAATTTATCTGCAATACTAAAACAAAGCAAAACAACAACTTAAATGCCAATGAGTAGAGATGAGTTCAGTGTATTCTAGTACATCCAGATGATGAGATATTTTGTAGTTATTATACATCAAGTCTTCACTACTTATTGGCACAGGAAGATGTGCTAGTATAATAGCTATCTTTTAAGAAAAAAATTAAATTTACCATATTTCTTTATTTCCAAGATACTAACAACTCAAAGAGGCACTGGATGCTTAACAAAAGTCTTTTAAGAAGAAATAATAATAGAACGTTAAACATGCATCAATCATAAAACCTGTCCTGATTTAAGAAATATGATAAAGTAAGAGATATGTGCCTTAGAATAGAAAAAATATAGTATATCTTACAATTTGTATTTTATTCTTTTACTTTTCGTGTATTTCCCAAATCTTTTCACAGTAAACATGATTGGGTTGGGGGAAATGCCTGGATTCAAGTCTGATGTTTCCTGCCTTGGGAAGGTAACATTGAGGTTTTTATAGGCCCCTGACTCACTCTGCCCTGGGAGGCTGAAAGAGTTACTAGTTTGGTGGTGTAGGAGAGACACTGGGATTGCCCAAATCCCTCCACTCCCCTTCCTCTAGGGAGTCAACCTACCAGCCAAGAGCAAGTCTTCTGGATGGTCCTAGCTCGTGGTAGTATTAGAGGGTAGGGCCCTGCCCTGTGGGAGATGGGGAGGATTGGAGGGGCTGTTGTTTAGGGGGTTAAATTCCATTCTGGAGTTCAATATTAAAAAGCCCCCTTGCCTGGAGATACAAACCTCATTCTGCAATATCAGCTTTATTAGGGAACTGGTCATATTTACTTTGCCAAATGCCTCCTTTTTGGTCTATTTCTCAGTACAAAACCCAGGCATAGAAGAAGATGCTATTTATTGAACTCCCTCAAAACTTTCAACAAATAGGTTGAATTTTATACTTAGAAAAAAACAGTTGTACAAAGAAGTAATCTAGTAAAGCATAGCCAGGCCCCTTGGGGAACGATGCTCCCAGCACAGTGAGCTCTGCATGGGCTCTGGGTAGGGGAGAGGGGCTGGGACATTCAGGACCCGTCTCTTTGGAGACCAGAGAACAAGCAGTAGCCCCTAGGCAGGGCTGTCCCCTCTCTCCTCTCTGTACTCCAGCCTCTCAGTTACAAGACACCGCTGCTTTTTTCTTCTCCTTGCAGCATCTCTTGGTTGCTAAGCAGATCCCTTGGGTAACTATGTGGGCGTAAAACCTTTGCAGAACTGCCAGGAATCTGCTTCACCCAATTGTCAAAGTGAAAAATGAAATCATTCCTCTCACCTGTCACTACTTTGCACAAAGCTTCCATTATTGAATGGTGATGGCCCAGAATGTTATTCTCACCTACTTGTGGGAATATAAATGAGTTTTGCATATTTTACCCCTGAGAGAGTAGGAGGGGAAGAAGGGGGTGTTGGGACCTCTCAAGCTCATACTCCTGTGAGTCAATGATTGGGAAGAAGCGGGTGGAACAAACCAGCAGTGCCCTCTGTCCTTGGCAAAATGGTGCCTCACTCAGGTAAAGACAGACCTTCTTTAGCACAAGCTTTCCTTAGGCTCAGGAGTGTCTGTGAAACCCTCTGATGCCAGCCTACTGAAGCAGAATCTTTGAGGGTGAAGCCAAGGAATTCTGCATTTTAAAGAAATTTCTTGGATGAGTCTTATACACTGGATAAGTCTCAATGCAAACTATATGCATTAAAGTTTGAAAACCACTGATTTCTCTAACATAAATTTGGATATAAATAAGTGCAATAAAATATTATAGGTGTTATGATAAGTGTGCAAGAAGGAGTGAGACATCATCATAGGGATGATCAGTTTTAACTGGGAGTATGAGGAAAATCTTTTTTTTAATTAAATATACAGATGGGGTCTCCCTATGTTGACCAGGTTGGTCTTGAACTCCTGACCTCAAGTGATCCTCCCATTTTGGCCACCCAAATTGCTGGGAGCCACTGGGCCCGGCCTGCTTTGAACCTCGAGCATTGAGGTGATGTTCTCTAAGTAGAGAAGGAAGGGGAGAAGGACATTCTAGGCAGAAGAGAACTGCTAGCAAAGACACAGAGATGAAGTGGCCTGATGAGCTAAGGTAAGAAGCAATCATTAGAGCTCGAATGTCTGTTAGGAGGGGAACTACTAGAGAGAAGGACAGAGAAGAGGACAGGGATGCTAAGGAGTTTCGAATCTATGCTGTGGTCAGTGAGTTGCTACCAAGAGTTTCAGCAAGAGAGTGATATGATTAGGTTGTATTTTAGAGAGGTCACTCTGAGGCATAGTGCAGAAGATGGATTGGAAGAGGGCAAGACAGGAGGCAGCAAGACCAGCTGAAGGCTCTCATAGCAGTCCAAGCTAGGCCCAGGCTAGAGATGAGGGTGGCAGGGTGAAGGCCCTTGTCTTCATTGGCCCTGATCCATTCTGCCTCTGGTATATAGCATTGAACTTGCATGTCACAACACTGTTCAACTAGCATATCTATTTTTTTAAAAATTAAAATGTATGGAACTTTTGATTAAGCACCAAACACGATGATCTTTCTTTCTTTTCTTTCTTGTCTTCCTTCCTTCCCTTTCTTTCTTCCTTCCTTTCCTTCCTTCCTTCTCTTTCTCTCTTTCCTTCCTTCCTTCCTTCTCTCTCTCTCCCTCCCTTCTTTCTCTCTCTCCCTCCTTTCTTTCTTCTCTTTCTTTCTTTTTCTTTCTTTCTTTCTCTCTCTCTCTCTTTCTTTCTTTCTTTCCTCCTTCCTTCCTTCCCTTCTTTCCTTCTTTCCTTCCCTTCTCCTTCCTTCCTTCTCCCTTCCCTTCCCTTCCCTTCCCTTCCCCTCCCCTCCCCTTCCCCTTCCCTCCCCTCCCCTCCCCTTCCCCTTCCCTCCCCTCTCCTCCCCTTCCCCTTCCCTCACCTCCCCTCCCCTCCCCTCCCCTCCCCTTCCCTTTCCCTCTAACCCAGGCTGGAGTGCAATGGTGTGATCACAGCTCACTGCAGCCTTGAACTTCTGGTCTCAAGCAATCTTCCCACCTTGGCCTCCCAAAGTGCTAGAATTACAGGTGTGAACCACCACTCAGGGCCATTATTTCTTTCAAAAGACTTTAAAACAACATTTAAAACAATCTCTGGCTGGGCCCAGTGGCTCACGCCTGTAATCCCAGCACTTTGGCAGGCTGAGACAGGTGGATCACTTGAGGTCAGGCGTTCGAGACCGGCCTGGCCAACATGGGGAAACCCTGTCTCCACCAAAAATACGAAATATTAGCTGGGTGTGGTGATGAACGCCTGTAATCCCAGTTACTCCGAAGGCTGAGGAAGGAGAAGTGCTTGAACCCAGGAGGCAGAGGTTGCAGTGAGCTGAGATCGCACCACTGTACTCCAGCCTGGGCGACAGAGCAAAGCTCCATCTCAAACAAAACAAAACAAAACAAACAAACAAAAAAAACCAATTTCAAGAAACGAGCTGTGGCCTGGGGCAAGATAATGAAACTGGTGCTTCTCAAACAGAGATCTGAGGATGCTAAGTGTTACATAAAACCACGAGATTTGTTAAAAGCGTATCTTCTAGGACTATACAATTTCTTTGAAGATTGGGGACATTATCTTTTTTTTAGTTCAAATACAAATATATTATACTTTGGTAGACTAGTCTGGACCCATGGCTCATTTTTCTCAGCTGTTGGCCATCCATAAAACACAGGGTGGGTTCTGCAATCTCTAAGGTCTTTTCATACCCCAATCTGCAATGACTTTTTTTTTCCTAAATAGCTAATATCCTCATCGTTTTTCTGTAGATTTTAGAGAGAGGTCATTTTTTCTATTTCTGTAAGGTCACCCTCCTTAATTCATATTCCTGCTGTTGGCGGCTTTTTGCCCAGTTCTCAGACCCTTTTAGCCCAAGGTGGGGCCTCTCGGCCTCTGCCCCTGCAGCTCTTGCTCAGCCAGCAGATTGCCCTGCCCTCCCTCCATCTACCTTCTCTAGGCTTTATCACCTTCCTCGTCCCCAGTTTAAAAAGGCGGGAGACTGGGGGAGGCAATAAAGACAGAGCAGCCCTTTGCTTCTGAGAAGGGAGACTTCTACCCTCCATTTGACTTTTCCTTCAATTACTGCTGGTTTGACATTTTTTTCCCTTCATTCTGAGAAGTCCCTCCTGAACTCTCTCACTTGGAGTTTGAATTATTTTGCATTCAATGACTTTTCAGCTTTTGATTTAACATTTAACAACTTTGCCTGTCAGCCTCCCTTCCTTTTCCTCCAAAATGCTATAAGATAGTTTCCTCCACTTAAAGTCATATCATCATTTAAAGTGGAATTTTGCTGAAACTTGAACAGACATTTGACTGGTTTCATCAAGCAAGGGAGGCAGGAATATAAACCTAATGTTGCATGTTGCTAAGTGAGTTCATGATTTGAACTTTCCCAACCTATTGACCTAGTCACACACACACGCACACCCCACTCTTAAAGATTGTATTTTTAGGGGTTGTGGTTAGGAATTGGAAAGTTTTGTCATGAATAGAACACAAATTTAAGAAAGCAAACAAACAATAGAGACAAGTAAATGTATCTCTCAATGGAGAAGAGGCCCCAGCAGGGTCTTGGGATCACTGCAGGACAACTCTTATTTAAAAATCTAAAAGGGAGTAACCAGGGAAATCACTGGTTCTGAAAATGAGGAAATCTCCAGTTTTCGGGTGTCTTTTCAGGTAATTAAACACTAATTTGATCAGGGCAAACCACAGAATGCTCTCTCAGACAGGTGAATGGGCAAGATCCTTGAAAAAAAAAATCAGTGTGAAAAGGGTTCAGTTATATAATTAGGGAGAAAGAATTTAAATTATAATAATAATATCTGAGTTTTCTATTATGTCCTAAGAAGTGTACAACATCATTATAATCCACATCGTTAATCATCAGGGAACTGCAAATTAAAACCACAATGAGATACCTCAATGCATCCACTAGAATAGCTAATATGGAACCTAGGAATCATTGTTAAATTTATTGAAGAAGTTAACGGGGCATAATTGCTGGGACCAAAACTAGAGTGAATGGCTTTATATATTTTGGAAAGATGTTGGAAAGCAAACTGCATTTGCGTCAATGACAATGACAATAGTAAGAGGAAAAGAGGCTACTGTTTCTGTGCTCACTCATGTGCCAAGCACTGTGCTTTACATCCATACACACACACGCATACACACACACACACACATATTACACACCCAAGGAAAACACATCTGGAATAGAGGCAATGGAATAAAGAACCACTAAAATAATTATCAAGACTCTAGATAGGGAAAATGTAGAAAAAAATCAAGACTTCTCAGTCTATAGAGACAAAGGCTAGATAGGGTTTCCATTAAAGTTTGCAAAATTCTAAAAAATTTGGGGCCAGGACAGTGGCTCATGCCTGTAATCTCAGCACTTTGGGAGGCTAAGGCAGGAGGACCACTTGAAGCCAGGAGCTTGAGACTAGCCTGGCCAATATAATGAGACCCCGTCTCTACAAATAAAATGAATGAACCAGCCATGGTGGCTCGTGCCTGTAGTCTCAGTTACTCAGGGGGCTGAGGTGGGAGGATTGCTCAAGCCCAGAAGGTCAAGGCTGGAGTGAGCTATGTCATGCCACTGCATTCCATCCTGGGGGACAGAGTAAGATCCCACCTCTCAAAAAAAAAAAAAAAAGTTTGGCAGACTTCATATAAAAAATAATTAGAGGAACTGATTTCAAACATTATAAAGTAATTAAGTAAAATAAACTATATATATAAAGTTTAAAGGTAATTTAAATCATGTGGTACTGGCACAAAGATAGACATAGAGATTAATGGAACAGAATGGAGAATCCATACATATATGGCCAATTGGCTTTCAACAAAGATGCCAAGACATTTTCAATGGAAAAGGATAATCTTTTCAACGAATGATGCTAGAACAAGTTATATGTTAAAAAGGAACCTCAACATTTATCTCACACCATATACAAAAATTAACTCAGAATGGATCATAGACTCAAACATAAGAACTAAAATTATACCATTTCTAGAAGAAAATACAAGAGAATGTCTTAGTAACTTCGGATTATTAAATGGGATATAAGTAGGAACTATTAAAGAAAAAATCAATAAACTGGATTTCAACAGAATAAAAAACTTTTGCTCTTTAAAAGATACTGTTATGGCTGGGCATGGTGGCTCATGCTTGTAATCTCAGCACTTTGGGGGGCCGAGGCGGGTGGATTGCTTGAGCCCAGGACCAAGCTCAGACCAGCCTGAGCAACATGATAAAACCCTGTCTATACAAAAATTAGCTGAGTGTGGTGATACATGCCTGTAGTCCTAGCTACTTGGGAGGCTGACACAGGAGGATCACTTGAACCTGGGAGGTGGAGGCTGCAGTGAGCTGAGATCATGCCACTGCACTCCAGCCTGGACAACAGAGTGAGACCCTGTCTCAAAAAAAAAAAAAGGATACTATTATGAAAATGAAAAAGACAGGCAACAGATTGGGAAAAAAATATGTGAAAAACGTATCTTGGACAGAGGACTTTTATCTAGAATATATAAAAGAAACTCTTACAACTTAATAACACCCAAATAATCCGGTTTAAAAATGAACACTTCACCAAAGAAAAAAAAAAAAAGCAAATGGCACATGAAAAGATTATCGACATCATTAATCATCAGGAAAAAGCAAATTTAAACTATACGTCTATACATCCACTAGAATTTCTAAAATACAAAGACTACTGATCAAGTTAAGTGTTGGCAAGAATATGGAAAAACTGGAGCTCTCATGCACCACTAGTGGGAATCTTAAATAGTTTAACCACTTTGGAAAATTTGGCAGTTCCTTTAAAACTTTAATCACACATCTATCACATGATCCAGACATTCTACTCTTAGGTATTTGCCCAGGAGACATGAAAACATCTGTCTATGCGTAGATTTGTACGTGAATGTTCACAGCAGCCTATTTGTAATAGCCCAAAACTAAAAGCAACCTACATGCTCATCAGCAAGTGAATAAACAAATTGTGGTATAGCCACACAATGGAACACTACTCAGCAATGAACAGGAATGAACTACTGGTACACACAATGCCAGGGATGGCATCTCCATGGAATGAAAGAAACTAGGCCAAAAATAAAGAGTATATATTGTATGATTCTGTTTATATTAAATTCTAGATAATGCAAACTAATCTGTACTGATAGAGGGCAGATCAGTGTGGACAGGGTTGTGTAGGCAGTGAGGATTCATTACAAAGAGGCACAAGGAAACTTTTAGGGTGATGGATATGTTTACTATCTTAATTGTGGTGATAGTTTTACAGATATGTCAAAACTCATCAAACTGTATACTGTAAGTATGTGCAGTTTACTATATGTTAATTCTACCTCAATAACAAAATGCAAAAAACCAGTGGGAACCTTTTGAAGCTTCTAATAGGTGGTCCTCTGGACAAATGTAGTACTATATACTACATAGTTGATAATAAACCAAGAGAATTCTTTATATCCAGGCTAAAACTGTAAGTCCTTCAGGGATCTGAATTAGTGCATTCTTTGTTATTAAGGAGAACTTGAGACTGTTGCACCTTCGTCTTCACCCACCATCCTCACTCATGTCAGGAAGGACAACGATGCCCCATGACAGTGACTGCTGCTAAAGGCAGAATATTGAGTGAGACGGACAAAGGTCCTCACACAAGAGGCGTTTATTGTGGTTTTGTGGATTTTTAGCTCATCGTGGCAGATAACTTTTGCATAAGATTCACACGCCAAAGACTTATTCTATGAGTTATAACCCAGAGATACTACAAATCAAAAAATAAGCTGCACTTGTCATGTTGAATTGCAGCCAACCTCCCAGCAATCTGCTGTGTACTCTCAAAAGGCCATCTCCCTAAATCTTGTTTTAGACATGAGAATCAACGATGTTAATGAAATCACTCCTATGTGTGGGGTCAGCATTTTCCAGGTCTACTCTAAGACTTAGTTAAGGCAGAAGCAGCACAAGAACAGTGCACTTGGAGGAAATGGGGAAACTCAAGATCCGGCCCCAGCTTTGAAACTGGCCAGTGGCTGGACCAACTTCAATCACATGTTCTTTCAGGGATGCTTTCCCTTCACCTATAAAATGGATGAGGTCTGTGAGTTCTTTAACCATCTGAACTCTTGAGGATAAAGATGTTATATACATGTAGGTAGGACTTGATATAATTTACCTTCCAAACCAGAACACTTTTGAAAGCATTATTCATAATTAGACTGGGTAACAGGTGTATTAGTCTGTTTTCACACTGCTAATAAAGACATACCTGAGACTGGGTAATTTATACAGGAAAGAGGTTTAATGGACTCACAGTTCCATGCAGCTGAGGAGGCCTCACAATCATGGCAGAGGGTGAAAGGCACGTCTTACATGGTGGCAGAGAGAATGAGAGCCAAGTGAAAGGGGAAACACCTTATAAAACCATCACATCTTGTGAGACATATTTACTACTATGAGAACAGTATGGGGGAAACCGCCCCCGTGATTCAGTTATCTCCTGCTGGGTCCCTCCCACAACACGTGGGAGTTATGGGAGCAACAATTCAAGATGAGATTTGGGTGGGGACACAGCCAAACCATATTTACAGGTATATGCAAAGACTATCATGGGCAAACTAGGAGAAATGGTCAGTCTGAGAATGACTAAAATGAGTGCCAGCGTTGGTGGGTGAGGGATGTGATTCCGCACCAACAATGTGAGCTAGGGCATGGTTTTCAAATGCTAGCCCAAGACCAGAAGAAACTTCCATCAGCCCATGGCAAAAACAGAAAACTGAGGGTGTGAAATGTTACATATTTTTAAAAAAATTATATAATAGTTAATGCAAACAAAAGGAGATTTACAATTTATGCATAAGGTATAAAGAATAAGACAACAGCTGAAGCCCTCATAAACTCTTTCCTGAACCCATTCTCCCCTCTTCCCTTATAAAGAATGAAATAAGGCCAGGCATGGTGACTCACACTTGTAATTCTAACACTTTGAGAAGCTAAGGTGGGAGGATGTCTTGAAGCCGGAAGCTCAAGACCAGCCTGGGCAACATGGCAAGACCCTGTCTCTACAAAAACATTTAAAAATTAGGCTGGCCATGGTGGCTCACACCTGTAATCCCAGCACTTTGGGAGGCCGAGGTGGGTGGATCACAAGGTCAGGAGATCGAGGCCATCCTGGCTAATATGGTGAAACCCCATCTCTACTGAAAAAAAAAATACAAAAAATTAGCTGGGCCTGTAGTCCCAGCTACTCAGGAGGCTGAGGCAGGAGAACCACTTGAACTTGGGAGGTGGAGGTTGCAGTGAGCTGAGATTTCACCACTGCACTCCAGCCTGGACGACAGAGAGAGACTCCATCTCAAAAAAAAAAAAATTAAAAATTAGCCAGGTGTGGTGATGTGCACCTGTAGTCCCAGCTATTCAGGAGGCTGAGGCAGGAAGATCACTTGAGCCCAGGAGTTCCAGGCTGCAGTGAGCTGTAATTGTGCCACTGCACTCCAGCCTGGATGACAGAGTGGAGACCCTGTCTCAAAAAAATAAAAATAAAAACCAGAATAATAGTTGGAGCCCCCAAATATTCTGACATGGTTTGGATGTGTCCTCGCTCAACTCTCACCTCATCTTTAATTAGCTCCCATAATCCCCACATGTTATGAGAGAGACCCGGTGGGAGGTAATTGAATCATGGGGATGGGTTTTCCTGTGCTGTTCTCATGATAGTGAGTAAGTCTCATGAGATCTGATGGTTTTATAACTGGCAATTCCCCTGCACATGCTCTCTTGCCTGCCACCATGTAAGAAGTGCCTTTGCTCCTCCTTTGCCTCCTGCCATAATTGTGAGGCCTCCCTAGCCATGTGGAAATGTGAGTCCATTAAATCTCTTTTTCTTTATAAATTACCCAGTCTCAGGTATTTCTTCATAGCAGTATGAAAATGGACTAATACATACTCCTTCTGGAAGTATGTATTCCTCTCCTTTCCCAGAGCTTATCATTATCCTGAATTTGTATTTATTGTTCCCTTGTTTTTCTTGATAGCTTTACAAAACATTGTTTAGTATTATATGCTTTTTTAACATTAGGTAAATGGAATCATTCAGTATGTATTCTTCTATAGCCTTTTTTGCCCAAGATATTTATTTTTCAAAGGGCAGCCACATTGATTGATTTTCAGCCTGTTGTTGCTCTCTTTCTTCCTTTTTGGTACTGTATAATATTCTACTGTACCACTATCCTATAATTTAAGAATTGTTGTCCTATTGATGGACACTGAGGTTGTTTTCTGTGAATATTCTTATACATGTCTCCTGGTACATGTGCATTTGTTTTTCTAACAATGTATCCAGGAGTGGAATTGCTGGTTATAGCGTATGCACATTTTTAAATTACTAGGGATCGCCAAATTACTCTCTAAAGTTATATCATATTATGTTCCTCTCAACAGTGTAAAACAGCTTCTCTTGCTCCATATCCTTGCAAATATTTGACATTATCAGACTTTTCCATGTTTGTCAGATAGGTGAGTTTAAAATCGTATCTCATCTCAATTGAGTGATCAAAGTTAACATCAATAATGGAACAAAATCAAAATTGTGTGCCACTTTATAGACTACATCAGGAAGAATACAGCATTGCTTTTGCAATATTCCTATCAAAAAGGAAATAACTTGAATGGAATCACATAAAGACATAATGGAAATCCAAATACAAAATGAATCTATAAAATAACTTGCTTAAAAGGGTCAAGGTTATCAAAGTCAATTCTATGGGACCAACGTAGGATTTAAAAAAAAAAGATTATTGGTCAGGCGCGGGGGCTCACGCCTGTAATCCCAGCACTTTGGGAGGCTGAGGCGGGCAGATCACCTGAGGTCAGGAGTTCGAGACCAGCCTGTCCAACATGGCAAAACCCCATCTCTACTAAAAATACAAAAATTAGCCAGGCATGGTGGCAGGCACCTGTAATCCCAGCTACTCAGGAGGCTGAGGCAGGAGAATCGCTTGAACCTGGGAGGCGGAGGTGTAGTGAGTCGAGATTACGCCACTGCACTCCAGCCTGGGCAACAGCGAGACTCCTTCTCAAAAAAATAAAATAAAATAATAAATAAACAAATAAATAAATAAATAAAAGATTATCAAAGACAAGAAGAAACTTGGGAATTGTTCCAGATTGAGAAAGACTAAAGAGACATAACTAAATGCAATGTAAGATTCAGAACTGTATTCTTTTGCTATAAATGACATTATTGGGACAATTAATGAAACTTGAATGGGAATTTGAGCATTATTAGATGATAGTAATATATTAATATTCATTTCATAATTTTGGTGGCTGTATTGTGGTTATAAAGGAAAACAAGTGTTCTTGCTTAGATTAAGTATAAATGAGAACTTTGTAGGATCTAATTTTTTTTCCAGATAGATAAAAGTCCTAGTACTATTTATTGAATAGGCGATCCTTTCCTACTGCCATCAATGCTACTTTCTATCATATTTCAAGTTTTCATATCGGGTCAATTTCTGGGCAGTTGATTCCACGCCATTGGTCTGCCTGTCTGTCCCTGAGCCAAAAGATCATTTTCATTTTTCTTGAAGAACATTTTGGTGTAAGAAAAATTAAAAGACACTTACAATCCATTTATATCATGATGGAGCCACCAGGTCTCAGAATTGCTTCCCCCCACCCCGAGCCTTGGCTCCCGCCATAAACTTTCTTGATTGTGATGCCCCCATTGCTTGGTTCCGGACCTCCTTCAGGACATTTGACGCTTGGAAATAAAATGCTACAGAGTTCTTTTCTCAGCATCTTTGAAAATAAATATCTGGTTGCCCTCTGTTAAAATAGTGCTCAGCAATAAGAGAAACATGTGAGCAAGGCCTCTCCACACAGGAGCTGATATGCCCTGGGGCATGGATGACGTGCTTGCTCGAGGGGCTCCCTAACAGCCTAAGGCAGTGGTTCTGAAATCACTCAAAGTGTGGCCTCCTGACCAGCTGCATCTGCATCTCAGCATCACTTTGGAACTTGTTAGAAATGCAACTTCTCAGCACACATCCCAGACCTACTGAATTCTCATAATTCTGATGCACAAAAAGTCTAAGAACCTCCAGCCTAAGGGTCTTCAGCATAGAGATGATCTCTAAACCTCTAGTGACTACATGTGGTCTACTGTATTATTTTTCACAAACATTCCATGCTGCTCTCTGGGGGAGGATTATCTTTCCCCACTCCACTGACAGCAGATATGGCCACATGACTTACTTTGACCAATGGAATCTGAGCAGAAGAACCTTGTATCACTTCAAACAGAAGTTTTAAGAGCCAATAAGTGGTTCACTGAGCTCTCCACTGCCCACCCCCTACCCCTTGCCTACTGCCATCACCTTGCAAGAGATAGTGATGTTCTGGACGGAGCCTGCTCTATCAGCCTGGGTCCTAGAGTGAGGATGACATGAGACAGAGCCACAGCCAACCCACAATGGACGTACGGCAAAAGTAAGAAAGCAGCCTTTGGTCTGTGAACTATTGAGTTGTCCAGGGCTTTGTTGTTGAAGTATAACCTACCCTATCCTAACTAAAGAAACAGGGACTTTTTTCCCCAACATACTTTAAATAGAACCAATTAGCTCTTGTCGGCATCACTGAAATCAAAAGCAGTGGGACTGGAAATACAGGGTGGGGGTGTCTCATGTCATGAGAAGATGCTGGACCTGACTATGTCTTGGTCCCTCCCTGGGCAAGTGACTAGATATAACCCCATCTAGTCAGGCCACAGTCTAGACAAGTAATCATTATCCCACCCACCAATGCCATGTCCAGGAGCTGAGCATCGTCTATGAGATGTCTTACCAGAGGAGATGACAGAAGAGTGCAGGTCTGTGTCTGTGCTGCTTAATTCCAACAGGCCCTGGCTGATGAGCCTCAGTATCAAGAACTCCAGGCAATTGACTGAGGGGGCTCAGACAGGAGGAACTTGGTATGGGGAGAGAGGAGAGGAGAGGAGAGGAGAGGAGAGGAGAGGAGAGCGGAGGGGAGGGGAGAAGAGGGGAGGAGAGGGGATGGGGAGGAAAAATAAGGAGAAAGAAAGGAAGAGACAACAAAAGAAAGCTCAGACTCAGAATGCTGAGCAAGATTGAGAGCCAGGGAACCTCTCCCTGTCCCCCTCCACACCTATCTTGGTTTGTGAGGTTCTGTACACCAACTGAGATGGAGCTCAGAATAGGCTGCAAGAGTCCTCCTTGATCTGGGGAAGTTTATCTGCTGGCTTCCTCAAGAATGCCCACTTGTGCTTTTTGCCTAAGTCCTCTGACCCAGTGATCTCCTCTGCACTTTCTACAGTAACCAACCCAGGATTGCCTACAACAGCATAGGACTTCTTCCTGAAGGTCAACACTATTAGCACTTCCTCCACAAAACCTGTCTTCATCCAACTGTCAATTCTTTCCTCAGTCTAGAAAGCAATCGGCATTGTGCCAAATTGATTGAATTCTATATCCCATTGTCCACAGCAGAATCCTTGAGAGTCACAGCATTTATCATAATGGAGCAAGAAGTTCTACACGGTCTCTATTTTTTAACCTAGCATTGATTGACCAAAGCCAATTTAACATACAATTGCAAATGAACACATGGCATTAGCTTCAAGCGTAGTTGCTAAGAGATGATCTCATTATAATTCCAAAATCCAAAAGCTCGTATTAACCTCTTTGATTCAATGTAAACCTTATACCCTGAAGAGAGAGAGAATCATTCACTAAGACTCAGGCTTGTACTCAGTGTTTAGGGAATGAAGAAAAAGAACAATTGTTTGACAGTCACTTTAAGAAAATGACAACAGCAAAAGAAAGGGAAAAAAAACCTAATCTATGAACTAAAAGAGAAAGCAGAAATAATGTGTGGCATGTGAAAACAGCCTGCCTCCAGTGCTCACATTCTCAGCTTCAACTACAAGAAATAAATAGGCAGGCATTTATATTGAAATTGTTTTTGGTATCCCTGGACAGCCAATCTCACTTTTAGGTCAAGTAATTTCCAATCTGATGACTTCGGTTGTCATTAGAAAGGCAAAGAGTAGAAAAATTCACTAAAGTTGTTTGAAAAAAGTCAAATAAATATATTTATACTTTAAAGTGGTATTATTGGCTTCTCAGCTGTAGAATTAGGCACTTCAAGTGCACATTCTCCCCATTTTTTCAGGTAGTGTTTAACTCTATGCTGATTTGGCAGTATCTACCAAAAGCCTTTAACATTTTGTACATTTTAACCGATAATTCCATTTCTGAGAACTTATTTAAGGAAGATGAGATGCCTGTGCAAATATTTATGGACAAGGTCATTCATTTTCAACTCATAATAACCAAAAGTTGGAAACAACTTAAATATTCAGCATCAGAGTATTTGTTAGATAAATGATGGTACATCAATACAAGGAAACATTAAGCACATATTAAAAACTATATTCTTAAAGAATATTGAAGGAATGAAGAAGAACATATGTGTATACATGCTCATACACATATATGTACACATAGAGAAAATATGATTATCTGGCTGCTAGTAATAACAAAAAACTATTTGAATAGCTGAGGCATTTGTGACAAAGGTGACATTAAGATGCACTGGAGAACAGGTGTCTTTTTATAAATAGGATCAGATCAATTTTTTCCATGAGGAAAAAAAATGCATTTTGACCTCTACCTCACACCACACACAAAAATCAATTATATAGCTTTTATGTATATCAATTATTTATGTATATATACATACAATGTATAAAACCTAAATGTGAGAACTAAAATAAAATATTTAAAAGGAAACACATGAAACTATCTTCATGACCTTAGGGTAGGCAAACTTTCTTATATTGAACACAAAAGTTTCTAACCATAAAGGGGAAAAAGGATAAATTGAATCTTACTTAAAAACTTCTGTTTATCACAAAAATTATTAAGAGAGTGAAAAATTAAGCTACAGAAAGGGGAGAAGATAATTGCAAAACATATATCCAACAAAAGACTCATATTCAAAATATATACAGAAACCCTACAAAAAAACCCCCAGATAACATAATAGAAAAATGGCCAAAATATTTGAACAGGAAATTTTTAAAAAGATATCCAAATGGCTGATATACATATGCAAAGATATTCAACTTGCATAACCCTCAAGAAAACACAAATTAAATTACAATGTGATACTACTAAATATCATCAGAATAGTTAAAATGAAATAGACAATTTGTATGAAGTAGTAGCAATGCTATGAAGCAACTGAAACTCTCATACACTGCTGTTTGGAGTGTAAATTGACACAACTTTGGAAACTATTTGGATACCTGTAGTATCTACTAAAATAGGACATACCTATGTCATGATCTAGGAATTCTATTCGTGGTTACTTACCCCACAGAAAGTGTACATGTATTCACTAAAAGATATGTACAAGAGTGCTCATAGCAGTACTACTTGTAAATAGCTCCAAGCTGGAAACAGCTCAAATGTCTATGAACAGCAGAATAAATAAATATATTGTGGTATATTTATAAATTATACTATCACACAACAAGCAGAAGGAACAAATAATGTTATACACAGTAGCATGAATAAATCTCACAAATAGAATGTTAATCAGAAGAAACCAGACAGAAAGGGAAAACTATGTGATTTGGTTCACATAAAGTTCAAAAACAGGCAAAACTAATCTATGGTCATTTTCAGATACTGGTTACTTTCAGAAGTGAGAGTGACAAGAAGTCACTTCTCAGGGATGATAATGTTCTTTTTCTTAATTTGGGAACTGTCTACACGTGTATTAGCTATGAAAAACTCCATCGTGCTGTAAACTTGTGATGCACTTTTCCAAAAGTATGTTATACTTCAATAGAAAGCTATTTTAATGGCTTCAAATGATAGAGGTTTATTTAACTCAAGCAACAGAAAGTTTAGAGGTAGCAGTAGAGAACCAGAATGGTGCTTCAACAATGTCTTTGAGAACCCAGGCTCCACCTTCATGCTCCTTCATGCTCAGCCTGTGAATTCTGTCTTCAAGGTTGTAAGATGCCTGTGACATTTCTAGGCATTACATCTGCATTATGGGAAGAGAGGAGGCAAAAGGCCAAAAGCCAAAGAACATGCCAACTGAGACTAACTCTGTGGAATTGAGGGTACTTTTTAATTTTAGGCATCACAATTTTCTAGTTTCCAAATGTTCCACAATGATATGTATTAATGTTATTTTAAAAAGAAGTCTCTGCTAAATGGATTGCAACAAAGCAAAATTATTCTCTGATTCTGAACTTCAAGCCCTGTAGAGGTCCTGTTGGGCTGAATAATTGGAGAATCCTTTCTGTGCCTATAGGGGCAGAAAAATAGCCCTGGTCTTATTCTCGAGAGGGTGCAGAACAATGAGCTGCTCCCTGATTCTCATATCATAAGATGCATAGAGACCTTATGTGTGTGGGCCCCTAAGCAGTATTCTTTGGGAGCAGAGGTGTTTCTGACCTGAAATGACTTGGGGAAAATGGCAGCATCCCACACAGCCAGGGTTTGGTGTGTAGGTGTCTGCCGCTGCTGTTCGACAGTCAAATGCATATTTTATCCATTTTCTGGAGCTCTGCAGGGTAGAACTTAGCTCAGAATAATTAAGGAGAAATGTAAATCAAGAAATAAGCTTGGTTATAATTTAATTCACTGAAAGAAGAGAAAGTGAAAAGCAGTATAAATTATATTTCAACACAGTTGATTGCCTGAAAGATATCATTGATCAACATTTTTTCTAAAGATAACGACCTTTGAGATATCTTGTGCTTTGAACAGAGTCAAGTTTATTCACCCTATCTAAAGGATAATTCTTGGCCCTAGGCTTCAATCCCTTACTCGCCTTCAATTGTTACTATCTGGGAAAACGTGGTTAGCAGCAAACAAACTCTATGAGAGCTTCTACATGAAGAGCCCAAAAGAGCTCTCTCCCTCTGATTTCCAAGTCAAGAACCACTTGAAGATGGACCTAAAATTTTCCAGTGAATAAAAGCAGGAAGTTGATGCATGATGGTTTTAAATTGTGAGAAGGGAAATTGTGTTAAAGAAGAATGAAAAACCTATATAGTTTGTAGACTTCACTTTTAACAATGTTTATTTCCTGCCCACTTTGTATGAGGCCCTGTGTTTAAGACCTGCCATATTCAGAGAAGAACCCTCACACCACAGGCACCTCCACAATTCCACAATTACAGGCACACACAGTCCCCCGCCAAAGACATTTCTCTCCACTACCAGCCCCACAGCCACACCCTCCACAGTCACCCCCACAGATATCTCCACAATCACCCCACAGCCCTCCCACAGCCACCACCCAGAGTCACCTCCCACAAGCACCTCCACAGCCGTAAAGATCCATCTTTAGTTCCTCCAAGACATCAGGCTCTCACCCCGTCACCTTTACTGTACATCAGAAACACTCTCCTCTCCTTCCTCCTGCCCTTACAATGCACTTCCCTCAATCTGGCCAACTTCTACTCAGCCATCTGGCCTTTGTCCAGACATTTCTTCTGAGAAAGACATGCCACCTGAGTCCTCCTGAGTTTCTCTGCCTACATTTTTATTTAGAACTTCTCCCCAGAATAACATTTAAAGGACAAAGGAGACAAAAATAAAATGTCTTTTAAGACTATATCTAAAGAGTCCTGCTTAATCAACATGCTGATGACATAAAGCAAACATTTAAATACATATTACATGCCAGGCATCGCTCTATATGCCTGGGGGGTATTAAATAATTTATTCTTCACAACAGCCCTAAGAGTGGGATGAGTAGGCCTTCTATTGTTCCAGTTTTACAGATGAAGAAACTGAGGTATAAAAAGGTTAAATAACTTTACCCCAAGTTCACAATGCTGGTAAGGGAGTCTTGGAATGCAGAAAATGCCCAAATATGGACCCCTGACCTTGAGCTTGTCCATGAGCCTGAGACTTGATGAACAGCTCCACTTGCATGACCCCAAACTCAACTAGTCCCAGCTGAAATGATGTCTCTCCCCACAAGCCCACTGTGTGTTCTTTGTTGCCTCTTTTGCTAGTAGCACAGTCATGCTCCCAGGAACCCAGTTTCAAAAGTCTGTGTACTCTGGGACTTTTGCTTTTCATCTCCCCTTCTGGCCTCTAGATTCTATACCCTAGTCTTCTGGGGTCTATTCCCTGCTTTCCTTTCCCTTAGCCAATATTCCACTTCAGAATTTCATAACCGCATAACTATCCTGCTAGTTGGCAACTCACATATATAATCACTCCTACTTCTTCCACTTTATTCACTGGTCAAAGATCTTTAATAACTCCCCATCGTGTACTGTGCTAAGTAAAAACACTCCTGCCTGTTATCTCAACAGCTATTATCAACTGGGCTCAAGGTACCTTCCAGGTTTGCTGCTCACTGCTTCCTTACTTGTTTCCTGTGTCCAATTGGATGGTTCCCCAAACTCATCCTGTTTCCCATTTGTCTCATACTCTTGCCTCTGTCTAGACTTCCCTAATCCTCACCACCACCTACTACAATAAAAGCATGTCCCAAATGCCCTGAACTCTGCACAACCTTTCATGAGAACACCAAACCAATATGTTCTCTCTCTACTTTGAAACGTCATGATTCTTCTGACCCATATACCGTATCACAGATGTCTGTGTATCTGTCACGGCCTCCTTGGAGACAAGAATTATGCCTTACTCATCTTGGCTTCCAGCAGGAGCCAGTGTGGTGTCCTAACATGGTGAATGTTAAAAATATATTTCAGTTGAATATGATGACATTGAATTGACTATAAATGAAAGTGGGCACCAAGCTTGCCCTATGAAAGAGTTCTACTCAATCTTCCCTGCTGGGTTTATAAAAACTGATTAAAGTTCATAGTAAATATGGAAACAACATACACTTTCCCATGATAAAAATCAAGATAAACTCGGGGCCAAATAGTGAAGTTGGTGCCTTTAAAACCAAAGCATTTTCATAGAAATGAAAACTTGGGATGTCAGTTGGATATGTATTAATCAGTGAGGGAGCAGTTGGAAGGTTTAAGGTTGACCTTTTCAGTGGACTATACCTGGGCATGAGAATAATGATGTGAATCTGTGCTTGTTGACATGAGATATTCATAACAGCGTTAAGTGATCAAAGCAGATTAGATAGCAGGGAGTTTATTTGCATTTTTAAAAACATGTGATGTGTGTCTAAAGAAAAAAGAAGACCCAGGGAAAATATACATCAAATGTTAATACCAGTTATCTCTGAGTGGTGAAATTAAGGATAATTTATGTGTTGTTCTAAATACTTTTCCTGAATTTTTGCCCTAAGCAAAAATAGAAAAATATTCAACTTTCATCGGAAATATAGTGGTCTTGGGTAGCCTAACTACATGCTGAGGTGTGTGAGAGGACATTGTGCTATTCCGAGGGGTACACCAAGCTCTGTAATTGTAGTTGAATTAGTAAGAACAGCTAAAATGTTTGCTGTTGTTTTCTGCCAGGCACTCTGCCAAGAATTTACATACATTAATTTTTTCATTTACTTGTCATAACAGCCCTTTTCTGCTTTATTTTTCTTTACAGCATATGTCACTTTCTGATATTAAACACTTTATGTATTTATCTCCTTCTTTGTATGCTCCTCTCACTAGAACATAAGCTACCTGAGGGCATGAATGTTGGTTAAATTTGGTCACTGCTGTATGCCTAGTACCTACTGCAGTGCCTGGCATCTTAGTAATTGATTAATATTTGTTGTCTGAATGAACCACCTATCTTAGTCCATTTTGTGCTGCTATATAACAGAATATCTGAAACTGGGTAATTTATAATTGAATTATAATAAAGAAATTATATAATTTTTATATATAAAAATTATATATTTATATAATTATATAATTATAAAGAATTACAGTTATATAATTCTTTATAATTAAAAGAAATTTATTATTAATTATTAATTAAAATTATTGGCATTCAGCTCTTGGTTCCGGAGGCTGGGAAGCCCAAAATTGAGGGCTCACATCTGGGGAGGGCTTTCTTGCTGCATCATCCCATGTCAGAAGGCAGAAAGGCCAAAGAGTTCACAAGAGACAGCAAAAGGGGGCCAAACTCACTTTCATACTAAACTTGTTCTCACAATGACAAACTCACTCCCAAGATAATGACATTACTCCATTCATGAGGCTAGAGCCCTCATGAAGTAATCACTTCTTAAAGGTCTTACCTTTCCACACTGTTGTACTGGGGATTAAGTTTTTAATACCACCTTTGGAGAACACATTCAAACCATAGCAAGTATTATTCCTATTTTACAATGATGACTCTAAGAGACGCTAAACAGTTTGTCTAAAGACGCATAGATATGAACGAGCAGAGCCGTGTCTCAGCCCAGATCTTCAAGTGGTTCTGGTTCTGAACTGCTCTCTCTCATTAATTACACCAAACCCTTGAATGAAAATGTCCTCCTCCTCCCACCTGTAGTCAATCCATGGGAGATGGTGAAATGTGACATGTGCATTTGCAAGAATGGTTTTCTTTTGAGTATTAAGTTAGCACGATCTTCACATAATAAATGAAGTTCTATCATCCACAAAGGTTACCATAACAGGCACAATAGTTTTCAGATCAAAAGCAGGAGGGGGAGGGCCCAGAAATCTAATCGAGTATTCACTAAATAAAAAAGAAAACTATAGTCTGGGAAATAGTCCTCAGACATCTTTTTTTAGGGAATTGTGAATGTAAGAAGTCAGACTGAATAGACAGACCGCGGCAAAATATCAGGATTTCTCAGGGAAGCCCAGTGCTGATGCAGGAAGAAAGTACTCCGACCAGCAAAACCAACTATCTGGGCCACACGACTGGCTGTGCAGTTCAATAATGTTGGCCATTCACACCATCCACGTGCCTTGCCTTGATCACCAAACAATCTTTTGACTGTCACAGGCTTCCCTCATGAAGATACATCTGTTCTCTTGAGAAAGTGGAGTTTGACAGGTAGGCAGCCTCAAGCAGTCTGTGCAGCCCAGCCCCAAATGTGGGTGCCTGCAGGGCCTGGAGCTCAGGGTCCTAGCGAGAGAATCCCCTGGCTAGCAGATATGCATTCCCCAGCCCCCTTGGCAATTTGATCTCTCACTATAAATTAAGCAAATGACATTCTGAATTATTAATTAGTCTTTTGTGAGCTTGATGAATGTGACTGAGTACCATGGATCTGACAACCTTTAAAAGCTCTCCCAAGTCCAGTTTTGGACTCTTCAATGGGAAAACCATCCCTGAATTGTCATGATAATTTACCTCTTCCCACCCCTCTACCTCCCCACATGAGTGCACACACGTATACATACAGATACACACAAACATGTTCACACATATGAAATATATACACACACTCACATGCACACATAGATATACACATATGAGGCCTGTTTGGCCAGACAGTCTCCCTAGATTATGTCATTATCTCATCTTCTCTGTAACTGTAAAATCACACAGTTAAAAAGATATGAAACATTCAAATGTGCTTGTATTTTTCTCCACTCTTGGTGGTTGCCAATGTTTCATAGTGGACAAACAGACTCAATTCAGCCCAAAGTCAGCCCGGGTAAAATAGCAGGATTTTTCTCCCCCCTAGTTTGGCTCTAGGCTGGTCCTAATAGCAACCAATCAGCAGCAGCTGCTCCTCTTGAAAGCAGGAAGTGAGCAGGGCCACAGGGATCCTGGACAGAGCTGAGAATGAGACAAAGAATGCCTGTTCTTCTCTCCCACCCATACAGCCCTTTCAGCACTTTTCTGCAGAAGCTGAAAATGGCAAAAGGCCAGGCCAGGAGGCCCTTATAAAACCCCCCATTTGATATTGAAAAACATGATACCCAAACACTGGAAAAGCAAATTCTTTGACTGCCATTGCCTCTGCTCCTCATGACTATAACTTCTTTCCAACTCACTCCGAATATAACAGAAAGGTTTTACTTGGCCTTCAAGGCCATTGTGAACCAGTCCCCAGCTACTCTCGGACTGTATCCACTACCATTCTCTCCCCCTCGTTCCACTGCAGCCCCACTGGGATCCTCACTCTTCCTCTCATGCACCTGCATCCTGCTTCCTCAAGACCTCCTTCCTTTCTATTCTTCCTGCATGGGATGCTCCTCCCTCACACACATCCACAGGGCTTACTCCCTCACTTCATTTAGCTCTTTAGCCAAATATCATCTTATCAGAGATACTTTCCTATCATACTTAAAATATACAGCACCCCCTACCTGCTATTACTTTTTTAAATTTTTTTATTTTACTTTATTTTATCATAAAGACAGGGTCTCACTATGTTGCCCACACAGTTCTCAAACTCCTGGCCTCAAGTGACCCTCCCACCTCAGCCTCCCAAAGTGCTGGAATTACAGGTGTCAGCCACTGTGCCCAGCTGGTACTTCTTATTATTATTTATTCTCTTCTCTGATGTATTTTTCTTCCTAGTTCTTATTCCCCACTGACATACAATACCTGTATTTATTGTCTGTCTTCCTCCACTAGAATGCAGGCTCCTTGAGAGCAGGGATTTTGTTTGATTTAATGACTGCCATTTCCTTAAGGCCTAAATGGTGCCCAACCCATGGTGAACACAACTACAGATGTGCTGAATGATTGGTGCTTCTCCTTCACCACTTTTTCTTTTTCTTAATTATTTTAACCCCTTCCCCCTAAGTTATAAAATCTTAAAGTAGCATGTTGACTCTAGACAGGTATCATTTCTCCTTGAAATCCTTCAAAGAATAAAGTTCTTCATGGTATTGGGGCAACCCAAAATGAAGTCCAGTTAGGTTGAAAAAGAATCTCTAATCATTGGCTACTTCTACAGAAAACCACAAAAGGGGAGATGCTAAGGGGATTCTAAAACCATCCTCGGAGGTAATGACCAAATTCATCTTGGGAAGAGGAATGTGCTTTGGTTGGGAGAATTGCTTTAATGGGCCTTTTAGCTCTGCAGAGAGAAGCCTAACACTTGGGAAGGATAGCAGAGACACAGATAAGGGGTGCAAAATTTTGCTGTCATAAAATTATGAAAGATGTCTATACTGGTAAGAGAGGTGTTTTTAATGTTTGGCGTTTTCTCATTTCATTGCCTGCTCTGAAAAACCAAAGCTTGAGCAGAGGCTAAAACTTACAGAATAATATAAAATGGAGTAGTCTGTTCAATATGCAGGAAAATGGGGTGAAGAAAAGTTCAGAAGGGGCTCCTTACAATGCTGGATGTTTTCCATCCAGCTTCATGTTTATGTATGAAGTTTTATGTATGAAAACTTGCCCTCAGTCACCCCAAGTCTTAAACAAAAGCCATGTTAACCACTAACGATGGCAGCCTTGTGTTAGCACTGCCTTAAGGAATCAAAGGAGCGCCATGTCCATGTTTTGGGATGATGCAGACCAAATGGGCCTAGGGGAACATTAAGAAGTAATGATGAGATGGCTAGGGGTGAGGAGGAGCATTTGGAAGCAGGAGGTCAGAGGTGTTAACCAGGAAAATGTAATTGCCTACAGGAATTCTTGGAAATTTGGGATAGGAAACAGAATGTCTTGCAGTCAACATCACATCAGTATTTAAATAGTAAAAGAAAGGGGACCCTGAAAGAATGGAGGACTTGTAGGCTTTGGGGTCACCCTAGGTCACATATTCAGACTTGAATCTTAGAGGTTTTCTAGTTTTCAAACAATATTTGACCATAGAAGGCGTTTTATCGAATAAATTATAATATGGAATCCAATGTGTAATATAGACAAAAATTGAGCTAGTGTGATGAAATGAGATAGGGGTTTGAATGTATGCCCACTTGGCCTTCCTGTTGGATCCCACATTGACCTTCAGGCACCTCCATGGAATCCCAGTACTCCAGAAACACAGTTTAAACACCACCTATCTAGAACCTAAAGCAAGAATCCACTCTTTGATATTCCAGACAGTTGAGCGTTCTGCCTGAGTGCTCATAACCCGCTAAGCAACATGCCCCTTAGCCAGCTGTCACTGATGGGTGTTCTTCCTTCTCTTCAACTGAATTCCTCAACTTCTACCCATTGGTGGGACGTCTACTCACTGATCTTAGTAGAAAAATCAAACTAAGCTTAATTCCTTCCGTGTAACGGCTCTTCAAATCTTTGAAGACCTCTTATATCCTTCCCTAAGGTGTTTTTGTTCCAAGCCAAATAGTCCTCATTCTCTTAACTATTCTCAAACTATTATAAAGCTCATATGTTACTTGGGGATCTGAAATTACTGATATTAATAGTAAAAACAAGTTCAGCATAGAAAGACAGTTCACTTAGGACAAAAACAGGGGCACATGAAAGAGAGGTACACTTCAAGGGTAATAAAGGAAAATGAGATGCATTATCTCCTGCTCTAAAAACAGCCCAGGATATATGTTCCCTCATGAGCACTGTGACGGGTGGAAGTCAACTCCAACTTCACTCAGTTCAGGGATGTGCCTGGACTCACACCCTAGCCCTAGAAGTCACCAAATCAGGGACCTAAAGAGGATGGCTATTGGCAGCAGAGGCATTCAGCTCTTCCTAGTAGTATTCTTGAAGCACCCCTTAGCAGCTGGGCTCAGGAATTCAAGCCAAGAAGTACTTAGCGTGAATTAATTTCACCTGATGTTAATTGGCAATTTGCATGCCTAGAGAGCCACTGAGGCTTGGACAATGACACAGAATCCTTTTTTTTTTTTTTTTTGAAACAGGGTCTCATTCTGATACCCAGGCTGGATTCCAGTGGCACGAACATGGGACTACAGGTGAGTGCTACTACACCTGGCTAATTTTTTTGTACTTTTAGTAGAGACAGGGTTCACCCCATTGCCCAGGCTGGTCTCAAACTCCTGGGCTCAAGCAATCAGCCTGCCTCAGCCTCCCAAAGTGCAAGGATTATAGGTGTGAGCCACTGTGCCCAGCCCATGGAATCTATTAATTGGCAATAAGTGACATTCTATATTATGGATCCGTCAGTTGTTTCAGAGCAGGATATATCTGCCTGTTAGCACTGTTTAGTAAAAATCATTGGATTGATGTTGCACCTGGTTTTGGTAGAGCCTGCAGGAGTGAGGAAGGTGAGTTTCAAAGGTTACGCCTATCACATAGCTAGAAAGTGTCCGTGACCAGCTCACCTTCTATGAGAGACCATCACCACCACAGACAAAAGTTGAGCTTCCTGGCATCAAGCTGCAACACACATACACTGCTGGTAGTTAGAGGCCTGGAGACAATGTGCACACTGTGCAGCCCAGTAGTGGGAGGCCAAAGAGACCTGCGCCTGAGATCTCAGGACCCCTTTCCATGCCTATCCTTCTTCTGTGTGGCTGTACTGTTTCCTCTGCCTGTAATAAAGCTGTTCCACCAATGTAAACTGTTTTGAGTCCTATGTAAACTGTGTGGGTTCTTTCAGCAACTCAACACTTGCGATGATTAATGGGTAATGAGCACAATGAGGATGAGAAGGGACTACAGATACAGCCCTCAGAGGCCTTAAGGATGCTTCTGATGGGAGAGTGTTGTGTTTGGACTTTAAGCACACATCTTAGTAAGTGTGTGTGATGAAGTACAATACTTTAATTCTGTTGGACTTTGAGGAAGTGCCTCCAGAAAAACAACAGGAACATGTTCTGGTTTGCTCCAGTAGAAAAATATTTCCGACTTTAACAAAGAATATGTCCATCTAATGTTGCCAGGTGTGTACGCAAACAGATAATGACCCCAGGGTTAATCCTCATTTTCCCCCCAACAGACTCCTTTATTTTTACCCCATATCTTCTAGAAGCAGAATTGTGTTTCATGTATGATAAAGTATTTTCTCCACAAACAATGTTATAGACTCTTTTGAACTCTCAAACAACCATGTGAAAATAGTGCTGGTCATACATGAATTAGGGTCACATTGCTATTGAAATAAAAATCAAAGTAACCCCATGTCTTCCAAGAGTTATGACAGCACCAACAACAAAACAGAAGCTTAGGAAGGAAGTTCCAGGGGGGGAAGAGAAAGTGTATATATGCATGCAAGTGTGTGCACACACATAATTCTCACACACCACATATATGTGGGGAAATGATCTATGTAAGGAATGAAGCAAAATATAATCATTCTAATCTTAGGTCAGAATTTGAGCTGTATCTAAATCTGCACTCTGCCACCTGCCAGCTGTGACTGTGAACAAGGTAAATTACTTAACTACTCTGAGACTAGTTTCCTCAGCTATAAAATGGCAACAATTTTTTTCTGCAAGGTTTTGATGAGGACTAAAAGAAAGAATTCATGTGCTGTACCTGTTATTAAATTAATAAACATCATTGACAGATTTCCAGGGGAGCAATTTTGACCAAAATTTGCTGACTTCCTTCCCTCCCTCTGAGGCTCTGTGTTATATGAAGAGGAAGGAAAGAAGGAAGGGAAATGAAAATCAGAGAAGGGCCAAGGAAGAAAAACATTGCTTGACAATTCTCTAATAGAATGTGGAAATTGTATTAATTTAGTTCTACTTGTCTGTACTAGAATAATGCCCAAGGACCAACCAAGAAATCTCCTATCACTCGGCAGACAGAGGCTGTTGACACATGGATCTCCTGACCCCAGAGCCCTACCGTCCACCGTCCCCTTGCCACAGAGTCAGAGACAGGAGGGTCACTCACTGGGGAGTGGAGGGCTGGACTTAGAGGATTTCTGGAGTCCTTTGTCATATCATATAAACTACAAAATGCTGTGCCATTCCACATGCTCATTTAACCTGGTGTTTATAATTATCCTGAGAAAAGACATAACTATAGGATCTGAATTGCCCAAAGCGATTATCTATTAGGGGATCAATCAAGATTCAAACCTGGTTCTTTCCATTATGGTGGTTTTCTCCTTTATTCCAGAGCTGCTTCCAGCCTGATGGCAGATGCTGCTGGCACTTGGTCCCCTTCACCCCCAGCTAGCGAGGGTGCATGCGCAGTTGCATTAGACAGTTTTCGACATACCTTCTCAGGTGTCTGTGTTTCTCATTTACTCTTATGAGGGCTTTCTCAGGACCAGGAAATGCAGCTTGGAAAGTTGGGGGATGGGAATGACTCCAGGCCACCTTCAACAATAGGGGTTGGACAGGAGTTGAGTGTCAGCTTCTGGCATGTTCTGTGTGGTTTCCAGAGGGTCCTCCGGCACAGGAGAGCCCAGCTGCCCACAGTGGTAATAACCCACTCATAACACATGTCCTTTAATGACTTTACCCACTTCCTCAAATGTTCTTCCTGGAATCACCTCCTAGGTAAACAACAGGCACTGAGCCTTGCAGTTGGTCTACTTTTGGAGAAAGCCAAACTGAGACAAATTCTAAAGTTCACTTGGTTACACATTCACACCAAAACAACAACAACAACAACCAGTAATAATGAGCATGGCTGGCTGAGCAGTCAGAACCTGAGGATAACATTTTCAAGGATTGAGAAAGTGAAACTAACATTCTCCACAAAGCAGCAAGTTACTTCTCCAGTTTCACCAAGACTCCATCTTGCCAGCAACTGCTGGAACTGCAATCAGGGCGGTAATGGCCTCCAAGGGCTCTAGTAAGGCAGTTACAGATCCAGTTCAGATTTTCTAGCTATTAAACAAGAGATTTTAGAATATATTCAGAAAGGAGGATATTATTTCTCAATTCAAGAAAATATCTGGGCGGGACGCAGTGGCTCAGGCCTGTAATCCCAGCACTTTGGGAGGCCGAGACGGGCAGATCAGCTGAGGTTAGGAGTTCAAGACCATCCTGGCCAACATGGCAAAACCCCGTCTCTACTGAAAAAGAAAATAGAAAAATTAGCCAGTTGTAGTGGCGCATGCCTGTAGTCCCAGCTACTCAGGAGGCTGAGGCACGAGAATCGCTTGAACCTGGGAGGCGGAGGTTGCAGTGAGGCGAAATCATGCCACTGTACTCCAGCCTGGGTGACAGAGTGAGGCTCCATCTCAAAAAAAAAAGAAAAAAGAAAAGAAAAGAAAACATCTGAATTCAAGTTTTGAAGTATTTTTAAAAAACTACAAGTATGATCAACACATTTACATTATAGAAGACAAGCACAATCATCTTGACATACATTCTAGATTTATCCACTTTGCACACATATTTTAGAAAGATTTTGAGGGATTCAATATCTTAAAATGACCACTTAATTTTAGTAAAAATAGATTCCCAGCTTCTGTTAATTGACTATAACTATGGTCTGAGAGTGATTAGATTTTAAAGTGTGTGTGTGTGTGTGTGTAAAATTCTCACAGGAAAATCAATAGTAGTGCACTGCACTGAAGTGTGATGAGTTTTACTCTGCAGTTTGTCCTGCTCCAGAGATGCCAGGCCAGTAAGTTACATGGAGTAAGTTCACATAACACGACTGGTTTTATAGACTCTAACCATTTATTTAACAAAATGGAAATTTCTAATATATAGCACTTTTCTACATTTAAAATTTTAGGGAGGAGAGACTCATGTTCTACAGTATACATTATTACAAAAGAGTTCATTATAAATTTAAATCGGCTGAAACACTTCCTTTAATGATTAGGATTCATCATCCTTCAGTGCAGTGAGGTGACATTTTGTGGAAAGCGTCCATGGCTCTTCGTCGGAGATGTCTTACCAGCACAACCTTCCTTCGCTCTGACCTGTCCATCAGAGGATTTCCTTTACCAGTAAAACAGATGGAAGTCCATTTTTCTCTTTTGGTTCCCAACTCAAGTGTAGATCTTTTAATTTAGGAAAGAACTCAAACTTACATAAAGAGTGGAGGTTGTTGTTTTCATTCTGTTTACTCACACACTGCTCTGTAAAGTCAAGGTTTTCTTGTTGATTTTGCTCACGTGCTGATTGCTACACACGCAGCCATCATTAGTGCAAATGTGTGGGAGACTTTTTGAATAATGTATAGCACCCAAAGGAATGAACAGCAGACCCCCCCAAAATTTAAATCGCTGTTCTTGCAAATTCTGAAAGCCAAGGATCACTTGTGCCTTACAGAATCCGGGGGCTCTATCCCCAGGTGCAAAGTACATTTTCCAGGTTTCTCCAGGGCAAAGGCAGGGTGGACACCCTCATTAAACCTGTGCCTGATGATGAAGAGCAACTGCTCGCTCTCTGCGTTGATGAAGATAAGTCTCTGGTTGTTGTAGTCCAGCAGGATGCCCACTCTGGCTGGACGCTCAGTCACGTGAACATCACTCACAATACCACTGTAGAAAAATGTGTATCTGAAATGAAAGAGAATGGGAAATGTAAAACTCTGGAAATCTCAAGGAATTTGATAAGGAAAGTCACTTGGGAATAACCAATTCTTCAGTTATTAACTCCACTTCACAATAAGGAGTTGCAATAATGCTGTCCCAAATACTTTCACTAGATTTCTTCTAGATGCTAAAATGCAGAGCTTATCCCAACAGATGAGCATGTTTAATAATTTTGCTCCTCCTACATTAGGAGGCAGTCCCAGAATAGCCAACATATGCCTCCCTTGTGATTTTTCTCCACATTCTAATTCTCTCCCAGCTGCCCACATGTTTTAACTACCGCATTCATGGCGTGTCATTCTTTTGAATAAAACTCCTTTGAGGCTGCCATGTATTTTTAAAAGTACCGTAAGCTTGCCTTCCATACAATGTATTAATTTTACAGTTTTAAAATTTTATAGGTAGCTTACATAAAGGCCTTTATGAAGTTTAAGGAATATTTCATTATTTTGCCAACTTCATCCTTTGTTTCCGCTCCCCCTTCCCCAAACCAACTCTCCTTTTCATTTTCTCAAGGTTTTCTACAGCCTTGCCACCAGCGGGGTTGCCTTTGATTCCTCTCTTTAATTCAGACAAATTCAACTCAACAACTATTCCTTGCGCATATCCATGTATCCAGCACTTTACTAGGCACTCTGGGGCATGTGAAGGACATGAAGTGCTGTCCTTGCCCTCTGGGATCCCATACTGTATGGAGCAGGAAGGAAAAGCTGCCCACATTTGAAACTCGGACCACGGCTGGGAATGCCTCTCAGGGTGTAGATCTTCAAGTGTTTACTAGACACATTTAATGAAGCTGTTTTGGTTGTGAAGGGAAAGGTTCAAGGCCAGGCTGGAAAGGACAAACTGCTGACCAGAAAAGCTAAATTGCTCCATGTCAAAAAGTAACACAAGTTTGGGGTTTTCTCCTAGTAGTCTTAGAAACTGAGAATGGGGCCCTGAAAGTAGGGGAAGGAGTGGAGTGAGAGATGGAAGAAGAGAGATGAGGGAAAGGTCTATGGATGTGTAGGCTGGAGGGGTGGGAGCACAGCAACACCCGGGCAGTTTGGACCTAAGAATCTGGGTAAGCGACGGGTCTGGCAGGGAGGGCTGAGGATCTTCAAGACTTGCAACATCTGTCTTAAGGCCCAGAAGCTCAAGTGCAAGTATTTAGGGGATGGCAAGTTGGCAACTTCATTGCAGAAAGAAGCTCACATGGAAGGGCAGAGGTTCACGGTGGTGGGGAGATAAGTGAGACTTTTGAGTTGATAAAGGACCTTTTCAATGCCTTGCTAATGAGAGAGATGCCAGAATACTATGACGTTCTGGAACCTGCAAGACAGACTAAACGTTTCAGGTAGCAATGTTGGGGACTGGCAGTGTGAGCTGGGCTCTTACAGAAGGCTTTGGGAGCACAGGGCTCACACTCAGCCAGAAAGGACAGGCAGGACTTGAATAGGTGAAAAAGAAGGAGAAAAATCCACACAGTAAGGGCAGCAACAGTGATGGTAAGGTGGCTGAAGAAGTCCGTATGTGGCAGAGAACATCACCATTGGCCTGTTGGGTTTGGACAGGACATGGGGGTGACTTTTAGGATGTTACATGGATAAGTAAGTCAGGGGCCAGGCTCTAGACTTGCCCTGTCTAATATAGTAGCCACTAGACATGTGTGGCCACTTCCATTAAAATTAAAGTTAATGGTGGAGAATGGGATAGAGATACTCAGATGTGGAGATAGTGTGGTGGCTTCTCCTTGACAATGAGATAGGAAGGTGCCAGCAGCCAAGAAGGAAAGGGTGACAGACAAGACCAGGAGGGCCATTTGAATAGGGCCTCATATTTCACAGAGGGCTTTATAAATTTGAATTATTGACATTTCTTTCAAATATGGGCATATATAAAGTCATTGCCTTTGTCATTGCAATTGTGTCTGTTGAAAGAATTACTATGTGAAATGTAAGTCCTTAAAGTAAATTTTAATAACCCTGTTAACTGGCATTTCTTTATTTTTTATAATAGTATTTTGAGAGTTCCCAATTAGTAGAAGAGTCTTGGGTCTCTTTCAACTTCCAAGAGGCCCTGGTCCTGAGAGACAAGGGTGAAGGAGTTCTAGAGGGTCTCACTCCAGTGGTTCCTAGTACATATTTGTGCAATGAATAAATGGATGGTTGGTGAACAGTCCGACAGCAGAGAAGAACCAAAGGGCAAGTGCAAACCAAAGAGGTGGGAATAAGGAGGCATTAAGGTTGGAGAAAATGGGAGCTGTAGTGATCATTAGTATGTACAGGTTGTTAGCAAATTAACTATTTCTAGACTGGAAAATACCTGCATTTTTTATGTTTTGTGCAGCTTATATGAATCTATGTATTCTTACATTTGAATAAACATGAGACATATCACACTTTTCATATATATTTTATCAACATTGCATAGCTGAGAAAATGGCTACATATTAAATTAAAATAAAATATCCTAGTTTTTAAATTTTATTGATCTGTAAGTAACATTGACATGTTTATTTAAATGTAAGAATGAATGCATAATACTAATTGTTGAATAAACGATATAAAATAATGACATCATTTATTATATATTAAAACATGCTCTTCTTATCTTTATCAGTAGACTATTAGCTTCATGAAGGTAAAACTCTTGGTCTGGGCTGAGTGTGGTGGCTCAGGCCTGTAATCCCGGCACTTTGGGAGGCCAAGGCAGGCGGATCCCTTGAGGTCAGGAGTTAGAGACCAGACTGGGTAACATGGTGAAAATCTGTTTCTACTAAAAATACAAAAGTTAGCTGGGGGTGGTGCCACGTGCCTGTAGCCTTAGCTACTTAGAGGGGTTGATGTGGGAGGATTGCTTGAGCCCAGGAGATCAAGGCTGCATGGAGCCATGTTTGTACCACTGTATATACTGTCACACACACACAAAAGAAACTCTTGGTCTGTTTGGTACTCTGGTGTATCCCTAGTGCCTAAAAGATAACCTGGCACAGGACAGGTACTCAATAAACATTTGTCTAATGAAAAAAAAAATTAAAGTTAAACAAAATTTAAAATTCAGTTTTTCAGTCCTACCAGCCACACTTCTAGTATTTAATAGCCACGTGTGGCACCATTTTTCTATTATTGCAGAAGGTCCTATTGCATAACGCTGGTCTGGAGGGTTCTGAATGCCTAAATGTGTCATTTCTCCTCCCCGGTTTGGAAGGTCCCCGGTCCCTACAGGCCCAGCGTTGGTCATTCCTTGAGCCAATCCCTACCCGGGAGGCCAAGTGGGGAAAGGTATTCCCTGAATCCTTGTCTCCACCAGTTCTGCAGGACACAGAACCTGACCAGCCCTGCTTCTGTCTCCATTTCTGGCCGAGCACACATTCCACTAACCTCAACTCTGGCCTGAAGCCAAGCCTGCCTGCGTGGGGCCTGACTCTCCGCCTGGCTGGCTTTGAACAGAGACCTGGCTGGTCTCTTCAAAAAACAATCATCCAGAAGCCTGGCTCTAAACACTTGCACAATCCTGGAACTGCCTCCCCTCCTCCTGGTGGACTGAGGACCCTTACTCCCTGGAGTCCCACCTCTGGCCCACACTCAGCCCAGACCCCTTTGGACTCTGGTGGTAACTCCCCTCAGGACTCTTTGCCCCAGACTGGCCACATTCTTCCTGGCTGCCCCTCTTCACTGTGCCCTGCAGGTGGTCCCACCCAAGTTCTGACACCACTGTAGATGTTTGTAGATTTCTGAGCAGAAAAGGCAGGGACATGATGAAAATGATGTTTTAGAAATATTTCCCAGTTGCGAGTGGGTAGAGACTAGAAGTGAGGGTGCAGGCTGGGTGGCTGCTGCTGAAACTGCAGAGGAGGTGCGGAAGCCTTGAGCTAGCATGGCAAGTTTAGGAATGGACAGGAAGGAAACCAGCAGACTCTCCTGAGATGATCTTCACGCCTCCTTCCCAATTGTGACATCTGAAAACCTAGATTCTGTGAGTAGAATCAAAAGTGATGTAGGTTGATTTAAAATCATTAAACCAGAAAAAGTAGAAGACAGGAGGGGCTGCCACAGGAGCGTTCTCAGAGTCCCAGCGGCCAGGGTGCCCCATGTGAAGCCCTCGAAGGATGACATGAGGGCCCTGAGATCCTGCCTCTCAGTGCTGAGACCATACAAAGGGACACACTCTTTCTCCCAGAATCCATAGCACCCACTCCAAGCCTGAAAGAGCCAAAGGCCAAAGCTGTAGGTTGAACTGGTCAACAAAATACATAATTTTGTTTTCTAGAGCCTAGGAATTTGTTATTGGAGGTTAGCCCTTGGTGTGGGTTTTTTAAATATTTGAGTGTGTACAGACATTTTCATGAAATTAATATGTAGTTTCAGCTCTGAATCTACTAACTGTAAACTGAGTTTGAGTGATTTCAAACTCTGGGTAGGGGCTGGGTCCTTATGCATTGCACAGCACTGAATATCAATTAATCATAATTGCTCTGACTTGACGAAATGTGACTTTAAGTAGTGCTTGGAGATGGTGTCCTTATGAACCATCTCAGAGAATCAAACTGTCAAGTAGGATGCAGGGAGAAATGTGCAGCCAGAGATATGCAAAATCCCAATCTGTGGGCCTTTTCTGGGAACTTGCAAGCATTGAAGGCTTCTTTTTAAAGGATTACATTTGAATAATGCCTCACATTTGTATGATACTTTACCGTTCCTAAGCTCTTCCCTGTACCTGATTTCATGTGATCCTCACAACCCCACAAGGTAGCAAGCCAGGCATTACTGTCCCCTGCTGAGCTAGATGATTTAAGGTATGCTCAAAGGGTTAACCCACTTATGGCAAACAGCCAACAGGAGGCTAATTGAGGATGAAGCCAGACCTAAAACTGGATTCCTGGCTCCTAGTCCAGTGTTCTTTCTATTAAACCACACTGTGAGCATATTCAGATCATAATATGCCTGCCTGATCGCTCTGAGACTAACACAGGCTAACGGCTTTTTCACATCAACCGACCAAACAATACAGGTAATATAGAACAGAGATTGGCAAATTTTTTCTGTAAAGGGACAGATGTAAATATCTTAGGATTTGACAGACATCTGTCACTTCCGCCATTGTAGTGTAATACAATACATAAACAAAAGAGCATGACTGTGTTTCTGCAAATTTATTTACACTGACAGGCAGCGGGTTATATATATATGTGGCCTATGGGCTATAGTTTGCCAACCCCCGATATGGACAAATGTGGAGGGAGGTGTTGGAGATCCACTTCTTCCTCACACCTGTTGATTCCTTCTCTGCGGAGGGACTCCTTTTAGCATTACCCTTGTGGTCTCTCTCCACCCTGTGGTGAGTTCAGAAGGAAAAACTGTGATGCAAAACCCAGCTGCCCCTCCCTCTTCCCTATCTCTTACCCACTAGCTACCAGGGAGACATACATCCTTCTCTGCTTCTCCAGGCACCAACTCTGCCCTGCAGAGCAAGGAAGCTGACCTGGCCCAGGCTCTGGTTGGGTAAGTCTGCCTCATAATAGGGTTTAATATAAGAAACCCTCTTCAGGTATGATTCACACACTCTAAAATCAGCTTCCTCAGTAATCAGAGTCAGAGTTTCATCTCCATATACTTGACTCTTGTTTTCTTTCTTAGTTGGCTCAGAAGTTGAGCATGGAAGTGGGTGCTATTTATCGGGTCCCTCAGAGAGCCGTGCCTGGACACCCAAGCATAATATTTTGATGAAGAGGGGAGGGGAAGGGCTCGCTTACCTCTGTGGCTCAGAGCAGTGCATGTACCATGAGGTCTCCCCTTGTCCTAGGGCACCTGCCTGCACAGCCAAGCTGGAGCAGATGCCGAGTCGATATGCTGGGCAGTCTGTGACTGTGGTTTCCCAGTAATGCTGGCCACAGGAAGGCAGCTCCTCACCCAGCACTGACGGGATTCTGTGGGTGAAGTCAATCAGAGTATGCTCAGTGCAGGAATCGCCGGCCTGTATCTCATAAGCATAAACATTCACAAACTCACAGTTTAGGCAGGATTCTGCCCTTGGAAACTGCTGGAATTTAACTAAAGATACTCTGTTCATTGTATCCCTAACCTTAACCAGATCACCACGGAACTCTCCAAACTCTCAACAGACATTTGACATATTGCCAGTCACATACATACAACATGCATGTTGTACACTGCAACTCTTAAAAGAGCTGGGAATCAGGAAATAACTAGAATAATGGTAGGACAAAAAGAAATGCTGCAGTCTCTGCCTTTAAGGTGACTTCTCTTCATAAATACAAGGGAAGCAGGTAGGAAACATAATTTGCATAGTTTTCTTCCAAAACTTGCAAAAAAAGAAATCTCCAAAACTTTAACCATGAGTTCTATGCCTCCTGACCTTACTGGACACAGCCACCAAACGAGGTACAGCTCTTAAATGACAAGGTAGCTAGTGCTGGCCAGTGCCAAGTGTGGAATTAACTGAGTATAATTAGCGGTCAACAGTCTGCAAGATTCTGGCCTCTTTGAACTGTAGTAGGTGCCCTTAAGAGGTTGGTTGAAGGTTTCTTTTTGTCTCACCTTAGCTATTTTTATAAGCACCTTAGTGAAATGAACCAAAAGCACTTTCAACTGCTGATGGGTGACCTTGTTTGCAAGAATTGCTCAATTTTGCTTGGAAATGGCTGAGACAGCAAGGAAGCATTTTTAATTTAAGCAGTGTTAATATTCAGTCAGCACTCTCTCCCTCTCCCCTTTAACAGATGAGAAAATGATGAATGCAAGGGAATGTATTTCACTTTTCATGTCTTTACTCAACCTCATTTCAGAGAGGTGGCTACTGACAAGCCCTCACTCTGGAGCAAGGCCCAGCTGCCTGATATTTATGACCTAATTTTCAGGTTAATAATAAATAAAATTCTATAAAACACATTACAGTTATCATCGGTTATTATCTGTGAACTCTTACCCTCCTCCAGTCTATTTATTTTCTTTTTGATGTTTTGAGGAATCCAAAAGACAGAAAAGCTCAATCTATTTCTTTAATCTATTTTTTCCCTGAATTCACTCATTTGTATATTTTTAGCACCTGCAATGTTCCAGGCCCCATGCTAGATTTGAGGGATTCAAAGATGCACAAGACAGGGCTGCTGCTTGAAGATGATGATGAGTAAGTGGCTGACAAATGACCCCACAAGTTATCTGTTCTTTTACACAGCTAAGATCAAAGCGTGCCAGGGTCCAGAGAAGCCTTGGCCAGAACTAGGAGCAGGTAACACCTGAGCTTGGCCACAGACAGGCAAGTAGCAATGTGACAGGGAAACAGTGAAAGTCACTGCTGGCTGGCTCAGTGCCTTCTTGGGAGCACCTGCCAGCCACCGACACCAGGGCACAGCAGCACCATCAGCAGCCTGTGTTTCCCGTGTGTTACAGTTTTCAAGAGTTTCACATACCTTCTCCCATTTTGCCATTTTGATCTGCAAAATAACCCCCAGAGCTTGCAGGCAAATTGCAGGGCAGTTTCCTCCACCCTATCCTCCGCCTTTGCCTCTTCTTTTTTTGATGCTTCCTTTTGCGGGAGCTACTACGGAAGCAAGATTCTGTGGCCAGAAACTAGGAACTCAATAAACTGTCCTTCTCTTCTATACCTTTTTTTTTTTTTTTTTTTTTGAGACAGAGTCTCACTCCCAGGCTGGAGTGCAATGGCACAATCTCAGCTCACTGCAACCTCCACCTCCGAGGTTCAAGTGATTCTCCTGCCTCAGCCTCCCGAGTAGCTGAGATTACAGGCGTGCACCACCACACCTGGCTAATTTTTGTATTTTTAGTAGAGATGGAGTTTCACCATGTTGGCCAGGCTGGTCTCAAACTCCTGAACTCAAATGATCTGCCTGCCTTGGCCTCCCAAAGTGCTGGGATTACAGGAGTGAGCCACTGTGCCCAGCCTCTTCAAGTATGCCTTTTCAAGAGGGTTGATAAAATATCTGGTTTGCTATAGAAAAATAATAAAAGAATTACTGGACCCTTTTTTCCCCCCACTGAACCAGAGATCATACCTTAAAATAGCCAATGTTTTAACCAAACCATCTGTGCTTATATTTCCAATAAAAATATTGACACTTGCTCCAAGTGATGAACTATCGCTCGGTAGGGAACCACAGCCGAACAGTGTGGATGTGCACACATTGATATTTGAGACCACATCCCGACATGTTTACTGCACCATGAATATGCTCAGGGGAGGCCACCCTGAGGCAACACACCCTAAGACCCTACTGCTGGGCCATCAGCCCACTTGTGCTTTCTTCTTCTACTTACTCCGTCAGCCGTCTCCTCTCAGCAAAGCTGATCACTGTCCCACTTGAGGAAATGTGTAGAGCAGGATGAGCTGTTTCTCTCAACAAGAGAAATCTGGTTCCTATTGCAGGTGAGAAAATAGGATTAAAACATTGTCATGAGGACCAGTGCTGTCCCTAGGCTAAGCCCCACATTTCAGACCCTAGACTCTCTTTCCCCTGACGTCAAAATCCCCCATGCAGTGTCTTCAGATCCACAGCTGAAAATTTCACTCATGATAAGGCCTTCGTGGATGCCGGTGGCTGGTTACCTCTATGTGGTGCCATAGGCACGTCCTCACAGTGTACCCTCTATTAGTGCTCACCTGCTGTGCAGTGTGCTCCTTGCACCAGCAGCATCTACATCACCTGGAAACTAGTTACAAATTCAGACTCTCGGACCCCACCACAGCCCTCCTGACTTCGAATCTGTATTTTAACAAGATCCTCAGGAAATCTGTGTGCATATTAAAATTTGGGGATACAGGCCAGGTGAGGTGGCTCATGCCTGTAATCCCAGCACTTTGGGAGGCCAAGGTGGGCAGATCACAAGGTCAGGAGTTCGATACCAGCCTGGCCAACATGGTGAAACCCCGTCTCCACTAAAAATACAAAAAATTAGCCAGGCATGGTGATGCGCACCTGTAATCCCAGCTACTCAGGAGGCTGAGGCAGGAGAATAGCTTGAACCCAAGAGGCAGAGATTGCAGTGAGCCGAGATCGTGCCATTGCACTCCAGCCTGGGCAACAGAGCAAGACTCCATTCGAGAAAAAAAAAAATGGGGGATGCACCAGTATAACCTAAAGGAGAGACTCTAACAATGGAAGGACAGGCACCATATTGGGACTGTGGGGAGAACACTGCTGGGAAGACAGCCCTCGCGTCTTCTCTTCATAAACATCAGGCTGGCCCTGACTATCTCACAAACGAGGCAAAAGCACAAGATGTTGCTGGGTAAGCCGATTGCTTGTTGCGCCCACTCAACCTTGTGCCAGCTCTGTGTCTAGGATAAGATAATAAAATGGTCCTCTTTCCATTCCTCACTTCCTTTCACAAAAATTGCAGAGACAAACATTTTTTGTTGGCATCATCTAGGTAGTTTCCCAAAAATGTCATTGAATAGTTTTATCACTTCCTTGAATTACTCTTTTGGTCATTCGTTCAACAAACATTAACTATCACAAATTATGTGCTAATATCACAAAATATTGCTAATAGGTAGCCAAGGTTGAGAACCTGTAAAGCAGAAAAACAAAAGAAATATCTTGACCTTTGACCAACCTTGGGTCCTCATGACAAAAACCTACCACTGACAGTAGGTTGGGAGTTTATAAAGTTGCCCTCTAGGACATCTTCTCTGAGGGGTGGAAGGGAAGAAATAGCTTGGAAATAGCTCACTGTGTGCAAAGGAGAAAGTACCTCTGGTGGAGATGAGAGCAGCTTCACTCTGTTCACTTGTCCCAAATGCATTGATGGCCCTCACATAGAAAAAGTAGTTATCATTGGGTTGGACGTTAACTTTCAGCTGGAGTCCTCTGATTCCAGAGAAAGATCTAAATACAAGAGGAAAATAATAATTTTAAACATAATGCCACGTGCTAAATGATTCCTATTTCAATTTGGTAGTGAATGAACATCTTTTATTAGCAACAAATAACTTATTTTCTTCCCCTTTTATGACCACTGGATTAGCAAGCCAGGTCCTACAAAATGGCCATTGTCCACTAAGATTACTTTATCAAATAATTTCTGTTATGTGCCTTCCAGAATGCTCTTTGCAACAGAACCAGACACTTAAAAAAATTCAGAAAACAGACTACTCTTGTGGTTAGTGAATCTCCAAGAATATATCATTTTCTTTATCAATTTTTGGCCAGAGGGCACTTTTGGATTAAGATGATATTAAACCAATCTACGATGATTTTGTACATGATCATCATGCTAAAGCCACCAAAGTTAATAGAAACCAAAGATCTTTAAAGAAGATGAAATCTTTTAAAGCAAACTCGATCTTGGCGAGAAAAGAGAATTCTAATTGCAAAAAAAAAAAAAAAAAAAAATCCTCAAAGTTGCTGTTCCTAAATTGCCTATTTAAATTAAAAGAAAAATGCTGATAGTGGTGTCTAATTGGCAGTGGGCTTGGCAAGTACACTGTAACAGCCCCACCACTTAATACAAATGGACTTGCTGGATTTGAAGACGGAGCTCTCTGAATCTGCCAACAAGCTAGAATAGTTTTGTGCTTCTTTCCTATTCTCTTTAATCTGTTTGATATCATAGCCTAGAGCATGAATTAAGAAAAAAAAAAAAAGCAAGCAGGGCTCTTTCTTTAAACTTCCATTTGGAGAGTCCTTAGAGTTACAAGTTAGATTCCTTGCTAATGAAAGTTCCTAACCTGGGTGCTGGAGAGCCAGAGTCCTGCTCCCAGGAGATATAATTGTCAATGAATATAATAGTACAATAGCCTTCATGTTCATTCTCAGAAGGGTAGGGTTTTTTGTTTGTCTTTGTTTTTTTTGTTATTAATGAATATACCACAAAAGCATCAGAATCAAAGAGTGGTCACTGTTCATCCACAGATGAATTTTTTTCCAGGTTATTTCTACTTTTGCTGACTTATTTCACTTCCTAATACCTGTCTTAGAGAATAACATGGAGAACCAGAAAAACGAAAAAATGTTCTTGGCCCAGAAAACAAACAAATTTCAAACTTCTTAAAAGCAAAACATTTGTACAGAATAACCACCTCACCCTGACCCCATGTCTAAAAGGACAAAACTCATGTTGTGCTCCTCAGAAGGCAGGGGTAAGGGGACACCCTGGACCTGCTTGTGTAACTGCTGTTTAGTGCCCATGTCTGGAAAAGGTCAGTGCAAACTCCTTGAATCATATCGGTTGTTATTTTAGAACTGATCACCTGACCAGGCCCTCAGGAGAGGACTGTCCTTAGATACACTCAGACTGGATCAATGACATTGAGTCCCACGTCCACTGACAACTAATTAGGCTTCAGTTAATTAATGAAAAACCATGTCCTATGATTGAGAATGTAATTTCTGACTAATATCTAGAATATTATTCTGGGGTAGATGTATTGCTTATCTTATTGGAATTGATGACTGAAGAAATGTTTTAAATGAACATTAATTATAATTAGTAACAAAATTATTGTCTCACTAAGCATAGTCAGCCTGAACTGAATTTCAGACTTCATTTGCTCCCTAAATAAATATGTATTGATCACTTATCATGTGCCCAGGCCCTGTCTCTGCCTGTTATTCTGAGGGCTTGTTGAGGAGGCGGGGGTGGGAAGGGGAAAAGTGACAAGGATTGGTGGGGAAATTTTAGCTTTAGAGACAAAGACAACACACTGGCTTCATTTTATAACAACACAGTTGTTAAATAGCAAGGATACTGTTTCGTAGGTAAGTGTTTGCCCTTAAAATGATGAAGTCTGTCAAGGAGAAAATTCCACATATATAGTCAACTGCATGCTCTGTCTCATTGCTCATTTAAAGAATAAAGGTTTACATGGTACTGAAGTCAAAATATGGGATCCGTCCTGCTTTCAGTGCATGAAACAGGTCAGGCAGATTTGACAAATGTGCACAATGTCCTCATTGAATCTGTGAAATAAAAGCAGCAGGCACGCAAACAAAAGTAATACGAAATGTGGTGGTGTTTTATCGTATACAAGTTGCCATCTTATGCTCAAGCGCCAAGAACAAAGCAAAAAAGGTTAGAACAAATGGTTCGTTTCCTTGTCTACTTATTCTGACTCCACTCAGATGTCACCAAAGTCTTCATGTCAGCTGTCCCTGCTTTTTAGCCTAACGAAAACATCAAAAATTCTGGAATTTGAGATCTAAAGAGTAGCACTCTTCCAGAGATTATGATTTTTTTAATTTTAGAAACAAAAATTTGTCATAATTGTAACTAAGTCCATATGACTTATAACAAGCATTGCATAGTTTGCAGTAGAATTCAAGTTCACAGAATACCCAAACTAAGGTGAGTGATCAGACAGCAAATGAGGCCACGATTGTTGGTACTTAGTTGGTGCTTAGGGATTTTATACCAGTAAATAACATGACTGATGTGACTATGATTGGAAGTCTACAGCCAATAATAAAATTTGAAAGACAATTAGAAATTTGACTCAAATGGTCTCATTTTGGGCCCTAAGCATGGGATCCTCCCTACAAGTGCCATAGTGCAATGGAAAGAGATGGCTTTATGTGTGGAAGTCCCAGAGACGTGAGGGCAGTGAGCAGCGCAGCACCTAGAGCCTCTGAGCAGCAGCCATGAAGTCGATTGCTGGTGGATGATAAGCTCCGGTGGAGCTGAAACTTATCACAGAGCATTGTGCCCAGCAGGCTTCAGAGGCCTCTCAACCTGCTCATCTCACCCTTGGTAGCTCCACTGCTACAAAGCAGAGAGAAATGACTTAGAGGAGACTCACTGTCTCCTCAGAAGGCCCTGGGCTGCTCTGCGAATGAGAGATGGTCTCTTTCTCTGTTGTTTCAGAGGCAAATGAGTGGAAGCCCCCAGCAGCTGATGCTTGTGAGGACAGCCTCTCTAGCTTGGGCCCTTTTATTCTTGAGTTTTGGCAAGGAGCAACTGGAAAGTTTGCCACGACTAAGGTGCACAATGGGGTCAGAATCATTTTTGGTAGGAATTGAAAAGGATTTTTACGAAGTAAAAAATAATTGGGGTCATAATGGTTAAGGGGGGATATTAAAAGCATTCCCATTAAGTCAGAGAGAAACATGAGGTTAAAAACACTGGGAGGTAGGAGGTAAAATTACTACCATCTGCAGATGATGGGACCATTTATCTAGAGAACCCAAGAAAATCAGTCGAAAAACTCTTACATAATAAGAGAATTCAGTAAGATGGCTAGATATAAAACTGATACAAGAAATCAAAAGCCTTTATATACAAATAACAACTAGATAGGAGATAAAATGAAAAATCTTATTTAGAATAGTGACAGACGTAAAAATATATAAAGATATAAGATCTATATAAAGAACATTTTTTAAGATGCTACTGAGGGAAACAAAAAAAGACTTGAGTGAAGGGAAAGGCACATCAGTTCTTGGATAGGAAAATGCAACATCATAAAAATTTCAATTCTCCCTAAGTTAATCTATAAATTTAACATGATCTCTAAAAATAACAAATTGTCAGGAGCAGGCTGATGGAGGAGGCTACGCATCCTGATTCTGAAGATCATATCAAATACAAACTAGCAAATAGAAAAAAAAGTCAGGAAGCGGCAACCTAATCTACCAGGAATTCTAAATTATAAAGCTACAATGATAAAACCAGTATGGTCCTGGGGCATAAATAGATGGATCAATAGACAGATTATAAAGGTCAGGAATAGACCCAAACATATAGTCTCTTGAGTGTATAATAATGGAAGTATTTCAGATCAGAAGGGAAAATGATGGGTTTTCCTGATGGGACAGCTAGATAGCCACACTAAAAAAAAAAAAAAAGTAGGATTTCCTACTTCACACAATCTACTGAGATAAATTCCAGATGATAAAATACCTAGTTTTTAAAAATGAAATTACTGTATTGGCTACTACAAAAAAACATGAGTGAATAAACATACATACACACACACACACACACACACACACACACACACACACGGAAAGAGAGAGGGGGGCAGGCGGCAGGGGGGCATTTTAAAATATGCTACCCAAGTTAAAAGCTATTTTCAAAAGAGATTGATAAATTCAACTCAATTATTATAAAAAATATGCACGGTAAAAAATTTTTAAAGATTTGAAACTTATATCTTAATAGGAAAGCTAACTTCCTTAAAAAAACAGAGCTTCTACAAATCAAAAAGAAAAAATACCACAATCCAAGAGAAAAAAAATTGCTAGGAAATGATCAGTTTATAGAAAAAGAAGTACTGTAGTGGCTCTGAACCATATGAAAAGATGTTCAACCTAATAAAAGAAATGCACAGTTAAACTAAAATAAGATTTCATTTTCTACAAATTGTCAGAAGATCAAAAGTTTTATCATCCCATGTTTAGGCAAGGGTATGAAGAACTAAGCACTCTTATACACTACTAGTCAGAGTCAAATAAACAACTACAACCTCTATAGAGACAGTTCAGTAATATCTATCAAAATTCACAATGTACACACTTTTTAACCAGTTATTCCACTTCTAATAATTTAATTTACAAATATATTTGCACATGTGTGAAATGATATATGCACAAGGTTTATTACTGCAGCATTGTTTGTGATGGCAGAGAATAGAAACAACTTCAATGCCTCTCAATTGGTAAATAAGTTAAATTATATTCTTTTTTTTTCTTTTTAGATGGAGTCTTACTCTGTCACCCAGGCTGGAGTCCAATGGCATGATCTCAGCTCATTGCAACCTCTGCCCCACCCGGGTTCAAGCGATTCTCCTGCCTCAGCCTCCTGAGTAGCTGGGATTACAGGCAACTGCCACTGCACCTGTCTAATTTTTGTATTTTTGGTAGAGATGGGGTTTCACCATCTTGGCCATGCTGGTCTTGAACTCCTGACCTCGTGAGCCACCTGCCTCGGCCTCCCAAAGTGCTGGAATTACAGGTGTGAGCCACTGTGCCCGGCCTAAATTATATTCTTAAAACAATAAAATAAAACTTAAAATTTATTTTTATTTTTATTATTTTTTTTAAGATGCAGTGTCACTCTTGTCTCCCAGGCTGGAGTGCAATGGCCCAATCTTGGCTCACTGAAACCTCCGCCTCCTGAGTTCAAGCAATTCTCCTGCCTCAGCCTCCCAAGTAGCTGGGATTACAGCTGCCTGCCACCACGCCCAGCTAATTTTTGTATTTTTTTAAGTAGAGATGGGGTTTCACCACGTTGGCCAGGCTGGTCTCGAACTCCTGACCTCAGGCGATCCACTCACCTCGGCCTCCCAAAGTGCTGGGGTTACAGACATGAGCCATCACACCTGGCCTAAAATTGTTTTTTTTAATTGAAGTAGTTTCATATGTATTGATATGGGATGCTCACCAAGGAATATTTTTAAGCAAGGAAAGCAAAGTGGTGAAACATATATAGTATGCTACCATTTGTTAAAAAACTGTAGATGTTTGTATGTGCACAGACTATCTGGAAGGATCAATATGAATCAGGTAACAGTAATTGCTTCTGGGGAGGAGAATTGGGTAGGTAAAGGATAGGTAGAAAGGAGACTTAATTTCCACTGTATTCTCTTTTGTATCTTTTTAATTTGTACCCATAAATACATATTCTCTATCCAAATTTAATTAAATATTTTACTTTTAAGAGCTATATTACCAGCTCAGAAGTTCAGGAGTTGGTTGAATGTGTTTGTACAATCTCAAAGGGGACATTAATTTGAAAACTGTGAAGTAGCTTCTCCAGGAATTTGATAATTCAGCAATTTGTATGGGATGGAAAAAAAGGAAAGGAGTATGTATGTGCTTAAGGTAACTTGAGGGGTTGGCAATTACAGGGTGTGGTTGTTCTCTGTACCACCATGTCCAACCCCTGGATCTAAGCATGCTTTCTCCCCAGGGGAGCGGGGCGGCCTGTGTACAAACAATATGGAGGAATCCAGTGCCGTGATTCCTAGGAGCAGCCTACAGTTAGTGTCGTCACTGCAGTGTACCACAGATGGCTAAGTAGGTATTGTTTTTTAAAAAACACAGTTGGCTTTTACTGACATTCACATTGGCAGCACCAACATTCAGGCAGTCAGTCGACACCACATAGTGTGAACTGTGAACACAGTACATGGCTGGGCCCTGAAGGACCAGCTGGTAAGGCAGTGTTCCCCAAGCCTGCCTGGGCATATTAGATCTTCTGAATCGGAATCTTAAGAGGGGCCTTTGAATCTAGGTGTTTAGTAAGCATCCCGGTTGATTTTTATGATCATTTAGGTTGGGAAAAATAATCATAAGATAATGCGGGGTAAGAAGGGGTGGGAAGGAAAAAAAAAACTACTTGAGAACATGAGCAACATTAAATATAAAAAACTAACTGAATAGCCATGGCTGTGTGAAGCTCCTTATAAAATCTTAACTAACTGTCAATATGGAACTTTTTGTTTAAGGTGAAACACTTGGTTAAATCAGGATTGAGAAGATTTTCCTTCTTAAAAAGTTGGTAAATAAAAATTTTTGAACAGAACTATTTTTCTTTTGATAAATGATGATATTATGAGACTCGATGGTAAGTGTCTCACTCTTAGTTCATAATAGTGTGGAAAATAACATGGGGGCTGAATGGCCAGGCTGGTCTTGAACTCCTTGGCCTCAAGTGATCCTCCCACCTCAGACTCCCCAAGTGCTGAGATTACAGGTGTGAACTAACATCACTCTTAGTTCACAACACTGTAGAAAAGTAACATGGGGGCTGAATCCTGACAACCATGGGGCTTAGACTTTCCTATAATTAAACATTCTTGCAAAATCAGCATAAGCCAAAGGTCCCAGCAGAAACATTCTAGATTTTTGTTTCCTCTATAGTTACCCTCCAAAGGCTGAATGGTATCATGTATATTCCAGGCAGAGAATCCCAGGAGCTTAGTAACATTCATTCCTCTGGATTCTCTAGGCCCTCCTTTACCCCTCCACAGTCAAACAGGCAAACAATTCCTTGAGATCCTCATAAAACTGCCTGCCCAGAATGGTTACTTCACATTATGCTTTCAGATCCTGTTTAAAATAATGGTTATACAGAGAACGTTTTTGCAGCTTTTGTAAAACTGCTCTTAAAGACAATCACTATTATCTTGTTCAATAGCCCTTATATAAAGATCTACATGAAAAATTCATCTTAGAGCTGAATGTCAAGAAATATAATTGTCTCTCTTAGTGAAATGTGCTTCCTTTTAAAAAAAGAGATGAGTTATGTAATCTCTTTTTTTCCTCTTGCTGTCTCCCCCTCTCTCCTGTTTTCTCTTTAGCTGCCAGTAAGTTCAGATTCAAATTTTGTGTTCCATTGAGGTTCAGCTCTTCATTTTCAGTCTCTTCAGTCCTGCATTATTTGGCTCTTGTTCTCACAGGATTGTTTTACTGGTTCTACTATGTCTGGGTCTTTCATTGCGGACAACCTGAATACTTTTGGAAATTGACAGGCCTAAGTTAGAAGTGAAGGAACTGATTGGGTTTCCATTGACTGAGGTTTTACTGTACAACTAGGAGGTGTTGTACATGATCAAAGTCAAATAAGGGTCATTTGGGAAGATAGATTTCATTTAGGAAAAGCCAAACGCCAAGACACTGTGGGATGCGATGGGGAATCATCTTTGCATAACTCCCTCTCCCAAAGGCTCCCTACAGAGGGATATGACAACTGGGTCAGGAAAACAATTTCACCTACAGATTGGTGACTAGCTTTTAATTACTCAATGAGAATTTTGGCCCAATCATGTCAGTGACCCTCCTGTCACCCTGTGAAGAAGCAAGGAGCAGGAATGACTGCCTCCTTTACCCACAGGGTGCAAGGAAGCTCTAATCTCTTGCTGTTGACCACTGGTCAGTCATCACCTATCCATCTGAAGGCTTAGGAAGAAAGATTTAAAGAAAGAAAAATGCTGGGATTCCTCACTCTACACTAAGTTCATTAGGAAACTTACCCTTATTTGTCCTTATTCTACAGACAGAGCAGTGGGTGTCCCCAGCTGAAAACACCCACCTATGACAGGCAATTCTGTTCCCGCTCCACCAGGTGGGGCCCCAAAAGCTGGAAGAAGGAGGAATATGAGCTCACAGGCCCAGCACCCTGAGCCCAACTCCCTGGAAATGCTTGCCCTGGAGGATGGCCCCGGGAGTGTCTCCCCAGCCCATAGCCTCATCCAGGGCCAGGGAGCAGGAGACTCACTCCCAGCTACTTTCTGGCATATTGACTCTCACAGATTTGTCATTCAATACACGGCTTCTCTCGCTGCAGCCCACACAGCTAATCCCTGTACTATATTTCTCTCAGTTTTCCCTCCTCCACCCACACTTCTTCTGACTTCTCTCCACACAGGAGAGACAGAACAGCTGAGGAAACAGCAGAACGGTGGAAAAGTTTTGAAAGTGTTTTGAGCCCACCCAACCTGAGGAGAGCATTCAAAGAAAAACAGGAAGAAGGTGAGTAGGAGCTCCCTCAGCCCCCGCGCACAAGCCGGGGATTGTCACTCCCGCCTACCCCAAACCCAACAGGGGCCGACTGCTGGGACCGAGCCTCGGTGCCCACACGCAAAAATATGCAAATGTTTTCTGTGAGGATTATGGAATGGGGGCAGTTGCTCAGCTATTTCAGACACTGCGTCATGTAACTTGGGGGCACAGTAGGCTCATTCCATTCAAACGCCCACCATAAAAGTTCAACTAGCACCTTTGGTCTTAAATTGGAATCGCCAGAGGCCATTATACCTGGGGAAGGACTGCAGGTCTGAAGATGGATGTGTTTCTATTCTGGCAACCAAAATTAGATTCTCCAATCTAGAGGACAACCAATGCCCTCTCTCCATGTGTGCGTGTGATTTAATATTACTCATCTTTTTTTGCCTTTTTGTTTTTCATTTCCTTTCAACTTGTCTTCCTACACCATACCAGAGCTTTGAAGCCTGCTTGTTTTATCGGGGATTGGGGGTGGAAAAGAAATGTGAACTCATTTAGCTCTTGCTCCCTATCTTGTTTGCTGGAGATCCAGCCAGTTAGATGGCTTGAAGTGGGCAAGGACAAAAAGAGATTGGCTAATCCCCTTCATTCATTCATTCATTCATTCATTCACTCACTCATTCGTGAAACAGACATTTATTGAGTATCTACACAGATAAGTTCCCCGTTCATACCCCATTTATGGTCCAGGCTCAGTTAAACTAAGCCACAACAAATGGAAGTAATCTTTGATCCCCCTAATTTCCCTCAGGGACCTCTGGATCAATTTTTGGATCTAGTTTAGTACTACAGAGTTTTTGCATGAAATCCAGAACCTATGTAAGGGTTATATAACCAATGGATAAATAAGCTTGTAAAGTCCTTCCCTATGAGTTACCCATGGGAAGGTTTCCAGTCCACAGATTAGACTAGTCCTATCTCCTGGTTAAATATCCAAGCACTACAATTAATTCATCCATTCTTCTTTACTTTGCTGGCACAATTTATTTTTTTTCCTCATTTTAAATAAGAGATTATCCTCAAAGCTAGACTAACTTTTCTTACTAGTCAGTGTTATGTGTTTGATGCTAATTGATATTTACTCATTCCAGTAACACATATTTATTGAGTAGTTACAATATGCCAGGCACTGTCATAGGCACTGAGATGACAACTTCACACAATGATCCCTTCATGGAACCAACAAAGGAGTGAGATCAAACAAATCTTGGCTTGCTGTTCTTTCTCAGAGACCAAGTAACTTCATCCATTGCTGTGCAAAGAATCAAAGTGAAGAATGGGGTTCTAATATAATGGACAAAAAGGAGGAATTGTTTGCATTTATTGACTAGAGATGATCAAGTTTTGAGCTTCTTTATACATCAATTCTACTGTAAGACTTGTTCTCCACAACTGACATCTTAGAGATTGAACTACACAGATCGTAGTTAAATAGTTAATGTTTTACAGAATTTTGAAGCATCGGACCGTGTAAAGAATGTTTTAAAGTTGGTTGTGAAAACCAGATGGTCAAAAGAACCACAACACATGGCCACTCCCAAAGAGCAGAATTTTCCTTCCGTCTTGAACTCTTACATTAAAGAACCAAAGAGATAAAAATGAGTTTTGCAGTCCTGGGACTCTGAGATTAAAGATGAATTATTTCAGTCTGTTGATGCCAACCTAGGGAATAAGATATTGAGGCCTGTATTGATGGGGGATGGCTCTGATGCGGTGTGTCAGCAGTAGACTTAGCAAATGAACAGAATAGTAATTTGTGGCCAATAAATTTTTTCCTGCCTCAAAAAATTATCTATTGTCAGACTCAGCAGGGATCCAGAGGTTGGAGAGTCAAACCTGGGCTATGGACTGAACATATCGTTGCACCTCCTGGCACTGAGGGGCCTCTTAGTACCTAAATGGAAAGCAACTCCAGATCTAACCCAGCATTAAACTATCAACAGGGCTTCGCATGTGCAACTTCCCTTTATTTCTAAATTTGCTGGACTATAACCACTCAATAGCAAAGAACCCCTTGTATTGTTCTACTATAAATTTTTGCTTAGCCAGCCCCTAATATGCTTGCCTGCAACAAGAAAAATAAAAATGAATTGATTGGCAAGATCTCAAATAGAATAAGCTAATGGCAAGCCTTATGTTTTAATAAGCTCGATGTTGGTCTTAATGAAATTGGTGGATGGTCTTTTTTTTTTTCCTACAAATGGAACCGTCATTGGTTTCTTTGGCTTTTGCAAAGGATTTTTTGGAATGCATTGTTGTTATCAGAAAGAGTCTTTTCTTTTCTTTTTCCTTTTTTTTAGTTGCAAAGTCCCCAGGATAATCAGGGAAGGGAAAAACATTAATGAGAGGGGATTTGAATGGTAGTGCATTCTCTCTTCATATCTATGTTTCTCATGGGACAGAGAAAACTAAGGATGCATGGTACCACCCAGTCATCAGGCTATTGAGGGATGCCTCAGTCTATTCAGGGCAGCAGTTTTAAAACTAGTTGAAAGAAGAAGACAGGCCTGGGTTTGAATCCTGACTCCATACCCTCACTCCATCATTTCATACTTTGGCCAGATTATTTAACGTCTCTGAGTCTGATTTAGTGGAGATCACTAACTGCCTCATAGGATTGCTGAGAAGGTTCACTGAGAGTAGGCAAGTTCCTGGCCAGCTGAAGGCCCTCAATGGAATGCCATTCCCCCATCCCTTCTCCTTGTAGCCATATTTATGAGATGACATCACTGTTCCCTAGTGAGATGGCTACTAGGTCTCAGGGTTTCCAGATTTCTGTTGATTTAAGTATCCAACTGTGCTGATGTGATTTATGCAAATGCCAACTGGGGACGGATGCCATTAAGGGAATGAGTCATTTCAGAGCCTTCATTAGCAGGCTGATCTTGCCTCTGAAAGAGCTGGGTTTTCCTTACAGATGGTAGAAAATGGTGGGAGAGATTACTCTGGGACTCTGGCACTTCTGATACAGGGTTCTTCTCATATAGCATCAATGAGTTTTCACAGTTAAGGTCCAGGACTCCCCTAAGTGACGTAAAGCAAGGGTTAACAGCTTAGACTTTGAAATCTTACAAAATGAGGTTTAAATCCTGACTGCTAATACGAGCTGACAAGCCTCTCAAAGTGTCTGTTTTATCTTAAGAGTTTTTGTGGGGATTAAATGAGGCAACATACCTAAAGTACTTGGGCTAGTGATTGGCACATAGTAAATGCTCAATAAAAGTCTGGTTTGGTTTTTTTTTTTTTTCCTCTCTCCCTCTGTTTTGGCCAGAGTTCACCTCTAAGCTATTTGCTAATACCGAAGCCTGCCTTCCAGCAGCTGGCACATTAAAAGAGATGTTGTTTCTTGAACACTTATTATGTTTACGCTTCTGCTTAAATGCCTACATCCCACCAAAACGTCCCCCACCCGATATTAATTCATCCTTTGATCATTATTTTGTGAAGCCTGTCTTCAACTTGAAAGAAACTATCATCATTGTTCAGTCATATAAAATTTCACATCATAACTAAATAAATAGTTGTTGATCATGAAGATAAACAAGAGCTTAAATAACACACTTTATTTAAAGCTGTCTAGAGGTGGCTAGCAAGATGGCCGAATAGGAACAGCTCCGGTCTCCAGCTCCCAGCGAGATCAATGTAGAAGCTGGGTGATTTCTGCATTTCCAACTGAGGTACCCAGCTCATCTCAGTGGACGCAGCCCATGGAGGGTGAGCAGAAGCAGGGTGGGGCATCACCTCACCCGGGAAGCACAAGGGGTCGAGGAACTCCCTGCCTTAGCCAAGGGAAGCCATGAAGAACAGTGCATTCCAGCCCAGATACTATGCTTTTCCCATGGTCTTCACAACCTGTAGACCAGGAGATTCTCTCGGGTGCCTACACCACCAGGGCCCTGGGTTTCAAGCACAAAACCGGGCGGCCATTTGGGCAGGCACCGAGCTAGCTGCTGGAGTTTTTTTTTCATAACCCAGTGGCTCCTGGAACACCAGCAAGACAGAACCATTCACTCCCCTGGAAAGGGGGCTGAAGCCAGGGAGCCAAGTGGTCTAGCTCAGTGGATCCCACCCCCAAGGAGCCCAGCAACCTAAGATCCACTGGCTTGAAATTCTCGCTGGCAGCACAGCAGTCTGAAGTCGATCTGGAATGCTCGAGCTTGGTGGGGGGAGGGGCGTCCGCCATTACTGAGGCTTGAGTAGGCAGTTTTCCCCTCACAGTGTAAACAAAGCCTCCAGGAAGTTCAAACTGGGTGGAACCCACCGCAGCTCAGCAAAGCCACTCTAGCCCGACTACCTCTTTAGATTCCTCCTCTTTTAGCAGGGCATCTCTGAAAGGAAGGTAGCAGCCCCAGTCAGGGGCTTATAGATAAAACTCCCATCTACCTGGAACAGAGCACTTGGGGGAAGGGGCAGTTGTGGACACAGCTTCAGCAGACTTAAACGTTCCAGCCTGCCAGCTCTGAAGAGAGCAGCAGATCTCCCAGCACAGCACTCAAGCTCTGCTAAGGGACAGACTGCCTTCTCAAGTGGGTCCCTGACCCCCATGCCTCCTGACTTGGGAGACACTTCCCAGCAGGGGTCTACAGACACCTCATACGAGAGAACTCCAGCTGGCATCTGGCGGGTGCCTCTATGGGATGAAGCTTCCGGAGGAAGGAACAGGCAGCAATCTTTGCTGTTCTGCAGCCTCTGCTGGTGATAGCCAGGCAAACAGGGTCTGGAGTGGACCTCCAGCAAACTGCAGTAGACCTGCATCAGAGAGGCCTGACTGTTACAAGGAAAACTAACAAATAGAAAAGTATAGTATCAACATCAACAAAAAGGACGTCCACACAGAAACCCCATCTGAAGGTCACCAACTTCAAAGACCAAAGGTAGATAAATCCACGAATATGAGGGAAAAACCAGTGCAAAAAGGCTGAAAATTCCAAAAACCAGAACACCTCTTCTCCTTTAAAGGATCATAAGTCCTCACCAGCAAGGGAACAAAACTGGACAGAAAATGAGTTTGACTAATTGACAGAAGTTGGCTTCAGAAGGTGGGTTATAACAAACTCCTCCAAGCTAAAAGAGCATGTTTTAACCCAATGCAAGGAAGCTAAGAACCTTGAAAAAAGGTTAGAGGAATTTCTAACTAGAATAACCAGTTTAGAGGAGAACATAAATGACCTAATGGACCTGAAAAACACAGCACGAGAACTTCTTGATGCCTACACAAGTATCAATAGCCAAATTAATCAAGCGGAAGAAAGGTTATCAGAGACTGAAGATCAACTTAATCAAATAAAGCATGAGGACAAGATTAGAGGGAAAAAAATGAAAAGGAACAAACAAAGCCTCCAAGAAATATGGGACTATATGAAAAGACCAAATCTACGGCTGATTGATGTAGCTGAAAGTGACAGGGAGCATGGAACCAAGTTAGAAAACACTCTTCAGTATATTATCCAGGAGAACTTCCCCAACCTAGCAAGACAGGCCAACACTCAAATTCAGGAAACACAGAGAACACCACAAAGATACTCCTTGAGAAGAGCAACCCCAAGACACATAATCATCTGATTCACCAAGGTTGAAATGAAGGAAACAATGTTAAGGACAGCCAGAGAGAAAGGTCGGGTTGCCCACAAAGGGAAGCCCATCAGACTAACAATGGATCTCTTTGCAGAAACCCTACAAGCCAGGAGAGAGTGGGGGCCAATATTCAACATTCTTAAAGAAAAGAATTTTCAGCCCAGAATTTAATATCCGGCCAAACTAAGCTTCATAAGCAAAGGAGAAATAAAATCTTTTCCAGACAAGCAAATGCTGTTTGTCACCACCAGGCCTACCTTACAAGAGCCCCTGAAGGAAGCACTAAATATGGAAAGGAAAAACCAATACCACCCACAGCAAAAACATACCAAATTGTAAAGACCGTCGACACTGTGAAGAAACTACATCAACTAACAGGCAAAAGAACCAGCTAGCATCATAATGACAGAATCAAATTCACATATAACAATATTAACCTTAAATGTAAACAGGCTAAATGCCCCAATTAAAAGACACAGACTGGCACATTGGATAAAGAGTCAAGACCCATTGGTGTGCTGTATTCAGGAGACCATCTCACGTGCAAAGACACACATAGGCTCAAAATAAAGGGATGGAGGAATACTTACCAGGCAAATGGAAAGAAAAAAAAAGCAGGGGTTGCAATCCTAGTCTCTGATAAAACAGACTTTAAACCAACAATGATCAAAAAAAGACAAAGAAGGCCATTACATAATGGCAAAGGGATCAACACAACAAGAAGAGCTAACTATCCTAAATATATATGCACCCAATACAGGAGCATCCAGATTCATAAAGCAAGTTCTTAGAGACCTACAAAGAGACTTAGACTCACACACAATAATAGTGGGAGACTTTAATACCCTACTGTCAGTATTAAACAGATCAATGAGACAGAAAATTAACAAGGATATTCAGGACTTGAACTCAGCTCTGGACCAAGCAGACCTAATAGACATCTACAGAACTCTCCACCCCAAATCAACAGAATATACATTCTTCTCAGCACCACATTACACTTATTCTAAAATTGACCACATAATTGGAAGTAAAACACTCCTCAGCAAATATAAAAGAATGGAAATCATACCAAACAGTCTCTCAGACCACAGTGCATTCAAATTAGAACTCAGGATTAAGAAATTCACTCAAAACCACACAACTACATGGAAACTGAACAACTTGCTCCTGAATGACTACTGGGTAAATAATGAAATTAAGTCAGAAATAAATAACTTCTTTGAAACCAATGAGAACAAAGACACAACATAGCAGAATCTCTGGGACACAGCTAAAGCAGTGTTTAGAGGGAAATTTACAGCACTAAATGCCCACAAGAGAAAGTGGGAAAGATCTAAAATTGACACCCTAACATCACAATTAAAAGAACAAGAGAAGCAAGAGCAAACAAATTCAAAAGATAGTAGAAGACAAGAAATAACTAAGATCAGAGCAGAACTGAAGGAGATAGAGACATGAAAAAACCCTTCAAAAAATCAGTGAATCCAGGAACAGGTTTTTTGAAAAGATTAACAAAATAGACCACTAGCCAGACTAATAAAGAAGAAAAGAGACAAGAATCAAATAGATGCAATAAAAAATGATAAAGGGGATATCACCACTGATCCCACAGAAATACAAACTACCATCAGAGAATACTATAAACATCTCTATGCAAATAAACTTGAAAATCTAGAAGAAATGGATAAATTCCTGGACACATACACCCTCCCAAGACTAAACCAGGAAGAAGTCGAATCCCTGAATAGACCAATAACAAGTTCTGAAATTGAGACAGTAATTAATATCCTACCAACCAAAAAAAGCCCAGAACCAGAAAGATTTGCAGCCGAATTCTACCAGAGGTACAAAGAGGAGCTGGTACCATTCCTTCTGAAACTATTCCAAACAACAGAAAAAAGAAGGACTCCTCCCTAACTCATTTTATGAGGCTAGCACCATCCTGATACCAAAACCTGGCAGAGACACAACAAAAAAAGAAAATTTCAGGCCAATATCCTTGATGAACATCGATGTGAAAATCCTCAATAAAATACTGGCAAACCGAATCCAGCAGCACATCAAAAAGCTTATCCACCACAATCAAATCAGCTTCATCCCTGGGATGCAAGGCTGGTTCAACATATGCAAATCAATAAACATAATCCATCACATAAACAGAACCAATGACAATAACCACATGATTATCTCAATAGATGCAGAAAAGGCCTTCAATAAAATTCAACACCCCTTCATGCTAAAAACTCTCAATAAACTTGGTATTCATTGAATGTATCTCAAAATAATAAGAGCTATTTATGACAAACCCACAGCCAATATCATACTGAATGAGCAAAAGGTGGAAGCGCCAGGCGTGGTGGCTCACACTTGTAATCCCAGCATTTGGGAGACCAAAGAGGTCGGAGCACAAGGTCAGGAAATTGAGACCATCCTGGCTAACATGGTGAAACCCCGTCTCTACTAAAAATACCCAAAAAAATTAGCCGGGCTTGGTGGCATGCGCCTGTAATCCCAGCTACTCGGGAGGCTGAGGCAGGAGAATCATTTGAACCTGGGAGGCAGAGGTTGCAGTGAGCCGAGATCACACCACTGCACTCCAGCTTGGTTGACAGAGGGACACCCCATCTCAAAAATAAATAAATAAATAAAACAAACTGGAAACATTCCCTTTCAAAACCTGCACAAGACAAGGAGGCCCTCTCTCACCACTCCTATTCAACATAGTATTGGAAATTCTGGCCAGGGCAATCAGGCAAGAGAAAGAAAAAAAGGTATTCAAATAGGAAGAGAGGAAGTTAAATTGTCTATGTTTGCAGATGACATGATTGTATATTTAGAAAACCCCATCATCTCAGCCTAAAATCTCCTTAAGCTGATAAGCAACTTCAGCAAATTCTCAGGATACAAAATCAATGTGCAAAAATCACAAGCATTCCTGTACAACAATAATAGACAAACACAGAGCCAAATCATGAGTGAATGCCCATTACCAATTGCTACAAAGAGAATTAAATACCTAGGAATACAACTTACAAGGGATATGAAGGACCTCTTCAAGGAGAACTACAAACCACTGCTCAAAGAAATAAGAAACAACACAAACAAATGGAAAAACATTCCATGCTCATGGATAGGAAGAACCAATATTGTGAAAATGGCCATATGGCCCAAAGGAATTTATAGATTCAATGCTATCCCCACCAAGCTACCACTGACTTTCTTCACAGAATTGGAAAAAACTATTTCAAATTTCATATGGAACCAAAAAAGAGCCTGCATAGCCAAGACAATCCTAAGCAAAAAGAACAAAGCTGGAGGCATCATGCTACCTGACTTCAAACTATACTACAAGGCTACAGTAACCAAAACAGCATGGTACTGGTACCAAAACAGATATATAGACCAATAAAACAGAACAGAGGCCTCAGAAATAATGCCACACATCTACAACCAGCTGATCTTTGACAAACCTGACAAGAACAAGCAATGGGGAAAGGATTCCCTATTGAATAAATGGTGTTGGAAAAACTGGTTAGCCATAAGCAGAAAATTGAAACTGGAACCCTTCCTTACACCTTATACAAAAATTAACTCAAGATGGATTAAAGACTTAAACATAAGACCTAAAACCATAAAAATCCTAGAAGAAAACCTAGGCAATACCATTCAGGACATAGGCATGGGCAAAGACTTCATGACTAAAACACCAAAAGCAATGGCAACAAAAGCCAAAATCCACCAGTGGGATCTAATTAAACTAAAGAGCTTCTGCACAGCAAAAGAAACTAACATCAGAGTGAACAAGCAACCTACAGAATGGGAGAAAATTTTTGCAATCTATCCATCTGACAAAGGGCTTATATCCAGAATCTACAAGGAACTTAAACAAATTTACAAGAAAAAAACAACCCCATCAAAAAGTGGGCAAAGGACATGAAAAGACACTTCTCAAAAGAAGACATTTATGCTGCCAACAAACATATGAAAAAAAGCTCATCATCACTGGTCATTAGAGAAATGCAAATCAAAACCACAATGAGATACCATCTCACATCAGTTAGAATGGCAGTCATTAAAAAGTCAGGAAACGACAGATGCTGGAGAGGATGTGGAGAAATAGGAACACTTTTACACTGTTGGTGGGAGTGTAAATTAGTTCAACCATTGTGGAAGACAGTGTGGCGATTCCTCAAGGATCTAGAACCAGAAATACCATTTGACCCAGCAATCCTATTACGGGGTATATACCCAAAGGATTATAGGTCATTCTACTATAAAGACACATGCACACATATGTTTATTGCAGCACTATTCACAATAGCAAAGATTTGGAACCAACCCAAATGATAGACTGGATAAAGAAAATGTGGCACGTATACACCATGAAATACTATGCAGCCATAAAAAAGGATTGAGTTTATGTCCTTTGCAGGGACATGGATGAAGCTGGAAGCCATCATTCTCAGCAAACTAACACAGGAAGAAAAAACCAAACACCTCATGTTCTCACTCATAAGTGGGAGTTGAACAATGAGAACACATGGACACAGGGAGGGGACCATCACACACTGGGGCCTTTTGGGGGGCAGGGGGGTAGGGGAGGGATAGAATTAGGAGAAACACCGAATACAGATGACAGGTTGATGGGTGCAGCAAACCACCATGGCACGTGTATACCTATGTAACAAACCTGCATGTTCTGAACACATATCCCAGAACTTAAAGTGTAATAAAAAAAAAAAAGCTGTCTAGTTTCATACCATTATTCCTAAGTTCCATATCCTACCAAAGTAGTTTATCTCAATAAACTTGGTTTAAAAGAAAAACTAAAAACCTCTCTATCAAAATATGAGTATTAAGAATGATCTGAATATGCATCATGGTACATGAAGCTGCTCCACAGCAAGGAGGTGGGAGGCTAAGAAAACACCACCTCGGTAGATAAGTTAACACTTACCAAATGCCTAGTGGACACATAGCCGCTTATTGATGAATGTCAGCTTCAGCATCTTGGTGAGAGAGCGTCACATTTCTTTTTTCCTAGAAGAATCTCTTTACATATTTCATGCTTTTGGAGAGGCAGGTATGTCTCCATGATAATATATATGTAATTAGCTCCTTAATGTTACCAATCTATCATGGAGACATTTGGATTTACATTATACACAAGTTCACTATTAGTTTCCTGAGTTAGGTGGTACGGATTCTGATATAGCTAGTAAAAAACCCATAAAACATGCATAAATCCTGTCTAATGACTGAAGTTAAATATACCTCAAAGAATGTTCTATCATTAAAATTCACATACATTTTTCTTACAAGGGAGTTATTCTGCATTGTAGCCTGTGTTTTATTACAAACTTGGAGTTCATTGATGAACTGTGATAGAGCTGCAAATCGAGTCAGTGGCTTCATTAGCTCAGCAGGATTTTAGACGGCATTTCTCCCTTGGTGAGCAGAAGCTAGAGGGTAGTTTAGGACCCAGAGCTTGGTTACTGGGCTCTGGGCAGTCTCTCCCATGGAGAGGGCCCCTTACCTGAGGCCCTCTCCCTCAGGAGAGTGCTGTCTGCAGTACTCCAGAGTGTAGGTCTCCGTGGCCTCTGGGGTGGTGGGCCGCCATCGGATAGTGGCTGTGTTCCAACACACAGTACAGTCCTCAGCGCGGATCACAGGGGTGGAGGGTGCTGCAGAAAGAGAGTCAGGACAGTCGTGGAGCAATGCCAGCTTGCTTTCCTGGGACCTGAGAAGCACGTGATCTTCCACGGCTTCGGCGTGATTCTGTTTTCAATTTTTCATCAGAAAGTGTATTCTGTGTTAAAAACCCAAAAAGGATCAAATACAGATGGTGATGTCTCTCTCCCTTCTCTGCCTTCCACATTGCCCAGTTCTCACCCATCCCCAAACAGCCCCTAATAGTAGCTTCCTATAAATCCCACTAGACTTTCTTTATACATATACAAGCAAATCAAAATAAAGATTCTTTCCCCTGTCCCAGTACACACAAGTTAGCCATGATCTTGTCCTCAGTAGGTGCTCAATAAAGGCTTGTTTTAAAAGGCAAGAGGAAAGGATAAAGGGTAGGAGTAAACTATTTCTTCCCCTGAGGCAGATTACCATTATCTTAAAGGCAGTGCAGCCTTGGTTTAGGCTTCATACCCTGTGAAAAGATTTCATCGTGAGAATGCATTTCCAGTTAAATACCACTGCTTAAAACCTTTTGGGGGTTCCCAGCACCCACACGCAGCCCAAGCTTCTTACCTTGCAAACACGGCCTCTCTATGTTAGCCTTTCTTATCTTGTCTTTCCTTTGTTTAAGTCTAAGAAATAATACCAAACTTCTTACAGTGTTCTGCACACTCCATACTGTTTCTTGCCTTGATGCCTCTGCTCATGTCTTTTTCAAGTGGAATATCCTCCTTTAATGCATTACTTCCTATTGATCCTTTAAAGCATTTTCTGCAGGCATCAGTTCTAGGAAGCAGTTCCGATCCTGCCCCTGCCCCAGGCCAACTTGGGTGCCCCTCTGGAGTGTTCTCATAATAACCTGTGTATATCTGGATATGGCCCTTACCACACATTTTCTATGATCCTCTGTTTTTCCATCTCCCCACCTGAGCATGAGCTTCTTGAGAACAGGACCCCAGTCTTAAGTCATCGTTGTATAACCAGCACGTTGCACAACACTCAACACACAATAGATGCTTAATAAACACTTACTGGCTGATCTCAAGAGTCTGTGAAGAACTGAGCATTGTCTTCTAACGCACCCTTAGCATCCATCTCCTTACCTGTCCTAAAGATTGCCCTTTCACTGGGCAGGCTACATCCAGTGAAGTTCACAGCCATCACCCACACTTGATAGCATCGGTCAGGTTCCAGATCTTCAAAAATGCAGTAGCTTTCTTTCACTGTCAGTCTGTATTCTTCTACCAACTCTAGCATAAGACACAATTAAAATCTAAGATGTCTTCCAAAGTTAATTAAAAGTTATAGTTACTGGAGAAAGTCATCTATGATTTTCTTTCAGTGGAAAATGCAAACTGATAACCTTACAGATACCATTATGTGAAAACCAGCTCCTTAGAATACATATGAAAGCAACAGCATTCTGAAAAGAGATACTTAGGATGACATAGTAATACTTGTTAACACTTCTCAGAAAATAATAGCATATTAGTAAGATTCTGAGCTTCATATACCACAATTAAAGTAACTTATTTCAGTAGTGAATATTAAAATTACATAATGTATATGTTAGCTTAAATCTCAGTAACACATTCTCAAGAAAATCTTAAGAACCAGTGCCAATATTTCAGAAGAGTATGTCATAAAAAAAGGACAACTTCATGGTTTTTAAACATCTTTACAGATTAGTAAACTATTTTGGTATTCAGTATGACCTTCCAGGTTTCAAATCCTGGTTTCTTCTCATGAATTCCAGAATTCTTTCCACTAGAGATTTCCACAATTTATAGAAATACTTAAATAACTTTGATAGGTCATAAGCTACTCTAAGAAGTAACTTTGTCCAATTAAGACATTTGCCTTCAAAAATTTTAAAAAATATTTTACTTTGAATATTTTAATAGTAAACATTATCCAATACCATTCTGAACAAACCTACCAATTTGGGCCAATTTGATTATTCTTACTGAAATTTTATCTCCTTTAAAACATATGATTTTCTTTGTAAATTTTGCCTATGGTAATTTCAGTTTCCCCCCCTTATGACTCTTGAATGTCACATCTTCAAAACTTTTCCACTTAAGAACCCAGACTGTTTCTTTAAAAGAAAATCGGGAGCTCTTCAACTTAGCAGGTTTCTCAATTGCCTCTCTCCTTTCCAGTGAGCTGTACTTTCTGGACAGAAAGTTCAGTTTAAAGAACCTCATAAGGACCTGTACACCGAAGAATATTTCTCCCATATCCCAGAATCTGTGTCTGCAGTTTTCACTGGAATCATTCTTTTAGGCAAGGTCCTATGATATGGTTTGGTTCTGTGTCCCCACCCAGATCTCATGTTGAATTGTAATTCCCAGTGTTGGAGGAAGAGCCTGGTGGGAGGTGATTGAATCATGGGGGTGGACTTCTCCCTTGCTGTTCTCATAAATGAGTTCTCAAGAGATCTGGTTGTTTGAAAGTGTGTAGTACTTCCTGCTTTACTCTCTCTCTCTTCCCTGCCAGCCATGGGAAGATGTGCTTGCTTCCCCTTCACCTTCTGCCATGATTCTGTCTCCTAAGGCCTCCTCTGCCATGCTTCCTGTACACCTTGTGGAACTGTGAGCCAGTTAAACCTCTTCTTCATAGATTACCCAGTCTCAGGTATGTCTTTATAGCAGTGTGAGAATGAACTAATACATCCTATTACCCTGGCACTCCCTTTAACAGTGCACATAACATATGTGACTAGAGACCCTACAAAACATGGCATGGTATCACAGACTAGATTATCAGATTAGCTAACTGTTATTAACACAGTTCAGGGCACAGAAACAATAAGACATAGGATAGGGAAGTGTTTGGGGTGGGGGTGAAACCCAGTAAAAAAAAAAAAAGCACGCCAAGCAATAACTATTTGATAAGAAGGGTCTCAGAGAGCCATGGTGTTTCTGAAAACAGCTAGAAATAGATGGAGATGAAGTATGGTGTAACAAAACACACACAGAGACAAACAAACAAAAGAATAAACTTTGGAGCCTGAAAGATGTGTGTTTGACTCCTGCCCCCGGTCATGTACAAGTTGCAAGGCCTTGAGCAAACTACTTAACCTCACATTAGTTTTCTCACTTGCAAATAGGGATAGTAACACTTACTTGGTTGTGCTGTGACAGGCATATGGAAATAGGTCAATAAAACAGGAGTCATGACATTACAGACAGATTTAGCCAACTTTACACCATGCCTATAATTGCTTTTTTAAACTTTTTTCTAAATTAATTATCACATGACATTTCAAAAGACTTAAATATTAGTAATAGTATAATACATTACCATTCATTCCTGATTACAAATTGGGCACCTGAGTTAGGACGCCAAGCCTGCCACATGCTCATCTGTTTTCCATAGTATGTGGGTCTGTCTTCAACAAGCAACACAGAATGGCAGCACTCCCAGCTCTGATTCATCAGGAAGCACAACCTCAAACTGCCTGGCTTCCAGGGCTTATTAGAAGTCCTTCTGAGCTGAGAGATACTTACAGAGGCTCAGCTGTAAGACATACCATACATTCACCCTACTAAGCACTTTCATTTCTATCCACACATTAATTTGGGACACAGGAAGACTACACCATACCTAGGCCCACGCCCTGGGAACCATGAACACTGAATGAACCTTGTGGCTTGTTGGTGGCTTTTAGCAAAGACAGACCTGAGAAACTGCCACCCATGACATCCCATGCTTCATTTGCATTCAGGTCATTGTGGAGCACACTGTCCTCTCTATGGCTTCTTCCCTAAAAGTGGAACACGTGACACTTGTCTTTCAGGCTTTCGTACTGTTAAAAACTTTATTTTCCTTGAAGCTCTGGTATGTTACCTCCTTTCTCTAAATGAGAACCACTTCATTGCTCCTGTTATTCTGAGAGCTCAAAGCCAAATGTGAATCTCAATTACAATATTTGTGTTGACTATTATAATATTTGTGCCATTTTGTTTTCCCTGATCTTGATTCCCAAATTTTGCTTCTGTAGTTATTATTTCATTATATGGTTGTTGGGGTTTTGTTGTTGTTTTGTAAATGGCTATAAATGCTTTGTGGGAAGAGTCATAATACAGGTGTATATTTAAATACTTCACATGAAGATGCATGAATATGCATATGCATTTGTATTTGTGTTAGCAATCCTACCATTTACTTCTTGATCATCTTGTGGCTCCTCCATGCAGTAAACCTGAAATGAATCAATGACATCTTCCTTGTTCATGCTCCAGTAAACTGCAATTGTTGTGCTGGTGGCAGAATTTGGTTCCTGAGGTTCTAATCTAGGAGGCTGTGGAACTGGAATATAAACAAGTTTTATTGTAACTAATGCTGTTTTTATTAATTTTTTGGGCAAAAGTTACTTATGCTTGTTGAAAAAAATTCAAAGAATACAGAAATACATAGTATAAAAGTAGAAGGGCTCTCTTGTTCCCCCAAACTCCCACCCCCAATTATATTCTTTTTTTATTTTAATTTTAACTTTAATTTAATTTTATTTATTTATTTTTGAGACTGAGTCTCACTCTGTCACCCAGGCTGGAGTGCAGTGGCACGATCTCGGCTCACTGCAACCTTTGCCTCCCAGATTCAAGCAATTCTTCTGCCTCAGCCTCCCAAGTTGCTGGGATTATAGGCGCCTGCCACCACACCTGGCTAATTTTTGTATTTTTAGTAGAGACAGGGTTTCATCACCTTGGCCAGGATGGTCTCGAACTTCTGACCTCAGGTGATCCACCCACCTTGGCCTCCCAAAGTGTTGGGATTACAGGCATGAGCCACCACACAGGCCAATTTTTTTTTTTAATCTGTTGACATGGAGTCTTGCTTTATCACCCAGGTTGGAGTGCAGTGGCGCAATCTTGGCTGACTGCAACCTCCGCCTCCCGGGTTCAAGCGATTCTCCTGCCTCAGCCTCCTGAGTAGCTGGGATTACAGGCCTGCACCACCACGCCCGGCTAATTTTTGTATTTTTGGTAGAGGTGGGGGGTTCACCATATTGGTCAGGCTGTTCTTGAACTCCTGGCCTCAAGGATTCCACCCGCCTCAGCCTCCCAAAGTGCTGGGATTACAGGCGTGAGCCACCGCGCCCAGCCATATTCTTTAGATGCAATCACTGTTGAATGTGTATCCCTCCACAATATTTTCTATGCATTTGTACATGTGCACATATATAATACACACAGAAATAAACAAAAATGTATTCCAAAATGGGATCACTTGAGAATACTCTTCTACAGTCCTATAGTTGGAGCAATAAACTCATGTAGGTTAGAGGAGGCAACAACTGACTTGCTTCTCCTTCAAAACAAAACACATGCTTTGCTAGATAACCAAGGTTGTATCATTCTGTATCAATATGGATTCTATATTCACGATAGAGGCAAATGAAGCCCTTTTAAGATATAGTTGGTGTATCTTCAAGCCAGAAAAATACTTGCAAAAATAAAATATCAAAATACACTTTCTGAAACGACTATCCCATTTTTTCTTTCCAACATGGCTATCCTTATCAATTTTTTTAATTACTAACTTTTTAAAAATTAAACAAAATATATAAAAACTACAGAAAAAGTAGCCTACTGATTCAGCATACATTTTAGACACCTAATATAACTCTGTTGTTCTGAATTTTAATGACAACAAAATCCTTGGATGTTTTCCTAGAAACTTGTAAAGTTCATGATTATGCGTACAAACATTAATGGTATATGCAATGCCATAAATCAAACTTCTATGCAATTCTCCCCCAAAACTTATGACATAAAATCTTTGAACATATTTTACAAATTAGAGGAAAAGGTTATTCCCATAGTTGAAAAAATAGCATGCTTTTTTTTTTTTTTGAGATGGAGTCTTGCTCTGTCACCCAGGCTGGAGTGCAGTGGTGCAATCTCAGCTCACTGCAACCTCCACCTCCTGGGTTCAAGCAATTCTGCTGCCTGAGCCTCCCTAGTAGCTGGGATTACAGGCGCCCGCCACCACGCCCAGCTCATTTTTTTGTATTTTTAGTAGAGATGGGGTTTCACCGTGTTGGCCAGGCTGGTCTCAAACTCCTTGACCTCAGGTGATCCGCTTGCCTCGGCCTCCCAAAGTGCTGGGATTACAGGCATGAGCCACTGCACCTGAACCAATAGCATGTTTTTACATTTATTTTTTATGGTGTTTTTTTCCAGTCAACAATTTCCTGAGAGATAAGTTTACTGAAATATTAATAATATGGGCCAAATTTTATGAGATTACTTTATTAAAAGTGGACACCAAAGGAAAAGAAAAATAAAGATCAGTTCAGCAAGAAGGTAAAAATGAGAAAAACATTAATGGGTCTAAAGAATGTAACAAAAAGAGACAAACTGAGAAGATGCAATAGCGATAAAGAGCTGAAAAAATACACAGTTGTGAAAAACAAGAAGCAGAAGAGGAGAAGGGTCAAGTTCATGGACTTCAATGCAGAGTGGCTGGCCCAAGGTTAAACACCAGATCCATCCCCTCTGTTATCTCAGCCTCAGTTTCCCCATCTTTAAAATGAGAAAACAATAATAATAGTATTACCTCCCAGTGTCGTTATAGGAAGCAAATAATATCTATCGAGTGCTTAGCAAAGTGGCTGACAGGTAACCAGTGCTAACATTCAGAAAGCAAAGGGGCCTTGGCAGGAGCACAGGAAACAGAGGGGCAAGGCAGGAAGCTCCTGAAGATGAGGGCTGAATGAGGGACCCATCATCTGGAAAGCCACAGAGGCCACAGAGGTAAGACCTGAGGAGCGAACTGCATGCTAAGGCAGAGGCCGCTGGTGAGAGCGCCTCCCCAGGAACTGATCACGGGTCAGAGACCCTGATACTGTCTTGGAATTTATTGCTTGTCTTCCCAGCAGGAAATGGATGTCACATTCTAAATGAGTCTGTCCAGAAAAATGTAGTTCAGTAAATTTTCATGTTACCCAGGTCTATGAAAGGACCAAGCAGAATGTTTCAAGGATTGTCGATCATCTTTGAAGCAGTATTTGAGAATTACTTGAGGCATGAACAATGAAAATGCTCCCCCTTTTATCCTATGAATTATACATGGAGCTGTATCTGCTTTTTAAAAATGAAAACATCCTTCACATTTCTCTGTCTTTCTCGGGTAAATTAACAAACTTAAAAACTGATTAATTGATCCAAGAAAATCACTTAATTTCAAGGAAGAAGCAAAGTATGTAGGTTAGAAATTTTGTTTTAATGTGCTCCTTCCCCCAAAAGCATTAAAGGTAAAACACCTTTTTTCAGAAACAGGAAATACTTTTACTTTTCAAAGAATTCTAAAATGAAAAGGGAATAGGAATATTCCATAGATATAATCTAATAATAATGGCTGGATTTACAACTCTTATGTGGTAGAACAACATCAGAGACCCGGAGTTTAGCAACTCTGTTTACACTTTTACAGTAATAAACTTGAATAAGTATGATGCTGGCCGGGCGCGGTGGCTCATGCCTGTAATCCCAGCACTTTGGGAGGCCAAGGAGGGCAGATCACTTGAGTTCAGGAGTAGGAGACCAACCTGGCCAACATAGCAAAACCCCACGTCTACTAAAAATACAACAATTAGCTGGGCATGGTGATGCATGCCTGTAATCCCAGCTACTGGGGAGGCTGAGGCATAAGAATGGCTTGAACCCGGGAGGCGGAGGTTGCAGTGAGCCAAGATGGTGCCACTGCACTTCAGCCTGGGCGACAGAATGAGACTCTGTGTGGGGAAAAAAAAAAAGGTATGATACCAAAAAATACCAAAATGAAAGTTTAGGGCTTCATTATAAGAGGCTAAGGAATTGGGTAGAAGAATCACCCCTCTGCCTGATGAAATGTGCCCAAAAAGAGCCACCACACTTGGGGAGTTAAGCATTAACCAAACTGGACTTTGGAATCTGTGACCAGATACAGATTTCCACTCAACCTGGCCTTTGGAACGTCCTCAGGAGAGCAGCATTATTCACAATAGCCAAAAAGTGGAAGCAACCCAAGTATCCACCGATGGATGAATAGATAAGAGGAGGAAAAGTTTCACATGTTACAACATGGTAAGCTTTGAGGATATTACTCTAAGTTAAACAAACCAGTCACAAAAAGAGAAATACCGTATGATTCCACTTAGATGAAGTACTTAGAGTAATCAAATTCACAGAAACAGAAAGTAAAATGGTGGCTGCCACAGCCAGGAGAAGGGGAGAATATGGAGAGTTAGTGTTTAATGGATATAGAGCTTCTGTTTTGCAAGATGAAGAGTTCTGGAGAGGATGGCAGTGATGGTTGTACCACAATGTGAATGTCCTTAATGCCACTAAACTGTACAATTAAAAATGGGCAAGATGGTAAATTTTGTTATGTGTATTTTACCACAATCAAAAAAAAAAATCCCCAGGTGCCAGCATCAAGGAAGCCTAGATTCATGTTTGTTTATCATGATCTGTTTCTCTCATCTTTCTCAGCAGCACTCTGCCTTTTCCCTGTGGGGCAGACTCTGAAGCCAAACTCCCCTGCCAAACACACCCCAACCGGCTGTGTTTTCTTGAAAATAGAACATTTTTCTGTTCCTCTCTTTCCTCACCTTTCTTCACCTGTCAAATGGGAATAACAAAACCTACCTCCTTGGGTTATGGTGAGATTAGATGACTTGATATGCTTAACGGTTTCCACAATGCCAGCCATCGTATAAGCATGGAATAAATCGTATGGGCTGCTACTTCTCATTGGAAAACTCACATCCTTTTCTCATTGTATCTGCTTAGTTTAGGTAGGGGGTCATCAGATCAACTTTTCAGGGCACAGGTGAGGACTTCTGAGAGGTGTCACAAAATGCACAAAAACTACTTAGCAGCAAGTCAACACCCTGGGCTCCAATTTTGTGAAACAGACGCACAAAGTAACATTTATGGCTCTGAGATCAGTCTCTCCATAAAAGGCTTCCAGCCACAGGGACAGCCACGTGCACTTGCTGAGTTAATTGTTAACACTTTGTGACATTTTAACTCTGTGACCTCTAAAATATATTAAACGTCCTCTCATTGCCCATTAAGTACTGAAAAGCATATCCTCCTAAATGAACAGTGGCATATAATGAATCCCTTAAAAGCAAAACACCAGCTCTGTTAATCAAACTTTCTTAGTTTGCAATCACTGTCCTAGTCTAATCCCTCTTAAAGAAATTACAAGAAAACACTTTGAGACATTTCTAGAGAAAATCCATTAAGATTAATGATTGAGTTTTTAATTTTATAAAGGGCTGGTGGGGTTTTGGGTTTTTGAGTGTTGTGTGGTGTCATGTTGTTTTTGTCTTTTTAGACATACAGTAGCCTTTTTAGTAGTTACTAAATTAGAACTCTTTGTACAGGAATGAAAGTTAATCATCAATTTAAACACAACAGCCATCTGTTTTATTTTTGTTTTTTGGGATTTGTTGTTGTTGTTGTTGTTGTTGTTTTTAGACATGGGGGTCTTACTATGTTGCCCAGGCTGGATTCGAACCCTTAGGCTCAAGTGATCCTCCCGCCTCAGCCTCCTGAATAGCTGTAATCTTTGAGGTGATTTTGGAAGACTACAGCATCTTTTAAGGAGGACATCTGAGCATGTTGTACAGTAAGAAAAACTTGGTAACTTCACTGAAACATGGCAGCTTTGAAAAATCTAAATAAGTTTCATTGTCCTGTTTGTTAAAATAGCACATTAAAAAATATTGTGAAGAGCTGGCAGGATGCTTCTGACAGCTGAGTGGGAGGCTCCTGGCTACAGACCATGGTGCTGAGCTGATAGTTCTCTAAGCTCATCTGTTTAGTTTGAAAAAAGGGGAAAAGAATTGAATTGAAGAGGGGAAAACCACTCATAAAGAGAAATCTGTTTGACACGTAGGAAAACATTTGACTTCTTTTTTCTTCTATACCTGGCTGCTGGTATGAGGCAAATGAGAAGAGAGGGAGAGAAATCCTATTTTTAAATTAAAGAAAAAAAAAAAAAGAGGAGACCCTTTGGTTCCATGGCTCCTTCCACCTCCTCAATCTCCAAGCAAGTCATAAAGCTTCAGATGGAAATGCACAGAAATGGGATGTTCCTCCCATGCTCAATTTCAGAGTCTAGCTGTAACATTTTACAACTAATACTTTTCTTTTTCCAGTTACATGTCTTTACACTCAAAATCTTTTGTATAACAATCTTTTGTATAAACAAGCAAAAACTGCCACATTTCATCTAGGTAATTAATATATTAAAATGCTTACCAGCCACTTGTTTTAACATCTGGTCACTTCTTGCCGAGCTATCATCATAATGTTCAAAAAGGGAAAACGCAGCAGGCATTTTCTCTAAAGAAGCAGTGCTCTCCATTGCAGAAAGCAACCTATCAGGGGAATAGAGCTCTACATAAGTTAAAAAATTATTAACATACAGAATGAAAGTGAAAAAAATTGTTCAAAATGAAGCTGGTGTTGGTAGTGGTGGTTTGCATAAGGCAGGGCCTCTCACTCTATCCAAAAAAGGATTTGAAGCTTTAAAGTCTTGAAATATAAGTCTAAAATCTATTCTTAGGCAACTGGTAATATTGGAAATTTCATTCCTATATCCTCTAGTTAGAAAGATTCTATCAAGCAATACAGTCTTAAGTGTTTTACCTATAAAGTTGGCCCTAAAAATTACTTCATTTTAGGGATTATTTTCTTTATTTCCTAAAGGGAAAGGATTTATATCCAAAGCCTTTCATACCCACTGAGGCTTCAAAGGATAAAAATGCTAAGAGCACATCTAGAAACTTACACACTGTAGATGTCCTTGTTCTCAAACCTTGATATTAAGCTTCTAATCATTTTGTCATGCAAAACATGTTTATTTACTATGTCCCAGGCATTGTGCTAGGTACTGGGGAAAGAGCAATGAGAGGATAAAGCCTATCATTCATAAAAGACTAAACAAGCCACAATTTCTAAATCAACAGCTTTATGGACTCAACACCCTCATTAGCTGGAATGCCAACTGATGCTAAGTCTAAGTATTTGTATCCAGATGAAATGTGGATTTAAACAAACAATGACAAAAAGGCTTCATTTCCATGGATGTCTTGGTTTTCCCAGCAGACCCACTGCACTTGCTGTTGGAACTTTGTTCTCCCAGACACTTGCTCAGCTCCTTCCTTGATTTAATTTAGATCTCTGTTCAAATGTCAGCTCCTCAGAGAGTACGCTACTAATACAGCCTTGCCTGCCCCCTCCATTCTTCACTAGGCTTTGTTTTCCCCAGACTTATCACAGCCTCTTCGGTTTTTGTCCGTCTGCTTCACCAGAATACCGTTTACATGCAGGAAAGGACTTTGTTTTGTTCACTACTGTATTCTAATGCATTACTTGGCACGTGGTGGGCATTTAATAAACATATTTTGAATAAATAAGAGGCCAATAGTTTTGTGGGGGTGTGGATATCAGGATCTCGGTGATGGTGGATTTATGGCCAGTATGAAGGAAAAATATTATAAAATAAAACTGAATATTTAAAGAGTGACTTCTACACTTACTACTGTCAGAAACAATAAAATTCACTATCATTTGATTTAGGGGAGGTGGTTCCAGAGGGGCTTCAAAGAGGAGGTAACATTTGGGCTGGGTCTTAATGAGTGGGAGTTTCCTAGGCAGAAGAGAGAACAAGTAAGGGCATTGCAGATAGAAGAAGGGTATGAACCCAGGCATGGAGATGCGGCCAAGTACAGCACATTCGAGGGCCAGAGGGCACCGTGGGAGTTGGGAAACACAGACAGTTAGGGATGAAATAGAAAAGTCATTTGTGGCTTGACTATAAAGAGCCTTTCATACCCACTGAGAGTTCAATTTTGTCTTTTAAGGCAGGGAGAGCCATAAAATTGTTATAAAAGGGAAATCTAGATGACTATCTTGGCAAGTGTCTAAGGAAGGATCAGGGTAAACAGAGGAAAGAGGTCTGAGGTCAGGTGGGAGAACCCCATAGGGTCTAGTGAGGGAAGACAGCACGAGCCTAATTTAAGCCTGTGGGGATGGAGAGGGTGGAAATGATAGGCTCAGAATGAACAAAAATGGTGCCCCATACATGCAGTAAGCCCTCTAAAAATACACATCACTGATGTGTATTAACGTAGGACATTTTGTAGCACAAAAGCTATGATTGTAGGTACCACAAGCAAAATGTTAGAGTTTTCCCTTATGCGCTGAACCTATTCCAGTTTAACATCAGCATATGAAAAGGCAAGCAGACATCCTTTCAGAAGCAGGTCTTACAATGGTTGCAACTCCTTTTCATTATTATAACACAAAAGAGCAAAATGGAGAAAAAAAATGAATCCCCTCAACAAACAGCATTTTCTAAGCAAATGTGTTTTTCAAGATATGCAAATGTTTAGTCTAAATATGCTTGACAGCATTCCTTAATTTAAGCATCTTTAGTGTTGAGAAAAAGCATTTAATATACAAGCACTGCCTTTAGAGATGTAATATGAAGGGAGGGAGAAAAAGTGGCAAGGTAAAATAAACCACAACTGACTCTTGAGCAAGACGGGGTTTAGGGCACTGACTCTCTGCACAACTGAAAATCCATGTGTACTGTTTGACTCCCCAAAAACTTAGCTACTAATAGTCTGCTGTTGACTGGAAGCCTTACCAATAACCTGAAGAGTTGATTAACACATATTTTGTATACGTATTATATACTGTATTCTTAAAATCAAATAAGCTAAAGAAAAGAGAAATTGTTCAGAAAATCATAAGGAAGAGAAAATACACTTACAGTACTGTACTGTATTTATTAATACCTTAAGTTTACATCATCTCTTCACAAGATGAATCACCTGAAATGCTGAAATGGAAGGCAACGGTGGCTACAGACCTCAATCTACTGAAAAGATCAAACAATTCAACTTCTTCTTGTAATGTCATGACTTTTCTCTGTTTCTGGGGAGCACATCCAGGATCACTAGTGCCACTTCCTATGGGCATCATGGCGTTATTCAAGGTTTATGGTATCACACCGAATATGGCAAAAAAAAAAATAGGCAAAAACCTTAGGAGATCACTTTTTACTGCAATATACAATTTACTGGAGAGACTAACTGCTCACAGGGAGATGATTAGCGTGACACAGTTTTTTAAGCAGAGATTCACAACACTTGAGCTCATCACAACAGCAACAGGAGGTGGTTACAAAATTATTAAAGTAGTATGGTAGCAGTATAGTTGTAGAAATTATTTGAGTAGTACAGTATTACTACAGTTAATTTTATGCAGTTATGATTTAGTACTGTATCTTTATGTTTGTTTACATTTCTCCCAACTGCATATGGTGCTATGGACGGTGGTGTTTGTGTGCATAAATGTTGATGTTCTTAATTTTTATAATAGATTTGTGTATATTTTATGATAGTAAATGATAAAATAGACTAATATTTACATATATTTTATGTACTTGTGACATACCTAACATTTTCTTAATTTTTCAACATTTCTGGGCTATGCAATTCATCTTTGATTTTTTTTCAAACTGTCACAAATCTCAAAAAAATTTTCCAATACATTTATTGAAAAAGATCCACATATCAGTGGACCTGCACAGTCCAAACTCGTGTTGTTCAAGGGCCAACTGTAGATAATTAGCACTTCTTATAGAAAGGAACATCAATAACATTGAGACTTTGAGACAGAAGTTTTCTTGAGGACATGGAAAGCTTTTCAGTGATGGCGCCCAGCTTCATCAAGTGTGTGCACGTGTACATGCACATGTTTGACAGTGCTTTCTTTAATTGTTCATCTTTCTTCACCAAATCCCAGAATTTTGTTGTCTTTTTTCTTTACAGGAAAATAATGGTTAGCCCAAGTGTACTCTCCTTTAAGAGACAGGCAGCTTTAGCAAAAAATTAATTCACTGTCAACTGGACAATGAAATAGAAATTAATTAAAATGACACACAGATGAACACATTTAAGCACAAAACCGAAGAAAGAGTATTTAGTATTAAGTGGATGTCAATTTATATTTGCAATATTCTGATGGTTAGAAAGGTAAAAACATTCTATTGCATTTTTCAACTTTTCACTCACCAAATTTTCTTACTGGGCAGTAACTTCCATGAATGGATAAAATATAAGTAAGCAAATATGCATCTACACTGTCCAGTATAGATGGAATGGCACTGTAAATCCATGTGCTTTTTGGATAAAAAGAAATGTCAATAATATTTAGAAAAAATAATTTGTTTAAAATAAAGGAAACCGGAGGTGGGCAGATCACTTGGCCTGAGGAGTTCAAGATCAGCCTGGGCAACATAACAAAACCCCATCTGTACTAAAAATACAAAAAATTAGCAGGGCACAGTGGAGCGCACCTGTGGTCCCAGCTACTTCGGAGGCTGAGGCAGGAGAATTGCTTAAACCCGGGAGGTGGAGGTTGCAGTGAGCCAAGATCGTGCCACTGCACTCCAGCCTGGGTGACAGAGTGAGACCCTGGCTCAAAAAAATATAGATAGATAGATAGATAGATAGATAGATAGATAGATAGATAGGGAACTCGGAATAAGGCCTGGGTATCAGTTTCCAGACCTGATTGGTGTGTCTTAGACTCGTCTCTGAGAATTGGTAACAAGCAGGTGCCTGGTCTCACTCTGGAAATTTTGATGTAGTGGATCTGGGGTGGGACCAAAGGATCTTTGGTTAAACAAATTGCACAGGTGATTTAGGCACAGCCAGTTTGGGGAATTACTGGGACAAAGGATAGATTGTATAAACCAGAACTTTCAACCCTGGCTGTGCATTAGAATCATCTAGGAAGCCTTAAAAATGCTCATCTACACCCCAGAGCAATTAAATCAGAATCTCAGAAGATTCAGGCATCAGCATTTTTAAAAGCTCCTTGGGGAATTCTATTCATAACAGAGCCACTGTTATAAAACACTTATTGATTAATGTCAATAAGTCAAATTATTTTCAAAAACTAACTGATAATATTCTGTTGAATAGAATTTGTTTTAGGTAAATAGGATTCATCTGTGTGATTTCAATTACCTAAAAAAATCATATTTCTAATCTAAATCCTTTTTTATATTATAATACATTATAGATACAAATTTCTGATTTTACTCTATGCTGTATCACAATTTGAATTGGGATGGAAGTAAACTGAAGATGGTATTTACAATTTAGAAATTTACATTTAAAATTACACTAAAAGGAGAAAACATTAGTCTCAAACCAGAAGGAAAGACCTCAGGTCTTGCTATGGGGCAAAAGGAAGAATGTGTCAGATCTGTTGGAGAATTATAATATGAGATGCTCTGAAAGATAAACATAAATCTGATGTTACATGTTTTTATAGACAACATGTTTTCTTGTTGAGTGTTTTGCTTTTGGAAAGAATGAAGAATTCTCTTAGATGAAGTGTTAAAAACACCAACAAAACAAAACAAAATCAAAGGAGGGAGATTCATTTAGGTTAGCCGAGCAGAAAGAGAAGATAAATGCATGACTATCTTTTGAAGAGAAAATGATAGAACAGTCCATTAAAATTACATAAATCATAAAATTACTCAAGGCAGATATGAATGATTCTTTCAAATACTCATGTTTAACCAATGCATCTAAGCATCTACAAAATGTTCTATATGCAGTGACAGGAAAGATGGCCTAGATTAGGCTGAAAATGCAGAATACATCTTGAGGAAGCAGTTAAAAATCTACATTATGATAATTGTTATTTAACTAAAGCACATGCAGTTTTCTTTCAAAGCTGTCATTTAGCTTTTAAAAGCACTGTGTCTAAAAGTGAAAATACTGTAGCCCACTAAATGCATTTTTTAATTGGCAGCTCATTTTCCATAAAGCACCAAAATATTAAAAAGCAAGCATCCAGTCATGCTGTTTGCCACTACATTGTATCATGTTTTATATACCTTTCATTGATTTCCTCAAACGACTTAGGGAGAAAGACAGAGGAAGGAGGAGGGGGAGAAGAGAGAAAAAGAGAGAGAGAAAGAGAGAGAGAAGCTAATTAACAACAGAAAGAAAAAACAACCAGGAGCATTAAGATTACCCACGTTTGAAAATCATAACCCCTCAGCTTCCCTGAGGTTGTTTTTGTCTCAGTCTGGGCAGCAAGGATATAAGTGCTCACAAGGCGGGGTGCAGGAGAGGGGGAATGGGTGGGATGGGCAGTGTCAGGACAGGGATGGAGGATGGTTTCATTTGCAGTTGGCTCTGTCTCTGTGATCAGCGGGACTGGCAATGAGTTGCTTATGCTCTGCTTCTCTCTATTCATCAACCAATGGCTTAGCTTCCAGAATAGAATTCTCTAAAGCAGGAAAAATGACTTAAATGTTTTCAATGAGGGATAGAGATCAAAACTGTAATCAGTATTTATCTGAGTGATATTTTGTGTGCTTTTCTATATTTTCCAATTTAAAAAAATGAGTAATATTACTTTTATAAGTAGAAATGCCATCTTTTTTTTTTTTTTTTTTTTTTTTTTACAGTTTGCTCTTCTAGAAAGAAGTAAATTATTCTTATTCTTACAGAACAAAGATAAGGTTCTCAGGGAACAAAAAGCACTTAATTAACGTTATGCTTCACAAACAGTGCCCAATTTATGAATAAGAAGCTTTGCCTTAATTACACACAAAACAATGTAATGAGTTTAGTTCTGTTTGAGAATGGCCATGTCCACTTCACCAAAATTTGCCCTGGCAAGAGCTGTCCCCAGAGGCAAATCAAAAGGCTAACATTGTTCCGTTTTGCCTTGCTGTATCTCCAAAGTTTTCTAAAGGGTAGGAGGATGCAGAACTTTGAAAGGGAGGTTCCCAGTCATCCTAAGAGCAGTGCTTCTTGCTGTGTGACAATTAGGCTTGGAACTGCCTTCAGGGAAAACATCTCCACTATTTCTGCTTAATCCTGGCTTCATGGAGACCCAGCATCTCACTGAATATTCTAGGGAATTGCAGGGAGCACAGAGGTGTCTCTGCTGGTGCAACTTGAGGAGCACCCAAGGGAATTTCCATGTCTACAAGTTACCTGCTTGAATTAATAAGGAATCCTGTCCCCAAGAAACCCCTTGTAAAAACACCAACATATTTATTACCTGAGAGGGGTACCCCATTATGTCATCCTTTTGCACACCCAAATGTTACTCTCAGCCCCTTGGCCAGGCTCAGAGGGGGAACAGCCCATATGAGTGGTCACTTCAGCTTAGAGAGTGAAAAGGACAGCCCCAGGAGCCAGCCTGAGGACGCCAGCTGGCCCTCAGAGGGAAAGCATGGCAGGAACAAGGCTTCTTTCCCTCCCTCTTAGACAGTGACCAGTGAATCCAGTGGGAAGCAATGGATGATGATGCTGCGGGCTGTCTCTTTCAGCTGTATCTTTCAGCTGGATCTGGGCATTGAGGCTTTCAGGGTTTGCCGGGCCTTTTCTAGAGGCATCAGGCATGCCCAAATAATGTTTAAATGCCAGAATTATATAAATCCCACACAGAGATATAAATAATCTTAAGGAATAGTGAAAAATGAAGCTTTAAAAGTAGATGTGCCAGAGTGGGCGCAAGGTGTTTGAGCCCATTTTACTTGGCACTTACAGTCAGGAAGACGGCCTCATCAAGCTCCTCTGCTTCTCTCACGATGGTCTCCAGGGTGTCCTTGGCAGTGTCCATGCTCTGCAGAAAGTGGACCATCTGTTCATGCAGGAATTCCATCTTCTTCTTCTTCACTTCCTCAAAGCTCTGGGCTTTCTCATCATACTGTGCTAAAACCTTCTTCATCATTTCCTCATTCTGTTCTTCTAGCCTTTTCTCATTTTTACTACAGTTTTCCTGAAAACAAACAAGCAAAAAAGCCCACTTCTGAATGAAACAAGAAATGCTGCTTTTTTTTTTTTTTTTTTTGGAAACACCAGCCTTTTAAAGAATTGACCTCTGGCATCCTGATCAGAGAATCAGACATCACATGCACAGTTCAAATTTCTAACCTACCAATCCCTTTCCCACAATTAGTTTTGCAATAAAGCAATAGAATTTACTGTAACAGTATCACCAAGAAAGTTTTAGCTACCATAATACAAAATATATATATTTTCATATGGAAGTCTTACGCACCTGCACTCACACATGATGAAACTTGAAAATGGCATCATGTTGAGTGAGCATCCCTAGCCTTCAGATGGTGGAAATGCATCACTCCACTAAAATCACAGTGCAAGGCAGAAAGCCCAGATATGGAATGGGGGCTACCTCCCCAAATGTCCTCCAGTGAGATGGCAGGTTATCCCACAGTGGGGAAACTTCGTTGCCTGTCCAGACACATCCAGATGCCTGGCTATCCTCACTAGTGGGGCTAGTAATAAGATGATCCCATAATTTACTCCCTAAAAAGGACACCTGGGGAAGGGGACACCCGAAATAACTAGCATGTACTAGTTGATCTACAACATGAATTAAGCAGACCTCTTACAAGCAAACCAGCATGTGGAGTGGCCCCAGTAGTAGGGAAACTGCACAGCAGCCTCTGCAGTGGCCTCAGGCCCTCTGCCAGTCCTGATTGACTGGTGAGGGTGCCTGGGCCATCTCTGTATAAGGATGGAGCATTGCTAGTCCCTCTCTTCCCTGCAGAAGGGATAAGAGCCAGCAGCTAGGAGAGTATGAACTCATCAGAGATAGTCGTGCTATGAGAGGCACTCGCTGGCCCTGGGCATGGGACACTGGACAGTGACTCAGAGCATTTCTGCAGAGTTAACCCAGTGAGAGGCATGAAAATGAGGAATGTACTCTAAGACTTGGTTTCTTATCTATAAAATTGGAACAATAATAACACCTATCTCATATAAGTGTGAGGATTCAGTCAGGTAAAGCATGTAAAGCATTTGCCCTATTATAGTAAGTGTCTAATAAATGCATGTCTGTTGTTACAGGCAAATCTTTTATCCATAGGCAGAAAGGAGTCTCACTCATTATGCACAGAGAGAAGACTTTAAGCATTCTCGCTTTGAATGGAACCGAACCAACAATGGCAAACAACACATGCGCATAAAATCCCCAAGTCAGATCCCTTCACCTCAGAATCATTTACTTCTGATACTGTGAACAAGCCGGGTTAAGGTAAAATGGGTGTGTTAACTTACCTCAATGGTATTAAAAAAGGATTCTATCTCACTAACAAAGGCTTCAATCCTCAAGGACTTTTCTTGTAAATTTTCTAGAAATTCTGCTAATTGAACCTGAAGAAAAGAATTAAGATATCCTTAGTATATGACATTTAGGAAGAGAACTTCAACCAGTGAGCTCCAAGTTCCTTATAAATTTAGTATGTTTGGTAGAGACTTACTATACTATATCCACTAACAAATCAATCCTTAAATTTTCTTTACTGACTTATCTGACTATAGATAATTCTGTATGATAATTAGGAGGTTTTGAGTGAAAACCTCAAAACAACTACACAAAGACAGTATTACCTTCGTAAGTGAAAGAATGGACTTTCTTGATAAACTGATGAGCTCAAAACATACCTGTTTTAATGAACTATAGATTTGAATGCGTTCTCTCTAGTAAGGCCTTGGTTTTTATATGTTCTGAGAGAGGAGTCTTTTTGCTAAACTGGTCCAATATACCTGAGTAATTTCTTCACATTTACACTAATGGCCTGAGAAGGTGATCAGAGTGCCACAAGGCCCGAAATTTAGCATACCAACTGAGAGAAACTGCCTGCTAAAGGGACCTAAAAGTTCTAATGACCCTCAAAGGGTTAAAATACTCAAGGGGTAATAGCCAACTAGAAAACGTATGGGGTGATAGGGGAGCATGGTACCCACTTTAGCCGTAATTATAAACCTAGCAACAGCCAATCTTGCTAAACTTAAAAAATAACAAAGCAGAAAAAATAGCAGAGCTTCAGCTGTCTGATTCACTACCACAGACTGATGGAGATACAACATTGATGGAGGCCTCTTCAGGATCTGGTCTCTACTTCCCTCTATGGCCCTTACCTCTTCTCCACAGCCCCCAGGCTCCAATCACACAGGCTTTGTCATTGCACTGTTTCTCATCTGTGTGCCTTCCTATGGTATTCCTTGGCTCTAGAATGTTGTCCCTGCCCTTGACTGCTAGAAGAGCTCTATCTCATTTAAAGCTCACCCAAGCGTCACCTTTTAGAGAGACACCTTTGCTAACATTCCCCTTCCTACCCCACCATTTCACTCCCAAAAGATTAGTTTCTCAGAACATTGGGCTTTCGCAACATTGTATTGATTTTGGGAATCTACAAGTCCATCTTCCTTTTTTTTTTTTTCACTCTCAATGATTAGCACAGTTCCTGACACACAATGGGAGATAAATAAACACTGAGAATGCAGGAAGGGAGTGAGTAAATGAAGAAAATAAATAACAGAAAAAAGATAAGCACATGATGGGGATGGACTGGGGAGGAGACACAAGGACTTGGGTGATCTGTAACTGCAGCCATTGGCTCCTGGAACAGGCACAAATGCCTGCCCTTAAGATGCTAGAAAATTCTCAAGCTACAATTTTTTAAATTGATTTTTATTTTTAAAAAGTTGCCAACTGGCCAGCTGCAGTGGCTACTGCCTGGAATCCCAGCACTTTGGGAGGCCTAGGTGGGAAGACCGCTGGTAGCCAGGACTTCGAGACCAGACTGGGCAACATACTGACATCTTGTCTCCACTAAAAATTTAAAAAGTAGCTGGGTGTGATGGCATGTGTCTCTAGTCCCAGCTACTCAGGAGGCTGAGGCGAGACGATTGCTTGAGCCCAGGAGGCTTCAGTGAGCTATGATGATCATGCCGCTGCACTCTACCCTGGGCAACAGAGTGAGACCCTGTCAAAGAAGAAAGAAGAAAAAAGGAAGAAGAAGAAGAGGAGGAGGAGAAAGAAGGAGTAGGAGGAGGAATTGCCAACCAAACAACTCCTACTAATCTTCATGGCTGACTTAATGAAATGAAGCTAGCTGCTTGGCTTTAGTCAACTGGGTTCCCACCTTCTCCTTCTCATACTGTTTAGAGAAGATCAAGAATTAAAAAAAACTTTAAAAATGATTTTAAGGCAGGAGACATCATATCTACTTATAAAATTTGTTTTAAATTGATAATACTTAGATGATTATTTTTTAATATCTAAAACTCATGGAGATAAACAAAACATATTAAGAAGACCAAAAAAATTCAGTCTTCTTTCTGCTGGCAGTGCTCAGTAGTTGTGAGTTAAAACAAAGTATCACCACAGAATGGGGCCCACTTCCACTGTAGCTCATGCATGTGACGTCTGAGATTTCACAAAAGAAGTTGCCCTACTCCCTAACCCCAAACTTTAACAAGTAAAGTTTCAACAAAACTATACCCTGGAGAACTAGAACCAATATCAGACAAGTTGAGAAGGATTAATTTGGGAGTTAAAAAATGCCAAGATTCTAATATGTTATCCTATTGAATCAAAATGAGTCTGATAATTATTTAACAAGGACCTAATTGAATGATCATATTGAAAATCACTACCATTATCAAGGTACTGAGCCAAGCAGTATGCGTATATAGTCAAGAACATGAGCTCTGGCATCAGAAAGATCCGAGTACCAGCCCCAGTTTCGCCTTCCATGACCTTGGGCAAATCATTTAAACTCTCTGAGACGATTTTATTATCTGCAAACTAATGACAGTGACAGAGCTGTTAGAAAGACTAAAAGATATACTGTATATAAAGAACTTAAGACTGGGCGTTGTGACTCACACCTGTAATCCCAGCACTTTGGGAGGCCAAGGAGGGAGGATGGCTTGAGCCCAGGAGTTCTAGACCAGCCTGGGCAGCATAGGGAGACCCTGTCTGTACAAAAAAAATTTTTAAATTAACCCAGTGTGGCAGTGCATGACTATATTCCCAGCTACTTGGGGCTTGGGAGGCTGAGGTGGAGGGATCACTTGAGCCTGGGAGGTCAAGGCTGCAGTGAGCTGTGATTACAACACTGCACTCCAGCCTGGGTGACACAGCGAGGCTCTGTCTCTAAAAAACAGAAACAAAAACAAAAAATAGTGCATGGCACAGAGTAAATCCTCAATCGTTATTGTTATTTAGTAATTTTAAGATAATTCCAGCTGCCCTATGGAGAATGGATTAAAGAGGTAAGAATGGTGAGACCAGTAGGAGGGCTATGGAAAGGTAGAGGAGAGTCTCAAGACTACATTCCAATAGTATCTCAGGGAAGTGGAGTATTTATAGTCACCTACAGGAGGATACATGTTGGGACTAACTTATCTGGAACACTGGGGTCCTACAGACATAGCCAGAAAGAATGCAAAAAAATTTCTGCTTCTAACATGAATTTTATAAATTAAAAGGAAATACAAAGAAAGTAAAATCTTAAACTGTCTTAATGTATTATTTATATATAACTTGCAATGAAATGTCTCAATGTATTGTAAATGTGTCTCTTTAAAGGATGATATTGTAGATAAATAGGAAGGAAACTGCTTTTTGCAGTTTTTTGCTCAAAGGTAATTTTTTAAATTTCAAATTATTCGGCATTTTTGGTAATGTTAAGGACTATTGCCATAAAATACCAAGCTCCTCAAGGGCAGTGACCCTGTATTGTCTCTCTTGCTAGCCCCTAGGCCTAGAAAAATGTGTGGCACACAGTGTGCACAGTTGTCTTCAATATCTGCAGAGGACTGGTTTCAGGATGTCAGCAGATACCAAAATATGAAGATGCTCAAGTCTCTGATATAAAATGGCATAGTATTTTCATATAACCGGCATACATCCTCTCTTATACTTTAAATCATCTCTAGATTACTTATAATGCCTGATACAGTATAAATGCTATGTAAATAGTTGTACTATATTGTTTTTATTTGTATTATTTTTATTGCTGTTATTTTTATTTATTTTTAATTTTATTTTATTTTTGAGACAGGGTCTCACTCTGTCACCTAGAGTGGAGTGCAGTGGCGGGATCTCAGCAAACTGTAGCCTTGACCTCCTGGGCTCAACTGATCCTCCCACCTCAGCCCCCCAAGTAACTTAAACTACAGGTGTGCACCACCATGCCCAGCTAATTTTTGTATTTTTAGTAGAGACAAGGTCTCCCCATGTTGCCCAGGCTGGTCTCAAACTTCTGGGCTCAAGCAATCCTCCCACCTCGGTCTCTCAAAGTGCTGAGATTATAGGTGTGAGCCACCACACCCGGCCCCCTCTTATTGTTTTGTGTGTGTGTGTGTGTGTGTGTGTTTTTCCTGGATATATTTGATCTGCGGTTGGTTGATTCTAAGCATGCAGAACTCAAGGATAACGAGGGTGGGCTGTACTCAGTGAATGTCTGTCAAGCCTACCTTAACTAAATTCTTGGAGAAATATTCTTAGTTTGCTTTCAGACCACTCTGCTTAAAGATCAATGATCAAATATTAATCATCTTTAAAATTGAGAAAATGTAAAAGCAAATTAAATGTGTATATATATATTATTAATTATGTGTGTTCAACATCTATTTACCTTTACAGCACTTATAGCTGTGTCAAGCGTTGAAACTTCATGGTCTTTGTGGGTGCCAAACACCTTGTCAGTGGCAGAAATTGGACATTTGCAGGTGTAACAGTATGTGTCAATCTGGGACTTTTTCAGCTCTTTTTGTGCCTTTTCAGTTACTACCTCAGATGATAATTGGTCTTCTTCTTTCCTCTCGCTGCCCGACTCTTTTTGTTCAGCAGATGTACTTTGTTCTGCCTCACTCGCAAATTCATTTTCACTGATGTGCTCAAAGGATTCCTTTCCTTGAGATAAGACATCTTCAGGTGTGGATTCTGAAGACAGTTCTTCTGATAGTATGTCTTGAGGAACCACTTCATTATGCAGGGATTCTGTAAATTCATACTCATCCTGAACAGGGCTATTACGGAGCCTCTCTTCACTTGGCTCAGGTGGGACCAGGATTTTAGGTTCTTCTAGTGATGTTTCTTGAACATGAGTTGCACCAGATGCAAATTCTTCCTCCGGGAAGGACACTTGTACTGGGACATTCAGATTGACCTCTGGACTTGCATTTCCGACTTCATTACCCTGACTGCCTGCTTCATCTGCACGCTCCAGAACATGATGGGTGTCTTCAAATGGAACCGCATAACTTATTTTCTGGGTAGCCACTCTGACGTCCTCTGTGATGGGAGCTTTCTTCTGCATCGCTACGTTACCAATGGTCTCCACATGGTCTACTGATTCTCCTTCCCCATAAACACCTTTCTGTTCTTCCAGACTCTTCTCCCTGCAAATAGTTCCAAACTTTCCCCAAATTTCCCCTTCTGCAGCTATCGGTTGGTATGAATCATCCTTACCAACTCGTTTTTCTTCCAGACCTTGGCCCTGGTCCTTTTGAGTTAGAGATGTGTCATGGAGAATGTCATCTTTGAGTATGTACTTCTCAAAATATATTCCTGTTCCATCATCAGTGTCAGAATTTCTGCTGGGAAATGATGCCTCAGAATTCACACTGTCACCTTCAGAAGCTGTCTCCTCTTCCTTCTTTTTCTCTCCAACTGCTTCTTCATACAGATCCTTATATAAAAATGCAAGGGCAGGTGGCTCCTCCAGAAATTCTGGATTAATGACTTTAATAGTGGTAGGAAATATCTGGGTTCGTGATAGAACTCCTTCCTCTGCTTCAAATAAAGGCATCCCCGGTGACTTTGAGTCCACATCTCTCTTTGTGTCCTTTGAAACATTCCTGTCAGCTGAGTTTTGGCTTTGGGTCTCTGGATGAGATAATATGTCGTGGCCCTTTTCTGGTCCATAAAAACTTTCATCTAATTTCACCAAGTCATATTCATGTTCTAGTGCACTTTCCACTGAACTTACTGGGAAAGAGATAGTTTCTTCTGTAACTTCCTTTGAGAGTTTCTCTTCAACATTTAATTTCTGTGGAGCTTTCTGTTTTTCTGGGTCTGGGGAGATGTTATAATCAATCAAAGTATATTTTTCAAAATAATCCTCTTCACTGGGAATTGTGGGCTGAATAAACGATAAATCAGTTTCTGAATCCGTGGATATCTCTTCTTTTGTCTCGTGAGTTTCCTTTTGTTTATTTTCTTTCAATGGGGTAACTTTTTCATCTTCTAACCTGCTCTTTAATGTTTTATGACAAGCAACTGTTTCACTATCATCAGGGAGTGGTATGGTTTTAAATGAGGCTTTCTCTTCCAAATATTCTAACTTATCTTGCATTTGTTCACTTTCCTCCTGATCGATTGAAGAAATAAAGGCCGGAGCATGAATATTCAATATCTCACAGCCTTCAGAAATGATACTAAAGGCAGTCTTCTGATCTTCTGAAAGTCCAGCTGGCTTACTAGTCACTGTAAAGTCTTCACCTTTTGCATACGTGTCTTCAGGTTCCTTGGGCATTTCTTTATTAGAAACCATTTTATCAGCATTGCTTGCTGATGTATTAGATATAAATTGAGCATAGTTGCTTTTTGCTGAAGACAGTGGTTCCTTTACACGGGTATCTTCCGCAGCCTCCAAGTGGTGCTTTGAAACAAGAACAGATTGTTTAGGCACATCGGATGTGTCATCTTTAGATGTCTGAATAGTATGAACTGTATGCCTTTCTGGAGTCAATTCTGATCGTGGCATTTCTTTTTTCTTCACTGCGTTAATTTCTGGAGAAGCTCCTGAAGCAAGAGTTTGTGGTTTTACAGGTGACAGCAAATATGGCGGTGTTTCTGAGCTCTTAGTTTCATCAAAAGGACGAGCTAAAGTCCTTTCGGATTCTTTAGATGGAAATCCTTCTTTCATACTTTCTTTTGTGATATCTACTGAACCACCTTTCGATAGCTCTGACTCTTTGAACTGTTCTTTTTCTTCACTGTGATCTGGCATATCTCTGCTTGACTTTTCTAATACTAGATTTCCTTCCTGAGACAAAGAGTGGTTCTCTATTTCATAATGACAAGAAAGAACCACTGGCAGGAAAGTCTTAGTTTTCTCCACCAAAACTTTACTTTCTTCTAAAGGATGCGGTTGGGTTCCTACTGCCTTTTCTTGAAATCCTTGTTTCACAATTTCTTTTGTGGCATCTACTGAACCGCCTTTCGATAGCTCTGACTCTCTGAACTGTTCTTTTTCTTCACTGTGATCTGGCATATCTCTGCTTGACTTTTCTAATACTAGATTTCCTTCCTGAGATAAAGAGTGGTTCTCTATTTCATCACGACAAGAAAGAGCCACCGGCAGGAAAGTCTTGGTTTTCTCCACCAAAACTTTACTTTCTTCTAAAGGATGTGGTTGGGTTCCTACTGCCTTTGCTTCTCTGATTTCTGGGTGAGCCTCTGCGAGCATGGCTTCTGATTTTTCAGTAACTGATGTAGCTTTAACTAATGAAAATGATTGAGTTTCACCCAAAGAATGACCTAAAGAGATATCTGATTCTCTAATCATAGACTCGGCTACATTCACAGAATAAGGCTGATGTTCCTGCTGCTTCTTTCCTTCTGAAAGCACATATACCTGATTTTCTTTTTCAGAACCAACAATGATTTTGGATCTTTCATTGTAGTCTTCATTTTGATAGAAGTGCTGTGGCATAGCATCGGCTTTTGATTCTTTCAGTTCAGTAGATCTAGACCCATGTGTAATTTGTATCTTCCCTATTTCATTACTATCTCTAAGCTCTAATGGGGCCACAGAGTTTTGTTTTTCTGCCAGCACCTTCTTTTCTGCCAAGGTATATGATCTGTTTTCCAAATTATCTTTCTCCTCAGTTGGACTAACAGACCTGAGTTTTGTTTCCTCTTCAGAAATTTTCAAGGAAGTAGGATTTTGCATTTCTTTCTTGAGTCTGTCTTCACTGAAATCAATTAAAATGCCTTTTGATTCTTCTACTGGCAAAATAATTGACTCTGGTTTCTCTGATTCCTTTGTGATATTTTTACTTGCAAAGTTGGAGGAAGCTGATTTTGGCTGTTGTGGCACCTTATCTACTACATCAAATGAAAGGAGTGATTTTTGTTTTTGATCACTTCTTGGCTCTTCCTTAAAAATAGAAATATTCCATTTAGATGGAGGAGCGATTGCTGGCTTCTGGACTCTTTTACTATCAGTAACATGAGGAGGAACAATAGTTTTGGCTTCTTCCATAACCAATTTCTCACCGATTAGTGAATAAGATTGAATTTCAAGGTTCTCACCATCAGCAGAAGTAACTACTGAGTTTATGTTCATTTCCTCTGAATCGCCTGAGATTTCTTTTTTTCCATAATCTTCCCTAGACACCTCAGAAACGGATTTTGGCTGTTGTAAATCTTCTACATTTGATAAAATCATGGATTTTTCTTTAACGTTTTGACCGTCACCAGATTTTACTAAAGTACCTCTGGGTTCATCAGCAGTTTTAAGTTTTACCTCTGATAATGAATGATCAGCTGGTTTCTCAGCTATATTAAAATTGGTGGGAATTGTACCTTCAGGATCTATCACAGTCACTGCTTTTTCTACAGATGGACTTGGCTGTGTTTCTAAGTCTTCTTGTTCAGCAACTTTGTTATCTGGAGTGCTCGATCCAAAAAACAAGCTGGACATCCACGATTTGAAAGATGAAATTCCTTTCTTTCCCTTTTCCTCAGGAAGGTCCGGCTTAGCCACCTTTGGTTGTGTAGGTGGCTTTTGTGTCACCTCAGGTGACTCTGGGGATTGAGGCTCTCTTGCATGGATTGAGGAGATGGGTTTTCTTTGTGTGGGTATTTTTACTTCAGGTGCTGGTTTCTTTCCCTCATCAGCATCATCAATAACCTTTGACTGAACCATTTTTGGTTCTTCCAATGGCTTCTCTTCAGGAAAAGGAGGTGTGCTCCTGTGTGCTTCTTTTTCATTGCCCAATGCAGGTTCCACACCTTCTGCCGGGAAATGGGCTGTTTTGACAGAAGAGGAGATTGTTTCTGACTTCACCTGTTCCACTGATAGGCCAGACACTGGTTTCTGGAAGAATCTTTCAGGAGGTAGTTTAATTTTTTCCTGGCTATCTTCTTTGGAAGGCCAGGAAAGCTCTGTGTTTGCTTTCTCCAATAGCAAACTTTCACTCTCCATCAAAGAATGAATCTCCTTCCCCTCTGCTATGTTTCTCTCTACATTTCCAGCTAGGACTAAAGACTTTGGTTCTTCAGCCAGCTTTACTTCTTCAGAAGAGTAACTTTTACTTGATAAGGTCTGTACATTACCACTGGAAGTATCAAGAGCAGATACTGCTTCTTGTGATGACAAATGAGATTTTTCAGCAGAGTGTGGCAGGACCTGCTTTCTCACTTCACATGTATGGTCCTTACTGGACACAGCAGCCTTGAGCTGCCCTGGCCTCAGCTCATTGCTGCCAGATGAATCCAGCTGCACAGATCCTGCTATTCTCTGTTCGTGTTGACTAGCCACATTTTCTGGCTTTCCCAACATCCAGTTTTCATCCTTTGGAGAAATAAAGAATTCTTCCATTTTTGTTTCTTTGACATCCGCAGGCTTGGTTGTCATAAATGATTTTGATTGTTCCAAAGGCAAATTCTCTCTCATAAGTGAAAACTGCTTAATACCCAGATCTTGTTTATCTTCAAAAGAGGTGCTTACATCAGGTAATTTAACAGTTTGATCTGAATGAAGTGCTTTTTCTGTCTTTTTTTGTTCCACATGGAGGTCAGAAGGAGCAATCTTTGATGGCTCTGTTATACTCTGGAGTACCTGGAATGAATTTGAGTGGCCTGTTTCTTCACTTAGCTTATCTAAAATATCTCCCATGACTTGTGCCTTCAAATTTCCAGTTGGTGGTAATGGGCCTATTTCTTGATTTCCTCCCTTTTTAAAGTCGGCTGGATGGCTAACCTCCTCTGATAATCCTTTTAAAGAAAAAGTAAATGGCTGAAATTCTTCTGGGTTGCCTCCTTCAGCTACAGAGGCAGGTGGTTCTTTCGACTCTAGGCTGAAGATCTTGGGAGAGAAAGGTTTAATTTCTTCATTCTGAGATTCCTCCCTAAGCAATGATGAAAGCTCTGAAATTGCAGGCATCGTAGAAGATGCATAAAGCTCTCTATTTTCTTCTTTTCCTTCTCTGCTCCTAAGCTCAGCTGGGCCTTTTTCTAAAACAGAATCCTCTGTTTCAGTTATGGGAGACTTTGCTTGTTTTGTACCTATGGATCCACTTTGTCTACCTAAATCACTAGAAAATTCTGACCCAGCATTTGGTAATTCCAATGGTTGGTGTGGCTTGTCTTTCTTCCCAGGTTCCAAAGACAGCTCTGCCAAAGCAACATCTTGTTTTTCTGATGGGAAGTCTCCCTGAGCTGTAGAAGATACCTCCACTGCCAGTTTGTTCTTATCATCACTGAGGAGCAGTAATGTTGGGGCTAAACCTGATGCTAAATTTTCCAACTCAGGAGATGAACTTGCTGTTTCCTCATCTTTGCCTTTTGGGATTATATGTTTGGATGCAGGTGACACATTTTGTGATGAAGGAAGTTCAGTTTCTTTCTTCTTTATCTCACCCCATAGGCTGAGTGAAAGCTCATGTTCAGGCTCTAACACCTCTGAGGTAGACATCAAGCTCTTCTTCTGTGATGAAACCAAACATTCAGAGTCACGGACTGTAGAAAATAAAAGACCTTGTTTGTCTTCTACCCTTGCTTTCTCAGATTCATCTGAATGCTGAGAAGATGACGTTTTGATTACTGGCAACCCAGCTTTAACTTCTTTGGCTTCTACTTCTGACAAAACAGAATGCTCTGCTATAGAGGAGACACTTGGAAGTGAATCAAATTTAATTTCCTTCTCTGCTTCTGACCAAGCTAAATGTTTGGATGAAGTTTCAATGGGAGAAGCATCTTTAATTGCCACCTTGTCTTCTTCTGCAAGAACTGAATGTTCATCTGCAGATGTTACCAGTGGTGGCAAACCACTTCCTAATTCACCCTTTCCTACTTCTGTTAAGACTGGACGATCTACAGGAGTGACAAGAGATGAATCTGTTGGGATTTCTTCTTTTACTGCTCTGGTTAAGTTTGAATCAAGCTTAGTTACAGATGCTGTAGTTGTTGAGGAACTGGGTTCAATTTCTTTTTTAATTTCTTCTGACAAAGCTGAAAATGCTAGTGCAGGTGGACCATGTTCAACTTGCTTTTCCACTCCTGAGGAAGCTGAATGAAGCATTGTAGGTGTAGTTGTTATTTTGGAATCATGTTTCATCTCCATTTTCACTGCTGATAAAACCTCAGGTCCAGATAAAGATGTTTCCTTTAGAGGTGAATATGGTTTTATTACTTCAGGCTCATTCTTGGACAACTTTCTCTGTTCTAGTTCAGAAGTCACATTTAGAACTAATTTGGGCTTGACACCCTTCTTTGGCTCATCTACCACGTCAGGCGAAACTGAATATTTCATCTCAGACTCTGGAACATTTGGAGGCTGAGGCTCCATTTTTTTATCCTGTGATACATGTGCTGTAGCTTCTTGAGAATCAGGCACAATTTCTTCCTTTCTGACTTTTGACAAAGCCATCTGTTCATCTGCAGCTTTTAGAGTGAGTGCTGCTGTGGGTTCCTGTTCTTTCTTGATTGCAGGGACTGAATCAGGTAAAACTGAATGTGGAGATGCAGGTTTGGTTTCTTCCTTTACTATAGATGATTGTGCAGGTAAAGCAGCAGGTATTGCAGCTACTGATGAACTTGCCTCCCTTTCTCCCTTCTCCACTTCACTGGTTAAATGTGAAGGAATCAAGTCTTCAGACTCAGGCTCTAAATATGCTTGAGTTTTCTGCTTCTGTGCCAAAATGAGATATTCAGATACAGATGCTGAGGTTGTTGGAATCTCTGGATTAATTTCTGCTTTCTCTGATTTATCTGTTGAAGGCGGCAGACTTAAGTCTTCAAGCGGAGACATCAAAGGAAAAGTTTCCGCTTTTTGCTTCTGTGATGAACTGAACTGCTCAGATACAGGTATAGCAGCTGTGGATCCAATGTCTTCCTCATCTGCTTCTGAAAAGCAGGAATAACCTGAAGCAGACACTGCAGTTAATAGTGAATCAGGCTCAAGTTCATTTTTCTCTGTTTCTGAGATTCTAAAGGGAGGGATTGAAACTTGTGATGCTGAGTCTGGAGAGAACAGTTCCGCTTCTTCAGTGTCTTCATCTGACAAAATAGTGTGCTCAGATGGTGATGTTAAACATATTGGAGAATCGCACTCAAATTCTCTTTTCTCTGCTTCCTGGGTTGCATACGGTGGAAATGAGAATTCTGACACAAATGCAGAATCTGGAGAAAAAGGTCCAATGTCTTCTTGATCTTCTTCTGATAAATTCATGGGTGAGGATGCACCTTTTAGATTTAGAGATCTATGGACAATTTCTTCCTCCTGTGCCTCCGGTGTTGCATATGGTGGTACTGAAAATTCAGAAGCAGATGTAGAAGAGGGTGTGTACCATTCCAACTCGACTGCCTCTTCGTCTGATAGAACAACATATTCAGATGGGGTGGCTGAAAGTGGTGGGGCCTGGCATTCAGAAGTCATCTCGGTTGTGTGTGGTGGGAAAGAGTGTTCAGATGCAACAACCAAATCTGGGGAAGATGGTCCAATGTCCTCCTTGCCGTCTACTGACAGAACTGTGTGCTCGGAAATACCTTTTGGTTTGAATTGGGATGCCTCATTGATTATTTCCTTTTGAGATTCCTGTGTTGCATTGAGTGGGGCTGCATATTTGGAGATCAACTTTGAATCCAGTGTGAAACGTTCACTTCCTAGGTCCTCTCCTTCTGATGGGACCACGTGTTCTGATGTGGCAGTAGAAGGCAGTGGTGACTGGCATTCAGAAGTCTTTTCGGTTGTGGATGGTGAGAGAGAGGGCTCAGAAGCAGGGGCCACAGCTGGAGTAAACGATCCAGTGTCTTCCTTCTCTTCTGATGGAATCATGTACTCAGAAACACCTTTCGATATTAACGGGGACTTACGGTCAATTGTTTTCTTCAGTGACTCTTTTGTTGCCTGTGATGGAACTGAATATTCAGAAGCAGATGTGGAGTCTGGTGTGTAACACCCACTTTCTGAGGCCTCGTCTCCTGATAGGACCATGTGTTCTGGTGTAACTGTTGAAAACAGTGGAGACTGGTTCTCTGAAGTCTTCTCAGTTGTGGATGGTGAGAGAGGGCGATCAGATGCAGGGGCTGCAGCTGGGGAATAAGCCTCAAATTCCTCATTCTCTTCTTCTGACAAAACTGCATGTTCAGCTATAGCTTCTACATTGGATGGGGGAACTGGCTTACCTTCTTGCTCCTGTAGTTCATGGTTCAAATCCTGTGGTACTGAATACTCTGATACAAAAGCAGAATCAGTAGAAACAGATGCAATTTCCTCTCTTTCTTCCTCAGACAAAGCAACATGTTCAGGAGTTGATGCTGCCAATAATGGTAGAATAAGCTCTTCTTCTTTGTGCTCCACTTCAGGGGACATATGTGGTGGGAAGGGCTTCTCGGAAACCAATGGGCTTTCTGGGTAATCAAGTTCTATGATCTCTTCTTCTACTAAATTAGAATCTTCAGGTTCAGGGGTAATAGCTATGGGTAGGGAAGTTTCTATTTCTTCTTTCTCTGGTTCTTCTAACATTAGAGGTTCAGAAAGAGAAATGGATGGCTCAAGCATGTTTTCCTCCTTCTCTCCTTTGACACTGGGATGGGTAGGGGTCAGTTTTGCAGAGACTGGTTCTGCCCTTTCTATTGAAGTCAGGTCCGGCTGTTCTTGGTCTGGGTCCAAACCATCCTGGGTAGATGCTGCCAGACCTGGTGACGCTGCCTCCAGAGAAATGGAATGGTGAGCAGAATACACATCTTCCTTCTTTACCTCATTAGCAAATGATGGTGAGACTGAAGATTCATTCTCTGAAGCTGCAGTTCCTGGTGAAGCAAGCTCACATTCTTCCTTTGTTGTTCTCAGGAACATAGTTGCAGGTGTGTCGGGTGTCACAGATGGAGGTTCCACTTCATGTGGTTTTGCTTCATCTTCTGGCTGTTGTGGCACTGACTGTGAATGCCTGAGCTGTATTCCTTGTTCTGCTCTGTCACTACTTGAATAAGAGGGAACTGTGTGCTCCAATGCAGATGTGGCATTTAGGGGAGAATCAGCATAAATTTTCTTTAGATCTTCATGACTGAACATTAAGGTTAGGGACTCTGATCCTTTGGAGAGTGCGCCTCTCCAGGGTGGAAAAACCTCTTTTACTTTATCCTCTATGCTTTGGGCTACTAATTTGCGTGTTTTGGACACTGTATTAGAACCACTATTGTCCAAATCTGGCTCTAGACTAATGGATGCATCTTTCCCTTTCCTATAATGTATTTCTTTAATTACATAACCCTTTGGCAATGTTCCATAAAATTGTAGAGGAATTAATTCTTCTTTAACCGAATTAAACATCTTAATTTTATATTGTACTGTTCCTATGTAGACTGGTCTTAACACTAATGGCTTGTGTTCTTTGTATATTGCCCCAGTAATCGGAGGTGTATTTGAAGTGGTCTTCTTTTTTCTTGCTTTATCATAAATGCCAGTATATGACTTCTCTTTCTCTGTGGTTAGTACCTGGCTTGCTGAAGTTAAAGGACTGCCTTTTTTGTTTGTTGGAACATCTTGGGATTCAAAAGAATTTCTTTTTCTGTTGCCTTTCCGGCGTAATGATGGTGAACCATGCTTTGACTTATGAGTCCTTTTCCGAACCTTTTTCACTTCATCCACAATAAAGGAAACATTTCCAGGAGGAGAATTCACAGTTGACCCTTCCCGACTACACACACCAGAAGTCTGACTTTCTTCTGAAGCCCAAGGAGTAGAAGATCTACTTGAATTGGTTTCCCAGGTTATCCCACTATCTTCCCTTTGGACTGCCACCATGGAAAAGGAGGGGTCAGATATGATACACTCCTGCTTGATCTTTCCCTCTTCATCCTGGTCTGATAACCTACAGCAAATAACAATATTAATTATATATTATCATAATAAAATAATATTAATAGAATAAGTAAATACATTTTTACCAGGTAAAGGATTAATGTGAAATTAAAATACAGACATCAATATTGCCTTCCATGTCAAAAAGAGGGATGTATATCAAATAAAGTTTAAAAACCAAAGTCAGGATACCCAATACAATGACACATCCCAGGCTGGAATGACTCACTATTCCACAAACTCAAAAAAGCTAAAGTTAAATTTACCACCTTCTCTCATCAGGATTGCCTTCCTGATCTCGTCGGGACTCAGCAGTCACTCAAGCCCACTCTAGTCACCAGCATCTTCATAATAACCCTTGTATCTGTGCTCTCTCTGTTACCACGATTGCCACCTCACCCAGCTTTTCACCACTTCCCTCCTAGTCACTGCCATTAACTTCCTAACTGGTCAGCGGGTATCACAGGTACCTCATTTTCCCCCACTCTTAACCCACTGTGCCCCATCCTCCCAGACTGGCTTTACTAAACAGCTCAGTATGCCACCCCCTGCTTTAAAATCTCAGCAAATTCTTCATATCCACAGAAAAAAAAAAAAGATGTTCAAAATCCTTAACTCTCTAATCCCTATCTGACATTCTTTCCAAGTATGTACCTGCACCCTACCCCTACAGGTAAATTCCTGTTTTAACAATAATTCACTGTTTGGCAAATAGATCTTGGGAACTCTGAGTCATGATAAAGAGAAAACAGGTCATTGAATAGAGAGAGGTCACAAAAAATGTCAACCTACTGTGCTTCACTTTCCTCATCTATAAAACAGGGATAATAATAGAACCTATCTCGTGAGCTTGTTGTGAAGATTAAATTAGTTAACTCACGCGAAATGCTTAGGGAATATTCCTGGCATGTAGTTAGTGCTCACTCAATAAATGTTATCTGTAGTCAGGCCTTCCTGATGACACATGATGAAAGGCGCCTGGGCATGATCACTTGCAGCTGCTACAGGATACAGAAGTGTGGAAAGGCTGTGTCCGCGGACTGGTCTCTCATCCCTTCCGAGATGGCTGGCTTTGGACGCTCCTTCATTTGCTATTGGGGCCCCATCTTAGACTCTGTAGCACTCTTCTCTGAAATTGTCTTCTACCTCTTCCTCACTTGTACTTACGCTGTTCCTCCATTTAGAATGCAGAGCCCCGACAATACTCCACTTCTGCAACTGTAAATTCTACCTACTCCTCAAGGCTGGGTTTAAATTCCTCTGCGGTTATCATTCCTGACCAATGCAGCAGCCACGTTTGCCATCACTTCATAAACATATTTCCTTCTAGGAATATGCAAGATGAAGCCCAGCTAGTGACTGGCTTACATCTGTCTACAACAATAAAAACAAAAAACCTTCTGTTAAAAACACAAAACATAAGTGTTAAATTAAGGCAATTGAAAAAAAAATCTACAGTTAGATTTATGTCCCTTAGTAAACTGTTTTTATCATCAGTCTCTGCATATATCAGAGGTCCTTAACTCTGAGACATTATAAAAACCACCTGTGGAAACTTTTTTAAAACTACTAATACTGCCCCATACCCTTCTCCACAGAGATTCTGATTTAATTGTACAAGGGTCTGGTCTTCACATTGCTATGTTTTTAGATTTTAAAAGCTGCCAGGCGACTACAATATGTATTCAGAATCACTGGCCTGGCCAGGCACAGTGGCTCACGCCTGTAATCCCAGCACTTTGGGAGGCTGAGGCGGGTGGATCACCTGAGGTCAGGAGTTTGAGACCAGCCTGGCCAACATTGTAAAACCCCATCTCTACGAAAAATACAAAAATTAGCTGGGTGTGGTGGCGGGTGCCTGTAATCTCAGCTATTCGGGAGGCTGAGGCAGGAGAATCGCTTGAACCCAGGAGGCGGAGGTTGCAGTGAGCTGAGATCACGCCACTGCACTCCAGCCTGGGTGACAACAGTGAAACTCCGTCTCAAAAAAAAAAAAAAAAATCACTGGCCTAAACAATCCTAGCTCTGACACTTAAGTAGCACATATCTTTCTTTCTCACTGCAAACCCTTCCTGGTTTGTTAGGTTGGGTGGGGACCAGGACCATAAGTCCTTGCAGGTGCACTCAACTTCCCTTATTAAGCTTCAGAGTTTCCCCAGCAGTCTGCTGCAAAGGGGTGATGGCTGTCCTGAGATCCTGGTCTCCTTAGTTCTCAGCACAGCCATGGGGAGCCTGGGGCAGCCAGACCCCTTGGGCCACTAGCCTGCAATAGCAAGCAGCCAGATCCATTCACCCTAGTGTGCTATAAATTATATCATTTTCTATACATGCCATGAGTGAAGGGTCAGGAAGAAGTAGTCTCTCCACTTCCCCGCAACTCTGCTCTCACTCATTTGCTTGGGTATTAAACTGCTGAACTTAATTAGGAATTAATACTGTATCTTGGTCCTGAACAGAATCTTATTGTAAACTGTTTTTTCAGGCTCTTTTACATACCTAATTAAAGCTATTCCACAAAACTTTCAACTCATCCTACATCTTCTCTCTTCCATGTCACTTAGAAATAGGATGAAATTAAAAATTAAGGTTATGACATGCATCTGGGAAGTCAGCATTCTGAATGCCCATGAATGTAGAAGCATTATAAAATTCAATTATAAGTTCAATTTAGAGTTAACTATTGATTGTAAATCCTATGTGCCCAACCAGAGAAGTTTTCATTACCAGCTAGAATGAGTTCATGAGTGCTGAGGACAGAACACACATGGTGGTCACAAGACAGGAGAGCCCTACTGATTCACTCACTCAATCGTTGCTTACTCATTTTCATTCATTCATGTATTTCTTTACTTAATAAACTTAATAAACTTTCGTTGAGTTCAAATACTAGGAGTACAAATATAAAGCACTTAGAACCTTCCTCTAAGAAATTCAAAATCTAATATGGAGAGACAACCAAACATTCTTTTTTAATTTCCAGTTTTTAAAATTTATTATTTTATTTTATGAGACAGAGTCTTGCTCTGTTGCCCAGGCTGGAGTGCAGGGGTGCAGGCTTGGCTCACTGCAACCTCTGCCTCCTGGGTTTAAGTGATTCCCCTGCCTCAGCCTCGGAAGTAGCTGGGATTACAGGTGCGTGTCATAATGCCCGGCTAATTTTTTGTATTTTCAGTAGAGACGAGATTTCACCATGTTGGTGAGGCTGGCCTCGAACTTCTGGCCTCAAGTGATCTGCCCACCTCGGCCTTCCAAAGTGCTGGGACTACAGGCATGAGCCACCGCACTCTGCTTCCATTTTTATTTTAGATTCAGGGGGAACATGTGCACGTTTGTTACATGGGTATACTGTTTGATGCTGAGTTTGGGGCTTCTATTAATCCCATCACCCAAATAGTGAACATAGTACCCCGTGTGTTTTTTAGCTCTTACTCCTCCCTCCTCCCCACTTTTGTAGTCCCCAGTGTCTATTGTGCCCATCTTTATGTCCACGTGTACCCAAAATTTAGCTCCCACTTATAAGTGAGAACATGTGATATTTAGTTTTCTGTTTCTGCATTCATTTGCTTAGGACGATGGCCTCCAGCTGCATTCATGTTGCTGCAAAGGACATGATTTAATTCTTATTTATGGCTGCATAGTATTCCATGGTGTATATGTACCATATTTTCTTTATCCAATCCACCGTTGATGGGCACCTAGGTTGATTCCATGTCTTTGCTATTGTGAAGTGCTGCAATGAACATAAGTGTACATGCCTTTTTGGTAGAATGATTTATTTTCCTTTGGGTCTATACCCAGCAATGGAATTGCTGAGTTGAATGTTAAGAACATTTTAATACAGTGTGATAAGTACTATTACAGAAGATAGGCAAGATACAATTAGAACATACAGACGGGAAAACTTCAGAGGGAAAATACTTGAGTTGGTTTGTAGAAGAAGAAATAGGAGTTTGCTAAGTGAATGAAGATAGGAGATGGTGTAAGGATGGGGAGGTCATTCCAAGGAAAGGTCATAGGATATAAAAAACGTAGCATGAATAAACAGTCTGGCTCACTGAGAGATCCAAAGTTGAATGACAGAGCCAACGGGAACTAGAGAATGACTATACAGTATTAGCATGTGTAAAGCCATGGCATTATTACACTCAGTCTAAAGAAACAATGTATTAACAGAAGAGAAATGGTCACCATACCATTCAGTGTTCCCATCTATGTAAATATCAGCTTTTCATAGTTAAAAGATATTGGCTATGAAAATCATCTCATCCATTCCCCTCTGACTGCATTTTCACAAAGCAACCTTCTGATTATCAGTTAACATCCCACATAGATTTATCTATAGGAGCGTAGTGAGACAAATAATGTCTTGGGAAGCTCACTTCCTCCACACTTTCAGCGTTGGGCAAGAAGTTTCAGCTGATCTCAGTTAGATCAAGCAAACAGACTGATACCAGAGATGTCAAAGGCTCCCCTTTCATTTGGAGGATAACCCTCATCTGATGAAGGAAGTTTCCTTCTATTCCTATTTGCTAAGGCAGTTTTTTTAAATGATGAATGTTAAGTTTTATTAAACAATTTTTTGGGTGGGGGATGGAGTTTCGCTCTTCTTGCCCAGGCTGGAGTTCATGGTGTGATCTCGGCTCACTGCAACCTCCGCCTCCCGGGTTCAAGCAATTCTCCTGCCTCAGCCTCCCAAGTAGCTGGGATTACAGGCGGGCACCACCACGCCTGGCTAATTTTGTATTTTTTTTTTAGCAGAGATGGGGTTTCACCATGTTGGTCAGGCTGGTCTCAAACTCCTGACCTCAGGTGGTCCACCCACCTCGGCCTCCCAAAGTGCTGGGATTACAGGCCTGGGGTACCACACCCGGCCGATTAAAAAATTTTTTATGAAACTATGGAAATGATCATATTTTCTTTTCTATCCTGTTAATGTGATAAATTACAGTGATTGATATCCAAATAACAAACCAATCTTGAACTCCTGAACTGAACTCAACATGGCTGTGATACATTATACTTTTATATAATGCAAGATTTTCTTGTTTGCTAATACTATGTTTAGAAATTTTTCTCCCATGTTAATGAGTGATATTACCCTGTAATCTCCTTTTCTTTTCTTTTTTTTTTAATTGTTTTGTTTTTGAGACAGGGTCTCGCTCTGTCACCCAGGCTGGAGTGCAGTGGCACGATCATAGCTCACTGATACCTCAAACTCCTGGACTCAAGCAATCCTCTCTCCTCAGCATCCCACGTACCTGCAAGTATAGGTGTGCCCCATCACACTTGGTTAATATTTTAATTTTTTTGTAGAGACAGGAGTCTTGACATGTCATCCAGGTTGTTCTCAAACTCTTGGCCTTAAGCCATCCTTCTGCCTTGGCCTCCCAAAAGGTGTGAGCCTCCATAGCCAGCCTGTAATCTCCTTTTCTTTTCTTTTCTTTTTTTTTTTCCTTTGAGATGGAGTCTCACTGTGTCACCCAGGCTGGAGTGCAGTGGTGTTTTCTTGGCTCACTGCAATCTCTGCCTCCAGGGTTCGAGTGATTCTCCTGCCTCAGCCTCCCGAGTAGCTGGGATTACAGATGCCTGCCACTGCGCCCGGCTAATTTTTGTATTTTTAGTAGAGACGAGGTTTCACCATGTTGGCCAGGCTGGTCTCGAACTCCTGACCTCATGATGCACCCACCTCAGCCTCTCAAAGTGCTAGGACTACAGGTGTGAGCCACTGCACCCGGCCTATGTAATTTCCTTTTCTATAATGTGTTTGTCAGGTTTTTATAGCAAGATTATGATGCCTCATAGAACAAACTGGGAATTGTTCCCTCCTTTATTCTCCTCTGGAAGAGTGTGTAAAATATTACATTATTTCTCCCTTAAGTGTTTGGTAGAATTTGTTAGTGAAGCAGTCTGGACCTGGAGTCCTTTTCGTGGTAAGGTTTTTAGTTAGCAATTTAATATTTAATAGTTATATGACTTCAGAATTTCTTTTTGTTTTTAGTTTTTATTTTGTACTTTTCTAAGAATTTATCTATTTCATCTAAATGTTTAGAAATCATTGAATTAAAGTTGTTCATAATATCCATCTAGGATCTTTTAAATGTACGTAAGACCTAAAATTTTACTCATTTTTTTGTCATTCTTGATATTGGTTGTGTCATCTCGATTTTTTATTTAATATTTATACTACCTTTTTCAGATAGATTTTTTTTTTTTTTTTTTTTTTTTTGAGACAGAGTCTCACTCTGTCACCCAGGCTGGAGTGCAGGGGCACAATCTTGGCTCACTGTAACCTTTGCCTCCTGGGTCAAGCAATTCTTTCACCTCAGCCTCCCAAAGTAGCTGGGATTACAGGCACGCGCCGCCATGCCAGACAATTTTTTGTATTTTTAGTAGACATGGTGTTTCACCATGTTGGCCAGGCTGGTCTCGAACTCCTGACCCCAAGTGATCTGCCCAGCTCAGTCTCCCAAAGTGCTGGGATTACATGCATGAGCCACTGCACATGGCCAAGATAGATTCTTATGTCATTAATTTTCAAACTTTCCCTTTTTCTAACATGTGAAGTCAAGACATGTGCTTCTCTTTAAGCACAAATTTAGATGTATAACCTAAAGGTTGATATATAGCATTTTAAAAGTTATTAATCTCAAAATGTTTTAAAATTTCCTTTGTGATTTCATATATGGCCCATAGATTATTTGAAAATGTATTTTGCAATTTCAAAATACATGAGGATTTCCTAGTTATCTTTTTGTTTACTTTCTAGTTTAATTGCATTGTGATCAGAGAATTTATTTTGTATGAAGTTATACTTCAAAATTTGTTGAAACTTTATGGCTATATGGCCATTTTAAGAAAAATGTTTATGAGTTCATGAAAAGAACATATGTTCTGCAGTTTTTCAACAGTGTTCTATATATGTTAACCAAGTCAGGCTTATTTATTGTGTTATTCAGATCTTTTTTAGCCTTAGTAATATTTTTTTGTCTGCCTGTTCTAACACTGAGAAATGTGTTAACATTTTCTAACACAATTGTGGATTTGTCTCTCCTTATGGTTCTGTAAATATTTGACTTAAACATTTTGAATCTATCTTAATAGGTAATAGATTTAGAATAGTTATATCTTTCTGGAAATTTTAACTTTTAATAATTGTGAAATGTCCCTTTTATCTGTAAATAAAGATTTTTTTCTAGAGTCTAGTTTGATACTATTAAAGCTTTGCTTTGATATTAATAGCATTATGCCAGCTATCTTTTGGTTAATGTTTGCATTATCCATCCATATATATCATTTGCATGATATATCTTTTTGTATTTTTACTTGGAACCTTCCTATATCTTTATACTTTAGATATGTTGCTTATAAGCAGCATATAGTTTTTAAAAAATCCATTCTGACCATTTAAATAGAGCTCTCTAACTTTTAAATAGAGCATTTAGTTCATTTAAATGTAATATAATTGCCAGTATGTTTGGAGTTAAATTTGCCATCTTATTATTTATTTTCTATTTGTCCTACCTATTCTATATTCCTTTTTCTCTCCTATCTTGCCTTATTTTGTTTTTTTTTATTTTTAAAAAATAGACATGGGGGTCTCAATATATTGCCCAGGCTGGTCTCAAACTCTCACACTCAAGCAATTCTCTCACCTTAGCTTCACAAAGTGAGCCACCACACTCAGCCTTGCCTTATTTTGGATTGAATTTTTTTATTATTCCATTTCCTTCTCTATTAGCTTGTTAGCTACATTCTATTTGACTATTATTTTAGTGATTACCCTGGAAATTACAACATACATCTTTGACTCATTAATGTCTAATATAAATTGATATTTTTACCTATTCGCAGACAACACAAAGACCATGAATCCTTTAATTTCAACTTACACGTCCTTATGTATTTTCAATCTAAATGTTAAGCCACGTGAGATATAATTATTTTTATTGTCAATATTTATTTAGATTTACTTAGATACAGAACCTTTTTATTGTGCTTCATTCCTTCCTGTATCTCTAAGATTCCATCTGGAACCATTTTCCTCCTCCCTTTAGTATTTCCTCTGGTGTGAATCTTCTGGGGACAAGCTCTTCCTACTTTTTTCATTAAAAGTCTTTTTACATTTTCATTCTTGAAGAATATTTTTTCAGGATATAAAATTCTAGATTGGGCCAGGCGTGGTGGCTCACGCCTGTAATCCCCGCACTTTGGGAGGCCGAGGCCAGCAGATCACTTGAGGTCAGGAGTTCAAGACCAGCCTTACCAACATGGAGAAACCCTGTCTCTAGTAAAAATACAAAATTAGCTGGGCGTGGTGGTGCATGCCTGTAATCCCAGCTACTTGGGAGGCTGAGGCAGGAGAATTGCCTGAACCTGGGAGGGGGAGGTTGCAGTGAGTTGAGATTGTGCCACTGCACTCCAGCCTGGGCAACAAGAGCAAAACTCCCTCTCAAAAAAAAAAAAAAAATTTAGATTGGCAGTTATTTTTATCTTAGCACTTGAAAAATATCATTCCATTGTCTTCTGTCTTCCATTGTTTGTATTGATAAGTTGGCTGTCAGTGTAACTGTCACTTTTTTGAAGATGATTTGGACTTTTTTCCCCCACTACCTCCCTACAGCTGTTTTTGGGATTTGGTGGTTTTCTTCAGTTTTTGGAAGTTACTATCATATTCTTAGACATCTTATCCTGCTTGGAGTTTGCATGGTTTCTGGAATCTGTAGATTAATGTCCCTCAGCATTTTCGAGAAATCCTCAGCCATACTCTGTTCAAATATTGCTTCTGCTTCATTGCCTCTCTTGTCATCTGAGATCCCAGTTTTTCACAAATTGAAACATTTCACTGTATCCTGTGTGTGCTTCATTTGGATGTTTCTTCCAATTCATCAACCAGCATACTAATTCTGTATTCAACTGTGTCTAAACTGTTTACTAAACATAATCAAATGTGTCATTTTTTATTATTGTATTTTTCAGTTTTCGAATTTCCATTCTTTTCATTGCTTTCAGTTCTCTGACAAAGTTCAATTTTGTCTTTTATTTCCATATCCACCATCCCTATAAATAAGTTAAGCATCACATAAGCATCATTCTTCTACATAAGCCCTTCCCTTCCCATAGTAGTCCAGCTATGCCCTGAGCAAGCATTACTCTTTGTGAGATGAGAGCTTATAGGATTGTGTGTGCTCTACTACTTCTCCATTTCTGAATTTTCCCTGATAAACTCTAATTTATATTTTCATTGTGTGTTCATGTCCCTTTGCATGGTAGGAAGGAAATGAGATAATTTATGAATGGTGCTTTAATACATTTGCTGGTGATCTTCTTATCTCCAACTGTTAAATGGACATATTTTTCTAAATGTGTTTTTTGTGAGTTGTATTAGTATAAACCAGCTCTCAAAAAATGAATTTCATTAAATGTGCTAAAAAATATAACATCTGATATTTCAAAATGAAGGATCAGGTTCTGGAATATGATGACCATGCCAAAAATTCCTGTTTCCTGTTTAGGCTGTGATCAACCTTCCTAGGCACACCTATTTCATCTTAGCTCAGAAACCAGTAACTTATTGAAAATTAAGTTATTAGAATCATGAGTGGAAAGAGCCTTGTGGTTTTATAATATTTCTCATTTTATAAGTGAAAAAATATGAGGGAGGTAACACATATGTACAAATTGAACTTTTAAAGAGGGAAATGGGTAGCCATCATAGAGGAGCTACCAAAATAATAGTTTCCCACATTTCTTCATCAATATCTTTGTTTTGAATTGATTCTCTCATTCTTTCCTTAAAAAAACCCCTACATTTCTGAAGAAGTGAAATGGGTTCTCTATTTTTATCTGAAGTTTGTATAACACGTGTCACTTAACAACAGGGATACATTCTGAGAAATGCATCATTAGGCAGTTTCATCATTGTGTGAACATCATAGAGTGTACTTACACAAACCTAGATGGTAGAGTCTATTACAGAGAGACTATATGGTATAGCCTATTGCTCCTAGGCTACAAGCCTATACAACATGTTACTGTACTGAATACTGTAAGCAGCTGTAATGCAATGGTGAGTATTTGTACAGCTAAACACAGAAAAACTAAGTAAAATATGGCATTATAATCTTATGGGACCACTGTTGTATATGCAGTCTGTCATTAACCAAAATGTCATTATGCAGCATGATTATATTATTATACTTTGTTTCTACTGAGCTCAAGATTTGTATTCTAGGAACTTGTAGTTCCTTCCTCTGATCAGCAGTTAAAGTAACATTAAAGTTCTTTATAGGAATATAATTATGAAAAATACCTTAGATTTGCATGATGCTTTATTCTCTCAAGCAATCACAGTGCACTAACAGGAAGTGTATAAAACAAAAGAATGTAATAGGTCAGATATCTTTCTCATGAAGTCTTTTAAAATGCATTAAATATCAATTGTTATTAAAATGGGAAAGTCACCTATGATCCTGCTTATATTACAAGCTTTGAAAGATATATTTTAAGCCATAAAACACCAAGAAAGCTTGTGATCTTTTAATACAAACTGTTAGTGTTTTATATGAGTCTTTTAAAAAATGGAATTCTTAAAAGCAATCATTAACTCTACAATTAATATTTCACCAAGAATTAATTTAATATTAATGTGTTTAGCTGAAAAAAATATGCATTGCTGAATAACAGTTCAGCAAACTATAATATAAAATAGCTTAGGTTAAAAGGAACTTTTATGCCATTAGGGAGTTAAGAAAAAATTTCATGAAACCATGAATGAATAAATTGTTACACAGCATAATTATGCCGTAATAGAAAGTGTTCATTTTGTAGATATACTAAAGGCCATTCAACATCATTGTGGATGGAAAGAATAAGGATCCTGTTATCACAATGATCAGGTACTTTAGAAGCCTGGAAGTTAGGGCCCTCTACTATTTGAAACCTGGTTATCTTCCCATTCATTAACTCTATAATCCAGCCAAACATAGGCTTCACTCTTCATGCCTTTGCTGATATCTTTCTTTTCACTTAGAATGAATCATCTTTGTATATTTTATCTCTTATTTATTTTAGAGACCAGCTCATATATCAACTTCTCCATGTATCCATCAATGATGCTGCAAGCCAAAAGTAAATTTCTGCCTCTGAACTTCTGGAATCTTAATGTAATATTCTCTTGTTCATCCTACATTCAAGTTATTTGTATGTATATCTTAGCTCCTTTATAAGACTGTAAACTTTCTGTAAGCAGGAATCAATGTCCCTTAGTGTTTCTTTTGGTGGCTCTCCTTATAAAGTCTTTCTAAAGCATTCACCTTTGTTTTCAGAGGAACAACAGCTCTTTTACTTTTGTACTCATATTTCATCAGCTTAAGCAATATTTAATTAAATCATGTTATAGCAATAACAAGTATAACTAGTATAAAAAGGTCCTGGAACAATCACAACTGATCCTTAGTAAAAATACAACTCAAAAGAATGAGTATGGTTATTAGAGAGCAGCCTGCTAACAGGAGTGGTTTGCTTGCCTGGGGCATCATCTGTTTTAAGTCAAGATTTATTCACTCAACAAGTATGTAATGAGCTCAAATTATGTACTAGGTAGGCACTATGTTAGGTGTGGTCTTTTACAGCAAGATTACCATTTGGTGCAAATTTTTAAAAGGTCTTAAAAGTTCACTTCAAATTAATCAATTTGGTCTGCACTATAGATTTGTGATATAAATATAAATTAACGTTGCCTTATTTTAATCATCTGAAATCTAGGATGTATACGGATGTTGCTACTGAAAGTAGCTCCACCGTAAAACAAACTGAGTGCTTACCTAAGCCCTCACCTGTACAACAGCATCACTAGACACACTCAGTGTTCTCCCAGCTTAGTTTTAGTTGTTGTTTGTGAACATTTTCCTGTGTCATCTATACAACAGTGTAGGAGTAAACTATGTGATGTAAAGAGTCATATCTTTTAGCTCGTTAAAATTTCTTAAAATGCATGACAGTAATTTACTTGTTAGTTGAGACACTAACTTCTCATTTCAGATGTTTCTTCTCAAGTGGAAGGACATCTATTAGTACAACAATGCTGGCCTAGCTTCTCTTTATCACTCTTCCCCATTCTACTGTGGCAAAAGCCGCAATTACTTTTGCACCAACATTAAATATTCCTTGTGCTATGAAGTATATGAAGAGAGGCTGTGGTTCTTCACAGCCTGTGACTGGGTATATAAATCTGTCTATTTCTGAGATTCAGTAGTAGAAATCACATTGTTGTCCTGTATCTAAGCCACATTCTCTGATATCAGCTCTATAAATGATGAAGTTGATATTTTCATCTCTAGCTACCATTCCTTTATCTATCAATTGTTTCAGAACTTCATCAAAGAAAAGAGAGTAATTCTACTAGTCAAATCCTAATACAAATAAATGGCCACACATACCATCTATTAGCTGGTAGGAACTAAAGGACACCACTTGATAGTAAGAACAGATATAATAGATAATCTATGTGCTTGTGAGTATCCACCACAAACTGACCTATGGACCTAATCAGACCAAGAGAAATCCATCAGTTAGAACTCAGCGATGCCACGATCCCATACAGATCTCCCTCAGAAGCACACAGCATGTGCACATCTGTATTTGCATAAGCTTTAAGAACTCCAGAACTATAGTGGTTGACACAATGCTCTGTAAGCAACACAGAACAGTTTTAGAGGTATATTACCAGTGAGTGATAAGTCATATTATATCTACTGCAAAAATGTCTATGAGTTGGAAAAATAGGCTTGACAATTTGAACCACATTATGCAAAAAAGATAAAAGTTGGTATTCTTAAAGGAAATGCCTCAGGTTACTTTAGCTTCAGGCCCTGCCAGCTCTACAGCTGCTTCTGTTACCATCTGCTAACAGGAGTAAGGAAACCTGGATTCTAACCCCTGCTCTGACACTCACCACGCGTCTAGTTTCCAGAGACAGTAATAATAAGCTATAGTTGGCTGGGCACGGTGGCTCACATCTGTAATCCCAGCACTTTGGGAGGCCGAGGCAGGTGGATGATGAGGTCAGGAGATCGAGACCATCCTGGCTAACACAGTGAAACCCCGTCTCTACTAAAAATACAAAAAATTAGCCAGGCATGGTGGCGGGCGCCTGTAGTCCCAGCCACTCAGGAGGCTGAGGCAGGAGAGTGGCGTGAACCCAGGAGGCGGAGCTTGCAGTGAGCTGAGATCGCACCACTGCTCTCCAGCCTGGGCGACAGAGCGAGACTCTGTCTCAGAAAAAAAAAAATTATTATTATTATAATAACAATAAGCTATAGTTGCATATCACTTAATGACTCTCCAAATACCTGCACATATATTACTGCCTTTGGCTCTTAGATTCATTATTTGATTTAGTCAACAAATATTTAACACCCACCATGGACCATTCTAGGCAATGAGCATACAGCAGCAAACAAAACCTCCATATACACATACATAATTCATTTTAATTACAAAAGTAAATAAAAACATTCTTGTTATAAAAAATTAATCTACATAGTCTCCCTTAATTACCATCACCTCTATCTCTGTCCCATTACCAGAGATAACCCAGTTAATTAGTAACATTTCACAAATTTTTTAAATGAGCCTTGCAAAATAAATAATAAGAATTCTGTTTTTAAGTTCTAAGAAGTACCCACAATATGCAAAGCAATGGGAATATAAAGAAGAATAACACAATTCCTACCTTCCAGGAAATTAGAGACTAGCATAGAGATATACCTGAAAACAGACTGTTATCATATAGTGTGACATATGCTTCAATAGAATGTGCAAAAGGCTTCCCATGTGAGGCTGCACATGGTCACTCATGCCTGTACTCCCAGCACTTTGGGAGGCCAAGTCAGGAGGATCGCTTGAGCCTAGGAGTTTAAGACCAGCCCAAGCAACATAGTGAGATCCCATCACTACAAAAAATTCTAAAAACCAGCAAGGCATGGTGGCACATGCCTACAGTCCCAGCTACTCAGGAGGCTGAGGCAGAAGGATGGCTTGAGCCCAGGAGTTCAAGGCTGCAGTGAGCCATGGTCAGTCACAGCACTGCACTCCAGCCTGGGAGACAAAGCGAGACCCCATCTCAAAAAAAAAAAAAAAAAAAGAAAAAGAAAAAAGATATCAGATGTGGTACAGAGAAAGACATCTTTAAACTTTGGGATGGAGTGGGGCATGCTGTTTGAATACGTGTGTGAGATGAGGGGTCTGGAATATAATCACAGAGTATGACAGACTGATGTGAGGTTTTGCAAGATAAAAATGAGTTTTCCAGGAAAACCAGGATGCAGGTGGTTAGAAGCAATTCAGGTAAAAGGAACAACATGTGCAAAAGAAGAGGGGTGTGAAACCATATGGTGTGTCTGGCTATTCTTTGGGGCACCTTTGCAAGTCTGTAATCTTCTTGAAAGTTGTAAAACCCAGTGATATATATGTTAGTGTTATGCAGATGCTTCCAAATGCTACTCCAACCTCCAAGCAGACTGGAAAACCACCATCATTCTGTCTTTCCTAGGGCTTTGGACAGTCCTGATAATTGGCTAACGGTGGGATACACATAGACTTGTTATTAACAGCCAAGGTAACTTGAGTCATTGAGTGACTAAGACATGTGCCTGTCCTTACAACCAGGACAAGATGAAGATGCGATCCATGTGAAGGTAGGAGATTTCGAAGTAGTGAGTATCTTCTTTCCTACCCCTACTCCTCCCGAACCAAAATACTACATGTGGGCCACATGCATAAACTCCATTTATTCCAAGTAGGAAGTATCTACGTAGTAGTAGGTAAAGGTGTTAACATGACCCATCGAGAACTCTGGAATTATAAAAATAATTTCTCTCTCCAGAGTTAAAAAAGAGCCATTTGGGCTTTAGCGTGCACAATCAATTTATAAATATTTAGGGAGTATCTATCTATTCAGGTCTTGGCCATGAGCTGGGGCTGTTATTCAATTACATAAACTGCAAGCACACTTCCGAATCTGCCAGCGAAAAGCATAAAACTCAAACACTAAATTCTCCATTATTATGAAAAACTAAGGACAAAGAGACGCCAGGTCCAGAGAACCAAAATAAATAAGCTATGGCATGACAGCATTGTTACATAGCTTAGTGACTGCTTCAGACCAAAACATAGGAAACTCAATTATTTGTGGTCTTGGGAGGTGGGCATTCCCCCACAGTGACACTATTGACATTAGGAGCTAAGATAATTCTTTGTGATGGCGGGTGGGGGGTGGGGTGGGGGGTGCAGCGGGGTGGGGACTGTCCTGTGTGCTGAGAACGTTTAGTGGCCTCCCTGGCCCCTATCCACCAGATGCCATTAGTACCCCATCCCAGGTTGTGACAATAAAAAATGTCTTCAGATATGTAATAGTTGAGAACCACTGGTGTAGGCAGACTCAAGAGTGAGAAAAGACACTCAACCATAGGCAACACCAACCTTGGCTGAGGATACAAGTGAAAAACCATGGAGGATGAGAATGTTCAGGTTCCTGGGACTCCCAGCAAAGGAGTTAAATAGGCTTAACTGTTTAGTGCTGGAATTCTTCAACAGCTACTGAATATTAGCACAGAGCAGAAGCCAGCCACTGCTGTCAAATTCCCATGAATGTCGAGTGGTGGTTACTAAGAGACAGAGCACTTTATCTGAATAGAATATGTCAGGTTGGGATCTTTTTTAAAATAAACCAGTGAGCCACGATAGACTTCTCCCCACCTGTTACACTGACTTTTTTTTTTCCTAATACAATTATAACTCCATAAAAACATGAAGTATGAGGGCAAATCAGTCCAAAAAGTAGAAGAAATCTGATCAGATTTCCTTCGTGGCCTTCCAGCAATTTTTTGTATTAAATTTGCAACAGAGAAAGAGCCCTTACATTGTAGCCTTGAAAATAATAATAGTAATACATTTAAAAATAAAGCCCAGCTCATCTATTAGATGGAATCGGGGTTTGTCCATATACCTAATATAGTGTTTGGCAACACTTTTTTTTTCTCTGTCATTTTTTAAGAAGAAAAAAATAGGCCGGGTGTGGTGGCTCATGCCTGTAATCCTAGAACGTTGGGAGGCTGAGGAGGGTGGATCATTTGAGGGCAGGAGTTCAAGACCAGCCTGGCCAACATGATGATACCCCATCTCTACAAAAATACAAAAATTACCCGGGCATGGTGGTGCACACCTGTAATCCCAGGTACTTGGGAGGCTGAGGCAGAAGAATCGCTTGAATCTGGGAGACTGAGGTTGCGGTGAGCCGAGATCGCGCACCACACTCTAGCCTGGGCAACAGGCCAAGACTCCAACTCAAAAATAAATAAACAAACAACAAATAAATAAACAAACACCAATGTCTCAGTCCAGCAGATGCTGCTGGGATGAACAGGGATAGGTGAAGTACATGCCAGCCCTGGAGTTTCAGGAGAGAGGACCCCTTTGCCTGGTGCCAGCAGACAGACTTGGGTGGCAGTGTGTTGGTTCTCTGGGCCTGTTTGGATAAACCTAAGAGAGAGTCCTCTGGAGGCCCAGTGATGGCACTCTCCAGCTACGGAGAGAAGCATCCTTGAGATACTGCTGTACCATATGCGAAGAGGGAGTGAAGATGGAAGGGGATCATAATGAAAATTGTGATTGAAAAACAACCATACACGTTCTCTTCAATTTCTGGGTGCTCCTCCACTGAATTTCAATCTAGGCCCACAATTAATGCTGCCAATAATTCGTCAAGAAAAATTAATCATTATATTATGGTTACTGACAAATCCTCAAATATTTTCTGCTGGATCAGCTCTGGATGATAACTTATTAGCACCATTAACTTTGTGTTTTCTTCAAGTACAGTATTAGAAAGTATGTTCTTTTGTGCATACATAAAATGTTTAGAAAATTTCCCAGCCCCCATTTTTTAATTTATTCTCAAACCAATGATCTATAAGGGTATATGGGAATCTTTATCCTTTTTTGAAAGTGGTTAATTTCTTTCTCCAATGTAGCCTTTGCGACCTGAAAGATTCATTTCTCAAGAACATAATTTACAAAGTCTGCTAACAAAACCTATATTGACAATTAAACTTTGCCTCTCTCCTCTTCAACTTTCCAAGCAATTGTCTACATAGCTTACATTCTTTTTCTCTCTGTACCACCTTTAGTGGCTATTCCACTTTAGACAAGTTCTGCCAGGTACAGTTGGTGGCAGGGGTGCCTGATCCCTCTGAAGTTGAAAGCAGATCAGCAGCAGCTATCGGTGGAGCTGCCAGTGAAAAGCACCAAGACGACCTACCTGATGGACCCATCATCAGGCTCAAACAGCACCACCAGAAAAACACAAGAAACCTCTTACCTAAAACATAACCAACAGTAAAATAGAACTTATAAAAAGAAGTCTCTAAAATTCCACAGGGGGAAAAAACAAAGAGATTAAGTAAAATCCTTACTGACACATTAGGAAATAACTTGCTAGTAGCCTTCTGATTTCTGACTTGTAAAACCTCAGAATTGGAGATTCAATAACTTTGTTTTTATAGAGGACTGTATTGGAATAAGTTAGATTATCGGAAAACTTTGCATCCCCAAAATCATTGTTATAAGACTTTATAGCACTTACATCTCTTCAGGAGTTCTAAAAATTAAGCTGAATTTCCCATGATATTCTCTTATTAATCACCCACAAAAGAGAAAGACAGAAAAACCCATTAAAAATGATGTGCATTTGATCCAGTAGAATGTTTTAAAAACCATAATACAGGCCACCCTGGGATACATTTTGCCCCATTCCTCAGTAGAACTCAGGCGAAAGTTCAAGATTTTTAGGTCCTATCTGTAAAAATAAAAAATTTTTCTAATTACCAAATATAAATTTCACTGTAGGATATATAGGAAAACAGAAGCATGCAAAAAAAGAAAATTAAAACAACCAGTAATCCCAGCACTCAGATGACCACTTTTAATACATCGGCATTCTTCATTCTTGATCTATCCTGAGATGTGCCTCTTTTACACAAATGATATGTTTTGTAATGTGCTTTTTTTAAATTAAAAAATACATTCTGAACATTTTTTCATGCTATTAAATATACTTTTCCACAACAACTATTCTCAAAACTTTTGGTCTCAAAACTACTTTATACTCTTAAAAATTATTGAGGACCTCAAAAAGCTTTTGTTCATGTGGGTTATATTTATCAATATTTAGGGTAGTAGCAATTGAAACAGAACTTTTAAAATTTTTATTAATTCATCTAAAAATCATAATAATAACCTACTACATGTCAACATCAATAACATATTTTATAAAAAGTTATTTTCCAAAACACACAAACAAAAACATTTAGTGAGAAGAATGACATTATTTTATATTTTTGCAAATCTTTTAAATGTTTGGGCTAGCAGAAGACAGCTGAATTCTCACATCTGCTTCTGCATTCAAAATGTGAATATGTACTGTTAGTAGGAATATATAAAGAAAATCTAGCCTCACAGAGATATGTAGTTGGAAAAGGAAGGAGTAATTTTTAGATAATTCTGGATATTTTCTTTTTCTTTCTTTCTTTCATTTTTTTTTTTTTTTTTTTTGAGATGGAGTCTCACTCTGTCACCCAGGCTGGAGTGCAGTGGCATAATCTTGGCTCACTGCAGCCTCCGCCTCCCGGGTTCAAGCAATTCTCCTGCCTCAGCCTCCCAAATAGCTGGGATTACAGGCACACACCACCAGGCCCAGCTAATTTTTTTTTGTATTTTTGTAGAGACGGGGTTTCACCATGTTGACCAGGCTGGTCTCAAACTCCCAACCTCAAGTAATCGGCCCACCTTGGCCTCCCAAAGTGCTGGAGTTACAGGCGTGAGTCACCACACCCGGCTGATATTTTCTTTATACCACACCAAAACTTAAAAAGTAGTAGTTTTTTTAAAGATTAGTTGCAATGTGGAATCTGAAAAAAAAAAAATCAATGAGCTTTTCATCCTCTATACAGTCATGAGAGAATGAAAGTGGAAAATGCAAATAATGTCTTAGAACTACTATAAAAATAGTTTGGATCTTGTGGATGCCCTGAAAGAAAACCATACTTTGATCACTGCAGTTCCACAACTTCCTATTTAATAGTTAACATAGCATTCCAGCATGTAACACTTTCTTTACCCAGTACCTGTTGTTGAACATTTAGATTGTTTCCAAGTTTTTTTCTATAATAACTCTGATAAACATCCTTAAAGATACATCTTTCAGCACATTTTTTTTCTTAGAATAATATGGTAGTAGAATTTGAGACTCAAAAGCAAAATAATTTTTTCAGGCTTTTTACACATATTGACAGTTTTCCCTCCAGAGAGGTTGATTAATTTGCATTCCTATCAGTAGTGTGTACGAGAGCCACACATTCTTACCCATACTCTTAGCAACACTGGGTACCATGTGAGCCCTGCCTTGATACCTGTTTGTAGAAAACCAAAGTGTCACTGAGCCGGCTCTTATCTCACTTTCTTCTCCGAAATACAATACTTGAGATTTACTGGAATTCAGCAGAGTACTTCTCTGGTAACTACCATTTTTAAAAAATTAAATTAAATTTAATTTAAAAAAAATTGAGACAGGGTCTTGCTCTGTCACCCAGAGTGACAGAGTGGAGTATGGTGGCGTGATCTCAGCTTACTGCAACCTCCGCCTCCCAGGTTCAACCGATTCTTGTGCCTCAGCCTCCGAGGAGCTGGGATTACAGGTGTGAGCCACCACGCCTGGCTAACTTTTTTCTATTTTTAGTAGAGACAGGGTTTTACCATGTTGGCCAGGCTAATGTCGAACTCCTGTTGATCTACTCGCCTCAACCGCCCAAAGGGCTGGGATTACAGGAGTGAGCCACCACACCCAGCTCCATTTTTTAAAATGTTACTTTCTTTTTTTTTTGAGATGGAGTCTTGCTCTGTCACCCAGGCTGGAGTGCAGTGGCACAATCTCAGCTCACTGCAAGCTCTGCCTCCTGGGTTCACGCCATTGTCCCGCCTCAGCCTCCCAAATAGCTGGGACTACAGGCACCCGCCACCACGCCTGGCTAATTTTATTTTTGTATTTTTAGTAGAGACAGGGTTTCACTGTGTTAGCCAGGATGATCTCAATCTCCTGACATCGTGATCTGCCTGCCTCGGCCTCCCAAAGTGCTGAGATTACAGGCGTGAGCCACCATGCCTGGCCAAATGTTACTTTCTATTATTATGATTAGTATTTGCCATGTGTCTTCTACTTAACAATAAGTTTCTTGAGACAGAAACTATGTGTCATTATCTTAATATACCCCACAGTGCTAAGTCCATGGGATAGAAACAGCAAGGGGTAATGGTAGAAATAGCATTTTTGACTTCAGAGCAGCCTAGGTTTAAATCCTGGCTTCATTACTTACTAGCTATGTGCTATGGTCTGAATGTGTCTCATAAAATTCATATATTGAAACATAATCACTAATGTGATAGTATTAATAGCTGGGGTCATTAGGAGATGATTAAGTCATGAGGATGGAGCCTTCACAAATGGGATTGGCAATCTTATGAAAGAGGCTGAAGGGAGCACCCTAGGGCCTTTTGCCCATCCACTGTGTGAGGACTCAGCATGGAGGTTCAAGCCCTCACCAGACACTGAATCTGCAGTGCCTTGATCTCCGACTTCCCAGCCTCCAGAACTCTGAGAAATAAAGTTCTGTTATTTCTAAATTACTCAGTCTTAGGTATTTTGGTACAGCAGTACGAACAGACTAAGGCACTGTGTGAGCTCAGGCAAATTACTTCCCCTTCCTTTCCGGGGCTTGAAGGTCATCATTAGTTCAACAGGTGGCTCATATCTACTTTATAAGTTAGTTATGTTGAAATGATATGTAAAACATCTCGTATCATACTTGGCAAATGACAAATGAAAATATTTTTCTTCTCTTCCTTTTCCTTTTCAGTGTTGAATTAACCTTGTGAAGTCCAAACTTTGAAGATACGTAAACTCACTTTAATTTATTAATAAGCCTATAATTAAGCCAAAAGGTACCTCTTTAATAATGATTACCTCTGGAAAGTGTAACTAAGCAAAATTAATATGTCTTCTAATTATTCTTCCCTGTATCATTCATTATTCATTGAATTCATTGATTCATCATCATTTATTATTCATTAACTTAGTCAACATCTTTGAGTGTGTATTATGTGTTCCAAAGGCAAGCTACACACAGTCCCTAAACAAATAGAAATGTAAAATGAAATCCTTTCTAGTGCCAGAAACATTCATAAAGTTACGCTGAGTGGGCCATTCCAGTTGTATGTCTCAGTGGCTGCAGGTGCATCATTCCTGGCTCTATTCTGTTCAAAGCTGACAATTCTTGCAGTGGGGCTTTAACACTCATCATTTAGGACCCTGAAATGTATTCAAATACTAACTAGAAAGCTTTAACATTTTCCAACAAGCCACACCAAGAAAATTAGAGAAAAGACACTAGTGAGGATAGGTGCAGTCCACACTGGAGTTCACACCTAGTTTTGATTTAAAATTAAAACAAAGCAAAAAAACTAAGAAGAGTTATTTGTACATCTAGGAGTGCAGCTCAACTAAGGGTGCAGGGTAAGGAGTGCTGGCTGAAGAATAGCATTGCTAGAAATGGCAACATGAACCTAGGAAACAACTCATGTTCAGTGTAGGGAGACCCCCTGAAACTATTGCTACGGAATAAAAGATGAAATGCTCCTGATTATTGTAAATACAAAATTGCATGCAGGACTGTGTAAAGACAATGCCAGGTTGGACTAGCAGAATGAGCCAACAGCACGTGATGTGCTTCCCCCTGCAGAGAGCCTATGAATGGATGTGCAGTCAGGGAGGTTTCACATCACCAAGATTCCTATCCCAGAAAAGCAGATGTTCATAGCTCTGGGAAGGGAATGAGACCCTTGTGGAGAGCCTATAAACGGACGCATGAGGGGCACCTGTTCATATGGATAAGATAGGGCTATAAACGCCCTGATCTTGCCATGGCTCTTCTAGGCCTCTTTAGGGTTAAGGCATACTCCCTTCTGAGAATTTCTGGTCTAACCGGTTGTCTAGCTTCACATACTGTTTCTATGGATTGTTTGTAACCAGCTTTTGCTGCAACTGTTACTGCTAATTAATATATTGCTAATCACAAGTTATGGAAAGACTGTGCTTCTGTTTTAAGGCTCTGTTAGAAATTACTGATGCACACACTATATTGTAAATTCTTATCTCTGTATACTGTACTTCTGCATACAGATGTTATGTTAAAGAATTACTTCATCCCCATGTGACCATCTCACCTCATAATCAAATGACCCTAAATCCGTCACTAAGCTACCCCTGCCCTCACTAAACTTAATAATAAATGCTGGTATATCCAGCACATTGGCAGCATCGCAGGACCAGAAGGCGGTGACTCCCCTGGACCCAGCTTTCACTATCTTGTGTGTGTCTATTATTTCTCGACCTGCCGATCCACCTGGGAACAAAGAAAGAGTCCTGTTGCATTGCGGGCTGCTGGCCAGATCCTGCAATAGTTCAGGGTACTAGTAGATGATGGGGAAGGGAGAGAAGAGAAAACTGACACTCGTCCATGTCCCACTCTGTGCCAGGAACATACGATGTCCTTGTGTATCTCCATTCTCATTTACCCCCACAGGTACCTGTGAAGCAGGTAGCAGTACCTGCTTCTTTCAGAGTCTGAGGCTCAAAGAGGTCAAGTGGCTATCAACAGTGCATTCCAGAGAACTGCTAGTATTCAGTTCTCCAAGAGAACTCCAGGAGAGATTGAAAGACAGTCCTAGACTCTGATTCGTGAGATCAAACTGAAATTGATCAAGACTTTTTCTCTACCAGCTCCTGGATGATATATGCTTAAGTTGGTGTTAGGTCAATATAGACCTTTCTTCAGGTCTGTAGCTCTGTTCAATCAAGTTTAAAATATTTGCAGTGGGAAGATGTGTGGGTGGGAAATAAAAGTTCTTTGAATTCTGAAGCAGGTTTTTAAAAATTTTCTGCAGGCATGTTGTGGTGATTAAGGACTAATGGTAGCTTTGGGTTTCAGTGTTAGGGTTATTACTGATGTCCAAAACATTCCTGATTGTTAAAAAAAATACTATATCTATCTATCTATTTATAGTATTTCTGGACATGTTGGGCATAACTCCAGTTTTAAGGGGTTCTTTTGGCTAGCTCTGGGTTAGAGCACATGTGTTGCCAAGGCCTGCAAGAGAAAATTATTTTATTTTATTTATTTATTTGAGACCAAGTCTCACTCTATCACCCAGGCTGGAGTACAGTGGCACGATCTCGCCTCACTGCAGCCTCCGCTTCCCAGGTTCAAGAGATCCTCTTGCCTCAGCCTCCTGAGTAGCTGGGACTACAGGCGTGCACCACCACGCCTGGCTAATTTTTGTATTTTTAGTAGAGACAGGGTTTCACCATATTGGCCAGGCTGGTCTCGAACTCCTGACTTCATGATCTGCCTACCTCGGCCTCCCAAAATGCTGGGATTACAGGCGTGAGCCACTGCACCAAGCCAGGAGAAAAATGTTTAAAAGCTGTTAGAAATGTTAAGAAGGGGTTAAGGCACTTGTGGTGGTAAGGAACAAACTCTTTCAGGCTAGGTTAAATAGAGGGTTTTTATTTTAAAGAAATAGAGACTTCTCATAGGTTCCAGGGGCCAGAGGTATATTTAGGCCTCCCAGTGAAGGGGAAACAGGAAAACCATCAGGAGTCAAGGGAGCTACTCTATCTCTGATGTGTCAATTTGGCTCTGGTCTCTCCTTGTCTCTACAAGTATTTTCTCTCTCCCTCTTTCTCTCTCTTTCTCTCCCTCTCTCTCTCTCAATATGGCTATCCCTAAATGGCACCCTCAGTAACAGAAAATTATTTCCCGAAGAGATTAAGAGATCAACCAAGAACAAAGGCAGGGACTCCTGGCTTTCAGAAAAGATATTTTATTGCTTTTCCCTCTTCTAATATCTATATCCAAGAGAACGAAAATAAAGGGGTAGGAAAACTTCTGCTTGTTGGCATGACTTGCTTTGCTGAAGGATGGAGCCTCTCCTGGGTGATAGGACCAGTTCGAATGGCTTTCAGACCCTTGCACACAGGGTCTGCTCACAGGACTCTGGTCGCTCTACTTTGGGTGAACCGTTTTAAGGTTTCAGAAACACACTTGAGTGTGATACTGCATTCAGACCCACAGTGGGGGTCATACCCTTTCCCTATGGATTGTCACCTCCCCACCCTTCTACACTCTGGGATTCCTGCCTTGACAGAGAGTTTTTATTTAGCATTAAATACCTTTTTTTTTTTCCTGGACACCATCTTAGATACCAAATTATGCTCAGCAATTTTAGCTAATATTCTTCTTTACCACATCTTGGACAGTTTGGACACTTTCACAGATGTACATTTAGAATTTTTTTTTTTAACACAGTCTCACTTTGCTGCCCAAGCTGAAGTGCAGTGGTGCAATCGCAGCTCATGGCAGCCTTGACCTCTGGGTTCAAATCGTCCTCCCACCTCAGCCTCCCAAGTAGCTGGGACTACAGGTGCGCATCATGATGCCCAGCTAATTTTTTAATTTTTTGTAGAGATGGGGGTCTCCCTATGTTGACAAGGCTGGCCTCAAACTCCCGGGCTCAATCGATCCTTCTGCCTCAGCCTTTCAGTGTTGGGATTACAGGCATGTGCCACCGTTCCCGGCCCTAGAATATTTTTTGACTGACAGAAAAATGAAGAATTTTCAAGAAAAGATCAAAATAAAGTTGACTAGATCTCCAAAAAGTTGAGAAATGTCCTCCAAACCTCCAAGCTAACTAAAGAGAATCTCTGCCTCCATTTCCAACTTACCAGAGAAGACAATCTGACACTACTGGAGTCTGATTTCTCCCCTGAACCAGGGTCATACATACACTCTATTATAGCCCACCTGTGAGATGGTGACAATTCTCCAAAGGAGGATTACCCTAGGCATACAGACCAAAAGGCTTTAGAAGGAATTAAATTCCTGATAATAGCAAACAGTGATACAATCTCAAAGGAGTTTTGAAACCCCAAAGCACAAATACCAAGGTGTGTAAGACAGGTCATATTGAGGCCAGAGTGAAAGACTTCTTTGTTCTTATTGTAAAATGGAATGTCCATGCTGGAATAAACAGTGAATACTCAGATTCAGCTGATATTTAATGGGGGAAAACTTCAACCTCATATGGTTTTATCTGTTCACTGACCTATGTTGTATTTTCAATTAAATTTCCTTGGGAAATATTAACTAGTTTATTCTATTGCTTAAACAAAGTGTTGTACATCCACAGAAATAGCAAAATATACTGCATCCTGTGTTAAATGATCTGAGGGTCAGGTAACAAAATCTGAAGAAAAGCCTAGCCCGGGGCCCCCTGCTGATCCAGCAGACATCTGACATCCAAAAAGACAGTTGAGCAAATGACCTCTCTTCCCAGTTGGTGAATTCCCCACCTTGGGGGGCCTGGGGAGACAGAGCTGACAGCACTAGATACTCTCCTAGTGAAGACCTTCACATCCGTTTTTAGACCGACTTGAGAGCTACTGAGGAAAGAAATAGATGTACAGCTCCTTGTTCTCTCTGGCAGTAGCAGGGGTCCCAGTTGCTGCAATATGGAACTGCTGGTGTGGATGTGGCAATAGCACAAACTGTGACATCTAGTGCCCCAGCCATGGCAACAGTTTCCTCACCAGATGATTTTTTAAAAGCTGCTTTATTGTAGTATGATTTACATACTATAAAATTCACCCTTTTAAAGTGTACCATTCAATGGCTTTCAGTATATTTACAGAGTTGTGCAATCATCACCACAGATAATTTCAGCACATTTTCATCACCCCAAAAAGACACCCCATGCCCCTAAAGCATCACCCCTAATCCCTTCCACATCTCCCTTCCAGCTCTAGGCAAACACAAATCTACTCTGGGTCTCTACAGATTTGCCTATTCTGGGCATTTCATATAAATGAAACCATATAATATGTTTTCCTTTGTATCTGACTTATTTTACTTAGCATAAAGTTTTCAGGGTCCATTCATGTATCAATACTTCATTCCTTTTTATGGCCAAATAATATTCCATTGTATGAATATAATCCTTTTTTTTGAGACAGGGTCTTGCTCTGTTGCCCAGGCTAGAGTGCAGTGGCCGATTATAGCTTGCCATAGCCTCAAACTTCTGGGCTTAAGCAACCCTCCCACCTCAGACTCCAGAATAGCTAGAACTATACCATGCTCAGCTAATTTTTTAAATTTTTTTGTAAAAACAGGGTCTCACCATGTTGCTCAGGGTGGAAATGATCCTCCTGCCTTGGCCTCCCAAAGTATTGGTTAGGATTACAGGTGTGAGCCACTGCACCCAGCCCACATTTTCTTTATCTCTTTTTATTGAGATGGAGTCTCGCTCTGTCACCCAGGCTGGAGTGCAGTCGCAAGATCTCAGCTCACTGCAAGCTTCACCTCCTGGGTTCATGCCATTCTCCTGCCTACAGGCGCCCGCCACCACGCCCAGCTAATTTTCTGTATTTTTAGTAGAGATGGAGTTTCACTGTGTTAGCCAGGATGGTCTCCATCTCCTGACCTCATCATCCACCTGCCTCGGCCTCCCAAAGTGCTGGGATTACAGGTGTGAGCCACCACGCCTGGCCTCTTTATCTCTTCATTAGTTAATGGACATTTGGGTTGTTTCCATTTATTGGCTATTATGAATAATGCTGCTATGAATATTAATGTACAGATTTTTATGTGGACAAATGTGTTCATTTCTCTGAGTACATACCTAGGAGTGGAACTGCAGAGTGATATGGTAACTCTATGTTTAACTGTTTGAGAAACTGCCAGACTGTCTTCTAAAGTGGTTGTACAATTTTACATTCCTACCAGTGTTATATGAGGATTCTGATACTTCCGCATCCTCTCCCAACATCTGTCTTTGCCATCTTAGAAAGTGTGAAGTGGTATCTTATTGTGGTTTTGTGTGTGTGAGATTTTAATTTATTTTTATTGATATGTAATAGCTGTACATATTTTCTCAGTACATGTGATCATTTGAGACATTTATATAATCAAGTCAGGGTGATTAGGATATCCATTACCTTAAACATCTATTTTTTCTTTACCCTAGGAACATTTAATTTATTTTCGTCTAGATATTTTGAAATGTACAGTCAATTAATGTTAACTACAATCACCCTACTGATCTATCAAACACCAGGTATTATTTGTTCTAAGTGTATTTGTTTGTTTGTTTGTTTGAGACAGAGTCTTGCTCTGGAGTGCAGTGGCGCAATCCCGACTCACTGCAACCTCTACCTGCTGGGTTCAAGTGATTCTCCTGTCTAAGTAGGTGGGACTACAGGCATGCACTACCACACATGGCTAATTTTTTTTTTTGTATTTTTAGTAGAGATGGGGTTTCACTATGTTGGCCAGGTTGATCTTGAACTCCTGGCCTCAAGTGATCTGCTTGCCTCAGCCTCCCGAAGTGCTGGGATTACAGGTGTGAGCCACTGCGCCCAGCCCTAAGTGTATATTTGTACCCATTAATCAATCTCTCTTCATCCCTGCCTCCCTGCTACCCTTCCTGGCCTGTAGTAACCACCAATCTACTCTCTATCTTCATGAGATCTACTTTCTTAGCTCCCAATGACTGAGAACATGTGATATTTGTCTATCTGTGCTTGGCTTATTTCCCTTAACGTAATGATCTCCAGATCCATCCACATCTCTGCAAATGATAGAATTTCATTGTTTTTATAGCCGAATAATATTCCATTGTGTCTATATATCCCATTTTCCTTATCCACTCATCCATTAATAGACACTTAGGTTTTGTTGTGGTTTTATTTGACATTTATCTGATGGATAATGATGTTGACCATCTTTTCATGTGCTCACTGGACATCTGTATATTTTCTTTAGAGAACTTCTATTCAGATCCTTTGCCTATTTTTAAATTGGGTTGTCTTTTTAAAATTGAGTTGAAATAATTCATCAGACCAGTTTTAAGGCATGGTTTGAGGGGCTGTTCCTGTTTAATGACTAGTTCTCCAACCTTCCCATGATTTATGAGCTACCAACCAATTTTCTGCTTAAATTGAGCACAGTTTACTTCTATTGCAAATCAAAACTAACTGGCGAAGATTCTGGAACCCAAGGCAGCACCTCTCACCTACAAAAAATAACTTACATAAGGCTTTCCTAGCAAACTGAAACCTGTTTGGTGGCAGTGTTGTCACTAAAGCCTGGGTTTCTGAATTCATGATTCTAAACTGTTAAACTATGCAAACTCAGTCAAAGGAAACTTATGAGATTGACAAGTGAAAACTGTAGCAGGTTGAGCAGCAAGTATGAACTGGAACAGAAAGAGAAAGAAAAATATAAGAGTGGTTGCCATTTCTTGCCATTTCTCTCTAAGGTAAAGTAGACCACTGATTCCAGTCAGTTATTCAGATAAATAAGGCCTGATCTTCAGATGCCAGCATTCCTCTCTTGGGCTTGGCCTTCCAGCCACAAAGGCTGTATTATCGTGCATCTCCCTGACCACCTAGGATGGTGTCCAGGGACTCCACCAGAATTTTCTTCTAATGAGTCAAGTATGTAAATGCACTAGGGGTCCTAACTCTATCAGATGCTTTAACTCCACATTTGGTTTCAGGCAGTTCTAGTTTATAAGTCAACACGGTTAACTCTGTCCATGCTCAACTTCCCCTTCTGTTTCGGATTCTCTGAGGAGTCAGGGAAATAAGAATGTCACCCCCTCCTGCAGTTATCAGTGACTGAGGCCAAGAGTTTGTAGTCAGTTTTCTGCAGTTTTCTGGGTGATACCCTTGGTTCACTCCTGTTAGCAGGATAGACTGAGGCACAACTATATCACCCAGTCTGCTCTGGATGCCCTCTCCTCTTCTAGGCACCCACTTCCCTCTTTCCACTTTCTAGTGTCCTCTTCTCTCAGGAAAGTAACCTAGATCCTGTATTTAAAAGGATCTATTCAAAAATGGATTCAATTTAAAGCAGATGCTGATAGGCTTAAACCCTCTCAAAGGTGTCTGCATTTCTATTAGTTATTCATCTCTCCCTATGGACTTGCATTTTGCCAGATTCAATGACCACTGCTCAGTTTTCATTCTCCATGCCCCTTATTATCTTGGCACAAGGATAATAAAGAACAAGATGATTTGTTAGGAGGGTGGTAATATGAATGGCGTTCATCAGACAGAAGGAGCTGAGATCCTAGGGATAAAATGTTATGGTGAAACCCAGTACTCATTTATTCAACATCCATTTCTTTTTTCTTTTTCTTTTCTTTTCTTTCTTTTTTTTTTTTTTTTGTTGTTGTTGTTGTTTGAGACAGAGTCTCACTCTCTCGCCCAGGCTGGAGTGCAGTGGTACCATCTCAGTTCACTGCAACCTCCTCCTCCTGGGTTCAAGCGATTCTCCTGCCCCAGCCTCCCAAGTAGCTGGGATTACAGGTGCACGCAACTACGCCCAGCTAATTTTTGTATGTTTAGTAGACATGGGGTTTCACCATGTTCTGCAGGCTGGTCTCAAACTCCTGATTTCAAGTGATCTACCCGCCTCAGCCTCCCAAAGTGCTGGGATTACAGGCCTTGAGCCACCGTGTCTGGTCACAACCACCACTTATTAGGCACCTACTGTGTAGCAGGCACTGCGTTCTAGCTGTTGGCAATGCAACAGAGAAGCAAGGCCCCTTCCCTCATGGAATTTACATTCTGGTGGTGGCAATAATAAATACAATTTCAGATAACGATAGGTACTATGAAGAGCAATGTGAAATAATGAATGATGTGACCATGGAAGACAAGAAGGGAGTGAACTAAGCCCATGCGGCAGGGCAGTTGAGGAAAGCCTCTTTTATAAAGTGTCATTTGCACCAAAACCTGAAGAGTGGATTTAAAGAAGCATTCCAGAGACAGCGGACAACAAGAGCAAAGACCTGGATGACGAACAAGCTCATTAGCCTGCTGGCTTGCATGTAGTGAAAATGGCACAGTGGCTTGAGAAGAGCTGAGAGAGGTAGACAGGGGCCAGTCAGGGAGAAAGTGGGAAAGCTGTGGTAAAGACACAGAGAGGTGAAGTATCCTGCCCCACGTCACACAACTAGCAAGTGGCACAGCCAGGATGATAATCTTGGTCTTCTCAGTTCTATCAGGTGTTTTGTTTTTGTTTTTTGTTTTTTAACGCAATGTAACCTGATTTATGCCCAAAATGGTGATGGATGACTAGGGGATTTATTGAAGCTCTTCTTGGAGCTCCCAAAATTCTAAGAAGAGCTGAAGTCAGTTGTCTCAATCTCTTCTCATGTCCTCTTGGGAAAAAATAAATAAACAGAAAAACTTCAAAGTTCATGACCCCAAAACTAATATAAATTGTCTTTTAAACAGAGGATCTGAATTTTATACATATTATGGTAAATAACTGTTGCAAGTTTGTTACATGATCCCATACAGCATATAAGGAAGTTATTTGGGTGCTACTATCTTTGGCCTTACGAAAATGCTATCACACTGGACTGCCTAATGTCTATTTTTAAACATAAGACCTACTCTCCTTATTACACATCAGGAAACTTAATATTGCTAAGATGCTAGTCAAGATTAGCTACTATGTAGATTTTTTGGGTCTTTGATGCTTCTGCCTTTAAAAAAGTTTGAAGTAAATGGAAATGATTATTTGAAAATAGCAAAATTGTACTCAAATATAAAAGAAATAAATTGGCTAATAAAAACAGGTGTGTATTATATATATATTACATAATTTTGAGGTGAGCCCTGAAATGATGATGGTTCCAGCACGGGCCCTGCCAGTAGACTGGAGTTAGAATGCTAGCTGTGCTACTTACCAGCTGTCTGAAATTAGGTAAATTACTCAATATGGGAATGAAAACAATGCCTATATCAGAGAGCTATTGTAAAAATAACTCAAAATAACAAGTGATAGTGCTTGGAAGAGATTAGATATTCCTTGACTAAGTGACGGTTTCCCTCCTCTTATCTGGGCCTCTGTTCACTCATCAGAAGCATGAGGGTAAGGGAGATGACGTCTGAAGTCCCTTCTAGGATAAGAGTCATCAGCAGCCAGGCTGTCTTGCCAGACTCTCATTACAAGACAGTGAAACCTTTTGCTGTAGGCAGATGGAGGAGGACTAACAAGAGGGACCCAGAGGCTGACTGAAAACTCCCAGGGGAATGAGCAAGGAGACTTCAGAGACTGGGACTTGAGGGTCCTAGCAGGCCCCTACCTTGGCTTCCTAGGTCTGATTCATTGTACCAATGCATTTGCTGTAGCTAATTACTTATGAGATTATTTATTTAATACCTGCCCTTCCCAGAGGCTAAACTTTGAGGATTAATAACTTCACCTGTTTTGTTCACTACATGTTTATATTGCCTGGCACACAGTAGGCCCACAGTAAATATCTTTTGAATGAATAAGTCTCTTTTCTTACAGTAAATACATTTTTTTTTTTTTTGAGATGGAGTTTTGCCGTTTTTGCCCAGGCTGGAGTGCAATGGCACGGTCTCAGCTCACTGCAACCTCCGCCTCCCGGGTTCAAGTGCTTCTCCTGCCTCAGCCTCCCAAGTAGCTGGGATTACAGGCAACTGCCACCACGCCCGGCTAATTTTTGTATTTTTAGTAGAGACGGGGTTTTCGCCATGTTGGCCAGGCTGGTCTCGAACTCCTGACCTCAGGTGATCTGCCCGTCTCGGCCTCCCAAAGTGCTGGGATTATAGGCATGAGCCACCACATCCAGCCAATAAGAACATTTCTTTAAATGGAAGAAATTAATTTTATTTATAAACCAACAATTTAAATGCCCTAGTGAAATCAGCCATTAGGAGGAAATTTGCAGTGAATGTAAATTTCTTTAAAAGTTTTTTAAAATCAAAATTGTATATATTTATGGTATACAACAGTGAATGTAAATTTCTATTTAGCAAGTGAATTTTTCTTAAAAGGAGGCATACTTACAGGAAGAAAACACATTAACAGCTCCCTGAGAGGGCTCTGAGTATTTAGTTTGGTGGACTGAACAGTAGCATCAATTAATCTTCCCACATATCTTGGACTTTATCAGATTAGGATGAAGAATTTTGGAACTGAATCCACTCTGGTTGTCTTAATAGAAGAATTTTCTGAGCAAAAAGCAAAGCCTATTCTTATTTTTCCATCTATGACCTGGCTGAAGGGTCAGTCTAGGGATGGCTTTCTGACAAGTCACAGAAGGCGGCACTGATGACTGCAGACACCTTAACTGAACAATCCTTCAGTACTTATCACTGTTCCCTCCAAGCTACTGTCTTTCCAGATTCACTGGACATTGCCAATCCCTGGTAAATGAACTGTCAACAACCAACAAAAATCTTACCTGATCTAACAAGTTCAATATTCCAACGAAACTTGCTTCTTGTAGAAGTCTGGAAGGCTTGCCCTTTACTCACGCACTCATTTATTCATTTATTTATTCACACCATTCACTTATCCAATCAACAAATATTCTCAACCCTAAAAAATCCTGAGATGATTCTGGATAATAACAAGAAAGTTTAGACAAAGTAGCAATCAGCAGCACAAGGGCTGCACCAGGAACTAAAGGAATACCTAACCACATATTGTGCCTGGAATATCTTTCTGCCCAACTGCAGTGTCACTCTACAGAAATCTTTCTAAATCTCATTTTAGGAAGAATGTCTTTGGATATTCCTCTATTAATATCCTTAGTGTAGTGCTTATGATATTACATTGACATTAACCGCTTCCACTCACCAGACTGAGCTCCTTGAGGGAAAACAACTGTGTCATCCAATCCTCTTTGTGTCCCTGGTATCCAGCACAGGGCCTGGCATGTAGAATTTATTACCAATGCAGCAGTTCTCCAGATTCCAATGAAGCTAACAGATTTCTAGGTATTATCAGACCTGCATTGTCCAGTATGATAGCCACTAGCTACATGTGGCCATGAAGCACTCGAAATGTGGTTAGGCAGGATGAATTGAGACGTGCTGTAAGTATTTAAAAAACATCAAATTTCAGAGACTTAGTACAAAATAATGTAAGATATCCCTAATAAGTTTTACACTGATTACATGTTGAAATGGTAATACTTTGGATATTGGGTTAAGTGATTACTAAAATTCATGTCACTTGTTTCTTTCTACTTTTTAAAATGTGGCTATTAGAAAATTTAAAATTAAATATGTGGCTCACCTTATATTTCTATAGGATAATGCTGGACTAAATCAAAGGTTATTTTCATGTACAGCCACAACTGGTCTCTTGTACTTGATTCTCTTAAGTCATGTTGGTAGGAAGGGGAATTTGGTTTAATGACTAAAAAAAATTAGGTTTTCATTAAGCCTGTTTTCAGAATATCCAGGGACTACGGACTTTTTTTGTCTAAAATTTTATCAGTATGTCCTACACTTTTTAGTAAGTTTGCCTTTTTAAAGAAAAAATAGTAATAATTCCAACTCTTGCTGAGTTTAACTCTTCGTTGCGTCAAAGTCTTACCAAGGACATAAAATATCCATGCAGCCAACACTTAAATAGCTCTTCAGTTTCTGGCTACAAGTGACTCTGTTATCTTCTATGCTCCCTCAGCCTCTGGCATCCTGAGCAGTCAACCCCTCCCATTCTGAGCTCTTTCCACTGACCTCAGAAGAAGGCTGGCTCAAATAACACACTTGTCAAAACACCTAGGTAAGCACATCTGTGGGAGACACCATATAAATAGACATATGGAAACAGAGTCCTCTGTACTGATAACAAAAACCATTTACAAATTCCTTGCACCTTCCAAAAGGTTTATTCCTGCAAGGACTAGTTAAATGTGAATGTCACTAATAATTTTAATTCTGTCAGCTTAGACAGACCTGTTTTATAGAAGCACTGGCAAAGCTGCAATTGAAGGTGATTTTTAAGTTTTGGGTACTGCTATGGCAAAAATCCTCTGTGCTTAAATAGAGAAATGAAAATTGACCAACAGAGAATAACCGAAAATAAAAATGCTGAAAAGTTTCTAAGTGATCTGTGGGAAAGGCTGAAAGAGTTGGCTTTCACTGGTCTACAGAAAGAGAAATACAAAAATAACAGTCCTATTTACTTCTGTCTCCTCTCCATACAGGAAACCATGAGTTTGGCACATGGTAAGTGTTAAATAAATATTAGTCAAATGAAAATACAAATGTATAGGTGCTTATTATTTAAAGGAATATTGCAATCACTGTGCTTTCCTTGTTTTTTGTTTGTTTGTTTGTTTGTTTTTATCCTGACTGGTACAGTAGACACAACATAGCTTCCAATTTTACTCAGAATAAAATTCATAGTCCTTACCATGGGCTACAAAGCCCTACATGATCTGCAACCCAACTATCTGTTAGCTTTGACTCTGACCACTCGCCCCATTACCTTACTCTGTTCCAGCATCCTGACCAACTTGCGTTCCTCAAATAAGACACATATCCCTCCCTCAGTGCCCTTGCAGCTGGTCATCCCTTTGCCTAGAAACTCATTCCTTCAGTATCTGCTCAAATGTCACCTCATCAGAGAGGCTTTCTTCACTACCTCATCCAAATATACCCCACCCATTTATCCTGCTATATTTGTCCTCATAATTTCTTACCACTTGACATACTATATGTTTTATTTATTTGTCTCCCCAAACTGGAGTGAGTTTTAGCAGGGCAGATACCTTATTCATTTTGTTCACAGCTGTATTCCTTGTGCCTAGGAAGTCTCTGGTACATTGTAGGAGTTCAATAAATATCTGCCAAATGAATACATTAATGAACATTAAATTGGAGTCCAGACACCTGGGGTCTACTCCTAATTCTATTCCAAAAAATTCTGTGGCTGACCGGGCACGGTGGCTCATGCCTATAATCCCAGGATTTTGGGAGGCTGGAGGCAGATGGATTGCTTGGGCCAAGGAGTTCAAGACCAGCCTGGGCAACATGGCAAAACCCTGTCTCTTATAAAAATACAAAAAAGTAGCCAGGCCTGGTGATGCACACCTGTAGTCCCAGCTACTCAGGAGGCTGAGATGGGAGGATCACCTGAGCCTGGTTAATCAAGGCTGCAGTGAGCCGTGATCACGCCACTGCAATCCAGCCTGGGCAATCAGAGTGAGATCCTACCTCAAGGAAAAAAAAAAAAATTGTGTGACTTTGAACAAACGACTCCTGACAGTTTCTGAATCTAAAATCAGATCGGTTGAGAACAGATACTTCTAAAGCCTCTGCTAGCTCTAAAATCCTGTGAGTTTTATAATCTGCCTTTCACAAAAGTTCTCCCGTGAAGTTTTAGAAACATAAAAGTCTTTTTTGATATCCACAAACTACAAGCACTATGAGGCATTTTATTATGATTCAAAACACTGCTCCAATGATGAAGCCTTCTCCAACCCTTCCAGGTAGCATGGATTCCAAGACTTTGAGGTGCTTCATACACACCTTTTCTTCCTTAAATCTCTTCTAACAGCTAATGACATAATTACGTTTTTCTGTTTCTCCAACTAGAAGGTGAATATGAGGACAGTAATGGATTCTTATTTTTGTATCCCCAGCACCTCGCATTGTCTATGGCAAATATTAATAGTAGGCACTCCATGAATGTTTAGTGAATGAATGAATACAGAGTGAAATAGGATCATTATTTATACTGAAAGCTGAGACCATCTCTCCCTTCATGGATGAATGGTGGGCAGAAGGTAGAGCCTTCCTGCTAATAATGACTCATCTGATGGAATAAAAGAAACTAAAGCTTAATGGGAACCTACTAAGAACCAAGCACTCCTACACACATTCACATAATTTATGCAATCCTTATGACAACCTTATGAATTAGGAATTCTTATTATTTTACAGATGAGAAAATTGGGCTCAAAGAGGACAGGATTTTCCCATTATGGAACAACTAATAGGATTCACAGGCCTCTTGATGCTACATGTCACATTCATATCACTGGATGATATATCAGAAGGATAGTTCTCTGATCCAATATCCATGTTGGTGTATGTAAATGATGAGCTTTCCTGCACTACGAAAGCATTTTATAATTAAAGAGAATTTTTCCTCAATTCAGAAAGGTAACTATAGATAATTATATATATCATACCTGAAAGGGTAAAGGAAAGTTTACAGATTACTTTGTGTCTTTTGAATTTTTAAAAATGAAGGTTTGCCAACCAAAAATAAAATTGTAAGCCCCCGACCATCTGAATGGACCCCTCCTTTCAGCAAGGGCATTCCAAAGCTAACCTGAAAAACTCACTCAGGCCGTGATGGTGGAGGTGGGGAGATGGAACATGCCTCACTACACTACACCCCCCTCCCTTTTGGAATTACTGATAGAACAACTCTTTCAGTCTAATAAGAAACATTTACAATCTATTCCCTCTCCAGCTGGCTACCTGGAGGCTTCATCTGCATGATAAAACTTTGGTCTCAACATCCCCTTATCATAACGCAGACATTCCTTTCCACTGATTCCAAGTCTTAAGAGAATAACTTAACTCTTTCAACCAATTGCCAATCAGAAAAAACTTAAACCTACCTATAACCTAGAAGCCCCCATGCCTTTCAGTTTTCCCACCTTTCTGGACCAAACCAATGTGCATCTTACATGTATTTGATTGAGGTCTCATGTCTCCCTAAAATGTGTAAAATTAAGCTGTCCCCCAACCACCTTGGCCACATGTTCTCAGGATCTCCTGCGGGCTGTGTCACAGGCCATTGGTCACTCATATTTGGCTCAGAATCAATCTCTTCAAATATTTTACAGAGTTTGATGCTTTTTTGTCGACATGTGTTTTTCCTAAATCCAGAAGTTTTGCTGACTTCCTGTTAACCTTGTCATCAAATAAAAAATAAACTGGATGCTTTTTCCAGGCCTCCATTTTCCATATTCCCTCATGTTTCCCTCCACTCTTATTTATTCTGACCTCTTTCCCTGGTGTCCACCTTACTGTCTGTAGTCAGAACAGGCTGAAGTTTACTGCAGACAAATCACATCCTTTTCTGAAGGCCTTGACCTTTGTCAAATGGCAATGCAACCCCAAAGTGAATTGTCAGCTGCTCACATTTTAGTGTAAATGAGTTTTCAGATTCTCTTGGTTGTAAATTGTGGTTGGGCAAGGATATGAGGATCCCAGACAACAGTAAGGGAAAGGTTATAAAAGCTGAGCTTGACAGACTTCCCCTTCTCAACACTGCCAAGGGATCGCAGGTCCCCTACTCCCTGATCCACTTCCTACAGGTGCCTTCTCCTCTGCTCTTCCTGTTTGTAGTCCCTGCCCACTACTTCAAGGCAGCTCCAGCCCAACACTCCCTCTTCTGCCCTTGCACAGTACCCATAGTCCTCCCTTCCACCTCTATATACTCTCACACTCCCCATGTTAGGGAAACGTTTCCCCATAGGGGAAAAAGTTAGGGAAACTTTTTCCACAAGGTCCTTGAGGCCAGGGACTGTGCTTGCTTCCCACTTGGTAGTTGTTTGATAAACAGGTGACATACATTCAGGACTTCTTGTCTGACCACCCATCCTCCTCAATGCCCCTCTATGGGCTACTTCTTCAACATCGGCTCTGCTGGCTTTGATTAGGTAAGCTGGGCGTTCTGAGATGGTACACACCCACCTGCCACCTTCAAAGCCTTTCTACTGTTATGAACAGACTGAGGAAGAGACATCACTGACTGACACACAGTCAGGAAAAAACCCAAAACTCATACTCAAGGAAAACAAGTGAAGGTAGAAGCTAATCCAGATAGACATTAGATGATTTCTATTATTCTCATTTTAGGGCCTTCTTAAAGGGACGGAGGGTGGGAGATCGAAGGGTGGGAGGTGCATCTTTTTTACATAGTATTACTTCATCGCATTCACGGAAACTGATATTTGGGACCAGGACTTGAAGAACAGGGATTACTGAAACTCATGCTTCTTTTCCCCCAAAGAATTTATGGGCCTTTGTATCAAAATAAGGTCACCTTATTGAAGCCTAGCCTACTGCTAGGCCCCCGGGGAGACCGCCATTCATCGGAATGTACCAGTGCGACTTCACCGCCTCCACCCCACCCCCTTCTCCTCTAGCGCAGGATTTCGCGATTGTTCCTGTGCCTCGGGCCAGATGTACGTGTTCCAGCACATTTCGGCAGTTATGCAGGACCTAAGTAAATCCTCAGGAATAAACAAGAGCAGCGAGTCACAAGGAGCTGGGGGCGGGGGTAATGAACTCTGCTGCAGGCGGGCCTGTCACTCCAGCTGACAGCGAGCACCTTCACCTTCAAGTTCTTTTAAACGACAGTGCACCCAGAGAGAAAGTGCCTAGCTCGAGGCAAACGAACCCCGGAGCTTAAAAACTTAAAGCAAACAAACAAGGGTGCTGCTAGCTGCCCTGCAGGCCCTGGGCCGAGGAGAGAGGCTCGCGCTACCTGGAGTCCGGCTCCTCCTCCGACTCCGCCGCCGTCTCGTCCTCCTCGCCCTCCGACTCCTCCTCGGTCTCCAGCTCCCGGGTCGCCTCCTCGTCCCCGTCGGAGCCGAGAAAGCTCTCGCCAGCGTGGTTGCTATCGCGGCTCGCCATCGCCTCTCCCGGGCCTGGGCCGGGGCCGGAGCCGGAGCCGCCCGCGCCGCGCCTGGTGTTCTCCCTCCGACTGCTCTGGCCCCTGCCCTCCCCAGCCCTGCCCCTGCGGGGGCGGCTCGGGTTCCCGGCGCCGGGGGCGGGCGAGCCCCGCGACTTTAAATAGAAGGCGTCAAAGTTTCGCCACCGAGCTTCTGGGGCCCGGGCTCAGCTTCTCCTCTTCCCTGAGCCCTCCCCCGCCCCCGTTTCGCCAGATCCCTGGCGGGCCTTTCGGACAACTGGAGATCACTTTAAGGGGCGCGGGCTCCGGCTGCACCAGGGGGTTCAAAGGAGGAAAGGCAACCTAGCCCCGTCTCTTATTTCCTCCAGAGTGAGTCTTTTCGGTTTTGAGCTGAGATACTTTCTGGACCCTTTATCCCAAACAATATCCTGAGCTGGGCACTTAACTACCAGGCACTCTGCTAAGGGTCTCGCTTTCATTACCTCGATTCTGTGGTGGTACCTGTAGAAGGTTTTACTGTAGAGCTGGTTTCCCAGATGAGGAAACTGAGGCTCCGAAGAGCTCCAGCAGCTCAGGCTGTCATTGCTAGTAAAATGACCCAATGAGAAACAAAGCTAGGCGTGCCCTGCTCAAAAGCCCAGTTTTGAACCAGTGTTCCGTCCTGGCTCTCTTTATATCGCAAGTCAATATACTGTATATTTTCTTGCTCAGTGGTCCCTGTTATTGAGCCAGGAAACTTTATCTCCACTCATCTTAAACCTTGAGGAGGAGCAATTTCCCCCACGTTAGCAAAAAGCTAAGTTTTGTCTGAAACTGACCCAAATTCCCCAAACCTTTCCCCGGATCAAGTTGTGGTTAAAACCCCTCAATGGCTTCCCACTGCTCAAAGACTGAACCCCAACACCCTCACAAAGGTAACGGTTGCCTAACAGGCCGTTTTACCTGTCTACTCTTTTTTTTTTTTTTGAGATGGAGTCTTGCTCTTGTCGCCCAGACTGGAGTGCAATGGCGCGATCTCGGTCCAGTGCAACTTCCCCCTCCTGGGTTCACGCGATTCTCCTGCCTCAGCCTCCCGAGTAGCTGGGACTACAGGCGCGCACCACCATGCCCAGCTAATTTTTGTATTTTTAGTAGAGACGGGGTTTCACCATATTGGCTAGCCTAGTCTCGAACTCCTGACCTCAGGTGATCTGCCCACCTCAGCCTCCCAAAGTTCTGGAATTACAGGTGTGAGCCCCCACACCCAGCTGGTCAGGTGTCTTTAGAAGTCAGGAGTTCCCAACATTGTCAAGTCACTCCACTGTGTCTTTATTAACACAATTCCTTCTGCCTCAAAGGTTGGTCCCATTTTTACCAGGATACCCATCATTCAAGATCACCACCTTTCACTGAAATCCCAAAGTTAAACTCAGTACCTCTCTTCCAGGTTCCCACATAATCCTATATTCCAATTATGTTTGTATCTCCTTCCCCAGCAGACTTCGTAAGTTTACTACTCTTCTTTGTCCCATCATCCCCATCCCTTACAAGCCTACACACTAGCGAAGTAGCTAGCACATAGCAGGTACATATAATGGATGCTCCCTGAAGAGAACAGAACCAGACCTGCTATGTACAAATTGAGGTAACTTTACAATAAAGATATTCATTTCATGAGAATGATTTGATGGTTAGAAGAGTTAACATTTATTTTTAATTATAGCAAGTCACAGAGTTGTTAAATATGACTGTAAGCTGGGGATTATTCACCAGTTACACTAGCTGGTATGCATGCATTATGTCTGGAGGTAATGAACTGTAAATCATTGAATTACAGTACAGATACATCAGCTAGTGGGGCATAAGGAGGGAAAACAGCAGAGTCAAGGCTTCCACAGCTCACTAAACCAGGTTTAGCATCAGCAATATTTATTCTCTTAACACCAGCTAGACTTCACCATCAGTAATCCCAAATGACCATGCTCATCCAGGACAAAAGGAATTCAATCGCAGCTGTGGCAATCTGTTAAACACTAATCAAAATCACAGGTAGCCATTCTACGTTCCTTCCATCATTTAATTAAAAATTTCTTACAAACATTAATGTCTATGAGATTTATTTGCAAAGATCCTAGTTCAAATCAATTCAAAATTTAGAATTGTAGTACAGATTGCACATTTTAAACACCACTTTAACAACATATGCAAATACAGTCAACCCTCCGTATCCATGTAGGATTTGTGAATTCAACCAGGATGAAAAATATTTGGGAGGGGGTAGGGAGGAGGAAGAATGGTTGCATCTGTACCGAACAGGTATAGACTTTTTGTCTTGTCATTATTATTCCCTAAACAATACAGTATAACAACTATTTACATAGCATTTACATTGTATTACGTATCAGGTAATTTAGAGATGATTTAAAGTATCAAGAGAATGTGTGTAGGATATATGCAAACACTACACCATTTTATATAAGGGACTTGAGTATCTGTGGATTTTGGTATCTGAAGAGGACGGGGGTGACCTGGAATCAATCCCTCAATATACTGAGGGACAACTATATACAGAAATGGGCAGATCAACACAAACAGAAAATAATTTAGTACTCACCACACAAATAATTGAGATTAATAACTTAAAAGTCCAGAAAATTCTCTCATATATTAACAGTTCACTCATCTGACATATTTGGCCAGTTACATGTGCATAATTTCAGGCCTCAGTCTACTGATATAGAATTGGGTCTAAGTTTAGTGACTTCTTGATCTGTTTTTCGTGGTAAAACAAATGAAAAGAAGCAGAAGTAAGTGTGGGGCCACTGAAAACTGAGAAAACAGTGACAGTGAAGGAACCCACACCATGGTAAATTCTGGGATTTTATTAGGAAATGTCATAATACTGTAGAGGCAGAGGGTACATACTTACCCATCCCTGAAAGTTGCACAGTATTACTGAATAGTACTATGACTAATGCTTATAATGATTACCCAGTCATCACTAGAATATTTACTCTACTCAGTACATTCTGATTAAGAGATGCACAGTGTAAATTTTAGGAAAAATTCCCCCCCCCCAAAATATGAAAAGCTCAAATGCATAAAAAGTGTTACACATCAGGAATCTAAAAAATTCACTGTGTGTAAACTTTCATTCCTCATAATGCCAGAGACATAAGATATTGATGTCGTTACCTGGCTAATAAGCAGATTTAGTTCAGTTCTAGATGATAACTACAGCCTCGGTCTCATGTCAAAGCAAAGATTTTCACAGAAAAAAAAGGCACCTCAACAATGTCCATATATAAATTTTATTGCATTTGACATCATACAAAAATTTGAACTTAAGGAAGAAAATGAAAATGTGCACCTTTTACAAGTCAAAGAAAAGCAAAAGTTTTAGCATTTGGTCTGCAAAAAAAAAATACGTTAGAGGTACAAAACTGTACTACAGCAGGTCTAAAAAATGTTGGACATAGTTCTTCTGAAAAAGTTAAAACTGTTTTCAAGATTACTTTTTATATTTTAATTTACAGGCACTGACCAATTTACAAATATTTACATAAATCAAAAAGACCCTTAATAAACACTGTAGCTTTTTTTTTTAGCAGCCACCACTACTACTTTCATGTGAAAAAAGAAATACTAAAAAAGAGATTTTTTACAAACATTAAGCTTTTATTTATAATAATTTTATTGTGTCTTATCTAAAACATTTTGTGGTGACTTACTGCCTAAAAATTCCAGTTTAGATTACAATCCTATAATTGTACACAGAAAAATATCTGATACTACAAACAGGATATAATCTTAACTTTGATCTCAGTTTCTGCTGCTTCATGTCACAGAGAAAACAGAGCAGGAAAATGGCAAGTAAAACAGAAGTGCACATTGCACTAAGCTATCGTAAAGCACAGGAAACAATCTTTTCAAAATGTCTACACTGAACTGATTCTTTAAAACGATTCACTAACTGTTGTAAGAGTTAGTGCTCCTATTACTACAGTGCAAAATGTATTGTTGTTTCAATACAAAATTTAAAGCAATCTCAAGAGTACATCAAAAGCATGTGAAGTACTAATGAAATGCTAATGCAGACACACCCAAAGCCTCAGTCTATCCCAGTGAGTCAAGCAAAGACTTAAGGCAATTGTTCAGTATTTCATGACTGCAGTGATTTGACTGAAATGAAAGATTTCGTTTCGCTTCAAGTAACTGAACAACTGACTTGAATCTTCACTTTACTAGAACAGACTTTGACAACAAACTATCTAACATAGGTTATACTTTAAGCATGTATGAATTAGACCCTTTCCAAAATTCTACACATCTCTTCAGGATTAGCATGTGGTACAATTAATTGAAGTTATATCAAAAACTTTGTATTTGTTCAGTTAATTTCCCAAAATATATTTTACCTGATCACCTGAAAACACATGCAATATTACTCATCATCAATGTAAACATTTTCAAAAATACATTTTTAAATCAAAGGGGTTTATTAGGAAATGTCATAATAAAATATGCAATCTTTATATGTCTTTTTAAAAATAAAACATGAAAACAAGAACTATGAAAAAAGCAACTATGATGGAGGTAAACATAATGTATTATGATGAAACTATTGTTCTTTATTTCTTGGAAGAATTTATTAAGAAATAGAGGCCAGTTATCTTTTCAGGACAGCAGCTCTTACAGGTAGTATACTGTTCAAATCTCTCTTGTTTTTCAATCTGTGCCATGACTGGGAGAGAAAGAAAAATCATTCTTAAAACCCAAAATTTATGCAGAACAAAAGACTGAGAGTTTAAAAGAATGTTAATAGTTGGTTCTCTCTAGGTGATAAATTTTGAATAATTTTTTCCTTCAAGTTTTTTCTTTTTTTGAGATAAGGTCTCACTCTGCCACCCAAGCTGGAGTGCAGTGGTGCAATCTCGGCTCACTACAACCTCCGCTTTCCAGGCTCAAGAGATCGTCCCACCTCTGCCTCCTGAGTAGCTGGGATTACAGGCGTATGCCATCACGCTCAGCTATTTTTAAATTTTTTTGTAGAGACAAGGTCTCACTGTATTGCCCAGGCTGGCTGAGTTTTTATTTTCCAAGTTTTTAACACAGTGTAAATATTGTTTCTGTCATCAGAAAAGAAAATGTTATTTAAAAACTCCATATTTTTATGGTCCCAATTCATTAATAAAGAAATGGGCACATAGGTGGTACTGAAAGATACAACTGACAATATTAATATTTATTCACGGATTAATTCAATCTAAAAATAGCAAGGTAATTAAGACAAAACCTTTGGATTTGAGAAGAGAGGATTATTTCAATTATTTGATTGTCTTACATCTTTACTAGCTTTTTGCATTAAAAATAATAATTATGAGACTGGGTATAGTGTCTCATGCCTATAATTCCAGAATTCTGGGAGGCTGAGGTGGGCAGATCACTTGAGCTCAGGAGCTCAAGGCCAGCCTGGGCAACATGGTGAAACCCTGTCTGTACAAAAAATACCAAAATTGGCTGGATATGGTGGCACACGCCTATAGTCCCAGCACTCAGGAGGCTGAGGTGGGAGGATCATTGAGCGCAGGAGATTGAGGCTGCCTGAGTCTGGGTAACAGAGCAAGACCCTGTCTCAAAAAAATATATAGTATTTATGAAGGAGAGAGTACATTTACAATAAGGCACTTTATGTATGCCTCTGGAAAATTCACATGGTGATTTGAATTGATAAGGAGAAGAAAAGAAACTTGTTCGCAAGCTAAAAATCTGTCTCACTACTTGGTGACTGCAGATCTTTGTATTCTAGTCTCATGTCAGTTATTCAATTGTCTAAAAGTATTGGTTTTACAACTAAACAATCCTAAATGAAAGCTCACTCATCAATAAGAACACCAATGTAGCATTGCTAATTTTGAGTTCTCAATTTAATCTGATAGACAAAAATATTCTCTCTTGAATATTTGTTTTAAAATTAAAGAATTTCTATAAGACAAATTTTCTATTCTGGTTGCCAAATTAAGAAAGTCTCATTTGAAGGACAGCTTGTAATAGAATACTTATATTTTATCTATTTATTTATTTATTTGAAACAAGGTCTCACTCTATTACTCATGCTCAGGCTGGAGTGCGGTGGCACAATCACAGCTCACTGCACCCTCAACCTCCTGGGCTCAAGGCTTTTCTCTCCACTCAGCCTCCCCAGTAGCTAAGATACAGGTGCATACCACTACACCCAGGGGTGGGGTGGGGTGGGGTGAGGTGAGGTGGGGTGTGTGTGTGTGTGTGTGTGTGTGCGTGCGTGCGTGCAAGCACGTGCGTGCATGTGTGTGTGTGAACTATGTCTTGCTATGCGTTGCCCAGGCTGGTCTTAAACTCCTGGCCTCAAGCAATCCTCCTGCCTTGGCCTCACAAAGTGTTTGGATTACAGGTGTGAACCATTGCACCTGGCCATTATTTTTATTCATTTTTTTTTTAGAGGTGGAGTCTCTCACTCTGTTGTCTAGGCTTGAAGTGCAGCAACTTGATAATAGCCCACTGCAGCCTCGAACTCCTGGTTCCAGTGATACTCATGCCTCAATACTTGCATTTTAAATTATCATTAAAATAAAGTCCACTTGAATGTCTAGATAATGAAAAAGTATGCCTCTAAAATGATCTTTACGGTTCTCTCATCTTTTTCTTCTACAAAGCTTTCCCTCCCCTCCACGTCTCAATACATATATCAAGGCATTTCTACAATGTGTTGTGAAGTCCCTGAAGATTAAGACCACATCTAGCAACATCACTGATGAATAAATTCATACTATAAACACAGACATATACATAAATTTTAACTTTCCTAAATATAAACAAAGATAAAACAGCACTCTAATTCCTGTGACAGTGGGGTATACATTAGAAAAAGCATGGATCAGACATCAGCTTCCTTCTAAGGCCACAATAAATTCCCCAATATACTAAGGAAGGAAAAGAGTCCATTAGGTTTTATTCACTTATTTTGGAAATTTAATAAGCTCACTACGAAAATGCTTATTTCGGTAGGGCATGGTGGCTCATGCCTGTAATACCAGCACTTTGGGAGGAAGAGGGGGGTGAATCACCTGAAGTCAGGAGTTTGAGACCAGCCTGACCAACATGGTGAAACCCTGTCTCTACAAAAAAAAAAAAAAAAAAAAAAATTAGCTGGGTGTGGTGGCACTCGTCTGTAATCCAAGCTATCTGGGAGGCTGAGGCAGGAGAATCCCTTGAACCTGGGAGGTGAAGGATGCAGTGAGCTGAGGTTGTGCCACTACACTCCAGCCTGGGCCACAAGAGTGAAACTCCGTCTCAAAAAGAAAAGAGAAAATGCTTATTTCTATGAAAGTGAAAGCAATGTGAATAAAAACAGAGCCAGATCTCTTTGAAGGAAAAGTTTAACTAAATTCAAATAATAAGTTCTCTATCATGCTATATTAATGGATTCACAGAAGAGAAACCATTCTGTCCTACTACACATGTATTTTTTCCTGTTTAAAGCATACTAGTCTACTAATGTTTCTAGGGTTGATCTAATGCATTGTTTACCTTTAAAAATTGATCCTTGATCATATCAAATTTCTGCTTTTCGTGCACTGCTCTGGCTGTATTTGTTCCATCAAAAGGTTCTGCAATGTTAAATGCAAATATAAAGAAAAAATTATTAAAATGAGAGCTACAGTTTCTTTTTTAGGTTTGATGCTGTCAATATGTTAACAGTTTTTGACCTACAAAAATTGCAATTTCAGATGGGTCAGCCTAATATCTTTATTAGATTTATGTATACAGAAAAGCTTGATATACTATGAACTGCCTAATAAGGTAGATAGAATTCAAGGGAGAGGGTGATCAAAAATGAAAGTCATCAGCATAGGTGTGTTAAGTCTAAATCATAAATGTGGGTAAGGTTTCTGAAAAATTACAGAGGGTCAAAGACCTACCCTTAGGAAAATAATAAAAAGTCATCAAAAAGAAGAAAGCATTATATCGAAGAGAGGCAGTTAATGTTAAATATCACAGAAAGGTAACTTTAATTTTAACTTAAAAGCTGATTTGTCCTTTGAAGGTAGAGGTTCAATACTGGAGAAAATGGAAGACAATGCAGGGAGTTATGGCCCAAGTGGATGGTTTAGAAAAAGATACAGTGAAGTCTGGCCGGACACAGTGGCTCACGCCTGTAATCCCAGCACTTTGGGAGCCTGAGGTGGGTGGATCACGAGGTCAAGAGATCGAGACCATCCTGGCCAACATGGTGAAACCCCACCTCTACTAAAAATACAAAAATTAGCTGGGCATGGTGGTGCACGCCTGTAGTCCCAGCTACTCGGGAGGCTGAGGCAGGGGAATCACTTGAACCTGGGAGATGGAGGTTGCAGTGAGCCGAGATCACGCCACTGCACTCCAGCCTGGTGAAAGAGAGAGACTCCATCTCAAAAAAAAAAAAAAAAAAAAAAAAAAAAAAAAAAACAAGAAAAGAAAAGAAAAAAGAAGTAACTTGCATGAGAAATTTGGCAGAAAAAGAAAACAGAAAAAGAGAAAAGCAAACAGAAGACAGGAAAAAAACAAAGGAACAGTTTTTATGTATGTGTGTCTCCAATATATATACTTTCCATGTTCACACCACCATCCCACTCACCTTTCACCCACAAGAGTGAAGAATCCATATAGAGAGACAGGAAGAAACCAGAAAAGTACGAGGAAACTGAAGATAATAATGAGAAGACAAGGATAACTAAAGGCATCAGGAATGAGATGAAATGTCTTAAATAATGCCAGCAGTAGGTAAACATTACTAGAAATTAAGAATTTTAGCACAGAAAAAGGAGGAAAAATGCACAGAAGAACCAGTAGGACCAAATAAAGAGTATTTTTCAAGAATGAGAAGACCTATGTATGTCTTAAAGCTGAAAGCGAAAGACTGGAGGCAGAAAGAATGAAGTTGTTGGTAAGAGGAAAGGTAACCGAGGGGAAAGACCTAGAAAAAGTATGGAAGAATAGGGAATCTGATGGAAAGGTCAAAACTTTTAGATTTGTCATATAATCTACACAGGCCCATAATTTTAAATACTCCTCTTGCTTATTTTTTAGTGCTCAGAAAGGCTATGTTAAAAAGCAGTTTACTAACACAGTATCGTGGGGTTCTTTTCCTTAACAGAATAAGGTCATATGCCAAATTATATACTGAATTGCATCATCATAACACTTTAGAACAGGGTTTAGTATTCAACTGAACACAAGTAACTAAAATAATGCCCACCCAGTGCAATTTATTAGCACACCAAAGCAAGAGATTTAATTTCATATTCACAAACTCTTAAAATACTGCATATAATTCAAGATTAAAACATCCAAAATCTGATGTTTTCTACAAATGCTGATTCTCAACTATTTATACTTTTTAACCTCCAGATTTACAAACGCCTTCAATTTAGCATCTATGAGAATAATTTTGTCCCTTGAAGTCAGTTTTCTACTCACTCAAAATGTCTCAAGGATATATTCAACTACATGTAAATTAATTTTAGAGAAGAAAATTTCTTCAGATCATTTAATTTTTAAAGCAACATCAACTTCTATTTATAAAAGTCCAACTTGCACTAATATTTTAAGTATAAAAGAATATAACTCATTTTATGTCAATATAAGAATCACATATAAAGATTCTATTTTCTTCCATCTGTAAGTCATGAAATTATCCATCAACCACAAGTAAGAGGGATAAAGACAGCTCGAATCTTACCAACTAGAAAGTGTGAATGCCTAAAGTTTGTTTATTATTTCTCATACCTAAAACATTTTAAATGATTTTTTAAAATTAAAAATTTTAAACTAAAAGACTTACAAATCACTTCAGACATAAATGTATTACTTTTAACTGAAACACAGCTGAAATTACTCAAGTAATTCTCTTAGAACCATGATGATCCGTAGATGGTAAACAGAAAACTACCTTCTACACAGATGTATTTATTTCTCCATTCAATACCATCAGGCCTCGGAATGGCTTTGGCTTCACGAACTGAAATCATTTGACTATTCCAGCTATAAGAAGAAAAACAGTAACCATGTTAACTATTCTCATAATTTCTCTTATATTATTTTTATTGTATCAATACTAAGGCCTACCCCAATTTTCTTTTTTTTTTTTTTTTTTTTGAGACGGAGTCTTGCTTTGTCGCCCAGGCTGGAATGCAGTGGCGCGATCTCGGCTCACTGCAAGCTCCACCTCCCGGGTTCACGCCATTCTCCTGCCTCAGCCTCCCGAGTAGCTGGGACTACAGGCGCCCACTACCACGCCCGGCTAATTTTTTGTATTTTTAGTAGAGACGGGGTTTCACCGTGTTAGCCAGGATGGTCTCGATCTCCTGACCTCGTGATCCGCCCGCCTCGGCCTCCCAAAGTGCTGGGATTACAGGCGTGAGCCACCGCGCCCGGCCTCCAATTTTCTTGTGGAACACTGAAACCTGTGCCCCAGCCCTCAGCACCACAATCCCTATTTCCCACCTCTATTTTTTTTTCCACAACACTTATCATCTTCTAAGAATTTGTTTCTTACATTTACTATTTATTATGTTATTCTTCATTGTGTCTCCCTCAAGTAGGATGAAAGCTCCAAGATACTGGATATTTCTTTTTTTCACTCTTCACCTAGGTGCATAGTACATACCAGGTTTTCAACACATATTTATTGAAAAAATGAAGTAACTGGAAAAATAAGAAAGTACAGGCCGGGCGCAGTGGCTCACGCCTGTAATCTCAGCACTTTGGGAGGCTGAGGCAGGTGGATCACGAGGTTAAGAGTTCAAGACCAGCCTGGCCAAGATGGTGAAACCCCATCTCTACTAAAAATACAAAAATTAGCCAGGCGCGGTAGTGTGCACCTGTAGTCCCAGCTACTCAGGAGGCTGAGGCAGGGGAATCGCTTGAACCCAGGAGGCGGAGGTTGCAGTGAGCAGAGATCATGCCACTGCACTCCAGCCTGGTGACAGGGCGAGACTCCATCTCAAAAAAAGAAAAAAAAAAAGAAAAGAAAGTACAAGTAAACAAACAAAAACAACTATGGTCATAGTTAACAACGCAGTAACAATCTGTTATTTGTTAAGACAGAAGTAATCTTCTAGTGTTATCTTCTTGCGTTATTAAATAGTTTTTGTTCAGGTACATCTTTATGTGTATGATTTGGGAGAAAATTTTGAAATTTTTGATAGAAGTGGATGCTGTTTTAGGAAAGCAAAATTAATACTCTATGAAAATATACTTAATGGTTGTATATCAGATGCAGCTGTTAAGAGTAAAATTTTATTCAAGTAAAACAATTTCATCAGCAGGCCTGTCCAGTCTTTAGTACATACTAACTTTACATTTTTTTAAAAAGGTTTATCTAACAGTTATTACAAGTATTTTCTTTTTTTCAAGGAACATTTAAAAGTATATGACTACCCAGCTTGTATATGAGAGAAAAATAAATTTGAGGAACAGCTGATACCATTTTTTAAGTAGTATTTAGCTTTCTCTACCATTTAAGCAAGCAGAGAAAGACTATCACTTGGGACCTTCCAACACTTACCCTACACTTCTCCTCTATTTATCAAAAAGAGAATTTCTAAGAATATAATCATGGGTCCTGTATGGCATTTGTTTATAGAAATTTGATTAATTTCTATATTAAATAAGCATGAAAAATCTTGCATCTTGTGAATTTTGATTCTTGTAAAGCACACTGAAAGTATAATTTATTTTTGTTCCGATCAAGAGGAGTTTGTGAAAGTTTTAAGTTCTTTAAAAATATATATATCAGGATTTGTGCTTTTTAAAAATTAAGTGGGTTGTCAAATGGAAATAGTATTGGTTACAGGAAAATGTTTTAGATCCCTCATGTATTGCAGTTCCATTAGTACAGACTCCAAACAGAAAGACTGCTCTGCTCTATTGTTTCAAATGTCTCTACTAAAAATCCAAAAAGTAGCAGGCGTGGTGGCGCCTATAGTCCCAGCTACTCAGGAGGCTGAGGTGGAAGGATCACCTGAGCAAGGGGAGGTTGAGGCTGCAGTAAGCTGTGATCGTGCCACTGCACTCCAGCCTGGCTGACAAAGTGAGACCCTATCTTAAAAAAACAAAAAACAAAAAACAAAAACATCCACACAAATGTTTCCAACAATTTTCTTACATTGTTTCTTTACAATAACAATGTGAAGAGGGGAGTTATATAGCCACAAACCTGAAGCAAACAAGGTTACATACTACAGTTTGCATCCCTTCACTTTATACTAGTTAAGTCAAATTTATTAATAAAATGAATTTTCCCTTGAGACTATTTGTTTTCTAATAACAGATTAAAGGACAACTAAATCTGCAGAATTAGAACTGTAAACATTATTTTTATAGGGCATAGATTGATTTTTATCTTTCAGAAGAGTTTGGAATATTGAAATACAATATCTTGCTGTTAAATTACAACTTTTATTTCCTTAAATCAAAAATTCTATCTTTACCACTGTATTTCTATTAAAACAAATCCTGATTTTACACTACATGCCACTACTTGGTTCTAAACTGGGTCACAGAAACAGTATGAGATATATGTTAATAGATATATTCATTTTATTATAATCCCTTACCAGATATCATTTAAGTTTCAATGTACAATAAACCCAAATAATGCAGTTATTAAAATGATTATATCATTTGAAGTGCTTCAAAAAGAAAAAAGAATATTTTGAATCACTACTATTTGGACTGATTCAATCTACTGCACTTTCAAAGAACTTTTAAATATTTCTAGATGGTTAAACATTTCAAATCATTAAAACATGACATATAATTGTATACTCTTTGTACTCTAAAGGTAGATTTAGTTATATATTTTTTGAGACAGGGCTTTGTCGACAAGCCCAGGCTGGGGTACGGTGGCACAATCATGGCTCACTGCAGCCTCAATCTCCTGGACTCAAATGGTCTTCTCAAGAGTTGAATTTAAATGGTAATTTAGAAATATCTTCCCTAAATATTTTATTCTTTAAAACACAGCCCATAACCTAAGCCTTTTATCATACTAATCTACTCTCTAACATAATTTGCTTAGCATGTAAAAATTGTTATCATCACTCAATAATTAAAGTGTAAAATAAGATACAGAATCTACACAAGAGAGATGTTTCAGAAAGAAGAACAGATATGGGGCTTAATTTAATCTAAAATACGCTGATAATACATGATCATCTTTTAAATATAAAACTGAGACAACTAATTATATTAGAAGCAAGTTAGGTACTTGCTTCTTCTCTTTGGTAATGTTAACAGACTGGCATTCATCAATAAACTCTCTTTAGCCATTCTTTTTATTTATTTATTAGTCAGAGTCTTGCTCTGTCACCCAGGCTGGAGTGCAGTGACGCAATCCCAGTTCACTGCAACCTCCGTGCCTCCCAGGTTCAAGCAATTCTCCTGCCTCAGCATCCCGAGTAGCTGGGATTACAGGTGCCCACCACCATGCCTGGCTAATTTTTGTATTTTTAGCAGAGACGGCGTTTCACTACTTGGCCAGGCTGGTCTCAAACTCTTGACCTCAAGCAATCTGCCCACCTCAGCCTCCCAAGGTGCGTGAGCCACTGTGCCCAGCCCCATTCTTTTTGTGACCACAGAAAGTATTTTGAGGCAACTGATTAAACTGGAAATGCTGTCTTAAGTGACATAAAGAAAAATTCAAGTCTAATAAAGTCAAAATTATGAGTCTGATACCATATGGCTGTGTGTGTGTGTGTGTGTATACATATATATGTATATATATGTATATACACTAGTAAAATTAAGTGAACAAATATATATAATTTTGTTTTATTGTTATGGGCTGGGAAGCAAACAGAAAGAAAACTTTGTTAGGAATTTCAAATGTCGTAGGTAGGGAAAAAATTTTACTCTAATCCTAGAGTTCTGTTTTGACTGGCTTCTCATCTTCTATCTGAACCTTTAAATGTTAGTATCCATCAGGGCTCAGCCTCTTTCAATCTTCTAATGCTAGAGTACACACCTTAGGCTCCAATAATCTGATGTTTCTTTCCCAAATCCTTTCTCCAGCTCTGACCTTTCTAGTAAGTTCCAGGCTAACATTTACAACCAGCTATTGGAAACTGTCACCTGGATGTCCTATAGGCATCTCTGTGCCCACATTTTCAAGACTGAATGTAATATATCCCATGCATGGTCAGTTATTAAAATCACTCCCTTTCACATGCTCTCAACTCTTACCCACTCTTGCTGCATTGAACTTAGTTGGCTGAAACACAACCCTGATTAAATCTACTCCAATTCTTTCCCACACAGCTGAACATGGGTGGAGAGATGCAACCATACAGAATGATCACACTTTAAATTAATGATCACTTAGCTAAAGAGGGCTCTTAATGTTACTACCCCCAACCATACTGTCTTTCCATAGTTAATCCACCCTTTTACTCTAGTATATGACAATTCATACTTTCATCTTACTTCTCAAATTTCCACCTTCACAATCATTACCTGCACATGTCCCTGACTCATTTCACTAAAAACCTAAAACAATCCAAAGATAATTCCTACTAGCTCCAACCACACTGATTCAGCTACATTTACCTGTGTCCATATATTCTACTTTTAATCTTTATTAATGAATTATCTGTGCTCCTATTCTATTTGTGCTCTAGATTCCAATCATTCTTAACTCAAACAAGTTTATTTCCAAAATTTACTATGCCTTTCTCTGGTATCATCAATTTTTCATCAAGATGGGTTATTTCTCCTCTCCAACAACAAAAACAAAAACTGGACTCCACTTAACACTCTAATTTTACCCTGTTTTTTTCTGCTCTAGAGAATGAGTTACATTATCCATATTGAATTTTTCTCCCTCTGTCTTCTCTTGAGTCCACACCAATAATGCTATGCTTTTTATCCCCATTATTCCACAGAAACTGTTCCTGTCAAGGGTCCAGAGGAGTCCATATAGCTTCTTACTCAATCTATCAAAAAATAATGACACAGATAATCACTCCTTCCTCCTCAAAACATTTTTTTCTCCACTGGATTCCCAAGATACCACATTCCATTGGATTTCCTCCTATCTCAATGATTCTTTCTTCCTAGACTCATATATTAGTTCCTTCTCATCCCCAATCTCATTTTTATATCATCTATGTATTATGAAAAATTTCAAATACAAAAAAAATTAAAAGTATAAAATTTAAAAACAATTCAACAAGTGTTAACATTTTGCCACATTTGTGTGTGTGTGTATTTTGAACTGAACCACTTAGTAACCGGTACACATCAAAGTTCATTTCTGTATCCTTCAGTATATATCTCCTAAGAATAAAGCCATTCTCCTTTATAACACCAACAGCAATTAGAAAATTAACAGTAACTCAAATACCTTTTATAGTTCCCCCACCCCAATTGGGTTATAATAAAGGTTCATGCATTGTATATGACTATTCTATCTCTTTAAATCTAATAAAGTTCCCCTCACATTTTGTTTGTTTGTTCATTTGTTTTTTAAGAGGGAGTCTCGCCCTGTCGCCCAGGCTGGAGTGCAGTGCCCAGGGCTGGAGTGCAGTGGCGCGATCTCGGCTCACTGCAACCTCCACCTCCAGAGTTCAAGCGATTCTCCTGCCTCAGCCTCGTGAGTAGCTGGGATTACAGGTGCCCGCCACCACGCCTGGCTAATTTTTTGATTTGTAGTAGAGATGGGGTTTCACCATGTTGGTCGGGTTGATCTCCAACTCCTGACCTCATGATCTGCCTGCCTCGACCTCCCAAAGTGCTGGTATTACAGGCGTGAGCCACCACGCCCGGCCTTGTTCATTTTTAATGATACTGATTTTTGAGGAGATTAGGCCAGGTATTTCCCAGAATGCCTACATTCTGCATTTGTCTGTCTCTCTGTTTACTGTGTCATTTAACAATACATATTCCTTTATCCCCTGCATTTCCTGTAAACTTCTTAACTGTAAACTTTTTTTTTTTTTTTTTTTTTTTTTTTTGAGACGGAGTCTTGCTTTGTCGCCCAGGCTGGAGTGCAGTGGCGCGATCTCGGCTCACTGCAAGCTCCACCTCCCGGGTTCACGCCATTCTCCTGCCTCAGCCTCCCGAGTAGCTGGGACTACAGGCGCCCACTACCACGCCCAGCTAATTTTTTGTATTTTTAGTAGAGACGGGGTTTCACCGTGTTAGCCAGGATGGTCTCGATCTCCTGACCTCGTGATCCGCCCGCCTCGGCCTCCCAAAGTGCTGGGATTACAGGCGTGAGCCACCGCGCCCAGCCACTGTAAACTTCTTAACATTAGAGTACCCAATGCTTGGCCCTTTTCTCTTTTCCATCTATATATTCACTCCCTTGGTTTTTTTCAAAGAGTTTCATAGCTTTAAATACCATCTACTTGGTGACAACTCCCAAATATTTAGCTCTGTGGCCTGTCTCCTGACTCTAGGCTTATATATCCAACTGTCTACTCAGTATCTCCACTTGAATATCTTGAAGTTATCCCAATCTTAAAATGATAAACAAATTCAGTAAAGCTGCAACCAAACCAGCATGGGACTGGCATAAAAACAGACACATAGACCCATGGAACAGAATAAAGAATGCCAAAATAAATCCATACATCTACAGTGAACTCATTTTCAAAAAAGGTGCCAAGAACATACACTAGGGAAAGCACAGTCTCTTCAATAAATAGTGCTGGGAATACTAGATATCCATATGCGAAAGAATGAAACTAGAACCCTATCTCTCGACATATACAAAAAACAAACCAAAATCGATTGAAGAATTCAATCTAAGACCTCAAATTATGAAACCACCACAAGAAAACATTGGGGAAACTCTCCAGGACATTGGTATTGGGCAAAGGTTTCTTAAGTAATACTCCACAAGCACAGGCAACCAAAGCAAATGGACAAATGGGATCACATCAAGTTAAAAAGCTTCTGCATAGCAAAGGAAACAATCAACAAAGTGAGGAGACAAACCCATAGAATGAGAGAAAATATTTGCAAACTATTCATCTCACAAAGGATTAATAGCCAGAATATATAAGGAGCTTAAACAACTCTATAGGAAAAAATCTAATAATCCAATTAAAACACGGACAGAAGATCTCAACAGACATTTCTCAAAAGAAGGCATACAAAGAGCAACGAGGTATATGCAAAGCTGCTCAACATCACTAATCATCAGACTTAGGCAAATCGAAACTGCAATGAGGTATCATCTCACCCCACTTAAAATGGCTTTTATCCAAAAGACAGGCAACAATGAATGCTGGCAAGGAAACCCTCATACCCTGCTGGTGGGAATGTAAATTAGTACAACCATTATGAAGAACAGTTTGGAGGTTTCCCCTAAACTAAAAGTAGAACTACCATATGATCCAGCAATCCCACTCCTAGGCATATACCCAAATGAAAGAAAATCAGGATACTGAAGACATATCTGCACTCCCATGTTTTTGTAACACTATTCCCAATAGCCAAAATTTAGAAGGAACTTAAGTGTCCATCAACAGAGGAATGGATAAATAATATGTGGTACTTATCCACAATAGAGTACTATTGAGCCATACAAAAGAATGAGATCCTGTCATTTGCAACATCATGGATGGAATTGGAGGACATTAAGTGAAATAAGCCAGACACACAAAGACAAACTTCACATGTTCTCAGTTATCTGTGGTATCTAAAAATTAAAACAATTGAACTCATGGAGATAAGAGACTAGAATGATGGTTAACAGAGGCTGGGAAGGGCAGTGGCAGGGAGAGGGGGAAGTGGGGATTGTTAATGAGTACAAGAAAATAGAACAAATAAGATATATATTTGATAACACAACTGGGTGACTATAGTCAATAATAATTTAATTGTACATTTAAAAATAACTAAAACAGGATAACTCGATTGTTTGTAACGCAAACGATAAATGCTTGAGGTGATGGATACCCCATTTACCCTGATGTGATTATTATGCACTGTATGCCTGTATCAAAATATCTCACATACCCTATAAATATACAAACCTATTATGTACCCACAAAAAGTAACAAAACCGAAGTATTTCAGCAGCAAGGTGTGAGTGAAGTAGGTAAGAAAAATAGTGATTTTTTTTTTTTTTGAGACAGGGTCTCACTCTGTTGTCCAGGCTGGAGTGCAGTGGAGCAATCTCAGCTCACTGTAACCCCCACCTCCCTGGTTCAAGCAATTCCTGTGCCTCAGCCTCCCAAGTAGCTGGGTTTACAGGCATGTGCCACCACTCCTGGCTAATTTTTGTATTTTTAGTAGAAAGGGGGTTTTGCCATGTTGCCCAGGCTGCTCTCAAACTTCTGGGCTCAAGTGATCTCCCCTCCATGGCCTCTCAAAGTGCTGGGATTACAGACATGAGCCACCACACCCGGCCGAAAACAGTAATTTTTAAATGACCATATAAAACTTCTGCAACATTTATACCATATACTCAAGCATCCCTTAACAGTTACTTAATGTTTTGTCTTTCAGAAAAAAGAACTTTTGGCTAGGCGCGGTGGCTCACACCTGTAATCCTAGCACTTTTGGAGGCCGAGATTGGTGGATCACTTGAGGTGAGGAGTTCAAGACCAACCTGGCCAATATGGTGAAACCCCATCTCTACTAAAAATACAAAAAAATATTAGCCAGGCATGGTGGCACGCACCTGGAATCCCAGCTACTCGGGAGGCTGCGGCAGGAGAACTGCTTGAACCCATGAGGCGGAGGTTGCAGCGAGCTAAGAACGCACCACTGCACTCCAGCCTGGGCAACAGAGCGAGGTTCTGTTTCAAAAAAAAAAAAAAAGAGAAAGAAAAAAGAACTTTTTAAATGATTACCTCGAAGTTCAGAAGAAATCCTTATAGACATTTTTAATAATTGCCATAATTCTTTTATACAGCTTCTAGTTTATTACCATGACTACATTCTCGGCTGTGATCCCCATTCAAATTTCTGAAAAAATCTCATATGAAATGACAAATGTACTAGATGGTGAAGTTCTGAAACCTCTTTCCAAGCATCAGTATCACCTGACCCAGCAGACTAGTTTCCTTTAATATTAAATTAACATACAAACCTACACATCCACTATCTTGTTTCTGTTCAACAAAGCAGGTGATTTTCAAGGTATTTGTATACAGATGCTCTAATCCTACACTATACATGGGAAAAAAGTATCTTTCTTCTGTGAATCCTTTTCCCCCTCCACAAACATCCCCTAGTCCCTAATTTATATAACATAATAAACAATGTCAATACAGTCTAACAATTAAGAATGTAGTTTTGGAGTCCAGCTTGAAAGTGAATCCCAACTCTCCCACAATCTAGCTATAGATTGCCATGGGCACGTTTCATGTACACAAATTCCCTAAGCTTGACAGAGGTTATTATGAGGATTAACTGAAATCCATGGGAATCACTCAGCTTACTACAGCACACTAGATAAATTCTCACTAAACATTAGCTATTGTTATTGCAATATCTTAAAGAGAACTCTAGAATAACCATTAAACCTTCACAGTCTATTTATGTACTATGTCTCATCCAGTCTTTAATCTTTCTTCATCTTAATATAAATGAAAGCTCCGTGGCCGAGCACGGTGGCTCACACCTGTAATCCCAGCACTTTGGGAGGCTGAGGCGGGCAGATCACTAGGTCAAGAGTTTGAGACCAGCCTGGCCCATATGATGAAACCCCATCTCTACTAAAAATACAAAAATTAGCCAGGCATGGTGACGGGTGCTTGTAGTCCCAGCTACTTGGGAGGCTGAGGCAGGAGAATTGCTTGAACCAGGGAGGCAGAGGTTGCAGTGAGCCGAGATCACACCACTGCACTCCAGCCTGGGCAACACAGTGAGACTCCGTCTCAAAAAATAAATAAATAAATAAATAAAAGCTCTTACCTTTTTATACTTGTCCAGTATGACAGTTAAGTGTGAATTCTGGGTCAAAGCTATCTGAAATCCTACTTTTCTTCTTTTTTTTGAGATAGAGTTTCGCTCTTGTTGCCCGGGCTGGGGTGCAATGGCACAATCTCAGCTTACTGCAACCCCCACCTCCCAGGTTCAAGCGTTTCTCCTGTCTCAGCCTCCCAAGTAGCTGGGATTATAGGCATGCGCCACCATGCCCAGCTAATTTTGTATTTTTAGTAGAGAAGGGGTTTCTCCATGTTGGTCAGGCTGGTCTCGAATTCGCGACCTCACCCGCCTCGGCCTCCCAAAGTGTTGGGATTACAGGCATGAGCTACCGCACCCGGCCTGAAATACTACTCTTATTAGCTATGTGATCTTGGAGCACGTTACTTCCCCTCTCTCTATGCTTCACTGGTAAAATGGGCATAATATGCCACACACCAGGTAACAATTATGTAAACGGAATGAAATGATAAATATAAATAATAATATAATAAATATATGTTTAGAACCATTTTCCCACCTAGTAATAGCAATTTATTATTATTACTATTATTATTACCCTATGCAAACTTCTTCAAAGTGGTATCCAATGGTAACTGTACCTGCTTCTAATACTGTACAATTCCTCAGTCTTCTCTCTTCCCCCCTCAAGCTTTTCCAGATTGATCAGAAGAGCTGCAAGTAACTCCTAACTCCACTCTCTCTGGACTTAGAACTCACATAAGAACTTTCAGTTCTGTCCAACCTGATTATACATTCTTTATTTTATGTTTACATATCATCTTCAAAAAAGAAAAAAGGGAAAGACACATTCCTCAATTTGTATATCATACTAACACAACTATTTATGAAGATGCCAAGTATTAAATAGATCTTCATTAGTCTTTCTTAGCAGTGTTTTTTACTATACATTTTAAGTGTATAGAAAATGGATGTTCCAAACTACACAGCACCTGCACAGGACCAACACATAGGGCCTACCACTATTGAAATCAACTAAAACTGGGCCTACTGAACTATAAATGTATTTATTAGCTAAGAATATAAAATCTATTTAGCTTCCAATAATTCATTGTCACATAGGAAACTTTATAAACTATACATTTCTGGACAACTTTACAGCACTGGAAGTGACAAACACAGCTCCTGACTAAATCTGTAGCATTTACTTATATATTCGTATTCATATATATATATATATATATACACACACACACACACACATATATAAGTGAACAAACACAATTTAAAGTTTTACTTACTCAAATTCTGTAGCATAATATTTAAGAAAGCCCAGTAAGAGGTCCCCAAGGTTTGATTCATTCTTTGAGAGGTAAGGAGGAACATTACATGGAGCTTGATGTACAAGGTGCAGCTGTATAGCAGGACTAAAAGACTCCTGTCAAAAAGAAGAAGGGAAAAAAATGTAAACCCATTTAAAACACACACTAAGAAACTTTATAAATCCTGAACTAGGCTCCTCTTTGAAAAAGAGAGAAGAAATTTACTCTACTTGGCAATTTGGAAACCTGAAATTTTTCTTCCACTAAAGACTTCACCAGTATTTGCAGTAGACCAGAATGTACCTGAAAAACCAACATTCTAATCCTTGGCTTGAGTATATCACTCAGTTAACCAAACAGATCGCTATTTAGCAGAAGATTTTCTAACTCATAAATAAAACCTTACTATACATACCAAGATCTACCCAATACCATATAGATTTCTTCACAAAGGTTATCTCATTCTTAATTATTCCTACAAGGAGCAGTTATACTTCATGTATAAAGGCTATATCAAGCACAAAGTAAGAGTTTTTTCTGTCACTTCAAACTTCTCTCAAAGGCCGTAAGAGTAACTTTAATATAGAAATAGTACCTATACTAATTTTAAGATTTTATAAATTTTGCTTTATTTTGTTTCTGTATCTTAGATGGAAAAGAAGAGAGATGTTCAACCTGAATTAAGCTTGAAAAGACAAAGAAGGCAGGGAAAATGAGACAGGAAACATACCAAACAAGCAATATTCAGCAAGCTTTTACCATAATATTTATAAAAGAGGATATTATTTGCCTGAAATCCAGGAACAAAGATGCCTATTAGAAAGAATACTAATGGGTACTTATTCTGTTTTCCTATGTTATCCCATTCATTTTCATATCCATTTTTCCTCTATTAACAGCAAGTTCTGGCTCTCAAATATACTAAATGTACTATCAAAATTATTAAGTCATTTATATACATCAATTAGAAAATAATGCAAGGTAATTTGCACAGTGCCATCAAGGATGGTTTTCTGTATTTCTCCACTGCCGTCAGAATAGAAATGGATATTTTTTTTTTCGTTAAAAAAAAAAAAAAAGCAATTAGTTAAGGCAGCAGAATGACAACTACGGTTAAGATTCCAAACTACCTCAATCCTGGGCTTATAGATACTAATGTAATTAAAGACATCTAAATAATGCCAAGTTAAAAAATGGAGACTCTCTAAATAATGGTAGTAGAGAAATTGCATAGTGCACCATTTAATGCTAATGCCCCCAAAATATGAATAAAAACAAAGGAGCAAGAAAACAAAAATATCTCCTCCCTTGTTCCATTACCTATAATTCTATCAATAATTGTTAACTACTATGAAGTGATTACCTTTCTCTCAGAATAAAAATTCTATTCCAACCAAATTCATAAAGTTGATACTCCTCAACATGGGACTTTCCCCTTACATTTCTAACAGCTGTAGTATTAATTACATTTTAAGATTCAAGTAGAAATTTTAACTGTCTAAAAGTGGAGGGGGTAGGAAAGAAACCTCAATTAGTAAAGACTAAAGGCAGAAGGAAGAATAGATGCAGTGCCTCTATTTCCCTTTAACTCTTACTTGTTAGGTATAAAATTGAACTTAGGGCGACAATACTTAAAATTATAAAATTTAAATGTTATTTTCTGGCAAATCAAACAAAAGGTATAATGTAGATCAAATAAGTAGGTCACTGTTTAATAGCTCCTGCTCTGAAAGCTTCTTACTAATTTTGATTCCTAGCACCAAGCACAATTAGCATTCAATTTATGAAGTGAATATGCTAAAACAGAAGTCACTTTCTTATCTGAAGTCTAAAAATGATTGTACCTCCTTTAAAATGTTTATTTTGTTCAGTAATTTAAAGAAAAAGGTCAGCAATTATGACATTAAGAATTGAAGAGTCGTGAGATCCACTCCATTAAAATGCTGAATGACCTGAGACCGACAATTTGGCCAGTCTTCTCTTAGCTTCACTGTTCTTTTTCATGGTCACACACAAAGAGTCAGGTCATGCTTACTGAGGGAGAACTGAAGCAGAAATCCAAACCAAAACTGAAAAAATGAGGACACCTAAAGGCAGCTACCAGTAAACAGTAATTCTATCTATCCTTAAGAAATCCCCTAAGCCAGGCATGGTGGCTCAAGCTTGTAATCCCAGCACTTTGGGAGGCCAAGGCAGAAGGATCAATCTTTGGACAATTAAGCACTTTCTGAAATAAGTTAGACTGGCTAATCTTCTATATGGAAACTGTTTTTCAAAATCTTAAGTGAAAGATGATCACTTTCCATCTCCAGGCAAACAGAAAGAAATTTAGGTTATTATCAAATAAAATACATTAAGTATAATTTCATAGCAATATGAATTATGAAATCCTTGAGCCCAGGAGTTTGAGACCAGCTTAGGCAACTCAGTGAGACCCTATCTCTAAAAAAAATAGAAAGATTAGCTGGGCATGGTGATGACTGCTGTCGTCCCAGGTACTCAGGAGGCTGAGGTGAGAGAAGCAGCTGAGCCCAGGAGGGCTCATCATTGCACCACTGCACTCCAGCTTGGGCAAGACCTTATCTCAAAAAAAAAAAAAAAGAAAGACAAGACATCCCCAGTTTTTAATGATCATTCACATTACAGAAAGATTCTTTGCTTTAAAATTTCAACGAATAATTTCTTTAAGGCCTGACACAGTGGCTCATGCCTGTAATCTCAGCACTTCAGGAGGCCGAGGCGAGCGGTTCCCTCGAGGTCAGAAGTTCGAGACCAGCCTGGCCAACACGGTGAAACCCCGTCTCTACTAAAAATACAAAAATTAGCTGGACATGGTGGCAGGCGCCTGTAATCCCAGCTACTCAGGAGGCTGAGGCAAGACAATCGCTTGAACCCGGGAGGTGGAGGTTGCAGTAAGCCGAATCCACGCCACTGCACTCCATCCCAGCCTGGGTAACAGAGCGAAACTCCGTCTCATAAAAAAAAAAAAGAAAGAAAAAAAAAGAATTTCTTTTAAAAGGGAGCTTCCCCACTTTAGTTATGTATTTAAGAAAAATACATGCTACTTCAGATAGGACAAGGGGGTTCAGAACTTAAACTAATATTTTAGAAAGTACATAAAGAGCAACCAAAAAGTCAAAGAGAAAGAAAGCAGCCTTAAAATTACAAAGTAAGTCCACAAAATAGCAATTAAACTGATAACATCCACCTCTTTAATAAATAAATTTTTGGGTTACAAATTTTTACCTGTTGCTTGTGTGCCTACATAGAGGGAAGATTATATTTTTTAGGTTGGTATCTTATTCTGGGCTTCTGATAATCAAATGTATAACCTGTTAACTCCTGAAAACATTTTCCAAATGATTTTTAAATGTTGATCCTTTAGAAGACATGTAATCTTTCATTTCTCTTCAAGTTAAAAAAGATTAAATAGAAAATCCCTTGGAAAACATCTGAGAACTCTCACCACTTCTGCTCATAGAACTGTCTATAATAATGGCAAAAATACCTTTTGCCAGATTCCATCATTTTTTTCTGAGACTGTCCCATGATATCTTACGTTACCTTCAAAGTCTGAAATGCGGACAATTAAGCGCTTTCTGGAATAAGTTAGAATGGCTAACCTTCTATTTGAAAACCGTTCTTTAAATGATGAAAGGCTTAAGTCAAAGATGATCACTTTCCATCTCCAGGTAAACAGAAATTTACGTTATTAAAAGAGATTAAGCATAATTTCCTAACGATATGAATTATGAGATCCTAGAAATGTATGTTAAAGAAGGTTACAAGGAAAAGAAAAACTGATAGGGAATACTTCTGCCTGAAAAGAAAAAGAACTAAGTGATACCTTGAAGTTTCTGCAAAGATATCTGAATTGCACACAGGTAGGTCATCATTAATCTGGTGATGTATGTTAAAGATTCACCATAAAATTTCCTTTAATTATAACTGACTTTAGTAGATTTTACAAGTTGTGAGATCAAGGTAAGTATATAACATAAAGTAGAGGTACTATAATGAAGTGACTAAGAGCATCAGCTTTGAAGACAGACTGAAGTGTGAAGCATCACCCTTCTATTAGCTGCAGGCATTTAATCAAGTTACTTAGCTTTCCTCAGCTTCATCATTTATAATACAAGGAAAGGAAAAATACTCAGATGGTTGTAAGGATTTATTAACTGTTTAGTATATGCCACATATCATTATTATTGCACATTTATACAATACGGTGTGGTTACCTCCTGAAAACTTTCATGTATTATTTCCAAATTAATTTTTCTATGTTTTCAAAATTCAAGTAGTGCCAACTTTAAAACAATGTCTTATAACCATTAAAAAAAAATCTCCACCAAAATTTGTTAATCTTTTTTTTTTTTTTTTTTTGAGACAGAGTCTCACTCTGTCACCCAGGCTGGAGTGCAGTGACGTGATCTCAGCTTACTGCAACCTCCGCCTCCTAGGTTCAAGCAATTCGCCTGCCTCAGCCTCCGGAGTAGCTGGGACTACAGGCGCGTGCCTCCACACCCGGCTAATTTTTGTATTTTTAGTAGAGACGGGGTTTGAACATGTTGGCCAGGATGATCTCGATCTCATTACCTTGTTATCCACCTGCCTCGGCCTCCCAAAGTGCTGGGATTACAGGCATGAGCCACCATGGCTGGCTAAATCTTTTCAAAAGTATTCATTTATAGCCTGTTTCAGGTAATTGATGGATCCCTTCCTTACATTAGGTCAATTTTTAAAATGAAAAAGTTGCTATATATATGTGTGCACAGTTGTCCCTTGGTATTCCTAGGCAACTGGTTCCAGGGCTCCAGGGGATGCTAAAGTCCCTTATATGAAATGGTGAAGTATTTGCATATAACCTATGTACACCTTCTCATATACTTTAAATCATCTCTAGATTACTTACAATACCTAATACAATGTAAACTCCATCTAAATAGTTGTTATATTTTTTATTTGTATTACTTTTATTGTTGTATTTTTATTTTTCCTGAATATTTTTGATGTGTAGTCGGTTGAATCTATGGATGCATAACCCACATACAGAGGGCCCATTGTATATAGACAGGCTCACCTCGTTTTGTTGCACTTCACTTTACTGTACTTCAAAGATACTGCAGTTTTTACAAATTGAAGGTTTATGGCAACGGTGCATCTAGCAAGTCTATCAGCAGTGCCATTTTCCAGCAGCGTGTGCGCACTTCAGGTCTCTGTGTTCCACTCTGGTAATTCTCATATTTCAAACTTTTTCATTATTATTATATCTTATGGTGATCTGTGATCAGTAATATTTGATGTTACTACTGTAATTGTTTTGGAGTGCCACAAATGGTATCCACATAAGACTGCAAACTTAATCAAAAATGTTATGTGTATTCCGATTGCTCCACTGACTGGCAGGCAATTCCCCTGTCCCTCTCCCCTTCCTTGGGTCTCCCTATTTATTCTCTGAGATGCAACAATACTGAAATTAGGCCAATTAATAACCCTACAATGGCCGACCAAGTGAAAGGAAAAGTCACACATCTCTCACTTTAAATGAAAAAGCAAGAAATGACTAAGCTTAGTGAAGAAGTCATGTTGAAAACCAATACAAGCCAAAAGTTAGGTCTCTTGCACCAATGACAGCCAGGCTGCGAATGCAAAGGAAAAGTTCTTGAAGGATATTAAAAGTACTACTCCAGTGAACGCATCAATGATAAAAAAGCAAAACAGCCTTATTGCTGATATGGAAAGTTTCACTGGTCTGGATAGATCAAACAAGCCAAAATACTTCTTTAAGCCAAAACCTAACCAGAGCAAGACTCTCTCTTCAATTCTATGAAGGATGACAGAGGTGAGGAAGCTGCAGAAGAAAAGTTGGAAGGTAGCAGAGGCTGGTTATGAGGTTTAAGGAAAGAAGCTGTTTACGTAACATAAAATTACAAAGTGAACAGCAAGTGCTTATGAAGAAGCTATAACAAGTTATCCAGAAGTTATCTCGCTAAATTAACATGGCTACACTGAACAACAGATGAATGCAGCTACACTAAATAGCAGATTTTTCAGTGTAAATGAAACAGGCTTCTATTCGAAGATGCTATCTAGAACCTTCACAGCTACAGATGAGACATCAATACCTGGCTTCAAGGTTTCAAAGGACAAGCTGACTCTTGTTAGGGGCTAATGCAGCTGGTGACTTCAAGTTGAAGCCAATGCTTATATACCATTCCAAAATCCCAGGGCCCTTAAGAATTATGCTAAATTTACTCCGCCAGTGCTCTATAAATGGAACAACAAAGCCTTGATGACAACACATCTCTTTACAGCATGGTACACTGAATATTTTAAGCCCACTGTTGAGACCTACTACTACTGCTCATTGACAATGCACCTAATCATCAAAGAGCTCTGATGGAGATGTACAAAGAGATTAATGTTTTCATGCCTGCTAACACAACATCCATTCTACAGCCCACGGATCAAGGAGTAATTTTCATTTTCAAGTATTATTATTTAAGACATACATTTCACAAGGCTATAACTGCCACAGATAGTGATTCCACTAATGAATCTGGACAAAGTACATTGAAAGCTTTCTGGAAAGGAGTCATCATTCTAGATACCGTTAAGAACATTCATGATTTATGGGAGGTCAAAATATCAACATGAACAGAAGTTTAAAAGAAGTTAATGCAACACTTTTGGATGACTTTGAGAGGTTCAAGACTTCAGTGGAGGAAGTAACTGCAGATGTGGTGGAAACAGCAAGATAATTAGAATTAGCAGTGGAACCTGAAGATGTGACTGAACTGCTGCAATTTCATGATAAAACTTTAACAGATGAAGTTCTGCTTCTTATGGATGAGCAAAGAAAAGTAGTTTCTTAAGACAGAATCTACTCCTAGTGAAGATGCTGTGAATCTTGTTGAAATGGCAACAAAATACCAGTACTGCTTGGATCAACCACGTAACTTTTCTAAGACTTAGTTTTTTCATCAGTGAAAGAGGGATAATATTTCTAAGTGTATAAACAAAGGATTTAGAACATTACATAAACTTAGCTGGTAAAGCAGTGGCAGGGTTTGAGTGGACTGACTTCAATTTTAAAGGACGTTCTACTGTACGTAAAATGCTAGCAAAGATCATCATACACTATAGAGAAATCTTTTGTGAAGAAGAATCAATCAATGTGGCAAACTTAACTGTTGTCTTATTTTCAGAAACTGCCACAGCCACCCCAACCTTCGGCAACCACCACTCTGATCAGTCAGGAGCCGTCAATATCAAAGCAAGACTCTCCACAACTGGTGCTGAAGGCTCAGCTGATTGTTAGCATTTTGTAGCAATAAAGCATTTTTAAACAAAGGTATGTACATTTTTTAGACATAATGCTATTGCACACTTAAGAGACTACATGATAGTGTAAGTGTAACTTTTATATGCACTGGGAAACCAAAAAATTCATGTGACTCACTTTATTGTGGTGGCCTGGAACCAAACCTGCAACACCTCAAATGTATGTCTGCACAGGCTACACACCTGTACAGCATGTTATTATACTGAATACTGTAGGCAACTGTAACACAATGATAAGTATGTGTGGATCTAAACATATCTAAAAATAGAAAAGGTACACTAAAAACATGGTATAAAAGATAAAAAAACAGTATACCCTTACCATGAGTGGGGCTTGCAGAAGTGGTAGTTGCTGGGTGAGTCAATGAGTGAGTAGTGAGTGAATGTGAAGGCCTAGAACATTACTATACACTACTGTAGACTTTATAAATAAATACTGTACACTTAGGCTACCCTAAGTTTATTTTAAAATTTTTCTTTCTTCAATAATAAATTAACCTTAGCTTACTTTATTTTAAAAACTTTTTAACTTTTAGGCTGTTTTGTAACAACACAGCTTAAAATACACCCACATTGTGCAATGATACAAAAATATTTTCTTTCTTTATATCCTTATTCTATAAGATTTTTTCTATTTTAAATTTTTTTTCCTTACTTTTAAACTTTTTTGTTAAAAACAAAGGCACAAACATACACATCAGCTTAGGCCCACACAGTATCGGGATCATCACTATCACTGTCTTCCACCTCCACATCATGTCCCACTGGAAGATCTTTGGGGACAATATCATGCATGGAGCTGTCATTTCATATAACAATGTCTTCTTCTGGAATACCTCTTGAAGGACCTATGAGGCCATTTTATAGTTAGCTTGTTTTTTAAATAAGCATAAAGAGTACACTCACAAATAATGATAAAAAGTATAGTACAGCAAAAACCAAGTGACAGGAATATTTCAGCTCTATCACCATCTTATGAGACCACTATCATGTATGTGGTCTGTCATTAACCAAAACATCATTATGCAGCACATTACTGTATATGTATATATGTATAATTTAAGGTGTTTTTTAACATTTAACTACACAGAAAAGCTATAGAATTCTTTATTTCATAACTATTAAAAAGAAGAGGGTTATTTTCTTGCAACTGTATTAACATAAATGTTTCCTAGAGTACAAAGATACTTTTAGCGAAGGAAACAAATAGCTAAAAAACACAAGTTGTATTGATAAATCTACCTAGCATAAATTTAAGTTAACCCTCATAGTAATATGCTTGCATTAAAATAAAGATTCTTTCATAAGCTCAATCTGTTTATATATTTAACTTTCTCAGCTTCATTTATTCAACTGAATAACGTACCCCTCTATCAGCTACGTTAAGTCAATAAGAATTTAGTAATAATCAGTAATTCTATACTATAATACAGTTTTTAGAGACAATGATGTTTATAGCCTTTTATCCCTTTCATATCACAACTGAACTGAAATATACCAATTTTAAAAATATTTAAAATGTTATAAATTTTGAAAATATGAAAATGACTAAAAAGCATAGTATACTGAACAAATTTATTCCATTCCAAAATTGTTTTCTCTTATTTTAAAAATAAACCCTATTTTGTATTAGAGAAGCTCGAAATTTAAAAGAACCCTGCGGTTTCCTTTGTAAAGTAACAAAGTTGTTTTTTTGTTGTTGTTAACTTATCTTAAACTTATTTATACAAGCTGAAATTCTGCCGTACCTGCTGCCCTTAAAGGTATATCTGTATATGAACAATCAGATGTATACAAATAAAATGTAATAAGCAACAGAAATTAGATAAAATGTTAGTGAATACTACTGTAATTTTGCCTTCCCCCAAGAAAGAGCATAATGGAAAAATTGTTAGTACCACTTGGATCAATCATGTTAACATTTCTAAAACAGTTTCTTCATTAGTGAAAGAGGGATAATACCTTGCAAGTTTATTTGTTCAGGATTTTTTAAATTGTGTATAAAATGTACAGTATGCTGACATATATAATGGATACTAAATAAACGATGGCTATTTTATATATATATATAATTTTTTTTTTTTTTTTTTTTTTTTGAGACGGAGTCTCGCTCTGTCGCCGAGGCTGGAGTACAGTGGCGCAATCTGGGCTCACTGCAACCTCCGCCTCCCAGGTTCAAGCAATTCTCCTCCTCACCCTCCTGAGTAGCTGGGATTACAGGCACCTGCCACCATGCCCAGCTAATTTTTGTATTTTTAGTAGAAACGGGGTTTCACTATCTTGGCCAGGCTGGTCTTTAACTCCTGACCTCATGATCCACCCACCTCAGCCTCCCAAAGTGCTGGGATTACAGGCATGAGCCACCACGCCCGGATGGTTATTATTAATAATAGCAAACAAGCTGACTTGTTTGTTCCATCAGACGGACCATTAAAAATGTGCTCTGCTGACCAGCTTACAGGTTTCATATAAAACAAAAAATCTTGTGTGAGAAGAGGTAGTAAGTCCCTATCCATGTAAACAAAAATCTTATAGTAAAGGTAAATTAATTAAATATTTATGATGGCAATGTAACCAAATGTAAATGCAAATTAGGAGACTCCTAATCTCGCAGGTCTTGCTATTAGTATTTTTTAAGGCCTTGGAGCTAAATCTATTTCCCCATTACAGGTATAGAAATAAGCTTACAAGCAAAACAGATGGAGAGCATAGGGCCAGAGGTAGTGGATATGAACAGAAGTCAGGACTCTGTCATGGGAGAAAGCTAGATAATAAGAAAAACAGAACACAGAAGTGAAAATGGGGCCGTCAGTAAGAACCTGAGTATTATAAAAGCATTCCCTCTGACCCCAACCACAGTACACTGATATTTTGCCAGTCTCCTATATTAGTAAAAAGAGCTTCATGTAGCATAGGGTTTTAAGTGAGACTGCTGCAGAAGCATTTTTCAATACACAATATTATTTTGGGATAAGTTTATTAGATCCTTTGCTAAAGAACATATGCAGCTCTTTCTACACTGACACCTGCGTCTTAAAGCAAGATGAGGTTGGGTCAATAAAATGAAATATGACCTTTTAGTACAAACAAGAGAGTCAATACTTTATGGAGAGAGAAAAACATTCAAAATTAAGGCCAACAGGCTGGGTGTAGTGGCTCATGCCTGTAATCCCAGAACTTTGGGAGGCCAAGGTAGAAGGCTCGCTTGAGGCCAGGAATTTGAGACCAAACTGGGCATCACAGCAAGACCGTCTCTAAGAAAAAAAAAAAAAAAGAATAAATAAAAAGATTAAAAAGAATAAGGCCAAAAAGTTCAAGTTACCTCTATTTCTGTACTTTCTTTCATTTTTCATAATGTTTAAGAGACCATAAAGACTGATCCTTAGCTATACTGGAAACTCATTATAATAATTCTTCATAATAGCAGAAACTAGTTTAAAAAAAGGAAGATGAGATAGCAAGATTCTAAAAGGCTCTTGTTATACCGTCTCTCCTAGCAGATGACCTTCCACAGAATGTGAGATCTCCACCACAGCAGGGCTGTATTAAAATGAACGTTTATTATCCAGCACCTTGCATGTGTGCATTACAATAATAACTTATGTTCAAAACCAAGAACATTGGTTCTTCTCAATTATCAGATATTAAACTATATTTAACTGATGTTCCATGTCAAGTAAATTTGTTATATTTTGTGTGACACAATAAATAAGTTTTTTGAAAATTAATCATCTAAGCTGGTGATATTTCTCTTTGTAATATGATCATTTAGTAAGTTTAGAAGACAGCTCTTCTTATAAGTATATGAAACCAATATGTAAAAATTACGTGGTTTCAGAAGAGTAGTCAAACATTCTAAACAAGTAGCTTAAATATTATTTCCAAATAAATGCAGGAAAAAGAATGACTATGGAGGAAAACACTAATGATATAAAACAAAGAAACAGAGAATTCTGGAGAAAGAATACATGAAAACTGAAAAAGAAACACAAGGATTCTTATAGATTATGAATACATACATAACCTATGTGTCTCTAAACTCAAACTAAGTACATATTAAATTTTTTCTAGTGGCCACACTTCATTTCTTGAATGTTTCCAATTAATGTCAGCAGGATTCATAGTATTATGCAGACAAGAATAGTGTACTAATATTACCTGTTGTGGTGTATTACTTAGCAAGATCAAATTAAAGATAGAAAGATTATCCAATTGTCCAACTTCTTTCCCCCTGCTTTTCAAAGTATAAATATACTGGGCCAAAAAATTTCTGAGTTACTAACTAAAGAAATGCTGTGAAGCTATATTTTAAAATAGTAGGAAGAAAACTGGAATAAGGCCAAATGGGCAACTGAGTATATTTAATCTCCATTAGTGATAATCTTGAGCATCATGCAAAACAAATTCCACCATTAACACAACTGACCAGACTGTCTGCCAATAACAAAATAACAAGTAAGAGAGTTTTCTGAAACAGTATATGAAACATTTTAAATGTTCTCTTGGTATATACAGAAAATGTTATCATGTACTTAGCCTTACTACTTTTATAATCACATTAATACTACTTATAATAGTTCTACATACACTTGACATAAAATGTATTATAATAATTTATAAGAAACACTTACTGGGTAAATTTTTTGGAGGGATGGAAGGATGGGTTCAGGTAGGGCTATAAAAAGAAAAAGTTTAAAGCTTCCGTGATTCACGTGACTCATTTTACAGTGCAATAATTTGTCAGCTACATCCCAGGTATAAGACTATAAGGGTTTATGCTAAAATTCAACAATTTTCAAATATTTCATGAAATTAATTCTTATCCCTAAGTTTGTATTTAAAATATATTTAAGTTGACAAACTAAGCTTTTATTAATAAACTACATATATCCCTATGTAAATCAATGTTCCTCACATGGTTTTAGAATAATAGGCTATCAATAAAGGGACATACATAATTTGTCCAACATCAGACATACACACACAATAAGCAAGACAAGGATTGCTCTACAGATACTGAATAGACATTATTAAGATGGATGTAGCAATCAAAAACTACAATTTTAAAAATACAGTTCAATGACACTAGGAGATAAAAATAGTTCTTTCATAATTGTCCCTTTATTATTTAATTTCCACTGACAATACCAAAATTGAAATCGTTCAGGAAAACTGATATACTGCAAATAACAAAAAAAATCAAATAAAACTCAAAGAAAAATCTTTAACCTCATTAGTACATTTTTAAAGAATGCTCAGCAAAAGTTAGAAAACTAAGGGCACGATCTGCTATTAATAAAATTTCATACAAAGAAATTATATTCTCATGTTACCACCATATTTGTGTCATCCTTCACCAATCGTTTTAAACAAATCCAATCTCATTAAATTAATTAACAGTAATTTTACATTGTTTTAATATGAAAAGAACAATATAAAAAGGTAAAGTGCCTAACATTCACAATATAAGAAATAACTGTAAAATATAATGTCATGAGTATGGTAAAATACAAGTAACACATTTTCAAATTTAAGAATTAGGAAGGATTTAAGAATTAGGAATACACTATGTATAACAACTACATAAACTCAACAACAAAGCATATTAACTCACTTTTAACGTATGATTTAGCAAAAACTTTAAAAAATGACTTCTGAAATCTATTAATGTAAATGTAATGAACCATTATGACCAACTTACACAGTCTCCAACTATAATTAAAAGGGTATAAATTTTTACCACACAGTACAAAGTAGGATGCTTTATTTAAATTTCCTTTATGTATCACATTTCATCCCCATGTTGAAAATTGGCATAAAATAAAACTCCATGGTATGTGTGCATGTTCTCAGTACATGACTGAGAATATCAGTAAAAAAAAAAGAAACTGAATCATTACTTACCAGAATCACTCTTAGAAAGTAAGGATATATATATTCCTTTCCCCTAAGAGGCATTCAAATACTCAACATTCTAGAAGACCTGCCAAGTAAACTCAAACCCCACTCACTTTAATTCTAAATGTCTCTCTATTTGTATAAGACTTTTTAATAGCTTTCTAGTAATTTTGGTTATAATACAGAAGTCAAATTGGAAAATCTTACACGGAATTAGTTTACTTAAAAACTTGAATACCTTTCCCATTCAATACTCTAGTATACTAAAAATATAATAAAACGAAGGATGAAGAGAAGATTATAGAGAATTAGAATAAAAAACCTTTATCTCATTCTGGTACCATAACTAGAATGCTAGGAGACAAAAACAAATACTAGCCACTGGTTGAGGATCTTTCAATGGACAAAAAAGCTTTTAGAACTCAGTAATTTGGAAATTTTTGGAGGCAGGGTTATCATTAAGTAAATTCTTTATGTTACAACCTTAAAAGATTTATAAACACTAGTCATCAGAGAAGCAATTAGTGTACTGCAGAAGTTATTTATTAACAATATCCTGATATTAGTCTCAATGAGTTTAGTAGTTTTTAAAATGTTTATCTTACTTCAAGCAATGTAAATTCTGGAAAAATCTGACTATAACAACTATTTTAACTTCAGAATTTTGGACTACAGGTTCAGTCTTTTAAATTTCTCTCTCAAAGGCAAAGTAAAAACAAAACAAAAGCTCATTATTAGAATACATGATTAATAGGTAATGCCTTGAATACAGCTAATCTACAAAATTTTACTTTGCCCATAGTTTCCATAACAGCTTGCTGGTAGAGACCCCACAAATTTATACCCATAAACTTTCCATATAGATGTACCAAAAATTTAAATTTTAAATAGCAGATCTTCAATCACACTAAGAATCATTAATTTTGAAAATGCAAGAACAACTTTATTTACTTATTTATTAATTTTTTTTTTTGAGACAGGGTCTCGCTCTGTCACCCAGGCTGGAGTACAGTGGCACGATTTGGGCTCACTGCAGCCTCCACCTACCGAATTCAAGTGATTCTCATGCCTCAGCCACCCCACTAGCTGGGATGACAAGTGTGCACCACCACGTCCAGCTAATTTTTTGTATTTTAGTAGAGACAGGGTTTCGCCACGTTGGCCAGGCTCTGCAAAGACAATTTTAAAATGTCTACCAGAAAGCTCTGTATGCCTAGGAATATGGTAAACATTCCACGAATATTCATTAATGTTATTATTTCTAGCCAATTGATGATCTTACCTTTTTCATTACTTTTTTTTTTTTTTGAGACAGAGTTTTGCTCTTGTTGCCCAGGCTGGAGTGCAATGGCACAATCTAGGCTCACTGCAACCTCCGCCTCCTGGTTTTAAGTGATTCTACTGCCTCAGCCTCCCAAGTAGCTGGGATTACAGCCGTGCACTACCACGCCCAGCTAATTTTGTATTTTTAGTAGAGATGGGGTTTCACCATGTTGGTCAGGCTGGTCTCGAATTCCTGACCTCAAGTGATCCACCCGCCTCAGCCTCCCAAACTGCTGGGATTACAGGCATGAGCCACCGTGCCCGGCCTCCTTTTTCATTAACTCTTGTTATAATTAAAATCCTTTCTCAATTCCCCCTCATGCTTTGATCAGTCATCTTTCAAGTATCTGTAGTCAATTATTGACTACTGGAATTTATTCTAGGAAATGTGTTAATCTTTTTAACCTTTTCTACATACAGAGGACCTATTTCCTTTCTCTGTTTATGGCAGAAAAGATATTAAAGCATTTAAGAAGTTGAACAAAACATAAAGGTCATTTAATCCAACTGTTTGTGTTACAGGTGAGATTAAGGCCAGTGAGGTACAATAACTTCACCAAAGTCACAAAAACTAGCTTTTTGTGGCAGAGCTGTAACTGCTCAATACACCTTGCAGACTCTTGTTTGCCCTTTTCCCTCACAGTAATGTGATACTGCCAAGAAAAGCAACTATTTTAATCATCTCATTTCTTCTAGGGAGGAGTAGCTTAAATTTGCCAGTATAGAGTTACACATTAGCTCTGGGTAGCTGATGTCCTTCAAGTAAGACCTAGGAATGGCTGAATGCAGTGCCATTAATTACAAACAACTTCAGTAAATGGGACCACTCTGTCAAAAATACAATGTTTGGCAAAGTCTAAACTAAATTTTAATATGATTTTATTAGACTGGCAAAATAGCAATGTTTAATTTTTTTGTTTTGTTAAGAGACAGTCACTCTGCTGGTCAGGCTGAAATGCAGCGGCATAATCATAGCTTACTGCAACCTCAAACTCCTGGGCTCAAACAATCCTCCCACCTTAGCCTCCTGAGTAGCTAGGACTAATGATATGTGCCACCATGCCCAACTAATTTTTTTTATTTTTTATTTTTGTAGATGGGGGAGTCTCACTATATTGCTCAGGCTGGTCTCAAACTCCTGGCCTCAAGCAATCCTCCCACCTCTGCCTCCCAAAGCACTTGGGATTACAGGCATGAGCCACTGTGCCTGGCCCTAATTTAAAATTTTTAATTTGCTTTCAATACCACATTGGGGCATCTGTGATTAACGTACATTTTTCTAAAGAAGTCAGTCAAACTTAAAATTTCTAAGGTAACCAGTAAGAATTAAGGAGTAGGGCACATATTATGGATGATCATGTATGCTAAATGCTTTAGTCAAATCTCATTTTTAAATCACAACTAAAATATAAATAGGGAATGGTGGTGAGTGCTACATATTTTTTATATTTTATATATATAAGAAATCCTATTCCATTTTTAATGAAAGTAAACTGCAACCCACAAGAGAACAGAGTTCACTGAAAAAAATATGTTTAGAGTTCACCTGAACATATATTATAAAGTAATATATGTTCAAGATTGACATATATTTTGTAAAATTGGACAAAAATGATTAATGACACAAAGTATTATCTAAAACAGCCAATGTCATATGTTTCAAATTTTTTTAGAGGGGCAAATCAATCATCAAACCAGTATATATTCAAGACTGGTCAGCAATAAAAATACATTTATTAAGATTAGCCTGAACTACTTTAACATTAAAGAAGATTATCAAACCTCTCTGATGACTGATTCATAAAATGATGGCCCATTTAAACTATTTTGTCTCTCTCAGTAAGTCAAAAAAAATCATTTGACACCAGCATCCAAAGGAAAATATACTCTCATATATTATAAAACATCTCCAAGTATAGTGAAGTACAGAGAACTTTGCTAAACTATCCACAAATAACCCTGATACAATTCTGGCACCTACCTTTTCAGTATTTGTATATATACAAAGTTATATACACAGTTATTATTTTTAAATAAAATTGGTATTATGATATATGAGAATATATCATGAACATTTTCTTGTATCATTAAATATATTAAAAACATGATTGTTGGTGGCTATGTAGATCTCATATTAGGGTATATCGTAATTAATTTAACCATTCCCCTATTCTAGAAAATTTAAGAGTACTTCTAATCTTCTATTATTTACGTCACACCATAAAAAAATAGCCTTACATGTACATCCATATATGCACCACTCATCATTACGTTAGGATAAATTTCTAGAAATGAAATAACTGAGTCAAAGGACGTGAACACAAATATACAACACTGCTTTCTAAAAGAGTTGTACCAAATCAACACTCTCAGCATGATTGTGTACTCCATTTTGTCATTATTAAAAACTGCCAATTTAAGAATATTAATCCCTACATCTGTAATACATGTTCAAGTGAAATTCTGTAAGTAACAGGACAGAGTATAAGATTATATTCTGTCAAGAATGTAGAATGCCAATTTCACCCTAGGAGTATACCATAAAACTCTGATTACCAAGAACGGACATGGTTGACACACTATGAAATTAAGAACATTAACATAAACACTTTAGTCAAATAATGGCACCCTATCTCCAGACAAAGATGGGATGAAGATGTGTCTAAAGGTAGAATCAAGATTTTCTTGAGAACTAGCTAGCTCTAAGACTACTTCAATTAAGATAAATATGAAAAAATGCTCCCCAAATTCTCCACCATAGAGGAAAGGTTACTAAGCTGTCATAAACAAAAAAAATCAGAATGTGTGTGTGTGTGCGCCAAAAGTGGAAAGGATGTAACAATCAGACTGTTTTGTGATGGTCTGTCCATTATTCTGAGATTATATCATTGCTTTTTTGGTATTTTATGCACCATCTTTTATGAAGTGATGGTAGTAATTGGTAGCAGTTTTTTGGTTCTAATACTTAACATAGCAAAATAAAAACTCCAGTTCGGTTCTTTTTTTTTGGACATTACTTTCCTTGAAATCTAAAAGTCTGAGAATCATGTAATGAACAGGTAAAAGAAAATGTAAGAACATTATTTAAGAAGACCATGTTTTTGTAGAGGAAAAAAGAACACCCACCCTTTACAGTTATTTATTTGTCCCCAACTTTTGGAATTAGAAGACCTGAACTTGATATTTATGTATTTATATTTGGCTAAACATCTTGAAACCTTTGCAAAAAAAGCAAAAGCCAGAAAAAATAAAACAAATATTAACAATAACAATTTTGGGGTGTGAAAATTCATAGGAAATGTATTTTTTTCTGTCCTCTTTAGTATATTCTCAGGATTTTCTATGATATGTATACACAACTTATTCAAAATGAATTTTAAAATGTAAAATAATTTTTAGTATCACATTTTAAGTATTATTTTAAACATAATAATTCTGAAACAAAATAGAGAATTCCTGACAACCAATCTTACCTCTGAACTGCTCTTTTTTAAGGCATTGGTAAGACAATCTTTGTTTTTGTCCCAACCACTTCTATCTATCCTCCTATTAGTAAAAGTGACTCACTATAAAGAAATTCTCAATTTGGGTATCATCCTCCAATCCCTATCCAAAGAAGCCCAGTCTACCAGGAATTAGGTTAACAAAATTGTAATCCCCAACCCTAACCATTTTTGATCTATAGCACAAGGAAAGGGTGCCTTCTTCTTTTCCCAGTTCCCAGTATCCTCAGTACAGAAACACAGCTGTAAGGGCATCAAATCATCTCAACTTTCCAAGCCCAAGCTGCTGTTGACAAAATTGCTAATATTATCTGCTATCCCTCTCAGAATCTAAATACAAGGAGCACCAAACAATGCAATAAAAGGATATTTTTCAATAATTTTTTTAATGACTACACTGTAATAATTATTATTGAGCATATCACATGTTGATAGTGCTCTATCAGCAGCTCAATTCACAACCGTGGTAAAAATGTCACATTTTATTAGTAATCTGTGAGTTGTTTAATAATTCACGTTTTGGTAGGTAACAGCTATGAAAATGTGACATTTTACAAGTCAAAAATGTAAGCTTCATGAAGAAGGTAATTGTTTTTGTATGTTGTTCACTGCTGTATTCTCAGATCCTAGAATACCTAGCATTTATTTGGTAGGTATTCTATACATATTCATGGAATGAAGAAATGAGTATTATATATGCTAAAATATGTTTTCTCCTATTATTGTAATCTTTGAAAACCAAGACTCTAAACTGTGGAAGTATCACCAACCCAGAACAGATCAAGCCCCAGACATCCCGGCAAACGGTCTTCTACTACATTCACACCAAGTCTTTCACTCGGTCTTCATGTCACCACATATTCATATGTTCAGTTGGTTAGTCATTAAACATCTCAGCCTCCTGGTCTAATAACTACAAAACAGTAGATGCATCCATCTTTTAACAACTCTTGGTGTCCGGCTAAGTAGAAAGTATAAAGCGGCTTAATGTTTATTTCTTGGATTGTTATATATGTAAGATATTTTTGAGAAATATGAAAGTAAGGGTTTCAAATAGATCCAGTCAGTCTGTACTATACATCTAGGAAATTTTCAGTACCGTAAAAATTCTCACACTTATGAATGGTCCAAATTACAAGTGTTCACTTATTACTGTTTGCCACTATGCATGCGACAAAAGTATAGCTTTTACCAGAATGGCCTCATAAACAATGACTAACCAGACAAAATTAAAATTTGGGAGCCAATCCATAAAACAGCCCTATGAAGATAAAATCTAGTTAAGGAGGGCAACTCAGAGATTAAAAGCTTCTTTAACCAACAGGAAAATAATTTAATTCCTGTCTCAAATTCAAAATTAAAAATATGATGAATAGTAGCTGAGCTAACTTTTATAGGCCTTTTGAACATTCATCTGCTTCAAGATAATGGGTCTACAATACAGTGGTGAAAGTTCTTTGAAAACAAAAGTGACTACAGAAAAACTTTCAAAAAATAAAAAAAAAACAGTGAAACTTCTATATTTTCCAAGGAATAACACTTCTAAAACATTTGTCCAAAGCAACAAAACAGGAAATGTGTTTCATGGACCTTAGAAAGAACTTTTAAAACAATACTATTTGAAAATAGGGTCAACAGAGAAGACACCATAATAAAGCTGTCTTTTACTTTTAAAAACTGGGTAAAACTCCATTATACTTACTTTGTAAATAGTGCAAAACCATCAATACAAGACTATAGCTGCTTAAAGTACCACGACTGGCATCATTTATCTGATGGTGACTTGCCCACTTCTTAATCACCAGCACTAACGGACGAACTCGATTTTCAACTGAAAGTAAAATTAAAACTTAACATGGTAAGAGACGTTATAGTTTCTTTGAAAGTTTACATCATTTCCCAGCTCCATACCAAAATAAAGAACACTGTCTCCGTGTATATTAAACACTGCGTCTGTTCACTTTGTGTCTTATGTCTAAAACTTACCTTAGTTACCTTTTAAAAATTCTCAATTATTAAAATGCCACTTGATTCACCTATAACTGACAGTATATGATTTTAGAGTAGCAACATATACAAAATAAGATACACTATACTTAAACACAACTAAAGAGATGTCACTATTTATGCCAAACATCTTTAAAAATGAATAAAGAAAAAAAGGCTAATTTTTAATAAACAAACAACAAACTTACGGTATGCATAAGTTCTGAGAAGGAATGTGTTTCTTATTCCAACAATATTGTTTACATTCAAGTCAAACTCCACACAACTATTTAAGAAAAAATAAATAAATAAACTTTAGCTGAAGAACAAAAAAACTTCCTTCTTAATAACTAAATTAATGCTCGTCCATCCCATGATGCAAAATAGTATGGGCCCAAAGGCCATAGATCTGTGTTTTCAAAATGACACACTAAAGAAATAAGAATGAACAAATACTCAGTATGTTATTTCAATGTGATCTGATGAGTACTGAAAATATAAAATAAGATTCCAGTGGAAAGATCAGTAACATACTGCTAAGGCTCCAATTACCCCAGATAAAATTTTTAAATCTTTTTTTTTCTTTAAAGAGATGGAGTCTCGCTCTGTGGCCTAGGCTGGAGTGCAGTAGCACAGTCATAGCTTACTCCAGCCTCAAGCTCCTGGGCTCAAGCAATTCCCCCACCTCAGCCTCCCAAATCACCAGTATTATAGGTAGGAACCACCATATCCAGCTGAAAATTTTTAAATCTCACAATAGTTTCCAGATAAACAAAACTATGTGACCAAAAACATTTCTGAGCAAGTTATCCCATTAAGTTATACACTCTCAAATAATCTGGAATTATAGCATCATATACTTTAAAACAACAGGAATAAAAAGCCAAATTAAATACAGGGGAAATAATTTAAAAGCTCTGTCTACACATTATATTTCCTCTAAAAAGGCTAGTAAATTACAGTATCATGTCAAATTTGGCTATTGATACCTGGGAAGAGCTATCTATACTACTCAAACACATGATGATTACTTCTTTGAAAGCAAATATATGCAGTTCATAATTTAGAAAATAGGGCAATAATGATGCAATCTATAAAAAATGGCTAAACTCATACAAAATTAAGGATTACTTTATGTAAGTCAGTTCTACTCATACCTATGTGAGATCCCAACTTCTAAATACTAATTTTTTCTGTGAAAAGATTGTCTAAAATAAAAACAAAATCTTTCTATATTAATTATAGCTTTTAAGTATAAAATTTGAAATCTACCATTTCAGTCTTTCTTATTTGGTGGAACAAAAGAAAATCTTACAATCTTTCCATTATCCATGCATATTAATAAAAATGGATAGTAGTATTAACACTTCAGATATTATACGTTATTTGGCTTTGGGAAACTTACAGTAATAATAGAGTTATTCTTTGTGTTTGTGTAATTCTAACACTGAAGCCAATTTGTACTACATCCACATAGTAACTCAATAGAAAAGAAAAACACATAGATGGCAACTAGTCTGCAGTTAAAAATTTTTCCAAAATTGAATTCAGGGCTTTAAAAATATCCACAGTTCCTGCTTCAAATACTACTTCTAGAAATACTAAAAAAGTGATCCTCAATATGGAAAGAATTTATGCACAAAATACTTATTTATATTATCTAAAAACCAGAAACACACCGAATGTTCAAATACAGGGGAATGGTTAAGTTAATGACAATTTATTCACTCAATGAAATACTATAAAGCCATTAAAAATGATGCTGTAGAACAATATTTAATGATATAACCAAATATTCATGAGATATGGTTCTGTTGGGAAGTAGGATTTGGCCAGGTGCAGCAGCACACTCCTGTAATTCCAGAACTTTGGGAGGCTAAGGTAGGAGGATTGCTTGAGGCCAGGGGTTCGAGACTAGCCTGGGCAACATGGCGAGACCCTGTCTCTACCAAAATTACAAAAATTAACCAAGTGTGTTGGTGTGTGCCTGTTGTCCTACCTACTCAGTAGGCTGAGATGGGAGGATCACTTGAGTCCAGGCATTTGAGGTTACAGTGAGCTATGATCATGCCACTGCACTCCAGCCTGGGCAACATGGTAAAACCCTGTCTCTTAAAAAAAAAAAAAAGCTTAGGAACAAAAAAAGTTTGCATGATAATCTTAAATAGAAAAAGAATAAAACTGTTTTTGTAACTATAACTACAACCATATATTATTAAAAACTTATAATTAGCTAATATTATAACTTTATGTTTTATCTCCCTATATATTTTATATCTGCTTTAGGAAAATCTGACACAATTTACTTGGCAGAAATTTAATAAGTATTTATAGATCTGATTGATGTTTAGATATATAAACGAATGGCTTGAGCCAGGCATTAAAGTTTGTTTAAAATATATATATTCAGTCATCATTCATAGTAGCTACGTTCTATAAAGTTGCTGCAAACACTGAATTAGTGAATACTATACCATTGCTCCTAGGGTAAGCACAGGGTTAGGTATCTGCCAGCCTGGTCACATTTTCATAAACTCATCAATACATAACCAAGTTTTATGTTGTGCTTCTATTTGAAGACATTGTATTTAATATATACGGTTGATTCATTAACAGTGGACTCATGGCCAAGAGTACTATAACTCATGCCTGAGCGAAGCCTACCTAACACATATTTTCTCCATAGGGCACCATCACAGCCTTCTTGCACTTGGGGACACTAGAAAGTAACTCCACACTATGCTTGGGGGCCATTCTAAATAGCAAAAAAGCACAAAAATGTGAAAAATATGGCATTAATTAGACTGCGAGAAGGTTATTTGTTTACAGTATGAAGCTGAACAAGAAGACAGTGTGTCACCTAATTCTATCTCAGCTGGAAACATGGTATTGGGTGACCTGAAATTTTCATTACTCTGTGTATGTCCACGAAATGACCACAAAAGCGTATGAATATTCATGTAGGGAGTTACAAATAATTTTTAGCAAGTAGGCAAATTCGTGAAAACACAAACTATGAATGATAAGGATCAACAATGTGTGTGTGTGTGTGTGTTTGTGGGCATAATTTCAGTATTAATTTTGTAAAACTGGACAAATTTTATGAAATCTGTCACAATTCTATTTTTAGAAAACAGTAACAAATCAGTTTAACTAATGAAATAATCAACATCTATTTACATTTTGTATTCAAAAGATCCCAATTCCAATGCCCATAAGAAATTCAGAACCCAAGCTGGTAGAATATATAAATGTAAATTTTGAAATGGAACAAGTATATTTTGCTGTTTTCCTTTCATATCTATTACTCTAGGTATTATATGTATCTTTCATAAAAATGAAACACAACTTGTTTAATCATAACTGTATTTAAAACAAACCCCTTGATATTAGTACATGTCAAATTTCATTAATTATGTTCTTCAGAATGCATTACACTTCCAAAAGGCAAGATATCATTTAAAAATCTAAAATACAAATACGTACTCTTTAAATTAGATAGTCTCACATATTCAAAATGTCAAGCAGAATAGCTAAGTACAGTTAAGCATAAAGTATTGCTCAATTTTAAAAAACCATTTCAAACACCAAGTCAAATGATTTCTAAAAACTGATTAAAATAAACTGTAATGCTACAACATACACTTCTTAATTATGAGATCTAAAAATGATCTAAAGGAACTAAAAAAAGAAAGCTCATTAATTATTTACCTGACTTTATCCCTGAACTTCACAATTGGCACTTTTGCTCGAATCAGCTGAGGTCTCTCAATGTAGCCCGCTGAAAGACAAAAGATAATGTGAATAGCTGCAAATGTTTCTAGAATTCACAGTGTTCCAATGCACATTTTTTAAAAAATAGTATTTACTAAGCTAAAATAATTTAAGAAAACGTCTTTGAAAAAGAATACAAGTGAGGACATTATCAAATTCTTCTAAGGTTGGAGGCTCCAGTAATACCATTTAGGGGGCTTTATATTAAGGTTATTTTCAGGAATGTGGTCTAATATAGTATCTACAGAGAAGTTCATTAGACCACTGTAAGAGTGAAAATATATCTAGACTAGCAGCAGAGGGAATAGCTAATTTTGGTACAGCACACAGTAAGGAATCATGGTAACTGTAGAAATCATAATTACAGAGTCTTATGTGTGGAAATGCTTTGCAACATGATACACGGGGCTTGGATGCATTCGTTAAGTGTGATCTCTATGAGTGAAAAATACATATATTATACACATGATCTCTACAAGTGAAAAATTCAGATCAGCTTAGTGAACACCAATTATTGTGCTATTATACAAAGGAGTATCAGTTGATAGGAAATTCAAATACACATACATACATGTATTACATACATACATATATCATATACAACATATAATAAAATGTACATATATATTTTATCCCATCAAACTAAAAAATTACTGAGTTGAAAGTAATATATGCTTATCATAGAAAATTAGGAAAATACAGAAGTGTGTAAAAATGAAATTCTGAAAATCTTTCCCAAATGAGCAATTTTCTCATTTTTTAACTACAGAAAAAGTAGTACCGGGATTTTTTAAAACCTGAAAATTTTCTGTTATAATGTTTTACCATCAAAATTACAGAATATATATCAGCTGGGCTTGGTGGTTCACACCTGTAATCCTAGCACTTTGGGAGGCCAAGGTGGATGTATCACTTGAGGCCAGGAGTTCAAGACCAGCCTGGCCAACATGGCGAAACCCTGTCTCTACTAAAAATACAAAAATTAGCCAGGTGAGGTGGCACACACCCGTAATCCCAGTTAATCAGGAGGCTGAGGCATGAGAATCGCTTAAACCAGGGAGGTGGAGGTTGCAGTGACCTGTGATCATGCTACTGCACTCCAGCCTCGTGATAGAGCGAGACTCTGTCTCAAGAAAAAAAAAAAATAATATATCAAGCTTCAAAATAGAACTTATGAGCAGGAATTCAGAAAAATAAAATTAGGAGTTAAAAGTTTTGAGTAATAAGTACAGGTTCTGAGATCAACAAACTATACTCCAGGCAAGTTACTAAATCCATTGATCACCAGTTTCCTTAACTATTAAAAATAACCAAAAGAAAAAGAAAGAAAAATTCATGTGAATTACATGATCTTTAAGGTCCCTTCCATTTTTAATATTTTGATTCAAATAGCTATTAAAAATCCAAGTAGGTATGAATTATTCTTTATTTTACAGAATAATTCAGAATGCAGAAGGTCCACTGAAATAAATCATTTATTTCTCTCCTAGAACAGATGTAAGTTATTCAAAGACAGTGACTTGTTACTTGACTTGTATTTTCCAGCTCAAAGCCTGGCACATAATGAATGTCTGTTCAACAAATGGACAAGCGTCTTTCCAATATCACACAGTATAACTTCAACTTTCTATAAAATTCTATGGAAGTTTAAAAGAAATTATTTGAGATGACTTAACATGTGGATTAAAATCTGTTTAGAGTCAGTGTATTCAAAAAGTAAAATCGTAAAATAAAATGGCTTAAGTCAACAATTAGCTTTCTGTTGAAGTAATACATTTAGGTCTCATGTTCAGTGATCATACTTTTAAAACAAGTAAAGATGCATATCATTGCAAGCCAGATGAAATTCTCTCTCACACACATAAAGTCCTATAGGGCTTTTAGCTTTTCACAGATACTCTGTATTACAACTATTTATATTCATGCTTTAATTTCCCTAACAACCTATAAACTTTTGAGAAAAAGAACTAAAACTTACATATCTTTGAATCCCCCCCACTGCAGCAGGTGGTATATTTTGCAGTAAGTGCAATAAAGGTATGTTGAATAAATGATCACTCTTCTTTTTCATCAAAAGTTAAAAGAAATTCATTTGGAAAAAAGAATTCATATTATACCAATCCTGACCAGAATAAACAGTTCTTACCAGAAGATAATGTAAGAGGCATTTTAAGTAAAGTTACGTCAGGTGACATACAAACTTGAGGCATGTCAGACTTACAAAGTCTAGTACAGAAGTGTTTATGGACTAAGGTGAGTATATGCCGTGCTTCAGTCTTCTGATTTACCTGAAAAAAACACTGAAAAGTTAAAAATAAAGTGTTTTTTCATTATCTTTCTAAGTTTAATGTTGTTTTATTTTCCTAAAGTATCTCAACAAAAAGAAAACATACAAGATATACTTTCCTTTGGAGTTATTTTTCAATATACTCAAAGTATATTCAATTTATTTTTCTAAATAACAGAAAAAGTCAACCTTTAATGCTATCTTTCACATCTACATTTCTAAATCAATTCCTGATTTTAAGCTTAAAGCACAATTTTCAAAGAAATTCTGAAATAGCCATCTATGTCATTTTCCCCTTCAGCATAAATGTACAAAAAGCAACCTCCAACAAAAATAAACAGAATTTTAGCCCTATCTAGATTGTAAGCTGCTCAAGGATAGTTTCATATCTACGGTACCTCAGTTTGTGTAAAAGCTATGACATCATGATTTAGATATGTGAATAACACTAGAGGATGAGTGGGATGTGCTTGAGTATAATCTAGCAGCACGAAAAAGTTTTAATTACAACCCTTGTACTCTCCACTGTTTATAATGTGAGGTTTTTTTAAACTTTCTCTTTATATGATTTCAAAGCCTAGAAAAATATCATTCTTCCTGGAATAAATCTCTTTCTGACTTGCAGTAACTAGACGTCATTTTTGCTAGTGGAATAATATGAATAGTAAAAATATACATTAACACTCAATAATTTTTTGTATTTTTAAAGATGTAAAACATAATAAGGCATATTAAAATTACACTGAGTTTAATTAATCATTGGTAGTTCAGAAGAAACCTCAGCATCTTAAAAAGGCTGCCTCAAGTCAGCTTAATGAATACCAATTACTACAGTATTATACACAGGAGTATCAGTTAACAGGAAATTCAGGTAAACATACTACAGGTTGAGCATCCCTAATCCAAAAACCTGAAATCCAAAATCTGAAACTTTTTGAGTGCTGACATGATACTCAAAGGAAATGTTCATTGGAGCATTTCAGATTTGCATCAGGGATGTTCAAATGTTAAGTATAATGCAAGTATTCAAAAAAAAAAAAATCTACAATCCAAAAAACTCTAGTCCCAAGCATTTTAGATAATGAATACTCAACCTGTACTAAATTAACACAATATTGTTGCTAAAGAAAAAGAAAAACAAAGGCAAAATGTCATAGAGAAAAATATTTTAAATTTAATAAACACAATAGTCTTATTTTAAATTTTAGAGAAATCTATTTTCCCTCAATAAGCATTTTCAAAGAGAAAAAAAGTAAAGATTAAAAATAGAATCAGTGAGAATTCAAATGGAAAGGAAATACATCAAGAAGATAATATTGCCACATACTCTTCTTTGCTGCATCCTGATAACATATCCAAACTAATGACATTTCAAAACAGAGGTAGAGCTCTTGAAAAAAAAAAAAACACATAGTGAAGCCATCTCACTTTAAAAACTTAGAATTAAATTAATGCTATACTTCCTATTATGCTTATTGTGCACATGCCTTAAAAATAAAAAATTACCTAGGTTTCCTGCAATTATGGTAAACAGAATTCAAAGAAGTAATCACAACAAAGCAAGTTTTTTCCCTCAATGACTTTTATGTAAAATTTCTTAACTCATTAACATGAGAAACACACTTGGAATAAATGTTTCCTTACTTACTGGTTCTTCCTTAACAACTAGGCATAAATCACCATCACTGCTCCGGGTACCAAATCCATTTAAAGAGGACCCAACCAAAAAAAGTCTGCTTTCTAAAGAAACAGAAGAAAGTAATAAGAGTATTTAAAATCTAAAGTAGGTGCATGGTTCTGTGCCTATTAAAAAAAAAAAAAAAGATAAAATTTAAAATAGGAATGCATACACCTAAAGGACATGCAAAATAGGGAAACATACGTGGAAATAACAGCTGAATTTCTCTCTGCAGCTGTGTTCGACAGAGTTCTTTCTTCTTTAAATCACTTATTTGCTGCTGACATGTTTCAAATAACTCCAGTATCTGCTGACTCAACTTGAATCCACCGCAAAAAAAAAGTAAAAGTTTTGTTCAGCAATGTAAAAGTAATTGCTATATGGAGAAGCATAAATCAATTATACTGACACTATTTTAAAAGTGAATATGTATTATCTTCTTAATATTTCCCAAAACAAAGCTACTATCACTGAAGTACAGGAAGAGAATGGTCTGAAAAACCACATATAAATTTTACAAAGTAAAATATACAAGTCACAGAAAAGTACAGTCACAGATACTTCGTAATAAAAATAATCCATGGGTCAGCAAACTGTTTAACACTTCCTCACTTTATTAGTATGGCCCCTGAGCAAAGAATTTTTTTACATTTTTAAAGGATTATGAAAACAAACAAATAAAAATATGCAACAAACAATATGTGAGTGGCAAAGCCTAAAGTATTTACTATCTGGCTTTTTAAAGAAGTTTGCCCAATCCCTAGTATTCACACCCACAAATACCAAATATAAGAGATGTCACCAGTCCCCGGTCTTCCGGGCTCATGCAAACCACCCTCCATCCCATTCTTCTAACAATGCCCTGAACCCTAACTTCATGTTGCCATCTGCTTACCACCTTTTTTTTTTTTTTTTTTGAGACAGAGTCTTACTCTGTCACCTAGGCTGGAATGCAGTGGTGTGATCTCAGCTCACTGCAACCTCAGCCTCCTGGGTTCAAGCGGTTCTCCTGCCTCAGCATCCCAAGTAGCTGAGAATACAGGCATGTGCCACCACACCCAGCTAATTTTTCAATTTTTGTAGAGACAGGGTTTTGCCATGCTGGCCAGGCTGCTCTCGAACCCCTGACCTCAAGTGATCTGCCTGCCTCAGCCTCCCAAAGTGCTGGGATTACAGGTGTGAGCCATCACACCCGGCCCTACCACCCTTTTATCTACTTATGTGGTTCACACTTTTCCCTCCAGCCCAACTCTTGCCATCAACATAGGTGATTTCCCTATCTGAAATGGGCTACATATCACAACATACTCCCTTTCTGGACTTTTATTTCCTCCAGTATTCTTCATCAGTATACACTCCTATAATGTGGTCTTTACAATAAACTGGAACTGCTCTAGCTCTGAAATTTTAAATTCCAATATAATATCTTGGCTTCAATCTTCTATCCAGTTCACACTTTCTCACTCTCCTTATACCTGCTCTAGAACCACAAGAGATCTAGATTCCCTTGAATCCTCCCTTTTCTCCCAAGCCATCAGCATAAAAATGGTGTTATTTCTTTCCCTATGCAGTCTATACTACACAGTGCATCCCTTGAACCACTCTCTTATCGTGCCTTAACAACATTATCTCCTTGTCATGTTCTAATACTTGTCCTACAAAACCCTAATCTTAGGTCAATATAAAAAAAAAAAAACCACCTTCACTGCTCTTACATCTAAGTTGCTAAGAAACAAAACTGAAAAAAAAATTAAAAATCATAAAATTGGCGTATTTCAAGTTTATAGTCTTAGGTTGGCCCTTAGCATCACTTAGCAATTACTTCCAAGTCTTTGGTTAGATATCACTTCTGTTTTTCATACCATTCCAAAATGTTTACTACCTTTTTCAAGCCCTCTAAACTTATCTCCCTTTCTCTAGCAAATACAATTAAATTAAAGTTTACTAAGAAAATTGAGAATACCAAATGTGATATTCCTCAGCCTCTTAACCACAGACCTAAAAATAAACATATCTGGAAAAAAAAAAAAAGGCGTCCTTTTCCCCTGTTCAAAACTAAGCTCTCTACCAATAATTTTGTATTCAAGCCTTCTGGTCACCTTAAGGGCACAAACATGTCTACCAGTTTTTCAGTCCTGCTCCTGTATTTTTAATCTCTCCCTCTCTAGGACTGCCTTATAGTCCATAATGAGGCAAAAGTATCACCCATCACGTAAAATGTTGTCTTTCACATATTTAGAATCCTCATTTTAAGAAGGCAGAGGCATTCTGGGCAATTTGGCAATGAAAGAAGCATAACATTTTTTTAAATCTCTGAATACCCCACAAAAGACAGAGCAACTAGGAGAATAAATCAAAGAGATCAAACCAAACCAAAATGTGGCCACAAAATAAAACACAATTAACTGACTGACCGGGTATTCATCATGAATACTCAGGAGTGGGACAAATACCAACAGCAGCAAGATTCACATGGTATCAGACATAATAAAAAAGGGAATGGGATTTGAAACAGTCTTAAAAGCAGAACATGCAGAAATCAAATTGCTTATAGGTAATACCTTCTCCCCCTCACTCACCAAATTCAGCAGCCCACATCAATGTACCATAACCAAAATAGGCAAGCAGCTTCATAGGCCACAATTCATAGGTAAATGCAAGCGGACCACAGAAAGATCAGAGACCTCCAAACAAAATGAGGTTCCCTTCCAAGAAAAAGCAACAGCACAAACTGCCAGGAAGAGAAACCTAAACTGGACAGTACAGAGCCATCAGGAGAAAAGTAAAGGTGTAAAATGATTCTGACTCTCAGTGGACATATGAATATGAAAACATTTTCGATTATAACAGGACCAGGCAGGGCAGGTGAAAGGTCCCTGGCATCTAGTAGGTAGACGCCAGGATGTCACTGAACATCCTACAATGCAGAGGACAACTCTACCACAGCAAAGATTATCTGGCCCAAAATGCCAATAGTACAGAGGGTAAAAAATTCTACTCTAGATAAAAGTAGGAAAGGAAAAAAGCAAAGGCACTAAGGAAGTATATTTCTGAATACTATGTAAGAACAGAAGAGGGCCGGGCGTGGTGGCTCATGCCTGTAATCCCAGCACTTTGGGAGGCCAATGCAGGCAGATCACGAGGTCAAGAGATCGAAACCATCCTGGACAACATGGTGAAATCCCATCTCTAATAAAAATACAAAAAAATTAGCCGGGAACAGTGGCACGTGCCTGTAGTCCCAGCTATTTGGGAGGCTGAGGCAAGAGAATCACCTGAACCCGGAAGGCAGAGGTTGCAGTGAGCTGAGATCATGCCACTGCACTCTAGCCTGGGTGACAAAATGCGACTCCGTCACCAAAAAAAAAAAAAGCAAAAGAGGAGCAGTCCTAGAGCCACAAAGCTAGCCTGCTCAACCCTCTCCACATAAAAGTAGCACACGGCTGGGCATGGTGGCTGAGCACACCAATAATCCCAGCACTTTGGGAGGCCAAGGCAGGTGCACTGCTTAAGCCCAGGAATCCGAGACAAGCCTTGGTAACATGGAAAACCTCACTTCTACAAAAAATTTAAAAATTAGCTGGACATGGTGGTGCGTGTCTGTTGTCTCAGCTACTACGGAGGCTGAAGCAGGAGGATCGCTTGAGCCTGGGAGGTCGAGGTTGCAGTGAGCCATGATCACACCACTGTACTCCAGCCTGGGCAACAGAGGGAGACTTTGTCTCAAAAACACTGAAATAAAATAAAATGAAAGTAGTACAGAAAAAGCCATTTCAAAGACAAATAACAGGAAGAAAGAACTGGAATCTCGAAAGAGGTAAGAATGGGAAAGGACAGAAAAAAAATTGAAGAAATAACGCCTGAAAGTATTCTAATCAATTCCCATACAAAGTATTTGTAAGAAAAATGAGAATAAACTGAGCAACTATTTTTTTTTTTTTTGATACATGGTCTCACTGTGTTCCCAGACTAGAGTGCAATGTCGCAATCACAGCTCACTGCTGTCTTGACCTCCTGTCAAGCAATCCTCCCATCTCAGCCCTGCAAGTAGCTGGGACTAAAGGTGTGCAGCACCACATCTGGTTAATTTTTTTTTCTTGAGAGACAGTTTCCCACTATTTTGCCCAGGCTTCAGAGTAACATTTCTACAGACAATAAAGCACACCAGAAGAATGTGTAAACAAAACTAATATTTTTAACATAATATAAAAAACCAAGGCCTTTTCTCTCATGTTTTAATTTTCTAAAAAGATAATTCACTACTTAAAGCATACATACTATCAACAAACAATTAAAAATTTACTTTTTAAAAACTTCACAATAGCAGCAAAAAGCATGAAATACTTAGAAATCTATGTACCAAGAGATGTGCAGGATTTGTATACTGAAAACTAGAAAATATTGAGAGAACCTAAAGACCTAAATAAAGGGAGAGATACGCCACATTCATGGATCAAAAGACTATTGTCAAGGATGTCAATTCTCCCAGAATTGACCTTTAGATTCAATGCAGTCAAAATCAAAAGCCCATCTGATATTTGTTTCACAAGAAATGAAAAAGAAATCAAAAGCCCAGAAGGCTTCTTTCTAGAAACTGACAGAAGAATTTTAAATTTGACTTAGGCAAAAGTCCAAGAATAGCTGAGAAAAAAATTGGGGAATTTAACCTACCTGACTTCTATACTTAATATAACACTACAGTAATCAAGATAGTATGGCCCTGGCAGAAGGATAAACAAAAAAGATCAACTGCATATCAGAATACTGAAATATTTACAAATAAAATAACTGCAATCTGATTCAAACTAATGAGGGAGGGAGGTAAAGGTGAAATAAGATTAGTCTTACGTTGTTAATTGTTATGGTCACATGTTGGCAATTGTTAAAGTGGGCAACATAAGGATTTATGATACGTTTTTCTCTCTAGTATATGGTTTGATATTTTCCATAATAAAAAGCTAAAAAGAAAAGTGTCCAAGTTTGTAACAAATGTGAAAAAGATCTCCAGTAAAAGTGGCTAACATAAAATTTTACATGATACTTGAAGGATTAAGTTTTACTGACCTAGAGCAAGGGTTGGCAAACTATTTAGGCCAAGTATAGGCAGCAAGCTAAATAATTTCTACTTTTAGTCATTGTTAAAAAGAAAAGAAAAAAGAATATGCAACAGAGGACTTACATAGCCCACGTGCCTAAATATTTACTATCTGGCCCTTCTGCCAACCCCTGATGTAGAGAATCAGGCAGATCAGATCAACATAATCCTAGAATTCACAGTAGGTACTCAGTATTTGTTGAATAGCAAAATAAATTTCTTGGCTGGGCAAGGTAGCTCACGCCTGTAATCCTAGCACTTTGGGAGGCCGAGGTGGGCGGATTGCCGGAGCTCAGGAGTTCAAGACCAGCCTGAGCAACAACGGTTAAACCCTCTCTCTACTAAAATACAAAAAATTAGCCAGGTGTGGTGGCATGCACCTGTAGTCCCAGCTACTCTGGAGGCTGAGGCAGGAGAATCACTTGAACCCTGGAGGCAGAGGTTGCAATGAGCCGAGATCGCGCAACTGCACTCCAGCCTGGGCAACAGAGCAAGACTCTGTCTCCAAAAAAAAAATTCCTTCACAATGCCCAAGTGAAATGTTATTATATTTATAAAGTTCTTCCCTCCGAATGACCTTGTTAATGTAGAAACAGTCACATGTTAAAAAATTTACAATGACTTGGAAAATATGAAATTCCATATTCTTGTTCCTCTCCATTTTTTACATGCATGGAAACACTTTTTCTTTCCCAAGGACTACTATAATGGAGATTTAATGAGTTTTTATGTGAAAGAATTTTCGTCATTATCTACCCATTAACTTGGGGATTCACATTCTCAAATCATATTACTTTACCCTAGAACAAACATTGACAGTTCAGATGAGACAAAAAGAGAAATGCACATATATGTTGAAACAAGATTTCTGGTGCTTTAATTTAGAGAAATATTCCAGGAGATGGCTCACTGTTCTTATAGTTCTTAAAAAAAGAGAGGAGGAATGTATAATATGAAATATCCTTGGCTAAAAATCATATACGATTTAGAACATATATGTAATAACAAGCTGACCATGCATAATGGCACTCCAAAAATATTCTTTAATTCTGGGGTAAATTTTTCCTAATTTTTAGTTTAAAAAAACTATTCCAAGCCAAGTACAGTGGCAAATGCCGGTAGTATCAGCTACTGAGGAAGCTGAGGCAGCAACATAGCTTGAGCCCAGGAGTTCAAGAATAGCCTGGGCAACTTAGTAAGACCCCATCTCAAAAAAAAAAAATCCCTCCAACAACATATATATAAAGTGGATTATTCTTAAACTTGTCTAAATCACTACAATATTATCTGCTTAGGCTATCTACCAAGATCTATCATTATAAAATTAACTGCTTAGGCTACCTACCAAGATCTATCACTATAAAATTAATTAGTCTATTTCTCACTACACAAAAAATTTACTTATACATAGCCTAAAATATTAAAATAAATATTTCTGGCCAGGCGCAGTGGCTCACGCCTGAAATCCCAGCACTCTGGGAGGCCAAGGCGGAGTTCGAGGCCAGGAGTTCGAGACCAGCCTGACCAAGATGATGAAACCCCATCTCTACTAAAAATACAAAAAAATCAACCAGTCATGGTGACAGGTGCCTGTAGTCTAAGCTACTTGGGAGGCTGAGGCCGGAGAATCACTTGAACCTGGGAGGTAGAGGTTGCAGTGAGTCAAGACCACACCACTGCACTCTAGCCTGGGCAACAGAGCAAGACTCCATCTCAAAAAATAAAATAAATAAATAAAAATAAATATTTCTTCCAAATGTGAATGTTCATTTTTCCTAAAAAATATTGTAACTTGTCCTCAAAGTCAAGGTCAAATTAAATACCAATAAAATTACCATTGTCTGAAGTCAACACAAGCCATAAGGACACGTGAAGTGCTGGCTGGGATTCAGAAAAGTTTTTTTTTGTTTTTTTTTTTTTTTGAGACGGAGTCTCACTCTGTTGCCCAGGCTGGAGTGCAGTGGCACGATTCGGCTCACTGCAAGCTCCGCCTCCTGGTTCATGCCATTCTCCTGCTTCAGCCTCCCGAGTAGCTGGGACTATAGGCGTCCGCCACCACGTCCAGCTAATTTTTTTTTTTTTTGTATTTTTAGTAGAGACGGGGTTTCACCATGTTAGCCAGGATGGTCTCAATCTCCTGACCTCGTGATCTGCCCGCCTCGGCCTCCCAAAGTGCTGGGATTACAGGCGTGAGCCACTGCGCCCAGCCCCAGAAAAGTTTTTATATGTACCAATATACAAAGCTCTCACATGGTATTTAACACTGTATAACCTTCACATGGTATACTCAGCAGTTCACCACCTGTCCCTGATAGTTGGGCCCTTGAGTAAAAGAAAGTGGAAAAAAAAAAAAAAAAAAACTTTTTAGCCTGGCACAGTGGCTCATGCCTGTAATTCCAGCACTTTGGGAGGCTAAGGTGGGTGGATCACCTGAGGTTGGGAGTTCGAGACCAGCCTGACCAACATGGAGAAACCCCGTCTCTACTAAAAACACAAAATTAGCCGGGCATGGTGGCGCATGCCTGTAATCCCAGAACCACTTGAACCCAGGAGACGGAGATTGCGGTGAGCTGAGATCACGCCATTGCACTCCAGCCTGGGCAACAAGAGCAAAACTCTGTCTCAAAAAAAAAAAAAAAAAAAAAAAAAAAACCTTTTAGCTGGAAATACCAAGACCTAATCATATACTACAATGTAAATTTTTTTTGCCTAAGTGCTATCTACAAACACAAATCAGCAATGAGCTTTCAAAATGGGAGAAATAAAATTAAACTATGGTCCAGAAAACAGGTCATTATAGCATATAAACATTGCAATAAAAACTGGCAATTTCTCAGGCTCTCTCACTGCCTTAATCTTTGTTACATGTAGCTATAGAAAGAGCTGGTATTAATTTTCTGAGTAAAATAAAGCCAGATGTGTAATAAAAGTTTAAATTCATTCTTCACAGTCAATTCCCTTTCCCATCAAATTAAACAATTCTGAAATAAAATAGAACTAGGAAAATGTCATGCCTAAAACAACCCAGTTCTTGTGTGTTAAATTACTATGTTTCTGTGTAAGGACAAAGTTGGAGTATTCTTAATTTATAAACTGGTGGGTTGAGAAGGCAGTTTGGATTACTGATTGTTTTCCCCCTGAAGTCTGATTACTTTAGGCGCCTACTATTACCTGAACTTGGCCAAAGAATTGCCCAAAAAAGGAGGATAGGAAAAAAACAAGTTTTTATTTGATCTCTTTTGTCTGAGTTCTCTCTTAGGTGTTCTATGTAAATTTATATCTCAGTGGTTTTTGAATTTTTCTGACAAACACATAAATTAAAAAGACAGAGTCCTTTAGAGATCTGTAAGATAACTATCCCCAAACTGTTCTTCCAAGGATGCCAAGAAGCTCCATAAAATTTGCCCCTTCTCAAATTTAACATTACACAGGGAATTTAACAATTCTTTAATAATTGTCTTTTTATTTTACAATCAATACCAAGAAAAACCTCAGCCTAACCTCATTTCAACTCAAAATTCAAAATCAAATAAGTCAATTCACATAATACCTTCTACTAACCAGAAATTTCAAAGAACAATTTAATACAGTAGATGGAATTCAGGGGCTTAGATAACTGATTACATTCTCGTTTTTGTGCAGAAAACCATATATTCTTCTAAAACCTAGAGTAAAAACAAAAGTTAAAATTCAGGAATAACTCAGATTTCTACTTTAAAGAGTTGTTAACACAGTAACTTAAAAAAGACAAAAAAAACTTATGAAAAAATTTAAACTCAGAGGGTATTCATTTTCAAAATTCAATTCTTTATGTTTATCCTCAAAGTAGTTAAAAAAACTTCTAACAAAATCTTTCCCTGGAGCTGGCAGATTCAGCTGACTGACTCACTATTATTATTAATGAATTCATTATTACCAATCTTAAGTGAGCCCTCTATACTACCCAGAAAATGTTTCAAACCTTCTGCACTCTGTTTCTCTGGTCAGTTTGATTCCCTACATTCAGTAAATGGTATTTCAAACATTCTCCACTATTCTCAAACCTCTGATATCCTACTTTATCTTCTCCAGTCTCAACAGATTATCTTGCATAGTAATTCAGAGAGAAAACGGGAAGATGCCATTCAACCCTGGAAACTCCACTAACTTCTCCCTACCATATCTACAAATTTCCCTGTATCTATACCTATCCTCTCCTCCTATCAGCCAGTTCAAAAAAGTTTTTCTCTTACTTAAGGCCAATCACTCCACCTATATACAGGACTCATTCCCCTTCCACCTTGTGGGAAACCTTATTCATGATTGTTCTTTTCTTTCCAGAGTGGTCAACCTCTTTCCTCTCTATGACTCTTCCCCACAAACATTTATTTGTGACCAGAGTTTCTCCCACCTTACAAAAAAAAGCCTGTCCTAACTTCACACCTTTTGCTCCTCCCTTTCACTGCCAAATTTCCCAAAACAGTTGTGTATAATCTTAGTTTGCATTTGTTTTCCTATTCTTTCCTCAACCGATTTCAACGAGTCTTGGACATAGACTCTCTTCCTGGGGCTTCAATTACCATCTGTATGCTGATGATGGCCAAATACACATTTCTAGCCAATGCATAACCTCTGAATTCCAGATCTATACGCAGTATATTCAACTATCAATGCTAAATATCCTCTGATGCTTCAAAAGCATCTTAAAGGCACATGTCCACAGACTCATGAGTCAATCCCTATTAAGCACACATATAAATCTTCCTCCTCTTCCATTCTATTCTGTCTCAGCAAATGAGGCCACCAGCTGTAGAAGCCAGAAACTTGACTGTAATCCTCAAAACCTTCTTCTCAATCGAACCCAATGGTTTTCAACTAGGGCAATTTTGCCCCACAGAGGATGACTGGCAATGTCCATAGGCATTTTGGGCTGTCACAACTGGGGACTGGTGGCAGGAATGCTACTAAATGTAGTAGGGTACACAGGACAGCCCCTCCACACCAAAGTAAGCTGGCCTAAAATGTCAATATTGCAGAGGCTTAGACACTGTAATCTAATATATCATCAAATGTTACGGATTCCACCTCTAAAATACAGCTTAAATCCATCAATTTCTCTTCATCTTAACTACTAGCATTTCCTAATTCAAGTACCATTGCCTCTCACTTGAAATACTACAGTACAACTTCCCTACATCCATGTTTGCTCAACTTCAATCTACTCTCCACAGTGCAGTGAAAATAACCTTTTTAACTCATCTGTCCTCTGCATTAAAAAAAAAAAAAAACTCTGAATAGGTTACTGCTGTTATTAGGCTAAAGATCAAAATGGCCTAAGAGTCCTTGCAAAATACGCCCCTCTTCCCACCTCCCCTACCACACCTTCAACCACTTCCCCTCAATTCACCAAACACTAGCCATCTTGACCTCCTTTCAGTTATTTGTACACTCCATTCTCCTTTCTGCATCAACACCCTCAAACATGCTATTTCCTCTCTCTAAAGCAGTCTCCCCATCCCCACTACTTTTTGAGACAGAGTCTCACTCTGTCGCCCAGGCTAGAGTGCAGTGGCGTGGTCTTGGCTCACTGCAACCTCCACCTCCTGGGTTCAAGCAATTCTCTGCCTCAGCCTCCCGAGTAGCTGGGATTACAGGCACCTGCCACGAAGCTAATTTTGTATGTTTAGAAGAGATGGAGTTTTGCCATGTTGGTCTTGAACTCCTGACCTCAGGCGATCCACCCACCTTGGCCTCCCAAAGTGTTGCGATTACAGGCATGAGCCACTGCGCCTGGCTCCCCACCACTCTTTAACTAGTTAACTCATTCATCTTTCAGATCTCAACTCAAATACTGCCTCCTCTAAGAGGCTTTCCCTGAGACCTCAAATGCATTCTCTCAGCACTCAGTAATTTCCTGCACAGCGTTTATATAAATAAAATTGTGATCTGCATTTTTTTTTTAATTTTTGTATTTTTGAGACGGAGTCCCACTCTGTCACCCAGGCTAGAGTACAGTGACGCGATGTTGGCTCACTGCAACCTCTGCCTCCCAAGTTCAAGCAATTCTCCCACCTCAGCCTCCCGAGTTGCTGGGACTACGGCACACGCCACCACGCCCAGCTAATTTTTTTGTATTTTTAGTAGAGACAGGGTTTCACCATATTGGTCAGGCTGGTCTTGAACTCCTGACCTCAGGTAATCCACCCGCCTCGGCCTCCCAAAGTGCTGGGATTACAGGCGTGAGCCACTGTGCCCTGCCTATGTATGGTTATTATTTTTTTTTTTGAGACAGAGTCTCGCTCTGTTGCCCAGGCTGGAGTGCAGTGGCACGATCTCGGCTCACTGCAAGCTCCGCCTCCTGGGTTCACGCCATTCTCCTGCCTCAGCCTCCCAAGTAGCTGGGACTACAGGCACCCACCACCACGCCTGGCTAATTTTTTGTATTTTTAGTAGAGACGGGGTTTCACGATGTTAGCCAGGATGGTCTCGATCTCCTGACCTCGTGATCCACCCGCCTCGGCCTCCCAAAGTGCTGGGATTACAGGTGTGAGCCACTGTGCCTGGCCTATGTATGGTTATTTTTTAATGGCTCCCCCTCTCACCATGCTGTACCTAAATGGTAGAGACCATGTATGTTTAGCAAAACAGTGTATCTCCCACGCCTAGAGCTCACAAATATTTGAATGCTAAATAAATTAAAAATCTTATCTACTCTAGGGTGTTTCAACTGTCACTTTTGTTTCAGATCTCTTAAGAATCCGTATCTCTAGCCTGACCTCACTTCTGAACTCCAAACATATACTGTCAATACAGTTACATTTTTCTACAATACCAATTAACTTTTATGTGATTGGTAAACAGAGGAATGGTATCAATATAACATAGAAGTTGGGTTTGTACGTGATTTGTACATGGAGCTATAACTGTAGAATTATAACTGTCACAACAAAGAAAAAACCCCTCAGTATGGAGTCCTTTCAGATCTAAAGGAACTTAAAAGCATTTGCATCCAAGATTCCTGCTCAAGAAAGCATACTCCTAGCCTCAGATAGGCCTGTGCTGGTGTATTTCCTTTTGTCTCTACCTTAACAGCAGCCTCACTGACTCAGAGCTCCATTTTTAACTGCCTGTGTCAATGTCCAACACAAGCCAGCATCTCAACTCTATTTTGTGTATTTCTAATATCCCCTGCAGCAGCATCTAGCCGTGCCAAACTGCCTGCCTATCCAAGTTATTTCCCAAGATATCAATTATTATTTTTGATAGTGTTCTCGTTACAAAATTGTTTAGGTTTTGAGTAGTCTGTTCCAACCCTATTTCTCATAAGCCCTATATGATTAGTGTGCAATTTGCAGAACATGAAGTTTCTCAGGAGCACAAATGTTTTATAGTAGATTCTCTCATAGTTCAAAAACCTCGAGTACTTCCTCAATCAGCCTATACACCCCAAATCTAGGTTCTTTATCTCTACTGGTAACCCAATATCAAATCACTGAAGTCATTCATGTCTCTTTCACCCTCTCTCTTCTACACTCAGTTATTCCACACATTCTCTAAATTTTCCTTATACATCATCTCCCACATCTTTTTCACTACCATCTACTGTAACTGAAAGCTTCAGCACCTCTCATTAGGATAGCCTTCAAGGGGATCAACCATCTTAAGGGTGAATTTAACAGCCTTCAAGATGATCACCACCTTCCAAGCCCACTTCATTCTAAACCAAACTCACTAAACAGCAAGGACTTTCTAAAAAGACAAATCTGACTGTGCTATTTCTCTACTTTAAAACCTTCAACAGCATTCTATTGTGCATTCAAGGCTTCAAACCACTGCCCCACTTTATCTCACACTGAACCCTTCATTCACTTTATACTCTACAGAAGTAAACAGAGGTAAACCAAACAAACTGTCAAGCACAATGCCAGTAATGACAGATACTCAATAAACATTAGCTATCACTGTCACAGATTACCTTGTATTAGAGTTAGAATGTCATCTGCCTACCCTTGATTTTAAGTATCTTAACCTCCTTCTCTTCATATTTTTAGAGACAAAGATCAAATCTTGGTTTTACCACTTACTAGCTGTAACCTTGAGCAAGTTATTTAGCTTTCTGAGCCTCAATAACATTAGGATAATATCCATGTCATGGGGTTGCTGCAAAGACTAAATGAGATAGCATATGTAGAATGCCTAGAAGAACCATCAATAAACGTTAGCTTTCTTAAAAAATGTTCACTTAAAAAATAAACGCAAAACTGACTGCTTGCCTTCTTTCTCCCACAACTTGGCAGGTAGAGAGTAGCACTCAAAGAAATTGGTTCCAGCCAGGCGTGGTGGATCACACCTATAATCCCAGCATGATGGGAAGCTGAGGCGGGTGGTTCACCTAAGGTCAGGAGTTTGAGACCAGCCTGACCAACATGGTAAAACCCCATCTCTACTAAAAATACAAAATTGGCAGGGCATGATGGCACATGCCTGTAATCCCAGCTACTTGGGAGGCTGAGGCAAGAGAACTGCTTGAACCCGGGAGATGGAGGTCGCAGTGAGCCATGATTGTGCCATTACACTTGAGCCTGGGCAACAAGAGCAAAACTCTGTCTCAAAAAACGAAAAAAAAGAAATTGGTTCAATTACACAATCTATCTTTAGCCTTCTGAGATAAATCCCTAATTCTAAATATTTAGGAGTATCTCTTTCTACATAACTAATTTTAAAATGTTATTGATACAGAACTGTACTTTACCAGATGGTTTATGCTGACACTAATATGAATTGTTATTAAATTTACTGAAATTGAAAATCTGCCTACTCCATATGCAGAACTAGCAGTTGGTTAGTTCTAACAGTTAACTATCACAACATACAAATACAAGTAAAAATAGAGAGCTTTCAATAGTTTATCATTATAAATTCCATAGAAAACAGGGCTACCAGCATACATACCTTAAAAAACCAGTAAAAGATTTTCTTTTTTTTTTGAGACGGAGTCTCACTCTGTCACCCAGGCTGGAGGACAGTGGCATGATCTCGGCTCACTGCAACCTCTGCCTCCCGGGTTCAAGTGATTCTCCTGCCCCAGCCTCTCAAGTAGCTGGGACTATAGGCGCCTGCCACCACGTCCAGCTAATTTTTGTATTTTTAGTAGAGACGGGGTTTCACCATATTGGCCAGGCTGGTCTCGAACTCCTGACCTTGTGATCCGCCTACCTTGGCCTCCCAAAGTGCTGGGATTACAGGCGTGAGCCACCACACCCAGCAAAAAGATTCTTATACGTTCATTCAAAGGTCTGATTTAATTTATACATAGGCTTTCATATCATGGCATTACACGATAGTCTTTAAAATGAGTAAAAACAGCTAGGCGCAGTGGCTCATACCTGTAATCCCAGCCCTCTGGGAGGCCAATGCGGGAGTATCACTTGAGGCCAGGAGTTCAAGACCAGCCTGGGTAACATAGCAAGACCCTGGCTCTACCAAAAAAAAAAAAAAAAATTAAAAACATTAGCCAGGTGGCCGGGTGCGGTGGCTCACGCCTGTAATTCCAGCACTTTGGGAGGCCAAGGAGGGTGGATCACGAGGTCAGGAGATCAAAACCATCCTGGCTAACACAGTGAAACCCCGTCTCTAATAAAAATACAAAAAATTAGCTGGGTTTGGTGGCAGGCGCCTGTAGTCCCAGCTACTTGGGAGGCTGAGGCAGGAGAATAGCGTGAACACAGGAGGCAGAGCTTGCAGTGAGCCGAGTTCGTGCCACTGCACTCCAGCCTGGGCGACAGAGTGAGACTCCGTCTCAAAAAAAAAAAAAAAAAAAAATTAGCTGGGCATGGTGGCCCACACCTATTGATAGTCCCAGCTACTCAGGAGGCTGAGACAGCAGAATCACTTGAACCTATGAGTTTAAGGCTGCAATGAGCTATGATCCCACCAATGCATTCCAGCCTGGGCATGACAGCAAGAGCCTCATCTCTAAAGTTTTTTAAAATACAAAAACTAGGCCACGCGCAGTGGCTCACACCTGTAATCCTAGCACTTTGAAAAGCCAAAGTGGGTAGATCACGAGGTCAGGAGTTCAAGACCAGCCTGACCAACATGGTGAAACCCGTCTCTATTAAAAATACAAAAATTAGCCGGACGTGGTGGCACACACCTGTAATCCCGCTACTCAGGAGGCTGAAGCAGGAGAATCACTTGAACCCGGGAGGTGGAGGTTCAGTGAGCCGAGATCACACCACTGCACTCCAGCCTGGGCGGCAGAGCTAGACTCTATATCAAAAAAAAAAAAAAAACAACTAACTAAAAAAACCCAAGTTAATCTTTTCTCAGTTTCCTTTGCCTTTTTCCTTTCTCCCACTGATTTTGCCTGATTGTTTTTCCTATTTCAATATGGTTAAAAAAAAATTACACAGGAGAAAAGAACAGTTTTTTCAATAAGCTGCTAGGACAACTGGACCAACAGCAAAAGAATAAAGCTGGACCCCCTACTTTACATCATATACAAAAATTAACTCAAAATGGATCAAAGTCCTAAATGTAAGAACTAAAACTATAAAACTCAGAATAACACATAGGTGGGGCAGGGAAAAAATAATAATAATAAAATAAATAAATTTTAAAAATTAGCACATAGGCATTAATCTCTATGACCTTTAACAATGGTTTCTTAGATATGACACCAAAAGCACAACCAACCAAAGGAAAATAGATAAACTGGACTGCATCAAAATGAAAGGTTTTTGTGCTTCAAAGGATACCAAAAAGAAAGTAAAAAGACAAGCCACATAATGGGAGCATAAATTCACAAGTCATTATCCGATAAGGGTCTAATATGTAGAATGCATAAAGAACTCTTACAAACCAACAGTAAAAAGACAAACAGTCCAATTTAAAAATGGGCAAGAGATCTAGATGAATAGACATTTCCCCAAGAAGATATACAAATGTCCAATAAGCAAATGAAAAGATGCTCAATATCATTAGGCATTAGGGAAATGCAAATCCAAAACATGATGAGATACCATTTCATACCCACTAGAATGGCTATAATCAAAAAGGCAGACAATAACAAGTTTTGCAAGTTCAGCAAGCATGTAAAGAAAGTACAACCTATACGCTGTTGATAGGATGCAAAATGGTGCAACCACTTTAGAAAATACTTCAGCAGTTCCTCACAAAGTTAAACACAGAGCTACCATATGACCAAGCAATTTCACTCCAAGAGAGGTGAAAACATATGTCCATGCAAAAATCTGTACACAGATATTCATAGCTGCACTATTCATAACAGACAAAAAGTGGAAACAACCCAGAAATTCATCAGCTGAGGACTGTATTAACAAAGTGATGTATATTCATACAATGGAGTATTATTCAGCTATAAAAAGGAATGAAGTACTGATGTGTATGCTACAACATGGATGAACCTTGAAAACATGCTAAATGAAAAAAGCAAGACACAGAAGGCCACATATTGAATGATTTCATTTATATAAAGTGTCCAGGATGGGATAAAGACAGAAAATAGATTAGTTGTTGACAGGGAGCAGGAGAAGTGACTGTTATTGGGCACAAGGTTTCTTTTGGGGGTGATGAAAATGTTTGGGAATCAGATAGTACAGTTGCACAACTTTGGGAATATATTTAAAAACCACTGAACTCTACACTTTAAAAGGGTGAATTTTATGGTACAATTATAACTAAATTAAAATTAAAGAACAAAAGAATAATAGAGGAATAAAAAAGCAGCACAACTAAGGAATGAAGCAGATGTTGCTTTTCTGACCCAACATTTCTGTACACTTACTATGTTTCAGACCCATGCTGGTTGATAGGAACCCAAAGATGAGTAAAACAAAGTTGCTATATTTTCTTCAAGGTCCTTCTCCTTAGCCTACAAATGTCTTATTTCTCAAGAGTGTGGCAGCTTTGAAAATGCAAAAACAGCAAGTATAAACCACAGACAACCCAAGAGAATACAGATATTTACATTATAAACCCCTCTCAATTACCCAGAAGGTGATTTTTTAGGTTTCACTAAATATGGGGGAGAGGAGAGATATGTTTCTAGTATTAGATATTAAATAACTCATTGTTCCCCAATGCTGACAATGTCATTTTCCAAGAATTATTATTTAAATAGCTTCATTTCACTTATTTGAAAATTTTTATAAATGTTTTTGATAAATCTTTCTTGATTATATCACTTTGAATGTATTGTTTTTCTCAGTGACTCCTGGATTCTCTATTTTTGACATTCAAAAAACCTCGTTATAACATAAATATCCCAAAATAAAATATGTTCTAACACTGTATTACAATAGCTATATGAAAACTTTTTTTTTTCCAGTAAAAACAAGTAACAAGACAGTTCTCTAAACTCAGAAAGTGTTTGGGTTCTAATAAAATTTTCATATATCAGGGAAAATCTGATTTCCTGATGGCTGCATTTCTATAAAAGAATAGCTACCAAAAATCAAAGTAATGTTTGGACAGAAAATTAGGCTGAATAGTACTTTAAACATTGCAACAAAAAAAGGCACGTTCTACTTAACCCAGGATATTAAATATTTTTGATTAATACATTATTTATACTAAATTCCCAAAAGGCAAAACTAAAATCTACATTATTATTACCTTATCTTTGGCCTCAGGCAGTGTGATTTCTCTAGGTTCTAAAAATGCAATTTCTCGAAAAGGTGGAACACATCTGACTATATCTGGTACATAATGTGTATGAAACAATGGTGGCATTGAGTATCTTCGTTCACCTGATAAAGGCACTATCTGGTTAACTACAGTTGGCTCTTGGTGGGGTGAATGGAAACGTTGCCGTTTACCGTCAAGAGGAAGGTTTTTTTCATCGCTTAATCTCCTGAAAACAAGCAATATACCTTAGTAATTAAAGATACAACTTTTTGATAACAAATAAAAAGCAATTAAATATATATAAATATCATAAGAGATAATGACAATATGATTCTTTCAATAAGGTCACTTTATTAGCTTTATATGGATCTTAAAAATATTCATGTTCAGCACAAGAAATGCCTCTCAACACCTTAAAAAAAAATAGTAATAATGGAGACAGAAAAAACTACATGTATATATTGAGGTTAGTCTCCTGTATTTGAACTACCCCAATGTTTCATCTCAGCAGTGAAAACTTTGTAGGAAAAGTTCTATTTATAGAATTACTAAGAAGATCCAAACTATAACATAAGGAAGATATGATTAAGTGAGCTGAGTGCTAGTTATAAAAAAGGGCTCTTTGAATACACCTATGTTCTGACTCATCAGCAGGAAAGACCAATTAAGAGACACTTTTGAATAAAGCTATAAAGACATTGGACAACGAAGAAATTCAAAAATGAGCTGCAACTCAGATAATAGTATTTTATTAATATTAAATTTCTCAGGAATAATCAATCTATTTTGGTTATATAGAAGAAAAGCCTTGTTTTGTAGGAGGAATAAGCTGACATGTTTTAAGGTAAAACGGTGTCAACAACTTTCTTTCATATGGTTCAGGAAAAAAAGCAGGTGGGCAGAAAGAAAAAGAGAAAGAAATCAAATGTAAAACTTTTAACTCATGAATCTAGGCAAAAGGCATACAGATATTCACCATATTATTCTTTTTCTGGAGGTTTTAGTATTTGCAAAATAAAAAGGGAAAAATCATTAAAGAGTAAATATTTGTTGGGAAAAAAGACATTTACTTCACTGATATATTAAGTTGTTCATGTGGGTAATACTTTATGCCACAGAAAATGGCCCAATTCCTTTTAAGCCTGAAAATTCTATGGGTCATAGAAGGTTTTTTTTTTGAGACGGAGTCTTGCTCTGTTGCCAGGCTAGAGTGCAGTGGCACAGTCTCAGCTCACCGCAACCTCTGCCTCCGGGATTCCAGGTATTCTCCTGCCTCAGCCTCCTGAGTAGCTGGGACTACAGGCGCCCGCCATGATGCCCAGCTAATTTTTGTGTTTTTAGTCGAGATGGGGTTTCACCATGTTGGCCAGGCTGGTCTCGAACTCCTGACCTCAAATGACCTGCCCACCTCGGCCTCCCAAAGTGCTGGGATTACAGGCATGAGACACTGCACCCGGCCCATAGAAGGTTTTTTAACACTCCTTTGGGATTATGTCAATTTCTCTCTCCTTGATAGATCTGCAAAATAAGTGGAATCCCTACTCACAGGTAAAATATACAGTGCTAAATGCATAAAAGTATATTTAATATTTTTAAACATAAAAGTATTTTAGAGCTATATATGCTGAATATCTTCTAATGAGAATGCCAATTTTAATTTTAAAAATATGTTTAACTACAAATTAATGGAGTTTTGTTTTTTTTGTTGTTTTTTTTTTTGAGATAGAGTCTCGCTCTGTTGCCCAGGCTGGAGTGCAGTGGGGGGATCTTGGCTTACTGTAAGCTCCACCTCCCGGGTTCATGCCATTCTCCTGCCTCAGCCTCCTGAGTAGCTGGGATTACAGGTACGTGCCACCACACCCGGCTAATTTTTTGTATTTTTAGTAGAGATGGGGTTTCACTGTGTTAGCCAGGATGGTCTCGATCTCCTGACCTCGTGATCTGCCTGCCTCGGCCTCCCAAAGTGCTGGGATTACAGGTGTGAGCCACTGCGCCTGGCCTAAGGGAGCTTATTTTCATTCTTAATTCACAAATTGGCTATAAAGGCAATTTCTAAAAAATAAAATCTGAATAAAGTCAATACTATTCGAACTATTATAAAACTTTTCTCAATGACAATTCTGAAGAACAACCTGTAGTGCTTTTAAGCATATGACTCAGAGACATACAACATTTCAAATCCTAGCTATGTCACTTCTGAGTAAGTAGTTACTTAACCTTTGTGTGAGTCAGCTTTCTCCTCAACAGGCAAGGGATAATAGTATCTACCTCAGTGTTACGTGATTTAATCAAACCGTTAATTGTAAAGGCTTAGAATAATGATTACTACATAATAAGCAATAACTCCTAGCTAGTGTTATTTTTTTTTTTTTTTTACAGCACCTTGTTCACTGATAGTGTTTTTTTTAATGGGACATAAAGGTTATAGAATGTTTATATAGGTTTTTAAGTAATAGTGGTATCTTTCAAATATTGCCGAATGTTATTTTAATAACTACCTCTCAAGTTCTGTTTTTTAATAAATGAATTTCTTTTAATCAAAGATTAAAATTAATTGACTCCTGACTTGACTATAGGAAGTTTTATGTCACGCAGAAATTTTCACTACAATATTTGTTATCATGGAACCTTACCTGTGTAAGATGTAGATAAATCAAAAGAAAAACATAAAGTTTACTAGAAAGAAAATGTTATAATTGTGTCCCCCTAGAAATTCAAATGTTGAAGTCCTAAGCCCCAGTAGCTCAGAATGTGACTGTATGTGGAGATAGGACCTCTGAAAAGTTACCTAAGTTAAAGTGGGGTCTTTAAGATGAACGTTAATCCAATATGACTGGTGTCCTTAGAAGAAGAGATGAGGACACAGAAAACACAGGGCAACGGCCATATTAAGACACAGTTTCAAAGCAGCCATCTACAAGGCAAGAAAAGAAGCCTCAGAAGAAACCAACCCTGCCAACACCTTGATCTAGCCTCCAGAATTGTAAGAAAATAAATTTCTGTTGTGTAAGCCACCCAATGTGTGGTACGTTGTTATGGCAACCCTACCCTAGCAAATGAATACAGGCCATCTCATTTAGTTAAAAAATCTCAATTAAAAAGTGGTTTTCTGAGGAAACAGCTTTATTCTAGAAAAAGAAAACCTGGGATATAGAAAAGGGGAGATCTGATGTAGGGCAGAAACAAACATACAATAAAGCAGGAACAAATCAACAAAAGAACACCTAAAATTTTTAAACGCATAAAAATGTTAAAATTCCATGACTGATCTGATCGTACAGGTCCCAGAAAACAAAACATAGGGCTTAGGGTCCATACACTATTAATTCAAGATACACCGTTACAGAGTTCTCAGAAATGCAAAAATATTCTTTTAAAATAATTAAGAAGTACTTACTTCCTTCCTCGAAATAATGGGGAAGCTGAGGTCTGTATTGGACTGACATTTCCATATGTCAGCTGCTGTAATGACACAGCTCTAGACAAGCTATCAAAATCAAAGAAAAGAACAGTAATTTATACATATTTTTTCTTTAAAAACAAAACCAATCTCTGAAAAAAAATTAAATACATCCCTATCAAAAAAAATGTGATGACATATTCTCCATGTTCGAAAGTTTCATACAAAAAGGGTTTATGTCAAATAGAAAATGAAATTTACCAACAACATGGGCCAAAATATCACCATACTCACTCTGCATTCTGAAAGTTGAATTGTGCATCTATAAGCTGCTGGTGTGAATAAACAGTAGGTGACAGGGTAAAGAAGTTATTATGTTGTTGATGATTTGGAGTAAAGGGTGGGCGACCCAAAATTGAGTTTGGGAACATGCTCTTGTTCACTGGAAGTGAACATGTATTCTTCTACCTAGGATAATTTAAAAAGACAACATTAAATTATCATAGCTTAAAGATACTAAACACTTTGGTAACTATTATCCACTAACTTAAAACAATTAGTTATCAAGTTACAAATTTTATTTGCAAAGTTAAATAGGTCTCCTAAGTGCCATTGTAGGTAACAAAACTAATAATAAATTCCAAATCTAAGATTAACATAATTCAAACAGCAAGATATATGCACATTTCTAATTTTCTGATTAATTTACCCTAATACTTTTACCCTTGTATCAACAAATCTTTTAGAAATCCAAGTTATCACCTGACATTAATAAAATCCCACAGATTATTACATTTATTCTCAAACTAATTTATACAAAGGTATAAACCATCACATGACATCCTGATTCCTAGAATTTGGATCTTACAGGTCTGATCAAATAAGGAATGGATTTTATATTGTCTTAACAATTTATAAGATTCTGAGATTCCCCTCAAAGTCTACATAATTTATATAAAAGACTTCCAATAAAAGAGGGCTATGTTCCACAGGAATAGGGAAAAATTGTACAAAGCTATCAGAATCTTTCACTGATCCAGGGAGGAGAGTAGATATTTATTCTTTGCAGTGACCAATATATCAAGGCTGTAGTCTTGCAAAGGATAGGATAAAGTAATAAACTGAAAATGAGGATCAGGTAAAGTCTACAAAGAAAAATAGGACCCCTCAGCCCACTTTCTCAAAGCAAGCAATTAGAAAACTCTTTTATGAAAAAACAAAATGAGAGAGAAACTATGTAACGTAGTAACAAGAGAACATAATAATACTTGGGAGTCCATCAAGAAAATGTCAAGGTAGCTAACTAATCAACTTAACATGAAGCCTACTAGTTGACAGGCCCTACCCACATACTTTTAGAGTTTCTAATTAGACTCCTGATATTCTCACTTAAAATAGGCATCCATGGATCACCAGAAGAAAAATAAAACCTGGGAATAAACAGAAACGATGTCAGGAACAAATGAACACTCAAAAAAAAAAATCTCAGATTAATGAAAAGACATTGCATATATAAAACAAGAATATGCTATTTAAAAAGAAAGGGGCCGGATGCGGTGGCTCACACCTAGAATCCCAGCACTCTGGGAGGCCACAGTGGGAAGACTACTTGAGCTCAGGAGTTCAAGACTAGCCTGGACAACAAAGTGAGACCCTGTCTCTATAAAAAAAAAATCAAAAAAATTAGCCAGGCACAGTAGTGTTTGCCTATGGTCCCAGCTACACAGGAGGCTGAGGTGGGAGGATTGCTTGAGTCCAGGAGGTCAAGGCTGTAGTGAACCATGTTCATGCCACTGCACTCCACCCTGGGACACAAGGCAAGACCCTATCTCAAAAAAATAAAATAAACAGGCTCTGGGAAATTATAAAATTGAAAGCAAAACTACCCAGCAGAAAGTTAAAAGATAACTTTGAGGAAACGTATTAGAAAGAACAAAAAGGAAAAGGTGGTAGGGGCAGGAAGGAGGCAAGACAACAGAAGAGAAAACAAAAAAGTATTAAACTATGTGATCTAACATTGTAACAGAAGGTCCAGAAAGAACAGAAAAAATACAGGACATTACCTAATAAATAAAACAAAAAAATGCCAAAGACTGAAAGACACCAATCCCCAGACTGAAAGGATCTAAAGGGTACAAAGCACAGTAAAAAAGTTACATGTCAAGGTATGTTATATTGAAGTTTCAGAATATCACACAAAAAAAGGAAGTTTATAAAATATTCAAAGAGGGAAAATGTTATAAACAAACGGCAAGAAATCAAAATGGCTTTGGACTTCTCAATAGCACAGGACATGGACTCATGACTTCAAATCTCTGACGGAAATGCTCTCAGGCTGTAATTCTATACCTAGCTGTACTATCAATGCAAGGGCAACTAGAAACATTCTTAGACATTTAAGTTATCAAAAAAGAAAAAGAAAACCTGGAATCTAGAAAAAGGGAGATCTGATGTAGGGCAGAAACAAAGTAAATTACCCAAGATGACAGTGATGGGAAGCTAACAGTTCAAATTAGAATGGGAGGATGCAGGGCTTCAAGAAGATATCTAAGAAAAGAAAAATCAACTGGTAGATTATCTGATGTATTTGACCATAGAGATAAGTTCTGTTAACAGAGTAGAAATAATTTTAGAAATACAGAAAAGTAGCTAGTTAAAAATAAATTACCAAAGAAAAAAACACTCAATAGGTAATATAAAAAAGGCAATATAATCGGTTACCTGATTCTTACAAAGATTGAATATACTGATTTTTTTAAAACTGAGTTACTATATAAAATTTATTATATATTATTTATATATGACACTACCTTATACATTTGTGTTTATATATCACAAGTTTTATATGGAGGATGACAGAGGGTGCAAAAAGTGCTAAATTCTCATTTTCAGTAAAAATAAATCAAAAGAATGAACTATAGAAGCTTTATTCTTTTTTCTTTTCTTTTTTTTTTTTAAACAACAGAGAAAAGAAAAACTAGGTAGCCAGAAGAATTGAAGTAGCTGCCTCTGGGGATTGTGACTAGGAGGGCTGGAGAAACTATGAGAGACAACAGTGGAGAAAAAGAAAAATCTGGGAACAAATTAATAAATACCTCACAAACATTGTTCCTTGTTTTTTCAGTTCCATAAGATTAAAATTCCCTAGGTTGGCCACACATAACAAGGCTCACCAGTCCAGGGTTCATAACAGATTGTGGACAAAATTCTATGAACCATCATCAGACCTCATCCCAAATGCCTGACTCTAATTTGGACCAGAGACAAGGTTAACCTCCAGAAAACAAGAGTCTGTCAACTTTCTTTAGCAGACCCTTATGTCTTTTTACAAGAGATTTTTAAAAAAGAAAATAATCCTGTCATATTTCCTCACCTGTACACCCTAGCTTCTTCAGAGCAAATGGACAAATATCTTGAACTAAGCAGCATTCCAGGGAATCCCCTAGCAAAAAATACATACAATAATCCTGGGCTGGGCAGTTGCTCATGCCTGTAATCCCTTGGGAGGCTGAGGCAGGCAGATTGTTTGAGCCCAGGAGTTAGAGACCAGCCTGGGCAACACGGTAAAACCCCATCTCTACAACAAATACAAAATTAGGCTGCACGCCTATAATCCCAGCACTTTGGGAGGCCGAAGCAGATGGATCACCTAAGGTCAGGAGTTCAAGACCAGCCTGACTAACATGGTGAAATCCCTACTAAATACAAAAAAAATCAGCCAGGCGTGGTAGCACATGCCTGTAATCCCAGCTACTTGGGAGGCTGGGACAGGAGAATCACTTGTACCTGGGAGGTGGAGGTTGCAGTGAGCCAAGATCGCGCAATTGCACTCCAGCCTGGGCAACAAGAACAAAACTCCATCTCAAAAAAAAAAAAAAAAAAAAAAAAAATTAAGCCGGGTGCAATGGCTCATGCCTATAATCCCAACACTCTGGGAGGCCGAGGTGGGCAGATCACCTGAGGTCAGGAGTTCGAGACCAGCCTGGCCAACACGGCAAAATCCCGTCTCTACTAAAAATACAAAATTAGCTAGCGTGGTGGTGGACACCTGTAATCCCAGCTACTTGGGAGGCTGAGGCAGGGGAATCGCTTGAACCTGGCAAGCAGAGGTTACAGTGAGCGGAGATCGCACCACTGCACTCCAGCCTGGGCGAAAAAACGAGACTTCGTCTCAAAAAAAAAACAAACACACAACAAAAATTAGCCAGGTGTGGTGGTCTGCATCTGAAGTCCCAGCTACTCTGGAGGCTGGGGTGGGAGGATCGCTTGAGCCAGGGAGACGGAGGTTGGAGTGAGCCGAGGAGACTGTGCCACTGCACTCCAGCCTGGTCAACAGAGCAAGACCCTGTCTCAAAAACAAAAAAAAAAAAAAAAGAAAAAAGAAAAATCTTGGATTGCCAGATTCAAGACTGGCAACGAACACTTTTCACCCTTTGCTCAGGCTCACACTCCTTCTTGGCCTTTTTTACTCTGGTTCCCTAACCTAATTTCCCATAAAACATAGGATCCTACTTCATAGGATTTATGAGAAAATGATATTAAATACAATTCACTGTAACAAATTTTGCTTGATAGTTCATTTTGTTGGAATAGACACTACAAATCTAGTGAATGGAAGAAATATGTATTCAGAAAAACTAGAATTAAAATCTTGTACTTTCAGGTTTATTTAAATCGGTTCATAGCAAAAAGCCTAGATACTTTTGTTTATACCTATAAAAAATATGCTGTTTTTCCTCTACAACTGAATAAGGTCCATGTATATTAAGATTTGAAGATGCAAAATGACATTAAGAGCCCAGGCCTCACCTTGTTTCCATCTCTTACACAGCCAAATCCAAACTAAGAATAAGTCTAAAGATGACTTGTAGCTCAGAACTACTCTACCAAGTTAATGACCAAATTATCCCCAGCTTAAAAACTTAGAATGAGTCCACAGCCAGATGTTTAGTCTAGGGCAGAAATCTAGTTTAGCATATTCCAAATTCCCAGAAATATATCAAGCTCTGGAGCCCCTGCAAAACAAAGGATCTGTCAGCCTCTCCTCAGTATGAATTTTGGCCCTCAAGTCAGGCTCTTTTTAAAGAAGGTAGGCTTCAAGTAGAGGAAAATCATTCCGACGCATTCATTCTATGTTCACCAATATAGGTATTCTGAAAGACATCTAGAGTTAAGGAAGTAAATGAAACGCCTATGAATTTCTATGCCTTTTTCTAATACATTTCACATTGATTTTGATGAAAATAAAAATGACATCAAAACAATTATCATAAACAACATAATCATTTTTTTAAAGAGACTGTAGAGTTTCACAAAATAAAATACAGTAAAACTATTACTGTAACAGAAATAAGGGGACCTCCACAAAATTTTAAATCATTTTCTTCATACTCTGAATGAAAGGTTTCTTCAGTAAGTAGAGATTAGTTATATAAAACGCTACTCCACATTAACTATGGTCTTCTACCATCTCCTACGTGACAAATTTTATGATAGATACAAAAAATCCAGATATTGGCAATATCCAATTTTCCTTACCTTAAAAGTTATCAGTTCCACAATCTGTATTTGACCATGAAAGAGTATACTGGTACTTTCTTTACGGAGAAAACCTTAAAGACGGTTTCCTAAGGTGGACCCAATGGGAAATTACACAGGTTTACATGAGACAAGGCAGTAAAAGAGTAGATTAATTCGGCCGGGCACAGTGGCTCACGCCTGTAATCCCAGCACTTTGGGAGGCCGAGGCGGATGGATCACCTGAGGTCAGGAGTTGGAGACCAGCCTGGCCAACACGGTGAAACCCTGCCTCTACTAAAAATACAAAAATTAGCTAGGCATAGTGGCACGTGCCTGTAATCCCAGCTACTCGGCAGGCTGAGGCAGGAGATCGCTTGAACCCAGGAGGCAGAGGCTGCAGTGAGCCAAGATAGTGCCATTGCACTGTAGCCTGGGTGACAAGAGCAAGATTCCATCTTGTAAAAAAAAAAAAAAGATTAATTCCTAGTAATTTCTAGTGATAAAGTATTTGGTCCTGGAATTTGCAACCTGGAATTTCTGCCCTCAACTTGACCTCTCCTCCAACAAATTAGAGAACACTCAAGGTTATATATAATTCCTTCATCAGGATTCTTTAGAAAGCAGAATATACCTAGAATGAAAACCAGAACTTTACTGGCTAAACCAAGATACTGTCCATTTTGTCCAAATACCTTTGATATCTCAAACCCACTTTTCTCCACAATACGAAAAATCCAATTCCTAAATCCTGCCAACCCACTGTGAAAACTACTTCCAGGTTTTGAACAGGATATTCCTTTTGGTTGAGAATTAAATTACACCCAAGTGTTCAAAAAAATAATCTAGTCACATGGCTCCAAATGGGCATTTCTTAAACAACTCATAAATGGCCTATTTCACATGGAACCTGTTACAGGACATTTCCAGAACAGACATAATTAGGGCTATTCACACCAACAAAGTAACGTCACTATTACTGGCTATTAATCAGTATAAATTAATAGCCTTATGGCTGTTAATCAGTACGTGTTAGAAGCCTGGTGGTACTGAACCATACAATATGAAGATATTTACAAAAGTTACTATGTTACCTGTAATATAAAAACACAGATTTAGTAATTAGTTACAATCTCTTTCTTCACAAAATCATACACTGCACGTGTTATTTAGCTTGTGTTTTACAGTTTCCCTTTGTTTCTTCTCTGTTCACCCTAATGAAAAATATCTGCTACTTTAAACAAAGAGTTGAAAGAGATAAGACAAGTAATTTAGAGAATCCATAAGTTTTGAGACATATAAGCCTTTCGTGTTCTCACCTTGAGAGACGAAGAGCCTTTCTACAAAGGCTGAACAAGAAAAGAAACGCACACAACAGTCTTAACCTGTGCATTTTCCTACAAAGTGAAAAGCTGAAGCAATTTCATGCCATTTAATTAAGGCTTAAAAGATAAATGCCTTTTAAATTTTTTAATTAATCCAGCTACATACCTTAGTTCTTCACCACCCTTTGAAACACCATGCAAGGGTCCCAAGACTATCTTCCTCTTTTGGTCCTGGAGTGGTGGACGAGGCAGTACGCGAGGAAGAGAAAACGAGTAAGCAAAGTAAGCGGTCCTAAGATTCTTCAAAATGTACAGCAGCCCAGATGCCGCCCATAAATTTGGAATAACCAAGAGATACTGCTGGAACCTCCCACGCAAAACAAAACGCTACCGTTTCGGAAAAGTTTCCCGTGCCCCGCCCCCGACCTGGGCCTACACTGCTGCGTTCCTCTCCGAAACCCCCTAAACTCACAGGTGTCCTGCGGGAAGGGCTAAGCAGGGCCTACCCGCACTGCCCGTTCAGAAGTTCTAAGGCCCGAGCGGGGACGGCTGGGCGTACTTGGTCGTAGCTTTCTCCCGAACCAAAGGAGGTAGTGGTGGCCCGTGGGACAGCTAGGCCCAGCTCCGGCTCCGGCTGAGATCTAACCCCCCGCACGGCTGCCAGGGGAGAAGCAACCCAAGAAAAGGTAGGGGCTGCAAGGATATAGAAGGTTGGGGGCGGTGGCAAAAAGCGGAAGAGCAAAAAGTCGCCGAAAAAGCGGCGTAGAAAACCCTGTCAAAGACACCCGGAAGATCGACGTGACCCCGGATGAGAATAGGCAGCGGGGAGCGAGAGGTCACACTTCCGGTGGCCGCCTCCCTCCCACCCCCCCACCCCGCCTATGCGCGCTTTGCTTGAATGCGCAGGCGCAAGACAGCCGGATTTGGAAGGAGTTTGTTAACTGCCGCCAGCACCAGTTGGGAAAGGGTTAGGACTGCACTAAGAGGGGTAGAGCAGGCAGTCGCCGGAGGGCCACTTCTGGGCCCCTTGCCTGAACTCACGTGCAGCCGTTCTAGCTGTAACAAACGTTTCCTGTGGGTCCTTCGTGTGTTGGCCGAGTGACTTGTCCCCAGAGAAGCCTTTCTTTAACCAGTGTTCCCCTAATCTTCTCCCCCGGAGCAACATTAAACTTTATCTGTTATTTTGCCCCTCCAGTAACCTGAGAGCTTCTTTGGAAGGAAAATGCTTTCTTTGGCCGGACGCGGTGGCTCACCCCTGTAATCCTAGCACTTTGGGAGGCTGAGGCGGGCGGATCACGAGGTCAGGAGTTCGAGACCAGCCTGGCCAACTTGGTGAAACCCCATCTTTACTAAAAATACAAAAATTAGCCGAGCTTGGTGGCGTGCGCCTGTAACCCCGCTACTCAAGAGGCTGAGGCTGGAGAATCGCTTGAACCCGGGAGGCGGAGGTTGCAGTGAGCCGAGGTCGTGCCACAGCACTCCAGCCTGGGCGACAGAGCAAGACTCTGTCTCAAAAAAAAAAAAAAAAAAAAAAAATGCTTTCTTTCTCTCTAAATCCTGGACTCAGCGCCTTGCCCATAGTAATAGCTGGTATTCACTAATTCAACCAATATTTATTGATACCGCCTCTTGAGTGAGCGTTAATAATTTGTAGAAATGTCTAAATTGTTTAATAATGCAAATCTGTTAGCTGTATTCCTTTATTGTCCACTTAATGTCTATAAAATCTGACCCCTCAGGTTCTGAAATTGGTAATTTGTGTGTCGTCTTTTTTTCTGATCGATCTGGCGAGGGGCTTCTCGGTTTACGGATCTCAAATCTCAAAGCCCGTTTTTGCTTTCTCGGATTTTCTCTACTGGTTTTCTGTTTTTTATTTTATTGATTTCTGCTCTTATGTTTATTGTTAACTTTACTCTGCTATTTTTTAATTTTTAAATTTCTTGTTTTGTTTCTCTAGTTTCTTAACTCAGAAACTGATGACCATTAATTTTAGATGTCTCTTGTTTGTACAGGCATTTGGTGTGATAAGTGTCCCTCTATACTGTTTTAGCTACATTCCACATATTTTCATATATTGTATTTTCATTTTCCTTCATTTCAAAATACTTTGTAATTTCCCTATTGCTTTCTTTTTTTGACCATGGGTTTTTTGTAAGTGTTGGTCTGCAAATGTGGAGGAGTTTTCCGGGTAGCTGCCTGTTACTGATTTCTGATTTCATCCCATTGTGATCAGAGAAGGTACTTCGTACACTATTAATAATTTTAAACTTATTGACACTTGTTCTGTGGCCCAGAGTATAGTCTGTCTTGGTAAATACTCACTGTGCATTTGAAATGAATGTGTTTTTTGCAGTTGTTGCATGGAGTGTTCTATAAATGTCAATCATGTCAAGTTGGTTGATATTAGTGTTCAAATCTATATCCTTTCTGATTTACTGTCTACTTATTCTACTAATTATTGAGAGTATTGAAATTTCTGACTATTACTGGTTTTTTTCAATTGTAGTTCTATCAATTTCTGCTTCATGTACTTTGCAGCTCAGCTATTAGTTGCATAAACATAGTTATTCTCTTATTTGTATGAATTTATCCTTTATGAAAGTTTCATTATTATGAAATTATCCACTTTACAAATGACCCTCCTCTTTCCTGATAATGTTCTTTGCTCTGAAGTATATTTTGTCTGATAGTATTACAGCTACTTAGGCTTTCTTTTGTAGGGTGTTAACATGGTATATATAAGGAAAACATAATTCCAATTCTAGATAAAGTCCTCCAGAAAATTGAAGAGGAGGGAATACTTCCCAGCTCATTCTGTGGGGCCAGCATTACACTAATACCCAAACTCTAGATATTAAACAAGCAAACTATGGACCAATATCTCTCATAAACATAATATGCACAATTCTAGTCACTTTTATTTCACAGTATATAAAAAAGATAATACATTATATCCAAACAGGTGCTTATCCTAGGAATGCAAGGTTGAATTAGCATTGTATTGACCATAAAAGAGTATACTGGTACTTGCTTTACGGAGAAAACTTTAAAGACTCTTTCCTAAGGTGTACCCAATGGGAAATTACACAGGTTTACATGAGACAAGGCAGTAAAAGAGTAGATTATATAAAAAAGATATATAAATATATAAATACATAAAAATATATAAAAAAGATAATACATTATAACCAAACAGGGGCTTATCCTAGGAATGCAAGGTTGAATTAGCATTGGTAAATCAAGCAATGTAATTTACCATATTAACAAACTAAAAAAGAAAAACCATTTGATAATCTCAATACATGCAGCAAATGCATTGGACAAAATCCAGTATCCATTCCTAAGATTACAAGGAAACTTCCTCAACTTGATAGAGAGTGTCTATAAAAAGCATCACACTTAATGGTGAAGAACAGTGCTTTCAACTTAAGATCAGGAACAAGGCAAGGATTTCTGCTCTGACAACTTTTGTTCAATATTGTACTGGGGATTCTAGCCTGTGCAATAAGGCAAGGGAAAAAAAAGGCATTCAAATTAGCAAAGAAGGAAGTAAAACTGTTTTATTTGTTTTATTTATTGAAAACTCTGGCACAAAATCTACAAAAAACTATCAGATCAAATAAATGACCAAGACTACAGGTCGTAAAATCAATACACAAATGTCAATGGCATTTGTAGTACACCAGCAATAAACAATCTGAAATTGAAATTTAAAATACCATTTACAACAGCATCAAAAATTTGAGGCAGGCATGGTGGCATGCACCTGTAGTCCCAGCTACTTGAGAGGCTGAGGCAGAGAATCACTTGAGCCCAGGAGTATGATGGCATTATGATAGCTCACTGCAGCCCCAGAAAGAGAATGGAAAGACAAGCCAAAAACTGAAGCAGCTATTTGCAAATCACGTATCTGATAAGAATGTGTGTGTGTGTGGTTGTTTTTTTTTTTTTTTTTTTTTTGAGATAGGGTCTTGCTGTGTCTCAAAAGAGCTGGAGTATAGTGGCATGCTCACGACTCACTGCTACCTCGACCTCCCAGGCTCAAGTGATCCTCCCACCTCAGCCTCCTTAGTGCTGGGACTACAGGTGTGCACCACCATGCCTGGTTAATTATTGTATTCGTTATAGAGGATGGAGTTTCCCCATGTTGCCCAGGCTGGTCTCGAACTCCTTGACTCAAGCAATCCACCTGCCTCAGCCTCTCTAAGTGCCAGAATTACAAGTGTGAGCCATCATGCCAGGCCCTGGTAAATAATTTATATCCAGGCTGGGCAAGATGGCTCACGCCTGTAATCTCAGCACTTTGGGAGGCCGAGGTGGGCAGATCACAAGGTCAGTAGTTCGAGACCAGCCTGGCCAATATGGTGAAACCCCGACTCTACTAAAAATACAAAAATTAGCCTGGCATGGTGGCAGGCGCCTGTAGTCCCAGCTACTTGGGAGGCTGAAGCAGGAGAATCACTTGAACCCGGGAGGCAGAGGTTGCAGTGAGCCAAGATCACGCCATTGCACTCCAGCCTGGGTGACAGGGCAAGACTCTGTCCACAAAAAAAAAAAAAAAATTTATATCCAGAGTGTCTATTTTTTGAACTCTCATACCTCAATAGTAACCCAAAAAAATGGGCAAAAGGTTTGAAGAGACATTTCATCAAAGAAGCCATATATGGATGACAAATAAAGGCATGAAAAGGTATGCAACATCATTAGTCATTAGAAGAAATACAGATCAAGAGAAAAATATAAATTAAGACCTCAACAACATACCCTACCTATTTGATGGTAAATTCCAAAAGACTAGTCATACCAAGAATTTGTCAGAACATAGAGCAACTGAAACTCATACACTACTAATGGGAATATGAAATGGTACAAGCACTTTGGAAAAAACTTAGGAAGTTTCTTAAAAGGGTAAGCATACATTTATTTGCATATGATTCAGACATTCCATCCCTAGGTATTTACTCAAAAGAAATGAAAGCACATGTCCACAGAAGGACTTGTACACAAATGTTCATAGCAACTGTATTTGTAATTACCTGTAATCCCAACCCTTTGGGAGGCCAAGGCAGGAGGATTGCTTGAGGCCAGGAGTTGGAGATCAGCCTGGGCAACTTGGCAAAACCCTGTCTCTACTAAAAACAAATAGCAATCTCAGCTACTAGGGAGGCTGAAGAAGGACAATCGTGTAGGCTTAGGAGGTGGAGCTGTGATTGCACCACTGCACTCCAACCTGGGTGACACAACAAGACCCTGTCCCAAAAAAAAAAACAAAAAAAAAAACAAAAAACCTGTAACACAAATACCCATTAACAGGCAGATGGGCTGAGAGTGGTCACACCTGTAATCTCAGCACATTGAGAAGCCAAGGTGGGAGGATTGCTTGAGGCCAGGAGTTGGAGACCAGCCTGGCAACATAGTGAGACCCCCATCTCTACCTATACCAGGAGTATCCAATCTTTTGGCTGCCACACTGGAAGAAGAATTGTCTTGGGCCACACATAAAATACAGTAGCTGATGAGCTAGAAAAAACAAAATTGGAAAGAAAATATCATAATGTTTTAAGAAAGTTTACAAATTTGTGTTGGGCTGCATTCAAAGCTGTCTTGGACCATATGCAGCCTGTGGACTGCGGTTTGGACAAACTTGCTCCTACCTCCTAGGGAGGTTGAAGAGGGAGGATTACTGGAACCCAGGAGTTTGAAGCTGCAGTGAGCTCTGATTCTACCACTACAAGCAGAGTGAGACCCTATCTCTAAAAACAAAACTAAAAATAAATTTAAGAAAAAAATTAAAACCAGGCCAGGCACGGTGGCTCACGCCTGTAATCCCAGCACTTTGGGAGGCCAAGGTGGGTGGATCACCTGAGGTCGGGAGTTCGAGACCAGCCTAACCAACATAGAGAAACCCTGTCTCTACTAAAAATACAAAGTTAGCCGATCAGGGTGGCATATGCCTGTAATCACAGCTACTCGAGAGGCTGAGGCAGGAGAATCACTTGAACCCAGGAGGCAGAGGTTGCAGTGAGCCGGTATCGCGCAATTCCACTCCAGCCTGGGAAAGAAGAACAAAATTCCGTCTCAAAAAAAAAAGAAAATTAAAACCAAGTAAATGGATAAACAATTCATGGTATATCCATACAGTACAATACTGCTCAGAATAAAAATAAATTATTGACACAAGCAATGATACATGGATTAATCTCAAAGTAATTGCAATCAGTGAAAGAAAAAGATTTTTTGAAAAGTATATATGATCCTATTTATATAAAATTCCAAAAAATGCAAACAAATCCTTAGTGAGAAAAGGCAGGTGAGTGGCAGCCTGGAAGATGAGGGTGTAGGGGACGGGGAAGGGCAAAGAAGGGCAGGAGGAAGAGGTAAAAGGAATACAAAGAAACTTTTGGGAGTGATACCCGTGTTCATTATTTTGATTATTCTGGTAGTTTCATTTGTGTATTTATAGGTAAAAACATGTAGAACCTATTATGTCTCAATTATACCTCAAAGAAGCTGTTAAAAAGAAAAAAAGCTTTTGGTCCATGTTGCACTTTGGTTTTTGTGTTGGTTTTGTTTTGTTTTGTTTTGTTTTGTTTTGTTTTTTGAGACAGTCTCACTCTGTCACCCAGGCTGGAGTGCAGTGGCACGATCTTGGCTCACTGCTACCTCCACCTCCTGGGTTCAAGCAATTCTCCTGCCTCAGCCTCCATTACAGGTGCCCACGACCGAGCCTGGCTAATTTTTGTATTTTTAGTAGAGATGGGGTTTCGCCATGTTGGCCAGGCTGGTCTCAAACTCCTGGCCTCAGATGATCTGCCCGCCTCAGCCTCCCAAAGTGCTGGGATTACAGACATGAGCCACCGCACCTGACCGCGTGTTGCACTTTGAATAAATCTCTCAAACCATGCATGATTCATGACATGTTACACTCGTCATTTAGAAATATTTGTTCACTGAGTTATGCAGATCTTCCAAATGTTGACACATTTTACCGTACATTATCAAACACATCACATTTGTTAATATCACTTCCAATCTCATCAGAAGAAGAATCTTTAAGCTTTTTTTTTTTTTTTTTTTTGAGACAGAGTCTCACTCTGTCGCACAGTGGGGAATACAGTGGCACGATCTCGGCTCACTGCAACCTCCACCTCCCGGGTTCAAGCAATTCTCCTGCCTCAGCCTCCCGAGTAGCTGGGACTACAGGTGCGCACCACCATGTCTGTCTAAATTTTTTTGTATTTTTAGTAGAGATAGGGTTTCACCATGCTGGCTAGGCTGGTCTTGAACTCCTGACCTCAGGTGATCCACCTGCCTCAGCCTCCCAGAGTGGTAGGATTACAGGTGTGAGCCACCACACCCGGCCAGAATCTTTAAGTATTTGGAAGCAATCAAGATCACAGTGATGATGCAACCTTTACCAAATTGTTATTTTTGCTTGAAAGTTCAGTTATATCAGTGTCAACAAATAGATGTTATTTATTTTCATGAAAATGTTTTCCAAGTACCTAAGTGTGAATAACCAGCTTGTCAGTCAATAGATCTTTTAATTAAAATGGTGTTTCATGATAAAATCAGTGAGTTCAGCCTGCAACTCATTCCCACAAGTGCTTAGAGAAAAGCACTTGTTTGAGAGTTCTTTGGTATGCAGCAGAAGTGCTTTATAAATGCTTCTTTTTTTCATACAGAATATTTTAAAAGATGTGTATTCACGGGTGAAGACAATCCAATTTGCAATTTTCATTGCTTCATTAAGAACATTCTTAAATAAAACTGGAAGTTTTTTAAAACTGCAAGTGAATGGCAGTGAAGAATATAAGGACTTAATTTGTATCAGTGGTATTCAACTGGAGGTGACTTTGTCCTCGGGACATTTGGCAATGACATTTTTGGCTATCACGACTTAAGAGGAGAGAGTTACTACTGACATCTAAGGAGTAGAAACCATGGATTCTGCTAAACATCCTAACAATGCATAGGACAGTGCCCCCTCTCCCACCGAAAAGTATTATCAGCCCAATATTCTATTATAGGGTATAGCACACTTTGTTTATCCATTCATCAGGTGATGGACATTAGCGTTGTTTCTACTTTTTTGGCTATTATAAATAATGCTGCTATGAACATTGATATGGTTAGGCTTCCCTCCTTCCCCCACAAATCTCATCTTGAATTATAATCCCCAGTTGTTGAGGGAGGAAATTGCTGGGAGGTGATTGGATCATGGGGGCAGTTTTTCCCGTGCTATTCTTGTGACAGTGAGTGAGTTTTCATGAGATCTCATGGTTTTATAAGTGTTTGGCAAGTTCCTCCACTCACTCTTCTCTCTCCTGCCAGCACGTGAAGAAGGCTCTTGCTTTCCCTTCACCTTCCACCATGAGTGTAAGTTTCCTCAGGCTCCTGCACCCATGTGGATCTGTGAGGCAATTAAACCTCTTTCCTTTATAAATTACCCAGTCTCAGGTTTATAGCAGTGTGAGAACAGACTAATACAAACATTCATGTATAAGTTTCTGTTTAAACATGTTTTCAACTATCTTGGGTATATACCTAGGAGTTAAATTTTTAGGTCATAGGGTAACACTATGTTTAATTTTTTGAGGAACTACCAAACTGTTTGCCAAAGTGGCTGCACTATTTTACATTAACATCAGCAGCCTGTGAGTGTTTCAATTTCTCCACATCCTCATCAATGCTTATAATTGTCTTTTTTCTTATAGCAATCTTGGTAGTTGTAGAGTGATATCACATTGTGATCTGCAATAGTTTGCTTTTGAACCATCAAAGCCAATTTTAACACGAAAAACAGTAAATAAACTCTTAGTGTTATTTTTTTCTTTTTTGAGACGGAGTCTCACTCTGTCACCAGGTTGGAGTGCAGTGGCTCGATCTCGGCTCACTGCAACCTCTGACTTCCTGGTTCAAGCGATTCTCCTGCCTCAGCCTCCCAAGTAGCTGGGATTACAGGCATGAGCCACCATGCCCAGCTAATTTTTGTATTTTTAGTACAGACGGGGTTTCACCATGTTGGCCAGGATGGTCTCGATCTCCTGACCTCAGGAGATCCACCCACCTCGGCCTCCCAAAGTGCTGAGATTACAGGCATGAGCTATCGTGCCTGGCCAATTCTAAGTATTTTTATATAGTTTTTGACATCATGATCCCTGAAAATGTCTGTGGATCACATTTTGAAAATGGCTTAAGTAGGTAGGGTATTGCAGATGCCCTGAAAAAATTGATAGTAGAGAGATTTACTGGGAGCTTACTATATGCCAGGCACCTTGCTAAGCATTTTACATCAATTACCCTTTATAATCTGATTAACAGCCCTCTAATAGAGCTACTATAATTATCTCCAATTTATGGGTGAGAACACTGAATCTCCAGCCAAGCAACTTGTTCAATGTCCCACAAATAATGCCAAAGACAAGCTTTGAATTTAGAGATAGCCTGACTCCGGCGCTCCATGCCTTCTTCCCCAGCAGAGCGTAGCCTCCTCCCACACTCAACCCCAAACCTTGGGGCAGAATCAGCAAAGAAGGGTAGTAGTGAGGGACTTGGGGTCTTTTAATGTGGTTTTTGTGATTTTTTATTTTGTATTTGGCATGCAAGCTCTTCTGTGATTTGCAATCATTCTACAGCTAATTCTAGGTTCCTTCATCCTGGATTTATTAATTTACATCCCTATTCCCGTATACCCAACATGCTTCTGTTATGTCTGCTGAAAATGTTGCTTTTTCAAAAGGAGATGGGAGTGGGGAGGCAGATTGTTTAGAGAGATGCTGACCAGCCTACAGGGCTCTCTTGGCCCAGAAGAGAGAAGGTAGAAGAATATACCCACTGAGAAAACTGGAGGGAATTTACAAGATCTGGGAGTTCTACTTCCTTTGTGCATGAGTGCGCATTGGTACATTCATACGTCCATGTCTCTTCTTGGCATTCACTTCATGGAGAACCTGAACTAACTGCACTAACTCAGAGGGTTCAGGGGAACCTTTCCTTGAAGAGCAGAAGTTAGGTGAAAATTTGAGATAAGAAAGAAAGCAGTCCTGAGATAAGCAGGAGCTTGGCACAATGCCTGCCACACGGTTGGTACTCCATAAACATTGCTCGACCAAATGCGATGCAAAGCACTTTATGTACACATGTCATTGTTCCTCACAACCAATTTTACAAAAGGAGTTCCATTATTTCCCCTGTTTTGCAAATGGCAAAGCTGAAGATAAGAGCTATAAAGTAAACTGCCCAAGGCCTGACAATAATTTAAAGCTACAGCTAGGATATAAACAGGTTTGTTTGTTTCCAAGCTTGTTATTTTTAACTGCTTAACTACCAAGTTTTACTGGCTCCCTTCAGAGCAGTTGAAAATAGGCTTTTAAAAGAAAATGGCCAGCCTCAGTGGTCCATGCCTGTAATTCCAGCACTTTGGGAGGCTGAGGGGGGTGAATCACCTGAGATCAGAGTTCGAGACCAGTCTGGCCAACATGGCGAAATCCCATCTCTAAAATACAAAAATTAGCTGAGCGTAGTGGTGGGTGCCTGTCATCCCAGCTACTCAAGAGGCTGAGGCAGGAGAATCGCTTGAATTGTTGTCCAGGCTGGAGTGCAATGGCACGATCTCAGCTCACTGCAACCTCTGCCTCGGGAGATTGCAGTGAGCTGAGATCGTGCCATTGCACTCCAGCCTGGGCAACAAGAGGGAAACTAGGGAAACTCCATCTCAAAAAAAAAAAATGCTGGGCACAGTGGCTCATGCCTGTAATCCCAGCACTTTGGAAGGCTGAGGCGGGCAGATTACCTGAGGTCAGGAGTTCAAGACCAGCCTGACCAACATGGAGAAACCCCCTCTCTACTAAAAATACAAAAAATTAGGCCAGGTACGGTGGCTCACGCCCGTAATCCCAGAACTCTGGGAGGCCGAGGTGGGCGGATCACAGCGTCAGCAGATCAAGACCATCCTGGCTAACACGGTGAAACCCCATCTCTACTAAAAATACAAAAAATTAGCTGGGCGTGATGGCACGCGCCTGTAGTCCCAGCTACTCAGGAGGCTGAGGCAGGAGAATCACTTGAACCTGGGAGGCAGAGGTTGCAGTGAGCCAAGATGGCACCACTGCACTCCAGCCTAGGCGACAGAGCAAGACTCGGTCTAAAAAAAAAAAAAAGTATATGTATATATATACATATACATACACACACACACATATACGTATATGTATATATATGTACATATATATGTATATATACGCATATGTGTATATGTATACATACACGTATATGTATATGTATACATATATGTATATGTATATATGTACACATATATATGTATATACGTGTACACATATATGCGTGCATACATATATACACACATATACGTATACATATATGCGTGTATATGTGTATGCACACATATATATACACACACATATATATATATCTAGCCAGGCGTGGTGGCACATGCCTGTAATCTCAGCTACTCAGGAGGCTGAGACAGGAGAATCACTTAAACCCGGGAGGTGGAGGTTGCAGTGAGCCAAGATCGTGCCATTGCACTCCAGCCTTGGTGACAGGGCAAGACTCCATCTCAAAAAAAAAAAAGTGTTCATAGGAATTCAAAACATACTGTTGCACAAGCTATCTCTAATGAATTTATTATATAACAATCTCAGCTAATGATAATACAGTATAAGAGCTAAGATACAGTTTGGCAACTATCTGTACTCCTCATTTTACATGTTAAAAAAGATGTATTAAAGATAGAACAGGAAATAAATTAATATGCACTACATCATTTTAAGTATGTTGGCATGTAATTTCAACTTAGATATTGCCTGAGAATAGACAACACAATCAAAGAAGGCAATTGCAAATTCTACATGACTATACTGTGAACGTAGTTCTCTGTTCATTCACCTGGAAAGAATCTCTGGAAATTTCAAGTTGAAATTACTGCTGTCAGGAATTACTGTAATAAAGTATAAATTTGAGTACTCATTTGTATGGAGTGATTAATGGCTGATTAGGTGGGGTGAGGGTTAAATAGAATTTATTGTTTTCCAAGACTGTAAGAATGAAGTCTTCTTAGAGAAAAATTGGAAAATACAGAAATGTATTAAGAAAAAAAGTAAATAAATAAAATTCAGTCCATGTGCAATGGCTCACATCTGTAATCCCAGCACTTTGGGAGGCTGAGGCAGGATGATCACTTGAGGCCAGGAGTTTGAGATCAGCCTGGCCAACATGATGAAACCCCATCTCTACTGAAAAATACAAAAATTAGCTGGGCGCAGTGGTACATGCCTGTAATCCCAGCTACTTGGGAGGCTGAGGCACAAGAATTCCTTGAACCCAGGAGGTGGAAGTTCCAGTGAGCTGAGATTGCACCACTGCACTCCAGCCTGGGCAACAGAGCAAGACTCTGTCTCAGAAAAAAGAAAAGAAAAAAAAATTCAAAAGATAATTAGAAATTACTATAAGCAACTATATGCCAATAAGTTAGAAAACTTGGAAGAAATGGATACATTCCTAGGCACATACAACCTACCAAGGTTGAACCATGAAGAAATCCAAAACCTGAAAAAAACCGATAACAAAATAATGAGATTGAACCCATAACAGAAGTCTCCCAGCAAAGAAAACCCCGGGAGCTAATGGCTTCATTGCTGAATATTACCAAATGTTCAAAGAACTAATACCAATCATATTAAAACTATTCCAAAAAACAGAAGCAGAGGGAATACTTCCACACTCATTCTACGAGGCCAGTATTACCCTGATACCAAAACCAGACAAAGACACATTAAAAAAACAAACAAACAAACAAACTACAAGCCAATATCTCTGATGAACATTGATGCAAAAATCCTCAACAAAATGCTAGCAAACCAAATTCCAAAACACATTAAAAAGATCATTTATCATGACCAAGTGGGATTTATCCCAGGGATGAAAGGATGTTTCAACATATGCAAATCAGCCACTGTGATACATCGTATGAACAGAATGAAGGACAAAAACCATATTATCATTTCGATTGGTGCTGAAAAATCATTTTATAAAATTCAACATTCTTTCATGATGAAATTCTTCAAAAAAAAACGGATGAGGAAGGGACATATCTCAACACAATAAAAACCATATATGACCTAGTATCATTCTGAAAGGGGGGAAAAAAACTGAAAGCCTTTCCTCTAAGACCTGGAGTACAACAAAGATGCCCATTTTCACCACTGTTATCCAACATAGTACAGGAAGTCCTAGCTAGAGCACTCAGACAAGAAGGAAATAAAGGGCATCCACATTGGAATGGAAAAAGTCAAATCATCCTTGTTTGCAGATAATATGGTCTTATATTTGGAAAAAAAACTAAAGACTTCACCAAAAAAATTATTAGAACCGATAAGCAAATTCAGTAAAGTTGCAGGATGGAAAATCAATATAGTATGCAAAAATCAGTAGCATTTCTACATGCCATAAATCAGTAGCATTTCTACATGCCAACAGCAAACAATCTGAAAAAGAAATCAAGAAAGTAATCCCATTTACAATAGCTACAAATAAAATACCTATGAATAAATTTAACCAGAGAAGTGAAAGATCTCTAAAATGAAAGCTAGAAAACATTGATGCAAGAAATGGAAAAGGACACACACCAAAAAATGGAAAAAATATTTCATCTTCATGGATTGGAAGAATCAATATTGTTCAAATGTCCATACTACCCAAAGCAATCTACAGGTTCAATGCAATCCCTATCAAAATACCTATGACATTCTTTATGGAAATAGAAAAAATAATACTCATGTTTATATGGAACCACAAGAGACCCAGAATAGCCAAAGCCATCCTGAGCAAAAAGAACAAAACTGGAGGAATCACATTGCCTGACTTCAAATTATACTACAGAGCTATAGTAACCAAACAGCATGGTACTGACATAAAAACAGACACATAGACCAATGGAACAGAATAGAGAACCCCAAAATAAATCCACACATCTACAGCGAACTCATTTTCTGCAAAGGTGCCAAGAACATACACTGGGGAATGGACAGTCTCTTCAATAAATAGTGCTGGGAAAACTGGACATTCATATGCAGAAGTATAAAACTAGACCCCTATCTCTCACCATGTACAAAATATCAAATGAAAATGGATTAAAGACTTAAATCTAAGACCTCAAATTGTGAAACCACTACAAGAAAACATTGGGGAAACTCTCCAGAACATTGGTCTGGGCAAAGGTTTCTTGAGTAATACTCCACAAGCACAGGCAACCAAAGCAAAAATGGACAAATGCGATCACATCAAGTTAAAAAAGCTTCTGCACAGCAAAGGAAACAATCAACAAAGTGAAGAGACAGCCCACAGAATGGGAGAAAATATTTGCAAGCTATTCATCTCACAAGGGATTAATAGCCAGAATGTATAAGGAGCTCAAACAACTCTACAGGAAAAAAATCTAATAATCCGATTACAACATGGACAGAAGATCTCAATAGACATTTCTCAAAAAAAAAAGGCATACAAAGAGCAAACAGGTATATGAAAAGGTGCTCAACATCACTGATCATCAGACAAAGACAAAACTACAATGAGGTGTCATCTCACCCCAGTTAAAATGGCTTTTATCCAAGACAGGCAGCAACAAATGCTGGCAAGGAAACCCTCATACGCTGCTGATGGGAATGTAAATTAGTACAGCCACTATGAAGAACAGTTTGGAGGTTCCTCAGAAAAACTAAAAAAGAACTACCATATGATCCAGCAGTTCCATTCCTAGGTATATACCCCAAAGAAGGGAAATCAGAATACCAAAGAGATACCTGCACTCTCATGTTTATTGTAGCACTATTCACAGTAGCCAAGATTTGGAAGCATCCTAAGTGTTCATCAACAGACGAATGGATAAAGAAAATGTCGTACATATACACAATGGAGTGCTATTCAGCCAAAAAAAAAAAAAAGAAAAGAGATCCTGTCATTTGCAACAACATGGATTGAACTGTAGGACATTACGTTAAGTGAAATAAGCCAGAAACAGAAAGAAAAACTTCGTATGTTCTCACTCATTTGTGGAAGCTAAAAATTAAAACAAATCAATTCATGGAGATAGAGGTAGAATGATAATGATGGGTAGGAAAGAGTCTGGAAAGGGAAGTGGGGGCAGGAAAGTGGGGATGGTCAATGGATACAACACTATAGTTAGACAGAATGAATAAAAACTAGTGTTTGATAGCACAACAGAGTGATTACAGTCAATAATTTTTTTTTTTGATGGAGTTTTGCTCTTGTTGCCCAGGCTGGAGTGCAATGACATGATCTTGGCTCACCACAACCTCCACCTCCCGGGTTCAAGTGATTTTCCTGCCTCAGCCTCCCAAGTAGCTGGGATTACAGGCATGCACCACCACGCCCGGCTAATTTTGTATTTTTAGTAGAGACAGGGTTTCTCCATGTTGGTCAGGCTGGTCTCGAACTCCCGACCTCAGGTGACCCACCCGCCTCGGCCTCCCAAAGTGCTGGGATTATAGGCGTGAGCCACCGCGCCCAGCCTGCAATCAACAAAAATTTATTGTACATTTTAAAATAACTAAAAGTGTACGTTGGGATCGGGCATAGTGGCTCATGCCCATAATCCCAGCATGTTGGGAGGCCAAAATAGGCAGATCATGAGGTCAAGAGATCGAGACCATCCTGGCCAACATGGTGAAACCCCATCTCTACTAAACATACAAAAATTAGCCGGGCATGGTGGTGCGTGCCTGTAGTCCCAGCTACTCAGGAGGCTGAGGCAGGAGAATCACTTGAACCCGGGAGGCCAAGGTTGCAGTGAGCCGAGATAGCGCCACTGCACTCCAGCCTGGCGACAGAGCAAGACTCCGTCTCAAAAAAAAAAAAGTATGTTGGAATGTTTGTAACACAAGAAATGATAAATGCTTGAGGTCATGGATGCTCCATTTACTCTGACATGATTATTACACGTTGTATGTCTGTATCAAAATATCTCATCTACACCATGAATATAAACACCTACTATGTAGCCATAAAAATAAGAAAATAAGAATCAAAATAAATGCAAATTGGTATCTCATTTTTTCTTTCTTTTGTCATCAAAGGATATTTATTGAACATATGATTCAATGTGTCCCAGAATAATATCACAGTTCTTAACTTTTATTACTTTGAAAACTGTAACGAATCATACAATTTAAGATAGTATTCTAAAGAATTCAGAGTACAAGACAAATTCTGCAATTAGAAGAGTAATTTACTTGGCAGTGAGAATCTAAAAAAATCTTTCTTAGTGGTAGGTTCCAAATAACTAGATAGAATAACTGCAATTAATAAAGGTAACAAAAAAGAATAACTGCAATTAAATGAGTTAGTTTGACCAAAATAAGTCTTCTCACTGAACTAATAGTCCCTTTTAGGTTAGCATTTGATTTTCCTAAGCTGAGTCCTGAAATTATACGAATCTGTAGACTTTTTATGATTATGTAAAGGTTAATAAATTCTAGGGTTATGTAAAAGAATAAAATCAATATCATAAACACAAAATATATCAGTAAGGATATGTTTCACATTTACTCGCTTTTATCTTGTTTCTTTTCCTGAGAAGGTCTTCATTCATACATTCATTCATTCATTTGTTCATTCCGTTGATCAACAGATATTTAGTACCCAACACCACCAATTCGCCAGATTCTGGTCTATGCCAATAGCTACATCAAGAATATCACCATGTGGGAGGTGGAGGTGGCAGTAATGAAAACCTGAGTATAAAAGACAGCTAAATAGAAAAAAGCCCAAAATTCAAGACGAAACAAGTTGTATGTGAACAAGGTTAAACCTCAAGAGCTAGAAAAATGTTATCAAGGAGCAAGGTTTCATTCAAAAAAACCTTTCCTCAAAAGATAAAGTGAAGAAAAGGACTGGGCGGGGCATGGTGGCTCATGCCTGTAATCCCAGCACTTTGGGAGGCAGGCGGATCACGAGGTCAAGAGATTGAGACCATCCTGGCCAACATGGTGAAACCCCGTCTCTACTAAAAATACAAAAATTAGCTGGGCATGGTGACGTGGGCCTGTAGTCTCAGCTACTTGGGGGGCTGAGGCAGGAGAATGACTTGAACCCGGGAGGCGGAGGTTGCAGTGAGCCGAGATCCTGCCACTGCACTCCAGCCTGGGCAACATAGCGAGACTCTGTCTCAAAAGAAAAAAGAAGAGAAGAGAAGAGAAAAGAAAAGAAAAGAAAAGCACTGGAAGAAGAATGAATTAATTGTACAGAAAGGTAATTCTCATAGGCATCAGAATTCTTTTTTTTTTTTTTTTTTTTTTTGAGATGGGAGTCTCGCTCTTGTCGCCCAGGCTGGAGTGCGATGGCACGATCTCAGCTCACTGCAACCTCTGCCTCCCAGGCTGAAGTGATTCTACTGCCTCAGCCTCCTGAGTAGCTGGGATTACAGGCATGCACCACCACACCCAGCTGATTTTTGTATTTTTAGTAGAGACGGGGTTTCACCTTGTTGGCCAGGCTGGTCTCAACCTCCTTATCTCAGGTGCTCCACCCCACTCAGCCTCCCAAAATGCTGGGATTACAGGCGTGAGCCACCTTCCAAGGCCAGGTATCAGAATTTAATGCTTCTGTTTCTAAATGTTTCTATTTGTCTTCTGCCTAGCTTTATACCACACTCTCTTCTCTTACAATTTCTTCTTAAGGAAGTTCCACTCAGAGAAGAATTTTTTAGGTTGATGCTAACCAGATGGCTTTTTCTAATCTTCCCCAGAAAAATGCAAAGCAGAGTTTGAAACTAACACTGCCACCTACAAGTAAGTACTTTGAAAAGAAAAAAGACTGAAATACCAATCATCTGGGTAGATGTCCAAGCTGCCAGAAATCTAAGAATAGGGCTTTAGAATGGGGTTTACAGAAAATAGAAATGTGATTAAAATAAAATAAGGAAAGAAAAAGAACTTCAAAGTCTTGACATCATTCAAAAACAAAAAGTCTATTTGCCTTTGTATTTTATCTCTATATTTGCTATATCATTGCAGCCATTGCCCCAGATCCTTGGGCAAGTTACTTTTAACATCTCTGCATCTCCCTTTCCTCATCTACATGAGGATAATAACAGTAATTACCTCTTTGTTGTGAGGATTACATTCTTAATCTTATTAAGAATTTAGTGTTAATCATGAATACCTAGTATTATTAATACTGTGTTAATAAGAATTTAATAGTACCTATTAAAAATGATTGAATTTCAATTCAGAGACCTAGTTCATCTTTTCTTGAGTATTATTGTTTAGCCTTAACCACTACTAATACCCATGACTCCTTAACTCCCACCACCAGCCCCCCCACAAAAAAGCTTACCAGACCCTTTGTTTTCCAGTGAAACTGTGAATATGCATACGATCACCAAGTAGGAATTATTCTCTTATTCACTGTGGAATGTGTACCTGAACAACGTGGTTGCTACCATAAGGAGAGAACCTGAAGTTGGACTTCAGCATTACACTGATAAAGTAGGTCTCTAAGAAATAATTGCCGAGTTGGGCCGGGTGCCGTGGCTCATGCTTGTAATCCCAACACTTTGGGAGGCCGAGGCGGGCGGATCACGAGGTCAGGAGATCCAGACCATCCTGGCTAATACGGTGAAACCCCGTCTCTACTAAAAATACAAAAAATTAGTCAGGCGTGGTGGCGGGCGCCTGTAGTCCCAGCTACTCAGGAGGCCGAGGCGGGCGGATCACGAGGTCAGGAGATCCAGACCATCCTGGGTAATACGGTGAAACCCCGTCTCTACTAAAAACACAAAAAATTAGCCGGGCGTGGTGGCGGGCGCCTGTAGTCCCAGCTACTCAGGAGGCTGAGGCGGGAGAATGGCGTGAATCCAGGAGGCGGAGCTTGCGGTCAGCTGAGCTCGTGCCACTGCATTCCAGCCTGGGCGACAGAGCAAGACTCAGTCTCAAAAAAAAAAAAAAAAAAAAAAAAGGAAAAAAAGAAAAATTGCTGAGTTGGCCGGCTGCGGTGGCTCACGCCTGTAATCCCAGCATTTTGGGAGGCCGAGGCGAGCGGGTCACGAGGTCGAGATCGAGATCATCTTGGCCAACATGGTGAAACCCCGTCTCTACTAAAAACACAAAAATTAGCCAGGCGTGGTGTCGCACGCCTGTCCCAGCTACTCGGGAGGCTGAGGCAGGAGAATCACTTGAGCCCAGGAGGCGGAGGTTGCATTGAGCTGAGATCGCGCCACTGCATTCCAGCCTGGGCGACAGAGTGAGACTCTGTCTCAAAAAAAAAAAAAAGAAAGAATTGCTGAGTTGGATTTTTAGATTTTAGTTTCAGCAATTGCAGAATTCAGTGAGTGGCTCCAAATTCTAAACACATACCAAAAATATATATCTTGATATTAAAATTATACTTAAACTTTGGAGGCCAGTTTCTTTTAGATAATGCAGCATGGAAGTCACAAGAGCTTGATCCTCCAGGAAATAACTTGATGTTTTGGGGAGGAGGATAAATAGAACTGAGGGAAAGGGGATACAAGGAATGCTGAATACAATGAATTGTACCAGTGCACTACCCAGATGATGCCATGCTGGTGAATCATTAATGTTATTAATCAATCAACCTAAACATCATACAGCACTTTACTCGGCATCTAAAAAGTAGATTTATTTAAAATGATAGATAAGAAGTGTAGGTGTATAAGGACATGACGAAAAGATACCTTCAAACTGAGATTAAAGTTGAACCCAAAAATGACATCAGGGAAAATAAAAATATAAATATATGTTCAGCCGTCTGCAGAATGTATTTATAAAATACCTGGCAGAAATTTAAAAATAGGCCAATATAAAGTATTGATAAGGATGTGGATCAATGAGAGCCCTTAAATACTTCTGGTGAAATTATACATTGTTGGGCAGGCACTGTGGCTCACGCCTGTAATCCCAACACTTTGGGAGGCCGAGGTGGGTGGATCACTTGAGGTCAGGAGTTTGAGACCAGCCTGGCCAACATGGAGAAACCTTGTCTCTACTAAAACTACAAAAATTAGCCAGGCGTGGTGGCGGGCACCTGTAATCCCAGCTACTTAGGAGTCTGAGCCAGAAGAATCGCTTGAATCCAGGAGGCAGAGGCTACAGTGAGCTGAGATCGCCCCACTGCACTCCAGTCTGGGTGACAGAGTGAGACTCCAACTCAAAAAAAAAAAAAAAAAAAAAGAAATTCCTACCCAGGAGATGTATAATTATGTCAATGCTAGCATTACTTCAAATACCAAAAGCTGGTAACTCCTATATTCCTTGACAAGAAACTCAATGAATAAATTGTGCTTTATTTGTAAAAGAGAATACAATAGAGCAGTGAAAATAAATTACAGCTACATATGTCAACATGGATGAACTTCATAAACCTGTATGTTGAGTGTGGGAAGAATAAGATGTAGGAGAAAAGATCTATATGATCCCAGTTATATAAGGCTTAAAATATATGCAAAACTAAAAAAGTTGTTGTTTAGGGATACATCCTTTTATGGTAAACTATTTTAAAAGCATGGGAATGATAAATACAAAACTCAGAGTAGCAGACACCCATGGGTGAAAGGGAGAAAAGGAGAGGAATGAGAGAGTGAAGAAACAGAGAATGGGACATACTGGTGATATTCTAGTTCTTAAGTTGGGGATGGGTACCTTTGGTGTTCATTTATTAGTATAATGAATGTGTATGTTACACATAATAACAAAATTCTTTAAAATTGGAAATTACAAATCTTAAGAGATTTTTCAGTTAATGTGTGATTTAAGTTTTACAAGGCGGCCGGGCACGGTGGCTCACGCCTATAATCCCAGCACTTTGGGAGGCCGAGGCGGGCAGATCACGAGGTCAGGAGATAGAGACCATCCTGGCTAACATGGTGAAACCCTATATCTACTAAAAATACAAAAAATTAGTGAGGCGTGGTGGCACATGCCTGTAGTCCCAGCTACTTGGGAGGCTGAGGCAGGAGGATTGTTTGAACCTGGGAGGCGGAGGTTGCAGTGAGCCTAGATCACGCCACTGCACTCCAGCCCGGGCAACAGAGCGAGACTCCATCTCAAAAAAAAAGTTTTACAAGCCTGGGCACAGTGGCTCAAACCTGCAATCCCAGCACTTTGGGAGGCCAAGGTAGGTGGATGGGTTGAGTCCAGGAGTTCAGGACCAGCCTGGGCAACATGGGGAAACCCTGTCTCTATCAAAAATTAGCTGACCATGGTGGTGCATGCCTGTAGTCCCAGCTACTTGGGAGGCTGAGACAGAAGATTGCTTAAGCCCTGGAGGTCCAGGCTACAGTGAGCCGTGATAGTGCCGCTGCACTCCAGCCTGGGCAACAGAGTGAGACCCCATCTCGAAAAAATAAAAATAAAAAAGTTTTGCAAGCATCCAAAATCCAGTCAAAGTAATGTGAACATAACTTCAGGGAGGCCTCATTATACACACACACACACACACACACACAAGATACCAAGTGCTTCTGAGGTGGCTTTGATGCAGGGCAGGTTCTTGGCTTCACTCAGGAAGGAACTCAAGAGCAAGCAAATAATAGAAGAAAACAGCTTTACTGAGGCTGAGCTCAGTGACTGCTCTTGCAGAGGAGAGTTTCCCCATAGGGAGTGTGCCTAGAGTAGCAGCCCAGGGGCACTTTCCCCATAAGGAGTGTGCCTAGAGTAGCAGCCCAGGGGCACTTTCCCCATAAGGAGTGTGCCTAGAGTAGCAGCCCAGGAGCACTTTTGCAGTCATACTTATACCTTTTTTTTTTTTTTTTTTTTTTTGAGATAGAGCTTGCTCTGTTGCCCAGGCTGGAGTGCAATGGTGCCATCTCAGCTCACTGCCACCTCTGCATCCCAGGTTCAAGCAATTCTCATGCCTCAGCCTCCCAAGTAGCTGGGACTACAGGTGTGCACCACCACGCCCAGCTAATTTTTGTATTTTTAGTAAAGACAGGGTTTCAACATGTTGGCCAGGCTAGTCTGGAACTCCCGACCTCAGGTGATCCACCGCACCTGGCCATACTCACTTTTAATGACATGCTAATTAAGGGGCAGGCTGTTCAGAAATAGAGAGAAAATGGGCGGTAACTTCCGAGTGTTGCCATGGCAAGGGTAAACTGTCATGGCACTGGTAGGCGCTTCTTCCTGGCTGTGGCCAGTCTTCAATCTGGTCCACAGGTAAGTCCCGCCTGCCTCATACCTCACTCAGCTTCACCCAATTACTCTCCAGTAGCCCCATTCTTATTGTTGTCAAGTGACATCAGACAAGCCAAATTCTGTCTTTGAGAACTATAAATGATATACAATAGAGGACAGATTACTCCAGCTTAATTGGCCCAACTGATACTGAGCAATTTATGATTTTTAGTGATACTCAAAGTTGGACTAGGTCCCAGTGTAAGAAAACTTGGAACCTGAGACAATTTGCATTGTAAAAAACCTCCCGCAGAGAATGTAATCTACGTAAGGATGTTTTCATTTTTTATTACAACAGAAAATGTAATAACTTATTCAAGGCATCTGACTGGTACACTTTTTGGTCATTTTTTCCAGCTGTTGTCTTATATCATTCTCTAAGTTCTGCTTTTCTCTCTAACCAGATTCCAAGTTCCTCAAGAGAACTTCCTTGTGAGTTCTCTAACCCCTGGCAGAGTGCTGAGCACACACAAAACAAGGTTTCAATAAACTTTTTAAAATTTATTTTTAGAGACAGAGTCTCCCTCTCTCACCCAAGCTGGAATGCAGTGGTGTGATCATAGCTCATTGCAGCCTCAACCTCTCAGGATCAAGCAATCCTCCGAAGTAGCTGGGACTACAGGCAGGTGCCACCATGCCTGGCTAACGACTTTTTAATTTTTTTTTTGAGATAGGGACTCACTCATTGCCCAGGCTGGTCTCAAATTCTTGGGCTCAAGCGATCCTCTCACTTCAGCCTCCCAAAATGTTGGGATTATAGGTGCGAGCCATTGTGCCTGGCCTAACTTCTAAAAAATTTTAGTAATTCACCAGGCACGGTGGCTCACGTCTGTAATCCCAGCACTTTGGGAGGCCGAGACGGGCAGATCACAAGGTCAGGAGTTCGAGACCAGGCTGGCCAATGTGGTGAAACCCCGTCTTTACTAAAAATACAAAAATTAGCCATGCCTGGTGGTTCGTGCCTGTAATCCCAGCTACTCAGGAGGCTGAGGTAGGAGAATCGCTTGAACCTGGGAGGCAGAGGTTGCAGTGAGCCAAGATCACCCCACTGCACTCCAGCCTGGGCAACAGAGTGAGACCCCAACTCAAAAAAAATTTTTTTAGTAATTCAACTTAAAACATTTGATTCACATACAAAGTAATGTATAATGTTATAAAAATGTAAACAATGTAGGTTGGAGTTACACACCTTCTTCTCTCCCACTCTCAACTATCCTACCCAAGGATTGTCATTGCTAAGTTTGCTGTGGGTTTTTCCAGACTTTTTAATGCACAGACATACTAATTTGTAAGTTTTTTCCTTGTATATGTCAAAAGAAAAATTACAATGCATTTAATTATAGATCTAATTGGCTTTTTTTTTTTTTTGAGACAGAGTTATGTTCTTGTTGCCCAGGCTGGAGTGCAATGGTGCGATCTTGACTCACTACAACCTCCGCCTCCCGGGTTCAAGTGATTCTCCTGCCTCAACCTCCCAAGTAGCTGGGATTACAGGCGTGCACCACCACGCCAGGCTAATTTTGTATTTTTAGTAGAGACGGGGTTTCTCCATGTTGGTTAGGGTGGTCTTGAACTCCCAACCTCAGGTGATCCGCTCGCCTCAGCCTCCCACAGTGCTGGGATTACAGACGTCAGCCACCGAGCTGGGGCTAATTGGCTTTTATTTGTAATTCATAAATCAGGTCAGCATCTCTTTTATATAATAGAATGAAAGCTCCCCTTGGGCAATGGCAGAACAGTGGGCTTCGGAGGGTGGGAACAAGGTAAAAAAACAATAGAAAAAAGCTGATTGGTTAACATCAGGTTACTTTTTTCCATAAGGTTTACAGCAGAGGGGATTTCCTTATATTAACTTAGGTAGATTGAAATCTCACATTTTCAAGGAAACGTGGTCTGTTTTGGGATCTATTTTCTTTTTTTAAGTTTCGATTTGATTATGTGGCATTTAACATGAGTGACTCTGTTACCCACACTGGATTGGTTCCATGACTTGGCAGGTGACAGTCCAATGGCGACAACCAACGAGGACTTTCCAAGGGGATTTTATTACTTGTAACAAATAAGAACACTGCGGATAATTCCCCAAAGCAGTCCCTCCCCACACAAAGTGGAAAACCGGGCTTATATTAGGCTGGTTAGCTGAGTCATTGTATGTAGCAGTGTAAAGGCAGCACCGTACAGTTGCCAATCATGCTTCTACAGACCTCATACATCGCACATTTAAGCAATGGTGAATAAGCTCCTTTCTGGGTGGAGTTTTCAGTATGGTAATGAGGAGAGATTGCCAGAGTTCATCACCAACTCAGGTATCTCTGAATCTAAGTGTTTTCTTTTGTTTTGCCGGGGCTGAGCTTCTTCTCCTTGTTCTTTGAAACAAGAACTCAATGTGCAATAGTTGCAAGGGAGTACTTTTTCACCGTGTGTACTCAAAAACCCAGGGACGGTCGGGCGCAGTGGTTTTGGGAGGCCGAGGCAGGTGGATCACCTGAGGTCAGGAGTTCGAGACCAGCCTGGCCAATATGGTGAAACCCCTGTCTCTACTAAAAATACAAAAAAAATTAGCTGGGTGTTGTAGTGGGCACCTGTAATCCCAGCTACTCGGGAGGCTGAGGCAGGAGAATTGCTTGAACCTGGGAGGCAGAGGTTGCAGTGAGCCAAGATCGCACCACTGCACTCCAGCCTGGGTGACAGAGCAAGACTGCGTCTCAAAAAAAAAAAACCAGGGACTATGGGTTACAACTCCATTCTGGTTTGGTCTGGTCTGTTGGGGCCTAGTGCAGGAGCTCAGTCCAAAACAATAGCCTCCCAGTTTGTGTTTAACACATAAACATGGAATTATACTATCCATATTCTTCTACAACTTGCTTTTTAAATTGAACAATATAGTCTTCCTCGTCACTGTGTGTGTATACCTATATATGTTGTTTTATATAGCTGCTTAGTGTTTCATAACATGGATATGTCTTAATTTATTTAAATTTATTCAAATAATCTCCTATGGTTGAATGTTTAGGTAGTCCTTAAGTTTTCACTCTTATGAACAATGCTACAGTGAATATTCTTGTACATATATTTTTTGCACAATTGGTGTTTTTTGTAAGCTAGAGCTCCAGATGAATTACTGGGGGAAATACAGTGATGTTTTGAAAAGGACACTCAGGAAGATGCAAGTTCCAGTCTTAACTCTGTGACTTCTAATTTGTGTGACTTTAAGCAAGTCACTTTAACTCCCTGAAATTCTGTTATTTCCTCTGTAAGAGGAGAAAACATCTCAGTGTGCTTCATAGAACTGTTGTGAAAATCAAGTAATGAAGCAAACGCATCATGGTTGATTCAGATTAGTTTGTTTCATTTTAATAGAATAAGAGTATTTTCTCAGCCTCTTCGTATTCTGCTAAATCTCATTAGATGGCATGCAAAATTTTAGTGGTTGATCGGAATGTTCCTCTTTTGAATATATAATAGGGAACCAAGTAGAAGAATATTATTGAAATAAACCAGTGCATTATGCGGAAATAGGTCTCTTTCTTTGGAAGAATGAACTGAGGATCCCAGATATGATCATCCTTAGAAAAAACATGAGAACAGCCCATAATAATCTCCAAGAAAGAATACACAGAAAATGCCTGCCCTGGAGTTCTATAAGGTCATAGGCAGGAAAGTCTATAGGACCTTTATCATCAAAGCAGTCTATAAAACACCAAGTGGTTAAGAAAGTACTTGTGGACCTGATGCAGTGGCTCATACCTGTAATCCCAACACTTTGGGAGGCTGAGGCAGGAGGATCACTTGTGTCCAAGGGTTCAAGACCAGCCTGGGCAATACAGTGAGAGCTGATCTCTACAAAAAAAAATTTTTTTTTTAATTAGCCAGATGTGGTGGTGTGTGTAGTCCCAGCTACCCAGGAGGCTGAGTCAGGAAGATTGCTCGAGCCTCGGAGTTTGAGGCTGCAGAGAGCCATGACTGTGCCACTGCATTCCAGCCTGGGTAACAGCGTGAGACCCTGTTTCAAAAAAAGAAAAAAAAAGAAGAAAGAAAGAAAAAGAGAAAGAGAGAAAGAAAAAGAAAGAAGGAAAGAAAGAAAGAAAGAAAAGAAAAAGAAGAGAAGAGAAGAGAACAGAAGAGAAGAGAGAAAGTATTTGTGACACTAATATTGTTTTCAAAAGACCTGAGCTTGAACTCCGGCTTTATCATTGACCAGTTCTGTGAGCAAGTGATAAGCTCTCAGAGTTTTTTTAAATAAAATTGAAATAATAAAAATACCTATAATTCTTAATAATTCTTATGAGGCAATATACATGAAGAAAGCCAACAGAGATCCTTGCAAATTGTGACGCTTAGTAGATGTAATTGAAGTAAAAGGAGAAAAAAAGAAAATTCTCATGGAAATAACATTTCAAGAAGGAAATAACTTTGAGACCTTGAACCAAGAGATGTCACCTCTCTAAACCTCTGCTTTCCTCGCCTGCAAAATGAGGAAATTGAATTAGATCTTTTTTTTTTTTTCTTTTTGAGTCTCACTCTGTTGCCCAGGCTGGAGCGCAGCGGTGCGATCTCAGCTCACTGCAAGCTACGCCTCCCAGGTTCATGCCATTCTCCTGCCTCAGCCTCCCTAGTAGCTGGGACTGCAGGCGCCCGCCACTACTAATTAGCCTGCCCGGCTACTTTTTGGTATTTTTAGTATAGACTGGGTTTCACCGTGTTAGCCAAGATGATCCGCCCACCTCGGCCTCCCAAAGTGCTGGGATTACAGGCATGAGCCACCGCACCTGGCCGAATTAGATCATTTTTAAGGTCCCTTTCATTCAAACAACAATAATAATGACAGCTACATGTAATAAAGTGCTTACCTGGTTGAAACACTGTTCTAATTGATTTATATTTACTGATTCGTTTAATCTTTTAGCTGAACCATGAAGCAGACATTGATACCTGTTGATATTGGGTTTTTTGTTGTTGTTTGTTTGTTTTTGAGAGGGAGTCTCATTCTGTAGTCCAGGCTGGAGTGCAATGGCGAGATCTCGGCTCACTGCAACCTCTGCCTCCAGGGTTCAAGGGATTCTCCTGCCTCAGCCTCCCGAGTAGCTGGGATTACAGGCGCCTGCCACCAAGCCCGGCCAATTTTTGTATTTTTAGTACAGACGAGGTTTCACGTTGGCCAGGCTGCTCTCGAACTCCTAACCTCAGGTGATCCGCCCGCCTTAGCCTCCCAAATTTTAAGATTGCGGCGTGAGCCATTGTGCCCGGCTGACAACTGTTGATATTTGAGGGAGACTTCTTTTCGAAATTATTTTACTTCATTTTATTTTTAAGATTTATTGACTAATAAGTTTACATAGAGGTGCTTTTTCTCTTTTTTTGGGGAAAAAATTTAAATACAGAGAAGAACTAATATTAGTTATCTAATGCTACATAATGAATTATCCTAAAACTTAGCAGCTTTAAACAAGCATTAGTCTCATGTAATTTCTGTGGGTCAGGAATCTGAGAGTGGCTTAGCTGGATGGTTCCCTCTCTGACTCTCTCATGAGATTATAGTCAGATTGTTGGCCAGGGCTGCAGTCATCTGAAGGAGCTGGAGAATCTCCCTCTGAGCTTATTCAGTAAATTTCAGTTCCTCACCACGTGAGCCTCTTCATAAGGCTCCTCAGACAACTTGGAAGCTGGTCCCCAGAATGAGAAATCAGAATGAGAGAATATGAAAAAGAAAGAGAGAACCCAACACAGAAGCTGTAGTCTCCTAATCTTGTAGGTGTATCCACTCCTCTAATCTTGGATGTGACATTCCATCATTTCCTTCACTTTCTATCTGCCAGGAGCAAGTCACCAAGTACCCAGTCCACCCCATACTCAAGGGGAGGGAAATTAAGCTCCATCTCTAAGGAGAGAAATATCAAATAATTTATAAATATATCTTTTATTTTATTTATTATTATTATTATTATTATTATTTGAGACAGAGTCTCACTCTTTTGCCCAGGCTGGAGTGCAATGGCATGATCTCAGCTCACTGCAACCTCCACCTCCCAGGCTCAAGTGATTCTCCTGCCTCAGCCTCCTGAGTAGCTGGGATTACAGGTGCCTGTCACCACACCTGGTTAATTTTTGTATTTTTTGTAGAAACGGGGTTTCACCATATCGGCCAGGCTAGTCTGAAACTCCTGACCTCAAGCGACCTACCCACCTCAGCCTCCCAAAGTGCTGAGATTACAGGCGTGAGCCACCACACCTGGCCAGAATTTATAAATATATCCTTTAAATCACAATGAGTACAAAGAAAAAATAACACATAGTAGTGTACTTACTGCCCCAAATTGACAGTGAAATTATTACCTTATATTTTTCTTAGGAACATTTTCAATTAAAAAAATTAGAAATAGGCTGGTCATGGTGGCTCATGCCTGTAATCCCAGCACTTTGGGAGGCCAAGGTGGGCAGATCACGAGGTCAGGAGATCCAGACCATCCTGGCTAACACGGTGAAACCCTGCATCTACTAAAAATACAAAAAATTAGCCAGGCATGGTGGCGGGTGCCTGTAGTCCCAGCTACTTGGGAGGCTGAGACAGGAGAGTGGCGTGAACCTGAAAGGCAGAGCTTGCAGTGAGCCGAGATTGTGCCACTGCATTCCAGCCTGGGCTATAGAGCGAGACCCCATCTCAAAAAAAAAAAAAAAATTAGAAATAAAATCTTCTTTGTTTTTATGCCCAGTCCCAATTCTATTCTGTCTCCAGAGGTAACAACTATCAAATTGTATGACATATCTTTCCCGTCTTTTTAAAATTATTATTTTACATACGCATAAGGATAGTGAAATAATGTATAGTATTATTTTGTGAATTTTTAAGAAATTTCATAAATGGTATCATACATATTCTGCAAGTTGCATTTTCACTCAATATTGTTTTTGAGATCTGTGTATGCTGATATATTTAGACTTAGTTAAATATTTTGTTGTATAAATACACCACTTTAAATTCATCTACTGATGGAGATTATTTCCTAAATTATAAATCACTATTATAATCAAAGCTACAACAAATAGCTTTATTCACGTTTCCTCGTGCACATGTGCAAGAGTTTCTCTAGAGCTGTTTCTCAGATATTTTGACCCAGCCCATAAGAAATGTCTCATTGTGACCAACCTATATCTCATTGTGACCAGTTATATATATTTAAATGAAACCAAAGTCTCAAGAGAAAAGTACTTATTTTTTTTTATTATTTTTATTTTTTGCTTTCGTTGCCCAGGCTGGAATGCAATGGCGTGATCTTGGCTCACTGCAATCTCCGCCTTCCGGGTTCAAGCGATTCCCTGCCTCAGCCTTCCAAGTAGCTGGGATTACAGGCATACACCACCACATCCTGCTAATTTTGTATTTTTAATAGAGACGGGGTTTCTCCATGTTGGTCAGGCTGGTCGCGAACTCCCGACCTTAGGTGATCCACCCGCCTCGACCTCCCAAAGTGCTGGGATTACAGGCGTGAGCCACTGCGCCCAGCGAAAAGTACTTATTCTTTCTACAAAGAAATGGCCTTTGATGTTACATATTTTTAATCTGTTATTTATTTACTATGTTGCTAAGGCTGGAGTGTAGTAGCTATTCACAGGTGATCATAGTGTACTGCAGACTCAAACTCATAGGCTCAAGCCATCCTCCTGCCTCAACCTCCTCAGTAGCTGGGAGTACAGGTGTGCATCATAATCTATTTTATTTTTATTTTTTATTTTGAGACAGAGTCTCACTCTGTCACCCAGGCTGGAGTGCAGCGGCACGATCTCGGCGCACTGCAACCTCTGCCTCCCGGATTCAGGGGATTCTCTTGCTTCAGCCTCCCAAGTTGCTGGGATTACAGGCACCTGCCACCACGCCCAGCTAATTTTTGTATTTTTAGTAGAGATGGGGTTTCGCCATGTTCGCCAGGCTGGTCTCAAACTCCTGACTTCATGTGATCTGCCCACCTCGGCCTTCCAAGTTTCTGGGGTTACAGGCATGAGCCACCACACCTGGCCAAATCTATGTTATTTAAATTGCTAGTTGACATCCACTAAATTGATTTCTAGACCCACTATTGGGGTTTCCATCTGTAGTTTATGAAACAGCCTTCTAAGGTCTATGTGTACCCATATACAGGTTGTGGCAATTTAAACTTTACAAAATATTGCAAAATTGTTCTTTGTAGTATTTGTATCAATTTACACTTCCCCAGCAACTTACAAGAGTTCCTTTTTGCCCACATTGACACCCACGCTCAATATTGTCAGATTTTTCATTTTTGCCAATCTCATTATCAGCTTTCATTTAAGGGATGGATGAAAGCAGGCCTGCAGAAATGTATTATTTCTTTTGTGCAGGAGGCACAGGTGTAATGGGAAAATTCTTTCTCCTATGCTTGTCCTCAAAGCTGCTGTCTGTCATTACTGCATCCCTTGGAAAATGCAATAATTAAAGGCAGAAAGGAAACACTACGGGGGCATCCCTCAGAGGAATCATAAGAGCCTTTGGAACAGAGCCAGACCAATCAGCTGTGGCTCCCTCTGGTCTCCCTCGGGAGCCACTTCAATCCATATACCACTTTCCTCAAGCCGTCTACTCTTTCAGCTGCCCGATATTCAGCAGCTACTTATTCTCCTACTACATAGAGAACATGAGACCATTACATGAAAACTCTTCTATACCTTATTCTTCATCTATAAACTTCTGCTTCCATTTTCTCTCCTTTCATCCTACCCCAGAGCAAGTGGTAACCTTCTTCCTGCCCAAGGCTAATTATTCCTATTGCCTCTACCCTCTGAGGGTTCTTGCTTCATGAATGATCCCTTCTTTTGTACCTGTCTTTCACTCCTCTCCTCCTTCTTCTCTACCTCATCCTTCCCTTCAGCATGTAAGTATGCTCAAGTGTCTCCTTCCTGAATGAGGTCTTCCCTTGAGTCCTTATTTCCTCTCTGTCTGACTTACTCTTAATTACTCTCAGGCCCACCTATCATGTCCTCAGAGAGTCATAACACCTATTCTTTTCCTTCACAGCATTTACCGAAGCATGTGTGAGACTACAGACTCCTATGCAGTCAGCCCCAAAAGGTCAGAGACCTGGTATTTCTAGTGCCTAATGTAGAGTAGACACTCAGTACATATCTATTGAGTAAATAAATGATTTACAGCCTAGAGCCTCACTCTATTATTCTCCACTTCTACACCATATGGATATTCTGAAATTAAAAGACTTTCCCACCTTCCCCCACTTGAAAAACACTGTTGGCTCCTCAGCCTGCAGAGTAAAGTCCACTCTCCTTAGCACAGCATACAATGGTTCTTTGAAAACACCTCACTCTTTCCCATCAAAGCAAAATAAATATCACCTCTTCTAGAGGAAGCAGAAGTGGAAAAATTCAAATCAGTTAATATTGTTATTAGCTGACAGAGCTGGAAAAAGATTCACCTTGCCCACTGCCTAGACAGAGCTGATTTATCCAAACAGGGGAATTGCAATAAAGAAAGAGTGGAACTCATGCAGAACGGGCTATATGGGAGATGGGAGTTTTATTATTACTCAAATCAGTCTCCCTGAGAATTTGGAGGGGTTTTTTGTTGTTGTTGTTGTTTTGTTTTTTGAGACAGAGTCTTGCTCTGTTGCCCAGGCTGGAGTGCAGTGGCATGATCTCGGCTCACTGCAACCTCTGCCTCCTGGGTTCATGTGATTCTCCTGCCTCAGCCTCCCAAATAACTGGGATTACAGGCATGTGCCATCATGCCTGGCTAATTTCTTGTATTTTTAGTATGGACGGGGTTTTAACATGTTAGCCAGGATGGTCTTGATCTCCTGACCTCGTGATCCGCCTGCCTTGGCCTTTCAAAGTGCTGGGATGACAGGCGTGAGCCACCGCGCCCGGCCGAGAATTTGGAGTTTTTAAGGATAATTTGGTGGGTAAGGGACAGTGAGTAAGGAGTGCTGATTGGTTGGGTTGGAGATTAAACTCATAGCAAGTTGAAGCTGTCCTCTTTTGCTGAATCAGTTCCTGGTGGAGGCCACAAGATCAGATGAGCCAATTTATCCATCTGGGTGGTGCCAGCTGATCTATCAAGTTCAGGGTCTACAAAATATCTTGAGCACTGATCTTAGGTTTTATAATAATGATATTATCTCCAGGAGAAATTTGGGGAGGGTCAAAATCTTGTAGCCTCCAGCTGCATGCCTCCTAAACCATAATATCTAATCTTGTGGCTATTTTGTTAGTCCCACAAAGGCAGTCTAGTCCCCAGGCAGGAAGGGGGTTTGTTTTGGGAAAGGGCTGTTATTGTTTTTGTTTCAAAGTTAAACTAGACACTTGAGGCCAGGAGTTCAAGACCAGTGTGGCCAGCATGGTGAAACCCTGTCTCTACTAAACACACAAAAATTAGCCAAGCATGCTGATGCACACCTGTGGTCCCAGCTGCTTGGGAGGCTGAGGCACAAGAATCGCTTGAACCCAGGAGGTGAAGGTTGTGGTGAGCTGAGATCACACCACTGCACTCCAGCCTGGGTGACAGAGCAAGACTCTGTCTCGGAAAAAAGAAAAAAAAAAGTTAAAACTATAAACTAAGTTTCTCCCAAAGTCAGTTTGGCCTATGCCCGGGAATGGACAAGGACAACTTGGAGGTTAGAAGGAAGATGAAGTCAGTTAGGTCAGATTTTTTTCACTGTAATTATATTCTGTTATAATTTTGCAATGGCAGTTTCATGGTAGAGAAAGAGTTTCATATCTATAGATAAAGGTTACATAATTATTTGTAAATTTTATCCATTTGTTATGCTGGTGGTGGTTGTTTTTTTCCTGCTCGTTTTTCTTCCATTGGAAACGTTGTATCTATCATTTCAAAGGGAAGGGACTCTAACATTTTACTGAGCACTTACTGTACAACAGGCATTAGACTAAATTTCTTATTTACTATTTAGAAGAGGAAACAGTTCAGAGCACTCTGAGCTATGTGAGGTATGCAAAATTTATCAGGCCCAGAGGGAATGAGTATGGGACTTCCGTTATCCCCCATTCCCACGGGCAATTGGCTAAAAGCATTTTGTTCCTGACTAGCTGCCTCATCCATTATCTTCATTTTCCTGGAATTTGAGATACAAAGAACAATGTGGCAGACAATCGATATCTTGTGTTATTTTAATGTAAATTCTTGGTAAGCAACTTAGGAACTGCCTCTTCTTTTTTCCTTAAAAAAACCCACTTGTAACTGCTGCTAAGCAAAGCGTATATTCAGGGCACCTTGAATCTATGCTCCTGGGTTGCAGTCCTCAAACTCAGCCCAAATCAACTCTCTACTTATATTAATTTTGCCTCAGTTTTTTCCTTTAGGTCGGCATGATTCAGAGTGACTTCCCACCATCACCTGGTGTTTCTCTCTGAAATAAGTGCTTGGTACCAGCATGAACCCATTGCATTCTCCATTTTTGGAGGTCCTACCACATGCTGAGGGTGACTTCTTTTGAATCTGAACCTTCCTTTCTTTTCAGTTGCAGTCTAGATTTTGAGGTGTTCTGAAAACCATCTCTTTCCTTTAAGAATGAGGGCTTTAGTTTCTCTCCCTGGATAGGAGATTCAAGTAAAAAGCTCTGCAGAGAGCTGCCTTCTTCTTGTTCCTCACAGTTCTTCAGCCTCAAAGCAGAAAGTTCAGTTCACAGTTGGGCAAGAAGTTATGCAGAGGACTTCTGCCTTCTCTGCCTCTACCTCATGACAAAAAGTTCAAGTTATAGATCATTTGGTTACTCTAGCACCGGTGGTTTCACCACTTCTGGCCTAGAATTCTATAGCATGCTTTTAAAACTGCAGCTGCTTTGTTACTTATAATTTGGACTTGTATTTTCATTTGTGACCAATTTCTGTTGATTCCAAACCAAAGCATGCATATGGGTAATTTATGCTCATAAGCAGCACACTTTGACCCAAAATATATTTCTGGCCTTGATCACTTTTGAAAAGTTCCTAAATTATGGGAAATCAAGCTTCAAAATCTGAGCACTCTTTAAAGGGACAGCTACCTTTAGAAACACTAGCTGGTTTTAGGTAGAATGCTTATGGGGCATCCTCTTGTAAATATCTAAGAAAATTGACCCACATAACCTGGAATGGTCATAAGCATCAATGGCTGAAATGAGGGGGATCCTTTGAAATGCATAAAATAATTCATTTGTGTCCGCAGTTGGAAAAAGCTGAACTAGACAAACTGAATGAAAGACATACTTTTTTTTTTTTTTTTTTGAGACAAAGTCTTGCTCTGTTGCCCTGGCTGTGCAGTGGTGCGTTCTCAGCTCACTGCAACCTCCGCCTCCTGGGTTCAAGAAATTCTCCTGCCTCAGCCTCCCAAGTAGCTGTGACTACAGGCACGTGCCACCACGCCTGGCTAATTTTTGTATTTTTAGTAGAGACAGGGTTTCACCATATTGGCCAGGCTGGTCTCAAACTCCTGACCTCGTGATCCACCTGCCTTGGCCTCCCAAAATGTTGGGATTACAGGCGTGAGCCACCGTGTCTGGCCTGAAAGACATACTTATTGTTTGTCATGGTTGAAATTTGATAAGAAAAGATTTGAAAATATTTTTTAAAGAGTTCTAACAGCTAGAAGTTAGCTTAATTAAAAACTGATATTCAGACTACAACTTACTTTGTGAAAAACAAAGAAGGTCTTTTTGCTTTTCCTCTTTTGTTTTCTGTTTCTGGGTTTTTTGTTGTTGTTGTTGTTAATATACTAAAACCTTATTTTAAAAAATGATTGGTTCCCTCTGTTTCCTATTTTGTTGGCATGATTTTTGCTGAGAAAAAACTGTAAAACTTCACTGGCCTTTTAGATAGCTTAAAATCTCCCTCAAGCCGGGCACAGTGGCTCACGCCTGTAATCCTAGCACTTTGGGAGGCCGAGGTGGGCAGATCACCTGAGGTCAGGAGTTCAAGACCAGCCTGACCAATATGATGAAACCCTGTCTCTACTAAAAATACAAAAATTACCTGGGTATGGTGGCACACGCCCGTAATCCCAGATACTCGGGAGGCTGAGGCAGGAGAATCACTTGGACCCAGGAGGCAGAGGTTGCAGTGGGCTGAGATCGTGCCATTGCACTCCAGCCAGGGTGACAGAACAAGACTCCGACTCAAAAAAAAAAAAAACTCCCTCAATTGGGTCCTCCAGGACTTGTTCTTTCACTGACTTCCACTTCTGCTACTCCTTCCTTTTGCCATCTTCAATACCATGTATGAGACCTAATAGCCCTGAGACCGCTCAAGGAACACACAAAAATGTGCCACCCTCTCCCCTTTTGGGGGGTCCTCTGTCTCTCATGGAGTCTCAAAAGTCATACGCAGGTTTCTCACAGGTCTACAGCTTTGCTTTCTTCTGCATTGAGTATTCTGATCTCTTTGGCTTTGGGAATGCCAAGGGTTACTTTATACTGTGAGGGAGAACTTGATCTTTGTTTGTGTCATAGCTGGCAAGTCACTGGTGAAACCTGCAGAAGTGGCTGACAGCAGCTGCAGTGAATGGAAATTACTGCAGGGAGCTACTTGTTTATTTGCACATTTAGATAAAAGAGATATTATTTGAACACTTGGAAGCTGTGGAAACACTCACCACCAAGGCATAAGGCTCCTCTGGAGGATGAGCTGACCATGTACTGAGCTGAGTGTTGAGTTGCCCACCAGCCTTAGGGGAATGTCTTTGTAGTGAGGAGCACTGCGGAAATGTTGCACGGCCTAGTCTTGTGGCATTTCCCTTTTGGAAGAAACCAGGGATTCGAAGTAAATGTGGAATCCTTGATTTCTGGAGATCTAGATGCTCTGCCTTCCAGCTGTGCCTGCTTTTCACATATTTAAATATTAGGCCCTAAAAACAGTAAATGTTTTATTTGCCCTATTCATTAAAGGGCTCCACCCTAAAGTCAGTAATTTAATTAAGAAACATTAAGTTGAAAAGACTACCCATCAAACTAAATCAGTCTCCAAAATGCAACTTTCTGACATTTAGCTAGTTATTTTGAAACTTTTTGTAAAAGATATTTAGGAGTGCAAAAGGCTTATGGAAAAAAAAAGAAATAATAAATAAAAGATAATTATATCTGTAAAGGAAATGTCCATTTGTAAGAACATCTCCCTCTCTGCACCTAAACTACATTGGCTTAAAGTTTATGTAATAAGCCTTACCTTTGTTTAAGATGATTTTTCAGCCAGGCATGGTGGCTCACACCTGTAATCCCTGCACTTTGGGAGGCTGAGGTGGGAGGATCACCTGAGGTGGGGAGTTCGAGACCAGCCTGACCAAAATAGAGAAACCCCGTCTCTACTAAAAATACAAAATAAGCCCAGCATGGTGGCGCATGCCTGTAATCCCAGCTACCCAGGAGGCTGAGGCAGGAGAATCGCTTGAATCCGGGAGGCGGAGGTTGTGGTGAGCCGAGATGGCACCACTGCACTCCAGCCTGGGCAACAAGAGGGAAACTCAGTCTCAAAAAAAAAAAAGATCTGTACGTATATACGTTTATATTATGCGTATGGGATATTTCACTACCAAAATACACAAAAGAGCTCCAATTAATTGGATCTAAAAAAAAAAGTAAGCACTTGGCCGGGCATGGTGGCTCACGCCTGTAATCTCAGCACTTCAGAAGGTCGAGGCGGGCGGATCACGAGGTCAGGAGATTGAGCCCAGCTTGGCCAACATGGTGAAACCCCATCTCTACTAAAAATACATAAAAAATTAGCCAGGCATGGTAATGCACTCCTGTAATCCCAGCTACTCAGGAGGCTGAGGCAGAAGAATCTCTGGAACCCGGGAGGCGGAGGTTGCAGCGAGCCGAGATCGTGCCACTGCCCTCCAGCCTGGGTGACAGAGGGAGACTCCGTCTCAAAAAAAAAAAAAAAAAAAAAAAAAAGTAAGCACTTAAATACTTTATCAGAAAAATAGAAACTAACTAAAATGTTCAGTTCATACGACTTGAGTAAATCTTTAGTAAAGAAGAACCACTTTAATATTATCGGTTTAATGAAAACAGCTATGTCTTCGGATCAGCAAAATACCCATGTATTTAACTTTAGGGTTTTTGCTTAGGTGGCAACTGCCTAACGTTTGCAGGCTGTAAAAATGATTAACACGGAAATAACATGAGATGATGGCTAGCTTTGTTTAATGAACAATTCAAGCATAATTGTTAAAAGTGAGTAAGTTAAATGAATAGAAACAAAAGTTTATCAGTGTACTCATTTGTATAGTGGTGAGTTTCTGAAAAATTTATAAATGAACTTTTCAAAAATCTTTTTCAGTAACTTAACTTTTTTTTTTTTTTTTTTTTTTAAGGTGGAATCTTGCTCTGTCACCCAGGCTGGAGTGCAGTGGAGCGATCTTAGCTCACTGCAACCTCTGCCTCCCAGGTTCAAGAGATTCTCCCGCCTCAGCCTCCCAAGTAGCTGGGATTACATTACAGGTATGCACCACCACACCTGGCTAATTTTTGTACTTTTAGTAGAGACGGGGTTTCACCATGTTAGCCAGGCTGGTCTTGATCCCCTGACCTCAAGTGATCCGCCCACCTCAGCCTCTCAAAGTGCTGGGATTACAGGCATGAGCCACTGTGCCCAGCTTCAGTAAATTAATATTAAAGTCATGTTATAATTAAGTAGTAGATGTTCATGAAATGTCTGAGTCATCTCTAAGTAAAAACACTAAAACATTAATCATTAAATATAAGTTTAAATCTATATACTTTGATATCTTATTTTTATATGGTATGGAAAAGCTAAATATATTTAGACCTGTTAATAAACAAAAATAAATTGAGATATCTTTCTAAAAATTATAAAATGGTTTTCATCCGTCTATCAGTAATGATATAAAACAGTTCAAAATTACTTCCTAAGTTTTCCACCAGAAATTCAGGTTGCTAAAAGTTAAAAATTGTATAGTTCATATATGCAATTGAAACTACTAGATGTAAGAGAAACAATTCTGTATACAGAGTGAGTAAGAAAAATAGGATGTGTTTTTGGTAAAGAAGGTTATAAAGAAGATATGAGAGTGAGGTTTCTGTTAAGGGAAAACTAATTTTGTCTAGAGGCTTTTAAAGGGTGTTTTAAGTTGAAAGGACAAAAGAAAGAATGATGGATGAAACTACATGAACACAGAAATTTAAAGAAAGAGAATGTGAAAAATTCTGAGTAAGTGGTTATGAGAAGTTTATAGAAATCTTATCTTGGTTTTTTTATTTAAAAAAATTATTTTGGTGGAGATGAGGTCTCACTATGTTGCCCAGGTTGCTCTCGAACTCCTGGGGTCAAGCAATCCTCCCACAGCAGTCTCCCAAAGTGCTGGGATTACAGGCATTAGCCACTATGCTCAGCCAGAAATACTATTTTGTGTGGTCAAAGATGATTGAGACTGGATGGATTAGCATTTCCATTGTGCAAATCACTCAGTCTTCCAGACCGGTAGAATGAATACACGGAATAATGAAAAGTCAATTGAAAGCTTAAAGAAAATTTTAACTTTCCCTGGCCTAAGGATCTTCCATTTGCTTAACTTACATTCTACCCTGTTTGGAAAACATCAGCTTTCTGCCTTTGAAATGGGAATGGGACTACCCATGCACCTGGATAAAGGAGCCTATGAACTAGCTCTCCTTAAAAGTTGTAAACTAGGCCAGACATGGTGGCTTACGCCTGTAATCCCAGCACTTTGGGAGGCCGAGCGGGTGGATCATGAGGTCAGGAGTTCGAAACCAGCCTGGCCAACATGGTGAAACCCTGTCTCTACTAAAAATACAAAATTTAGGTGTGGTGGAATGCAACTGCAATCCCAGCTCCTTGGGAGGCTGAGGCAGGAGAATTGCTTGAACCCGGGAGGAGGAGGAGGTTGCAGTGAGCCAAAATCGTGCCACTGCACTCCATCCTGGCAGACAGAGCAAGACTCCATCTCAAAAAAAAAAAAAAAAGAGTTGGGCCAGGCACGGTGGCTCACGCCTGTAATCTTATCACTTTGGGAGGCTGAGGTGGGTGGATCATGAGGTCAAGCGTTCAAGACCAGCCTGGTCAAGAAGGTGAAATCCTATCTCTACTAAAAATACAAAAATTAGCTGGGCGTGGTGGCAGGCACCTGTAATCCCTGCTACTTGGGAGGCTGAGGCAGAGAATTGCCTGAACCTAGGAGGCGGAGGTTGCAGTGATCCGAGATCGCACCACTGCACTCCGACAGGGCGAGACTCCATCTCAAAAACAAAACAAAACAAACAAACAAAAAAGTTGTAAACTAAAAATCCAAAGTCCCTTACCAACTGAATGGACCCCCTCTTGTCCAAGGGGACCCCAGAGAAACCTTAAAAACTGAACTCCCAAGGGCTGGGCACGGTGGCTCACGCCTGCAATCCCAGCACTTTGGGAGGTCAAGGCAGGCGCATCACAAGGTCAGGAGATCAAGACCATCCCCGTCTCTGCTAAAAATACAAAAAAATTAGCCGGGCATGGTGGTGGGCGCCTGTAGTCCCAGCTACTCAGGAGGCTGAGGCAGGAGAATAGCATGAACCTGGGAGGCGGAGCTTGCAGTGAGCCGAGATCACGCCACTGCACTCCAGCCTGGGCGACAGAGTGAGACTCAGTCAGAAAAAAAAAAAAATGAACTCCCAGTCAAAATAGGAAGAGAGGTCAAGCACGCCTCATTATATTCCCTCCCTTTTGGAGTTTATGCACAACAATTGACCAGCATTAATGTTAAAATAGAGATTATAAGACTGAAAAAACAGACTCTTTGAGGCAATAAGATATCAAATTATAAACAAGACCTAAGACTATGGAAGGAAAGGGTTAAGTCATGTCTGCAAGCCATCCATCTTGCTACATAGCATGCTTAACTTAAAACGTGCCTTTCTGGCCGAGTGTGGTGGCTCACACCTGTAATCGTAGCCCTTTGGGAGGTTGAGGCAGCAGATCATCTGAGGTCAGGAGTTCGAGACCAGCCTGACCAACATGGTGAAACCCCATCTCTACTTAAAAGACAAAATTAGCAGGGCATGGTGGTGCATGCCTGTAATCCCAGCTACTCGGGAGGCTGAGGCAGGAGAATCACTTGAACCCATGAGGCAGAGGTTGCAGTGAGCCAAGATTGTGCCATTGCACTCCAGCCTGCATGAGAGAGCAAAAATCTGTCTCAAAAAAAAAAAATCCCTTTGTGTTGACTTCAAGTTTTAGACAGAGCCCTACTCTTTTGGTCAACTGCAAATTAAAGAATCTCTGAATCCACCCTTAACCTGTAAGCCCCTGCTTTAAGATATCCCACCTTTTCTTTTCTTTTATTTATTTTTTTTTTTTGAGATGGAGTCTCGTTCTGTTGCCAGGATGGAGCACAGTGACATGATCTTGGCTCACTGCAAACTCTGCCTGCCGAGTTCAAGCGATTCTCATGCCTCAGCCTCCCGAGTAGCTGGACTACAGGCGTGAGCCACCACACCCAGCTAATTTTTGCATTTTTAGTAGAGATGGGGTTTCACCATGTTGGCCAGGATGGTCTCCATCTCCTGACCTCGTGATCCTCCTGCCTCAGCCTCCCAAAGTGCTGGGTCTACAGGCGTGAGCCACTGCGCTGGCCTAGATATCCCACCTTTTCATATAGAACCATGTATACCTTCCATGTATTGATTTATGTCTTCACCTATAACTCCTGCCTCCCTGAAATACATAAAACCAAACAGTAATCCAGGCTTTGGTACAAGTTCTCAGGACTCCTGAGGTTGTGTTTTCCTGGGCCATGTTCACTCATGTTAGCTCAGAATAAAACTCTTGAAAATATTTTACAGAGCTTGGTTTTTCCATTAACAAGGTGGTATTCTTCATTATTGCAAGGCCTTATAAGTTTCTCACTGAAAATTCTAAATTAATTAAGGATTATTTTAACAGCAAGCTCCCAGCAGGAGACAAAAACATCAAAGATCATGGACTCCAACCTGAAGATTTTGTTTAATGGAAAATGCCGAAAGAAAGAAAGAAAGAGAGAGAGAAAGAAAGAAAGAAAGAGAAAGAAAGAAAGGAAGGAAGGAAGGAAGGAAGAAGGGAGGGAGGGAAGGAAGGAAGGAAGGAAAGAAGAAAGAAAGAAAGAAGGGAGGGAGGGAGGGGAAAAGAAAGGAAGGAAAGAAAGAAGGGAAGGCAGAAAGGCAGGAAGGAAGGAGGGAAGGAAGGAAGGAAAGAAGGAAGAAAAGAAAATGCTATCAAATAAAGGACTTGCTCCAACAACTACATTAGAAGGGACACTATTAGGCAGCCCTGCCTGAGTGGACATCTTCCTCAGTGGAGATCTCCAATACTTTGTTCTTTAGACCAGGACAAGAAATAGGTTACAATATTCATTTCGTTATCTTCAGGAATAGGAATACTTTTCATATTTGTATTTCAAGATGTTTTGTTGATAACTGTCCTTATTTGTGTCATATTTTAAATGCCTGAATTAATTATGCTTTGTATTTCTAGATGTCTAAAGTCTACCACAAAAGTTTATAACAAAAAAACTAATCATGATAGCTAGATGCTTAGAAATGAGCTAACATGCCTCAACTCCAGTGTAAGTAAACGGCCCGACTAAGATCCTATTACTCTGACCCTTTATTGTTCAATTCAATCCCTGAATTGTTGCCAACTGATTCAGCCTTGGAACTTCTTAAGCCGTAGTACTTCTGCTCATTCCCTCTGACATGGGACAAGATTATCTGGGAATGAGTCTTCCCAGCAACATGGGACAAACTTACATCTAAAATGTTGATCATTAGTGCTTTCAGAAGAGAACCATTCTGATCAAAAGGAGGAAATGAGAAAAATAGCTCAGAGCAGCCTGAGATATGTGAAGTATGCAAAATTCATCAGGCCCGGAGAGACAGGAGTATAGGATTTCTGTCACATCTCACTGCACCCGTTCCCAGGGGCAATTCTTTTTTTTTTTTTTGAGATGGCATCTCGCTCTGTCCCCAGGCTGGAGTGCAGTGGCGCAATCTCAGCTCACTGCAACCTCCACTCCTGTGTTCAAGCGATTCTCTTGCCTCAGCCTCCCGAGTAGCTGGGATTACAGGTGTGCAGCACCATGCCGGGTTAATTTTTGTATTTTTAGTAGCCAGGGGCAATTATTTAAAAGCATTTTATTTCTGACAGCTGCCTTACCCACTATCTTCATGTTCCTGGAATTTGTGATACAAAGAACAATGTATAGCCAACCAATAGCTTGTTATTGTAACATAAATTCTTGATAAACAACTTAGGAACTGCCTCTTCTTTTTCCTTTAAAAACCTATTTGTGGCCAGGTGCGGTGGCTCACACCTGTAATCCCAGCACTTTGGGAAGCTGAGGTGGGTGGATCACCTGAGGCCAGGAGTTCGAGACCAGCCTGGGCAACATAGTGAAAACCTGTCTCTACTAAAAATACAAAAATTAGCCAGTCACACACCTGTAATCCCAGCTACTTGGGAAGCTGAGGCACAAGCATCGCTTGAACCCGGGAGGCAGAGGCTGCAGTGTGCCGATATCATGCCACTGCACTCCAGCCCGGGTGACAAGACAACAGCGAAACTCTGTCTCAAAAGAAAGAAAGAAAGAAAAACCATTAGTAACTGCTGCTAATAGGAGCATATATTCAGAGCAACTTGAATCTATGCTCCTGGGTTGCAGTCCTCAAACTTGGGCCAAATAAACTTTCTACTTATATTAATTTTGCCTCAGTTTTTTCCTTTAGGGTCACACTATTTACTCATTTCACGTGATTTTATTCACAACCAAGAGTATATATCTCTTCCCTTTTCAAAAATAAAATGACTGAGGCCAAAAATATCAAATGCAGCAAGGAAAATAAAATGTTCTGGTGATTTCCACATTATGAAACATGCAAAAATCTTGTATGATATATATGATTTTATTAGTTAAAATTAGGCAATGGGTCATCCCTGGCATGTGTGTAATGGGAAGTAGAAAATAATTCCCCAAAATATGGCACTTTGGCATGCTGAGTGCTTTTAAAAATTAAAAGGCCTGGCCAGGCACGGCAGCTCATGCCTGTAATCCCAGCATTTTGGGAGGCCGAGGAGGGCGGATCACCTGAAGTCAGGAGTTTGAGAGCAGCCTGGCCAACATGGCGAAACCCCGTCTCTACTAAAAATACAAAAATTAGCTGGGTGAGGTAGTGCCTGCCTGTAATCCCAGCTACTCAGGAGGCTGAGGCAGTAGAATCACTTGAACCCAGGAGGCGGAGGTTGCAGTGAGCCGAGATCAAGCTGCTGCACTCCATCCAGCCTAGGTGACAGAGATTTCATCTCAAAAAAAAAAAAAAAAAAAAAGAAAGAAAGAAAAGAAAAGAAAAAGAAAAAGGCCTTGGAAATAAGGCTCAGAATCAAAGTCCTCCTAACCTTGTCTTGTTTTTTTCCCACTCCAAGGTCAGGGAGGAACTCTGAAATTTCGTAACCTGACCAAGAAAGCATCTTACCAAAGAAACAATTGCCTTTTACTCCTTTCTAAAGTCTTATCTACTTTGAAAAAGAAGACTGAGGAATGCAACCATACCAGGATGGACTTTTTTTTGAGACAGAGTCTCGCTCTGTCACCCAGGCAGGAGTGCAGTGGCACGCTGTCGGCTCACTGCAACCTCCGACTCCCAGGTTCAAGCAATTCTCCTGCCTTAGCCTCCCAAGTTGCTGGGATTACAGGTGCCTGCCACCATGCCTGGCTAATTTTTGGAATTTTTAGTACAGATGGGGTTTCACCATGTTGGCCAGGCTGGTCTCGAACTCCTCACCTTAGGTGATCCACCCACCTTGGCCTCCCAAAGTGCTGGGATTACAGGTGTGAGCCACCTCGCCTGGACTTTTTTTTTTTTTTTTTTTTTTTTACAAGCTAATGCCTGCCTCTCAGCCTCCTTCAAATTCCAAAAAAAATAATTTCAAGTTAATTTCAGTCTCCTGGGTCCATTTATTCTTCCTAATAATCATTTACTGCCCTTCAAAAAAATTGTCTACACTTTCCATTTCCTTCTTCCCCTATCAAGAACAGGCATAGGCTGGGTGCGGTGGCTCACACCTGTAATCCCAGAACTTTGGGAGGCCAAGGTGGGCAGATCATGAGGTCAGGAGATCGAGACCATCCTGGATAACAGGTGAATCCCTGTCTCTACTGAAAATACAAAAAATTAGCTGGGCATTGTGGCACATGCCTGTAGTGCCAGCTACTCAGGAGGCTGAGGCAGGAGAATCGCTTGAACACGGGAGGCAGAGGTTGCAGTGAGCCGAGATAGCGCCATTGCACTCCAGCCTGGGTGACAGAACAAGACTCTGTCTCAAAGGAAAAAAAAAAAAAAAGAACAGGCATATAAGCTTCTGTACCCCACTGGGAATTTGGGATAATCACTGTGATTTTTCCCCCATGCATGTCAATAAATTTGTATGCCTTTTTTGAGGTGGAGTCTTGTTCTGTTGCCCAGGCTGGAGTGCAGTGGCAGGATCTCGGATCACTGCAACCTCCACCTCCCAGGTTTAGGTGATTCTCCTGCCTCAGCCTCCTGAGAAGCTGAGATTACAGTGCCACTACACCTGGCTAACTTTTGTATTTTTAGTAGAGACAAGATTTCACCATGTTGGTCGGACCAGTCTCAAACTCCTGACCTAAAGTGATCCACCTGCCTCAGCCTCCTAAAGTGCCGGGATTACAGGTGTGAGCCACCGCACCCGGCTGCCTTTTCTCCTTTAATCTGCCTTTTCTCAGTTAATTTTCGTGAACCTTCAGAAGGCAAAAGTGAGTTTTTCCTGACCCCTGCATGTGATACCAGTAACGTGCCAGTCTTCTACATAAACTCCTCTCCCATCTCTATTTCTCTTTTCCTTCTCTTGTTCTTCTGTTCCTCTTTACTTGCTTTTCTTTCTCTTACTCTCACTTAAGTCACTTTCTGCTTTTTCATTTTTCTCTCTGACTACCTCTTAAACGCATCAATAGCTACGTTGTTGTCATTTAGTCCAGAAAGATTACTGACCCCTTGTCTAAACTGAAACAAAAGCAAGCAAAAAGAAAAGTTTCTTTCAGCTCCACTGGGCTAGAACTGCAAGGTATAATGATGTTACAGTATAGTATATGACCCTAAGAGATAAAATAACATGTACACTAACCAGGCGTTTGGCTTCTGGTATGCAAAAGAAAATGCCCACTGAGCTCTTTGTGAGGGTCTCGATTATGACTGGTAATTCTGAAGTTCTCATGTTTCAACTTTGAAATAAAAATGACTTGTAACCGGAAGACATTAGCTGTGACAGACTGCCACTGCTACTACTTGAGACACTCGCTACCACAGTTACTACTGTTACTATTACCACTTGAGACCATCCTTACAGGACGGAAGGGGGACAAACATAGAAATGAAAACTTAAGACAAAAGAAACTGTTTTAAAGGGGTCCGGGGAAGAAGAAGAGGGCTCCCTGCTTCTAGGGAGTAAAGGCAGCAGCCCTAAGCATTTAGAGCCCTTTGTATTTGTTGGATAGAAAGAGCAGGGAGGAGGAGGTAAAGATCGGTCAGCTGCTTAATTGATCACAGGTTCACATTATTGCTAACAGGCTTCAGATGTGCCTAATCACAAGCAACACTGCACTTGGGGCATGACGGCCCTCAGCATTCGTTCTAGGCGGCAGACGCAGTTTGTCAGTTTGCCAACATTCTGCATTTATGAGAAAAGTTCGCTGTTTACTCATATAGCCTCCAGTGGTATACTGAGTTGATCACAACCCTCACTCTTTCGGCCTGCAACAATTAGCATTTTATCCGCATGTGAGAAGTTAACAGGGAAGTTTACCTGCGACTAGAAAAAGGAGAATGGAGGCAGACCAAAGAAGCTCTCCTTTAAAGGGCAAAGATTTAGGATGTGTGGCTGGGCGTGGTGGGTCACACCTGTAATCCCAACACTTTGGGAGGCTGAGACAGGTGGATCACCAGAGGTCAGGAGTTCAAGACCAGCCTGGCCAACATGGTGAAACCCTGTCTCAACCAAAAATACAAAAATTAGCTGGGTGTGGTGTTGCAGGCCTGTAGTCCTAGTTACTCAGGAGGCTGAGACAGGAGAATTGCTTGAACCCAGGAGGCGGAGGTTGCAGTGAGCCAAGATCGAGCCACTGCACTCTAGCTTGGGCGACAGAGCGAGATTCCGTCTCAAAAAAAAAAAAAAAAAGGATTTAGGGTGTGGAAATATGAAAGTAGCGTCCTATGGAAAATTCAAGATGAGACTGGTGGTCCTGAAATTCCACCATTCATTAGGAGATTGCAGAGGCTGCTTTGGAAACCAAAACTAGATTATTAATCTAAGGAGGCTTTATACTCTGTTTAAATCAAAGCTGGCATAACAGGTACCCTCTCCCTGCTCCACCCCTTTTGATGTTTTCTGATTCTCCATGATCTCCACTTTCAGGCAAATGAGAAGAAACCATTTCAGTTTCTTCTTCATTTCAATTTAAAGAAAAAGGTATTCACTTCATTTCAGTTTAAAGAAAAAGGTATTCAATTTAAAGAAAAAAGGTATTCACTTCTTTGCAAAATATTTCAAGTGCTTTCGGAATTCCAGACTCAATATTTAAACAAACCAAATCTTGGAGATCAAGCAGATGCTATAAATCATAAAAATAGCTCCCTATTCCCCCCTCCCCGCCAAACAAACCAACATTAAAAGAAAATTGGTGTTGAAGAACAGAGCGGGTGGGTAGGTGGTTTATAGCTTGTGGGTTGATGATCTGACGACATTTTATCAGAGAACTTTGCTAACTGGCAAAAAGCAGTGAGTTGCTAAAGCTGAGAGGTTGTTATGAATACTTAAGGGTAAAGGTATTGTTCTCTGGAAACAGGAGCAGCGTTTGAAAGCTATAGCCCTATAACTTTCACTTTCCTTAGGGACAAATGGATTTACATCTCATGAGGAAGTCTCTTTCACTTGATAAAAGGGATTTAGGTTACTGCCAACACATCTTCTGCCCTCTTTTTTTTTTCTTTTATCTGCCTTCTCTTGAAGGGACTCCCACCACCTTGAGTTAATCACATACCTTGTTGGTTCATTAAGTCTTGACGTCATTTTGATACATATATTGTTACAATGATACATACAAAGCTACAATACCCAACCTCTGCTTACAGAATTTTTTAGGCTGCAGGTCTCTCTTGTAAACAGTGATGTTTACAAGTAATTGATCACAACCTATTACAGATTTCTTTGTTCCTTCTCCACTCCCACTGCTTCACTTGACTAGCCTAAAAAAGAAACAAATGAGTAAATGAAAGAATTGTAAGGCTCTATTTTGGAGATGATAAACTTTTTTTTTTTTCTAATCTGAGTCCGCTTGCTAGGGAAAGATGAGAAACTTTGAATCATCTAATTGGCTCAGGAAATGAGTTCACTGGCCTATTGCAGAGTCATTGAAGGATAAAAAAGAAGAAAGAGAATTCCCCGGGGCTTAGATCTCATGGGAACTTTTAGCTCTCCATTATAATTTTAGGAATACAATAGTCATGGCAGTTATATGGAAGTTTTGCAAATTGGCACTTCAAAAATGTAGCATAAGCAGGGCTCCTTTTTTGGCTAACTGCATGTAACTGGCTCATTGAATGTGCTGGACTCAGAGGCAAATGAAAGCAACTCTCTCTACTGCTCTTTTAAACCTTCTCTGTCAAATTATTCTTATCCGTCCTTGGATGAAATTTTAGGCAGAGATGCTAGCTCTTCTGGTCACAGGCAAAAATTAGGAAGCCCAGTGCCAGCTGGGTGTGATGGCTCACACCTGTAATCCCAGCACTTTGGAAGGCCAAGGCAGGTGGATTGCCTGAGCTCGGGAGTTCGAGACCAGCCTGGGCAACATGGCAAAAACTCATCTCTAATTTAAAAAAAATAATTTTTTTAAAAAAGAAAAAAATAATCAATGATAAAAAAGAAGCCTCGTACCATCTTATAGCAAAACGTTATATTCTCATTTGATTCAACACTTCTTTTTAGGCCCTCACTCCCCCTCATTCAGTCCACAGGCCTGAATCAACTTGCAAGCCAAAAAATAAAAATAAAAAGGGAAAGGCTAGGGTGGATGTGTGCATGTGGCAGAATAGTGGGTGATATGATTTGGATCTATGTCCCCACCCAAATCTCATGTCGAACTGTAATCCCTAGTGTTGGAGGTGGGGCCTGGTGGGAGGTGATTGGATGGATCACGGGGGCAGGTTCTCATAAATGGTTTATCACCATCCCCCTTGGTGCTATTCTAGTGAGTGAGATCTAGTTGTTTAAAAATGTGTGGCATTGCTGTCCCAGTACCCACTTGCTCCTGTTCCTGCCATGTAGACACCTGCTCCCGCTTTGCCTTCTGCCATGAGTAAGAGCTCCCTCAGGCCTCCCCCAGAAGCAGATGCTGCATTGCTTCCTGTACAACCTGTGAAACCATGTGCCAATTAAACCTCTTTTCTTTGAAAATTACCCAGTCTCAGATATTTCTTTATAGCAATGCAAGAACAGACTAATACAGTAGGGGTATTCTTTCTTCCTAGATCCACCTCCTGTATTTTCTAGCTGCTATTTTCAGCTCTTCTACAGTCTAGTCAATGTAGAAGATGGAGTAGAAGACAAGAACATTGTTCTGTGACTGATGCAATAGACTTTCTGAGTTTCCATTTCTGAGGACCTCTTACTTCCAGTTTCCTTTCATAGAAAATGATTCATGCTGACAACTGCTTTCTCTGCCACTTCTCACCCCAACCACATCACCTCAGCTTGAAGCTTCAGATGGCCCACCACCACTCTTTAGAAAGACCATTTTGTTGAAGTCCCTTTTAAGACAACCAGAATCTAGCCCTTTTGGATGTAATTCACATGCATCCCATAGGAAACGTGTGTTTGTCCCACAGACCCTTATTTCCAACTTTATTATTCAGGGTTCTCCAGAAAAAAATAGAATGTATATGCCCAGAGGGAGACAGAGAGAGAGAGACAGAGATTATTAGGAGTTGACTCGTGCAGTTATGGAGCTTGAAAAATTCCAAGATCTGTAGTCAGCAAGCTCGAGAACCAGGAAAGTTTCAGTTCATGTCAAACAGCAGGAAAAAAATTGATGTTCCAGCTCAAAGGCAATTACATAAGAGGAATTCCCTCTTACTCACATGAGGGTCCATCTCTTTGTTCTATTCAGGCCTTCTATTGATTGGATGGAGCCCACCCATCCATTAGGGAGGGCAATCTGCTTTACTTAGTGTACCAGTTCAAATGTTAAACTCATCCAGAAACATTCTCACAGACACACCTAGAATGTCTGACCAAATATCTAGGAACTCTGTGGCCCAGTCAAGTTAACATGGAAAATTAACCATCACACCAAGTCTATTCACCCTGCCACCACATGTCCCTTCACCGAGCCTTCTCCTGTTTAGCCATTTTCAGACATGTGACAGGTTCCTGATTCCTCCTGATTCCAGGAGCACATGCCAGGCTCTTTTACCTTGATAAGTGGGTTTTAAAGTGCCCCCCTCCCCTGCAGGGGTACATAAAATGCTCCTTACACTCTGGCATCTCACAGGGGACAGATATAAGGTGACTGTATGGAGAATTTAATTTAGCTTCAGATTGATATGAAATCCCAAATCCATGGTAGAATAACCAGAATGTCTGTAGTCAAAATCTAGATCAAGAGAAAGAGAGACCAGCCCCCTCATCTGTTACCCCATTCCCAGAGCCTACCCTCTCAGGTCCCGTTTCCTAAGGATCTACCAATTCCCCTAGGAATTGAAACAGAATTGCTGGCCAGGCGCGGTGGCTCATGCCTGTAATCTCAGCATTTTGGGAGGCCGAGGTGGGTGGATCACTTGAGATCAGGAGTTCGAGACCAGCCTGGCCAACGTGGTGAAACCACGTATCTACTAAAAATACAAAAATCACTCAGGCGTGGTGGTGCACACTTGTAATCCCAGCTACTCAGGAGGCTGAGACAGGAAAATCTGTTGAACCCGGGAGGCGGAGGTTACATTAGTTACATTGGTTTGGTTCAGAAAGGTGGGACAACTCAAAGAGGGGGCTTCCAGGCAACAGGTAAATGTAAACATTTTCTGGTTGACAATTGGTTGAGTTTATCTGAAGACCTGGGATCAGTAGAAAGGAAATGTTCAGGTTAAGGTAGAGGATTATGGAGACCAAGTTTTATTGTGCAGAGGAAGCTCTCAGATAGCAGACTTCAGAGAGAGAGCAGGTTGTAAAATGTTTCTTATCGGACCTAAAAGGGTACCTGGCTCTTAGTTGATTATTTCCTGGATCCGGAAAGGAAGGAAAGAAAACAAAGGGGAAAGGGGATTCTCTATAGGATTTGGATTTTCCCCACAAGAGACTTTGCAGGGAAATTTCAAGGAATGGCAAGGAAATATATTTTGGGGTTAAATATTTTGATTATTTTTCTTGTCTCATAATGTTATGCCAGAATCAGATTCAAAAGTCAGTCACAATATATAGGGTCAAATAAAACTCATCTGATGAGAATTTATGGTTTGCAGGGCATGACTCCCTAGACCCCTCAGATAGGAATTTGGGCAAGGTAAAAAAAATCAGAGCTTAGTCCTCACTAGTATTTTGTTAAAATCTGGAAGAGTAAAAGTCAAGACCTTGTGGCTGAAGAGTGAAGCAATTCTCTGTTTCTTTTTTTTAAATTTTATTTTTTGAGAAGGAGTTCCACTCATTACGCCCAGGTTGCAGTGGCACGACCTCTGCTCACTGCAACCTCTGCCTCCCAGGTTCAAGTGATTCTCCTGCCTCAGCCTCCCAAGTAGCTGGGATTACAGGCATGCACCACCATGTCTGGCTAATTTTTGTATTTTTAGTAGAGATGGTGTTTCACCATGTTGGCCAGGCTGGTCTCAAGCTCCTGACCTCAAGTGGTCCGCATGTCTCAGCCTCCCAAAGTGCTGGGATTACAGGCATGAGCCACCGTGCCCGGTTCTACTGTTCTTTTTGACAACTTCAGTTTTAAAATATCATGCCTAAAACAAACAAACAATTACCAAGTTTATTTTATTTTCAATGTAAGGCTTATTAGACATGATAGCATATTTCCTGAAACATCAATGAAAATAGGATGTTTAGTTTTTCAGATGTTTTGGCCCAATATAAATACAGCTTTATCCAGCAATATCAGACCTGGCCATATTTAACCTACCCAATCTGAGTGTATCCTTAAGAAATATGCTTTTACTAAGTGTATTTTTTATTTGTTTGTTTTCAGTTTTTACTTGTTTATTTATTTTAGAGACAGGTTGTCACTCTGTAGCCCAGGCTGGAATGCAGTGGCACAATCATAAGTCACCGCAGCCTTGATCCTCCTACCTCAGCCTCCTGGGTAGCTGGGACTACAGGCGCAGGCCACCATTCTCAGCTAATTTTTTAAAATTTTTTGTAGAGACAGGGTCTTACTATGTTGTCTAATCTGATCTTGAGCCCCTGGCTTCAAGAGATCCTCCCACCTCAGCCTCCCAAAGTGCTGGGATTAAGGCATAAGCCACCATGCCTGGCCCCCATACTTCTCAAAAACATGGTCCTAATTGCAATATTTTATACTATGTTTAATTCCAGTATGTTCTGAGATAGAAGTAAAACCAGGCTTTGATTCTAAATGAAAAAGTTATTTAAAATGTATTTTTTGCAACTGCAATATAGAATTTTCAAGTTAATTCAGAAATTATTAGTTTTTTCTTATTGAAACTTTCTTACTGTGAAATATATCATACCACCATAAGGGTGTATATATGTGTATGTGCCATTTTAAAAAGAAAAATAAAGAAGAATAATAAAAGAATAGCTATGTACCTATCATCCATCTTAAGACATAGAATGTTACCAGTACCTCAGAAGTTTCCTTTACGCCTCTAATTATGTCCCTTTTCCTGCCTACCCCTAGGTAACCATACATTGAAACTTTCTCAGTCATTCTTTGCTTTTATTGTTTTATAATATATGTGTGTCCTTAAGAAATATGTTATCTAATTTTACTTAATTTGCAATTTATATAAATGCAATCACACATATTTAGGTTTGTGTGATTTGCTTTTTTGTTCAACGTTACTGAGATTCATCAACCATTGACATATGAAGCTGTAACATTCACTTTTGCTAGTCTGTAATATTCCATTGCATGAGTAGACCACAATTTAGTTATGCATTCTACTGTTGAAGGACAAATGGTCTATTTACAGTGTCTTGTCTCTTCATGGACAATGCTGCTGTAAACATTTTTATTTACATTTCTTGGTGTCCATGTGCACAGGTTTCTCTGGGGTATAAACCTAGAAGTGGAGAGTTTAATTATCATCTAAATAGATTAGTTTCAGTTAGACAGGAGGAAAAAGTACAAGAGACCTATTGCACATAATGGTGACTACAGTTAGTAACAATCCATTGTGGATTTGAAAACTGCTAAGAGAGCAGATTTTAAGTGTCTCACCACAAAAATGTAAGTATGTGAGCTAATGCCTATGTTAAATAGATTGATTTTGTCATTCCATAATGTATATGTCTATCAATACGTCATGTAGTATACCATAAATATATACAATTTTTACTTGCTAATAGAGACAAAGAAAGAAAGAAAGAAAAGAAAGAAAGAAATTGGGAATGATTGTATGTGGTGGAAGGAAGGAAAGAAGGAAGGAAGGGAGGAAAGAAGGAAGGAAGGAGAAGGAAGGAAGGAAGGGAGGAAAGGAGTGAGGGAGGGAGGGAGGACAGAATATCCATGGGGAAAAATAGTTATATTTAAAAATCAGGCTAGGCGTGGTGGCCCACACCTGTAATCCCAGCACTTTGGGAGGCCGAGGCAGATGGATCACGTGAGGTCAGGAGTTTGAACCTGGCCAACATGATGAAACCCCATCTCTACTAAAAAAATACAAAAATTAGCAGGGCGTGGTGGTGTGCACCTGTAGTCCCAACTATTCAGGAGGCTGAGGCAGGGGAATTCCCTTGAACAGGGAGGCAGAGGCTGCAATGAGCCGAGATCGCTCCAGCCTGGGTGACAGAGCGAGACTTCATCTCAATCAATCAATCAATCAATCAATCAATGAAAAATAAAAATTCAAAGCAATTCCAAACTACCGTATTCACAGAACATGTATTTAAGATGATGATGATTTCCTTGCTGAATAATGATATAATAGGGAGTGCTTATGCTGTGCTTACTGTTTTGGCTTCAAAATATTATTATTATCACCAGCCCCACAAGAAGACATTCCAAGACACTTAAAACAAGTCTCCAGGTTTTTCTACCTAGGAAGCAAAATCTGGAAGGATGGGAAATTCAGTGAAGTGGTTTACCAAGTGATGGTAAATATTCGACAAGTGATATTATAGAAAGAACTGAAATCTCACTATTACCAGGAAGAATATGAGCTGGACAGGTACAAAAAAAGCTTGCCCTCTAAAGTGCCTCTTATAGATTTACGGATGGCTGTGTGATCTTGGGCAAATCAGGTAATCTCATGGGATCTCAGTTTTTACGTCCAAAAAATATGAAGTTCTGATTTGATGACCTCCAGGTCACTTCCCTCTCTAAAATTCCGATTCAGTAATTGCAGAATACTTTTGGAAATGACAGTTTTGCACGCCCCCTAGTGGTTTCCCTTCTGGTCTTGCAACTAGAGAAACCAGCTTAAAATGGTGGTTATTGCCTCTCAAATCCCTGAGCAAAACATTTTAGGCATTATAATTTTAAAAATAGTAAAAAATTAAGGCTTTTTGTGAAGTGACTACAATTTTTGAAAACACACGTAAATGAAAAATTATTTTTCTCAGATAAGAATTAACATTTCGTCTTAGCAATCGTGTCTTTTGGCTGTACGCTTAAAATTTTTGCATTTACTTTTTCTGTAAATGCAACTCACTTTCAATAAAAAGTGAAGAAAAAAAGGTTCAGGGCTTCTGCTCCTAAGATGAAAAAACAAATTTACTGATGCATTACAGTACAACTAAATTAATGTCATTAATCGTCATATAAGTAGATCAAAGACTAGAGAATTCCTGAGGATTAAACAAAATAACTTACGTAGTACTCAACCCATAGGAGGCTTTCAAAATGGGTTAAATGGGTATGACTATGAATCTGAAAAAGAAAACACTTTTTTTTTTCAGTTGGAGTCTGAGGTTTCTAGTAGATTAAAGAGAATGGCATTGATCTACTTTGTAAAATTCTTGGAAACAGACTTAACTACTTTAAGATTGAGTTTCTTTATTTGCAAGGAAGGAATGAAAATTCTTGATGTCTGTTGAAATGCCAGGGACATCATAAAGATTAGTGAGTTGAACGTTGGTAAAGAATATCATGTTCCTTAGAAGAGTAGTGCTATATAAAGACTTGGTTCAGTATCACGTGAAACTGGCTACAAGGGCACTATGAAATGTACTCTATGCCATTTTTAAAATAGAGTATAAAATCATATCAAGACAAATAGCCCTGCTCACAAAATTATAAAGTGTCATTTTTCTTCAAAGAGACGAAAATAAGAAAAATGAAGACTCCTATCACTGAACTTCAACACAAAATTAATATACAAAAGAATCAAGTTCTGAGTCCTGAATGTTTTAGTTCCCTCAGTGTTTTAGTGAATAAATATAAAATAAGTTTAATTACATAAAAATACTTTGACAGTTGTTTTCACCTTTTTATTTTCTTTTTTATGGTTGTTGTTTCCTTTTTTTTTTTTTTTGAGATGGAGTTTCGTTTTCGTTCTTGTTGCCCAGGCTGGAGTGCAATGGTGTGAGCTTGGCTCACTGCAACCTCCGCCTCCCAGGTTCAAGCGATTCTCCTTCTCAGCCTCCCGAGTAGCTGGGATTACAGGCATGCGCCACCACGCCCGGCTAATTTTTGTATTTTTAGTAGAGACGGGGTTTCTCCACGTTGGTCAGGCTGGTCTCAAACTCCCGACCTCAGGTGATCCACCTGCCTCAGCCTCCCAAGGTGCTGGGATTACAGGAGTGAGCCACCGTGCCAGGCCTTTTGTTTCCTTTTCAGTAGTAGAGCTACCCTGAGAAATCTTTTTCTGTGGTCTCTTGTCTGTTCATCTGATTTTCCTAGAGACAGCCTAAATGAGTGAAAAACAATGGGCTTCAGCCAGGAATGGTGGCGCTTGCCTGTAATCCCAGCAGTTTGGGAGTCCAAGCCAGGAGACTCGCTTGGGCCCAGGAGTTCAAGACCAGCCTGGGCAACATAATGAGACCCTGTCTCAACAGCAACAACAAAATTAGCTGAATGTGGTGGCATGTACCTGTAGTCCCAGCTACCTGGGAGGCTGAGGTGGGAGGATCACTGGAGCCCAGGAGATCCAGGCTGCAGTGATCCATGATCATACCACTGCACACTCCAGCCTGGTCAAAAGAGCAAGACTCTGTCTCAAAAAAAAAGAAAAGAAAAGAAAAGAAAAGAAAAAGAAAGAGTGGGCTTCAAGTTAGAGAAACTAAACTTTAACTCTGGCTCTGCCTCTTAAGTAGGAGTGAGCTTGGGCAAGCCAATTCAGCTCTCTAAGACACATTCTTTTCTATAAAATGGGAGCTTTTGATAATAGCAGCAGCTTTTCCTCTCCCACAGTGATGATTAAGTGAAAGTGTGTAACTTTTCTTTAGGAACAGTAATTTCCAAATGTTAATGACGGTTTTTCATATCTTTGTTCCTTTTTGTCTATACAAACCTATCAATCTTGACTTTATCAATTATTAAGTCTCGATGATTTTACTCCAAAACTCTCATATCCAGCTCTTCTCTGTAACCCACCTCTGCTGCCGTAGATTCTACAGGAACCATTGCCATTCACCACCACATCACCCCCTCACTCCCTTCCCCCAGCTATTGCTAGGCTCGAATCAAACCACCCTCACATCAGGGTGAAATTTCTCATGGGCAAATGTAACCATGCCTTCCCAGTGCTTGGTATTCATTATGGCTCCCAGTCACCTACAGAATAAAATCTCAAATTTTTCACCATTTGGCCCTGCCTACCTATTCAGCAAGCTTCATTTTCTGCGGGCTCTTTTTTGCCCTTCACAGACTCATAATTCCAAGATTGTTTTTTTCCTGCCTTTCTGCATTTGCACACTTACCCCTCCCGCCTAGACTGTCCTCCTCCCACTCAGCATCTCTAGTACAATTTTTCTGCAGAATCTTTTCATTCATTGCTGGCAAAATCCTACTTACTCCTCACATCTCAGTTCAAAATGTCCCCTTTTCACATGCTCCTTTCCCACTCTGTTTGCATCTTCTCTATGGTTCTTCATTGTACTTGCTGTGTCCCTGTTAGACCTTTGATACCTAAAGAGGGTTGATCATGTCTTTTTATGTTGCCATCTCCAGCTCCAGCACAATGCCCGCACCTAGTAAACACTTAACAAACACTTAACAATATCTCTTTGTTGCATGAGTAAATATTTTTTAGTATTCTTAACCCCTGGGCTGGTTTCATTTTATCTATCTTATTTTTCTATTTTCACAGGATTTAATCATTTATGTATACCAGTTTAGCATCTTTCTTTTGATATTCGTATAAGTAGTTATAATAACCTTATCTTGGGGCATTATTACTGTATCAAATACATTATTGCTGAAGTCAGGACTTTTGTAATTAAAAGGAACAGATAATCACTTAAGCTAACTCAAGGGAAGGAAGGGCTGCGGCTGTGGGTATTTTTAAGACACTGCAGTGATCCTGTGGTGATCCAAGCACAGGAAGCCTCATGGGAAATGGGGCTGGTACAGAGCAGCTTTTTCATCTCTTGTCATGTTGTGGCATCTTTCTATGCACGTGCTGTAGTGTTTTTCGCTGAGCTCCATCTGTTTTCAATTTCCTGGTAACTTGCCTGTGAATTTTGGCTATCATTCAAGTCCCTGACGTCTTTTCACTCTGCCTCACTATGTCCTCCCTTTTTCTCAAATTTCAGATCCATAAGGGAGAACTCTAATTGACCCAGTTCATCTATTTGGGCCAAGTCACAGTCATTCATTCATTTATCAAATATTTACGGAACACCTAATATGTGCCAAGGACTCATCTCGATGCTGGGGTAAAGACAGTGAAAAAGACAGATAAACATGTCTGCCCTCATGGAGTTTACATTCTATCCACCACAATCAAGTCACTGAACTGGCAGTACGTAGGCCAGACGCTATCTTTTGACATCATCACCCAGGGTGGAAGTGGCGAGGCAGGGTCATGTGGCATAAAACATGGCCACTTGGTCAGCAAAGGCGGGCAGGGCAGATTCCGCAAAAGGAGGTGTGGGCAGGCATGGAGGGACTTTGGCACAATTTTAGTTTGAATTTTCTCTATATTATTCAGAATTCCCTTAATTTATTCTCCTTGCTTCCTATATGTCTCATATATGGCTTTAAAAACATTATTTAAATCTTACCTTCCTTGATTCATGCAAGGACGTCATGATATCCGAACACATTGTTACATCTTCTAAGTAGGTGTAATCTTGAAAAGTAATTTGAAAGACTTTGCCTTAAGAAAAATCTAAAATTTGAAATGTTTTTCAGTGCCTAAAGAGCACATTCCAAGGCAGGATGGTTAACCTTCTACTTTTAATTTAATTGTCTTGGCTCACTTTGCAAGTACCAGATGTTGTTATTCCCATTTATATCTTGTAGTTGGGGAAAAAAAGAAATGACTTTAGAAGCCTTTAATAACAAACCCTAAACTCCATTAAAGTCTATCTTTCTGTGTGAATCTGTGTTTCTAGGATCACTGTGTGCACAGGTACAGGTCTATATGTCTGTGCACAAGTCAACATGGCATATTATTTTCACTGTCTCTTGATATGTCTGTCTTTATTCCTTTGTTCATCTTTTTCTCCTCTACTCCTCCATTTTTTCTCCCTTCTCTTCCCTCAGCCCCCAAGTCTGTTTGTCTCCCTCAAGTAACTATGATATAGAATTGAAATCAATGTTTCAGTACTGGTGCCACCACTTCACTGGTTTGCAATGATAGATAAGTACCCCAAGACTAAATTACCATTTGGTAGTATGCCCAAAATTCAGTTAGCTGCCAACAGGTGAGAAGTAATGACTCAGCCATAGGCCCAAATGGCAAGGCTTCTTACAGGAGTAGCTCCCACCAAAAGATACCCTTTCACTTACAACTCCATAAGTTACTGAAATGCATAAATGCATTATGTGAAATTCATAATGACGGTGCTCATGTATTTTTTATTAGAAAATGGTCACAATGTATGACAGTATCAAGAAAATCTAACACCCTTCTACAGTCAAGAACTTTGCTCATTAGACTTAACTATAATCAAATACTCTCCTCAATAATCCTCTATTTAAACTAGTCCAGGGTTACTCAGGCCTACACAGATTAAATTTGCCATAAATCTCTTCAAATCAAAAGCCTACAAGGGTCCTGGCTCCAGGACTATGGGACTTTGGACCAATTTATCATAAATAAACTCTTGTTGGTAGTTTTCACTCTGCTTTTATTTTAATTTTAATTTTATGTAAGTATTCATTTATTTATTTGAGACGAAGTCTTGCTCTTTCGCCCAGGCTGGAGTACAGTGGTGCGATCTCGGCTCACTGCAACGTCCGCCTCCCGGGTTCAAGCGATTCTCCTCCCTCAGCCTCCTGAGTAGCTGGGACTACAGGTGCCTGCCACCATGCCTGGCTAATTTTTGTATTTTTAGTAGAGATGGCGTTTCACCATATTGGCGAGGCTGGTCTCGAACTCCTGACCTTGTTTGCTGCTGGCCTCAGCCTCCCAAAGTGCTGGGATTACAGGCGTGAGCCACCCCGCCCGGCCTAGTTATTTATTTTTTATTTTATTTATTTATTTATTTATTTTGAGATGGAGTTTCACTCTTGTTGCCCAGGATGGAGTGCAATGGCCCAATTCCGGCTCAAGGCAACCTCCACCTCCCGGGTTCAAGCAATTCTCCTGTCTCAGCCTCCTGAGTAACTGGGATTACAGGCATGTGCCACCATGCCCGGCTAATTTTGTATTTTTAGTAGAGACGGGGGTTTCTCCATGTTGGTCAAGCTAGTCCCCAGCTCCTGACCTCAGGTGATCCACCCGCCTCGGCCTCCCAAAGTGCTGGGATTACAGGTGTGAGCCACCCTGCCCGGCCTATTTATGTATTTTTAAAGATAGAGTCTCATTCTGTTGCCCAGGCTAGAGTGCAGTGGCGAGATCTCGGCTCACTGCTTCCACCCCCAGAGTTCAAGCTATTCTCCTGCCTCAGCCTCCCAAGTAGCTAGGACTACAGGTGCCTACCACCAAGCCTGGCTAATTTTTGTAATTTTAGTAAAGACGGGTTTCACCATGTTGCCCAAGCTGGTCTCAAACTCCTGACCTCAGGTCTCCTGACCGCCTGCCTCGGCCTCCCAAAGTGCTGGGATTACAGGCATGAGCCACTGCACCCGGCCTAATTTTTTTAATCTTTGAGACATGGTCTTGCTCTGTCGCCCAGGCTGGGGTGTGGTGGAACAATCGCAGCTCACTATAGCCTCGATCTTCTGGGCTCAAGCAATACTCCTGCCTCAGCCTCCCAAGTAGCTGGGACCACAAGTGTGTCCCACCATACCTGGTAAATTTTTTTTTTCTGTAGAAATGGGGTTTCACCATGTTGCCAAGGCTGATCTCAAACTCCTGGCCTCCAGTGATCTACCCACCTCGGCCTCCCCAAGTGCAGGAGGATACAGGCATAAGCCACTGCACCTGACCACTCTGCCTTTTTAAATTTTTATTTATTTATTTTTTTTTGAGACAGTCTCTCTCTGTTGCTCAGGCTGGAGTGCAGTGGTGCAATCTCAGCTCACTGCAACCTCTGCCTCCCAGGTTCAAATGATTCTCGTGCCTCAGCCTCCCGAGTAGCTGGGATTACAGGAGCAAACTACCATGCCTGGATAATTTTTGTATTTTCAGTAGAGACAGGGTTTTTCTATGTTGGTCAGGCTGGTTTTGAACTCCTGGCCTTAAGCAATCCACCCGCCTCAGCTTCCCAAAGTGCTGGGATTACGGGTGTGAGCCACAGCACTCGGCCTACTCTGCTTTTAAACTCCGAGTGGATCTATAACGGTTTGCTTACAAATTGTAGAAAGCCAGCATTCATTACGTTCTCTAACTCTCCCTGTTCCTTCTGACCTCATCTCTTTGATCTTATAGCAAAAGTGTATGGCAGCAAGAACAGGGACAGAGGAGACAATGTTTTAGAATGATCTAGACTGGAATAAAAATCCTAGGATGATCCTTTTTCAGTCAAAAGGCAATTCTACAACTGTTGACTAACTTCATCTGATTCCTTCCACACTAGTAATTGAATGTATACCTACACTTGCTGTGTATATATTATTGACTCATTTCAAACAGCTTTAATAACATTATAACACCTTTTTAAAAAACTTGCTTCTTAATGTGACACAATCTTGAAGTGATATTAGATATTACCCTCTTGTTCTAAAATATTTTTTAACACGTTAAACTAACAAGAGTTTTGTTTTTTTGTTTTTTTGAGACGGAGTTTCGCTCTCGTTGCCCGGGCTGCAGTGCAATGGCATGATCTTGGCTCACCGCAACCTCTGCCTCCCCAGTTCAAGTGATTCTCCTGCCTCAGCCTCCCTAGTAGCTGGGATTACAGGCATGTGCCACCACGCCCGGCTAATTTTGTATTTTTAGTAGAGACGGGGGTTTCTCCATGTTGGTCAGACTGGTCTCGAACTCCCGACCTCAGGTGATCCACCCACCTCGGCCTCCCAAAGTGCTGGGATTACAGGCATGAGCCACCGCGCCCGGCCAACTAATGACAGTTTTAAAACAATTTGTTCAATTTTTCAACAAACATTTATTGCGTCCCCACTTGTGATAGGCACTAAGCGTATACCTGAGTACAACAGATAAGAATCTTGATCTCATGGAGCTTACATTCTAGTGGAGATGGAGAAGACATAACAAAATAACTAACAAGTATGCAGTATGCAAAAAGATGAAGTGTTACAGAGAAAAAAATGAGAAAAGGCAGATAGGAAGTTGGGATTGCAGTACAAAATAAGATGATCAGATAGGCTGAGTCTTTTGAGATAGTTGTGTATTTTCTATTCTTGATTTCAAAAGCAGAGAAATGTCCATTTATACTCCTCCTAGTATAAAAAGGTAACTTACTATTTTTAATTGCTCTTGAACTTAAATGCTCTTATTAAGTATCTTTGTGTTGGATCTTCTGCCAGAAAATAAATAAATAAATAATACATAAATAAATAAACTAAACCAGAGCTTAGGTTTTGCTGGTTGTCTGCAGCTGCTTCAATTTATCAACTTAGCAACATTCTACTTTCTGAATTGACTGGCAATTTTGGGCATCAGAAGACATGTACCTAAGAGTTGATAATTCCAGAGAAAGAGAGTACTCTAGATTGTCTGGGACCAAAAAACTCTGGTGAAGCTGTCTGATTTTAGTCATGTCAAGTTAATGCAGAAAATTCTTGCATTTCATGTTGTCCATTTCACATACAACAGATAACAATACTAACCTACTATAACTGTAGTTTAAATTGTTTTCAAGCATATGAGAATGGGTTTAGGTTCTCTATTTCTGTTGCTTTCCTGTCTTTTTTTGTGTACCTTCCTTTTTTTTTTTTCCTCTCACCTTGAAAAAACCTCTACTGAGTACCTACTTACCAGCCAAGTAGATATGGGACATCACTTCAGCTTCTATTAAACCAAATCAGTGGTGCTTAACCCTGGCTGTGCACTGGAGTCATCTTTTAAAATCACTCATGTCTGGGCCCTGATTCCAATTAAACCAGAATTTCCAGGGGTGGGACCCAGGCATGAGTACTTATTCATTTATTTACTTATTTTGCAATCAATCATGTTTTCATTTTCTTCTTTCTTTTTCCCTTCCTGTACACCTTCTCTCTCTTTTGTCTTTCATTCGTTCACATATGCCTCACATATATTTATAATTTTAAAGATATGCCATTATACTCCACATTATGATTTTTTAAAAATTCCAATTACATAAAAGATTCCAATGCACAGTTTAGGCCAACAATCTCCGAACTTAGCCTACAGGCCCCCAGCAGCCTCCCACCCAGCACCACTGAGGGTGTCCTCAGGAAATCAATCAGTACTTTGTTACCTCTGTGGGGACTTCAGCTTTCACCTCATTCTCTTATTCTTTCAACTCCTTTCCTCCCTCTCCTTTACTTCTTACCCTTCTTGTCTGCTTCTGCCTGAGGCCTGCTGACAGTACCTGCTAACACTGTTTAGCCCTATTGGTGGCCAGCATTAGGTTAGGTTTTCAGCCCCTGATGCAAAACAGATCTAGTTACCTGGAGATTGCTCACTCATCACTTCTGCGGCTGCTTCTGTGGTTCTCTGGGGCCTCTCCACACCTGCCAGGCTGGCTGCTCTTCATGGCTGGTGCTGCCATGGGCCAACCCCAGGATGGCATGCTTTGACCCTCAGAATTCCCATCTAAGAAGTGCTATCAGAGCATGTGTGTATGCTCTCAGTGCGGCAGGTAAGGCAATTAATCATCATCTGGCCCTTTTCCTCTTTGCCATCTCACTTCCCACTATCACCACCACAGTACTCCCCGGCTGCCATAAACACACGTCGCCTTATGTGTGCTATTACGTTTCCCTAGATAAAACCTTTCCTGAATCTGGAAAACTGCATATTCATTCTGCAGAATCCTAACTCAGCTGTTACTCCCCTAAGAAGCCTTCTCCAATCTCCTTGATCACAGTGTTGTTCACATTGTATCCTGCTGGCTTGTGTGTTTATGTTCCTGGCTCCTCCCTAGGCTCAAGGCAGAGGCTGGTTCTTTATTCTAAATGTCTTTAAATAGATAATAGCTTTTCAGTAAACGTTGAATGGAGGAAAATGTGAATAGACCCAAGGAATGTACATGGCAAACTACAGTTAGCTTGTAGACCACATCTGGCCCATCGCTTGTTTTGGTATCTAGAGTTTTATTGAAATACAGCTACACACATTTGTTTATGTATTCTGTGGTTGCTTTAGTGCTACAAGGCCAGAGACGAACAGTTGCAACAGAGACCATGTGGCCCACAAAAGGCAAAAATATTTACTCTCCAGCCCTTTCCTGAAAAAGTTTGCTGACCTCTGATCTAAAAGAAACCTGAGAGGTCTCCTACAGTAACATATCCAGTAGAAAGATAATACAAGCCATCCAGTTAATTTTAAATTTGCTTGTAGCCACATTAAAAAAGAAAAGAAACTGGTAAAAAATATTATAGTAATATGTTTTATTTAATCCAAAATATCCAAACATTATCATTTCAACATGCAATTAATATAAAAATTGTTTTGTAGTGAGATATTTTATGTTCTTGGTGTGGTACTAAGTCTTTGAAATCCAATGGGTATTTTACACTTACAGAACATGTTAATTTTGACTAGTTTCATTGTAAGTGCTCCATAGTTACATGTGTGGCTAGTGACTATCTTATTGGGCACTTCTAGATCAAATCCATCAGGTTATAGTTGAAGAAATTGGTCCAGAGAGAGTAAAAGTTTAATCTAATGTCACATTTAGTAGCAAAATTGGGCATTAAACCTGGCTGTCTTTATTCCTAGCAAAGTGCTCCACTGTCACATCATACTAACTTTGGCCTTATTGTTTGTTCACTAGAAGAGATATGATAAGAAGATCTAGTTCCTAATTCCGTACAAGCATTAATAAGTTGTGTGATTTTAGGATATTTCTTAGCTTCTCAGGATTTTCATTTCCTCATCTGTAAAATAAGAGCACTCAACTCACTAAAACTTAAAGGTTTTTAAATTTTAATGGTATATGACAATCAAACATGTTTGGTTTACAAACCAGAACACACTGCAGTTATTTTGCCTGAGAATTCTTTTCCTAAGAAGCTGTGTGCAAATATGAATTCATGGCTATGTTGACTGTTACCATAACTTGAGGAATGCTCTTAGAGGCCAGATTTCTGATGGACAATCCATTCACATCGACATTTTAGTAATAAGGACCAAGAGATTTGGAAATGATCCAAGAAGGTCATCACTGAGAAGTGAAAGAGAAAAGAAGGGACTGGTGTTAGGGCCCATATGGGACAGTGGAATGGCTTCCTCTCTCTGCTAAGCAGCACCAGTGTCTGTCACAGGCAACAGGGCCAGTGAAAGGAAATGAAGCTGGCATATCTTAGGAAATTAGAGGATAGAAAACTGTGACAAAGATTAGATAATCAGATTTGATTATTTATTTATTTGAGACAGGGTCTCACTCTGTTGTCCGGGCTCGAGTGCAATGGCATGATTTTGGCTCACTGCAGTCTCAATTTCCTGGGCTCAGGAGATCTTCCCACCTCAGCCTCCTGAGTGGCTGGGACCACCAGGCATGTGCCAGCATGCCCAGCTAATTTTTTTTGTATTTTTTATAGAGATAGGGTTTTGCCATGTTGCCCAGGTTGGTCTCAAACTCCTGGGCTCAAGCAATCTGCCCGTCTAGGCCTCCCAAAATGCTGGGATTAGCCACTGTACACAGCTTTTGTTTTGTAAATAGTAAATATTGTAACAGAATCGATGGCTTTATTAAATTTGTACTCAAACCACAGAAGAAATGTAACAATGTAGGAGAAAGACACACTGAAATGGAGAAATGGAGGTGGGCAGGCACCAAAAACAAATGTGCTTTTTAAAAAAAGTTTGCCTAAGATTGATTGTGTTCACTTTAAAACCCATTTACACCTTTCCCCTTCCTCTTAACAGAAACATTGCTTTCCTTCAGGGACTGGAGAAGATTGCAGTATAAGGCAAAAGTATGGGCTTTGGAGTTAGACAGACTTGAATATGAACCCTAGATCCTCCTGTAAAAATTATATGGCCTTGGCACAAGTTCGTGCCTCAGTTTCCTCCTCTGTAACATGTGCATAATAATAGTACTTACCTCACAGGATAGAAGATTAAATGATTAAACGAGGCAATATATGAAAAGTTCTTAGCACAGTGGGTATCACATAGTAAGTTCTAAATTAACCTTAGCTATTAGTCTCATTCTGAAAATAGGATTCAAGAGGCAGGAGAAAAACTGCCAGTGTGCTGTATCCACGGCTGGCTATAGGTGAATCAGAACCGGTCCACCATGTTTATGGAAATGGTGGTATAAATTAAATTGTGTATATGCAAATTAGTGCAACTCTAGAGCATTCCAAGGGAATCTGACTGTGCCACTGACTCCTCTGTTATAAATGCCTCCAGATAGTGACTGGGCAGCTGGACATGAAGGTAAGGAGTCTCCCAGGGAATTCTGCCAGACATCTTGCTTTTGTTACCTGATAGGTACGTTCTTCAGAATTCTAAAACGGAATTTTGTTTCTTTATGGCAGTATTTCATGTCTATAAGGGTGTGCATTGCTAACTGACTTTAGAATGGTTTTGTTACCTTTCATCTTTCTGGAAAAAAATGACACAACAGTTTAAGTGACTTCAAGTTTACATCTTGTGTAGGAGAATCTGCCCTCCAGTACCGAATGACTTTATAAAACAAAACTTGTGCATTTGTGCAGCCAGCAGAGGTGGGTTCCCTCCCAGCCGACTCATCTACCACGCTTCCTGCAAGATGGATTCAACTCAGCATATTTGCAATCACTGGCCAAAGACCAAGGAGACAGCCCTGGGGATTTCTTCCTGGGACACTTCTCAAGGAAAACTCAGTTCCTTAGATAGAACAGCAGATTTATTTTGAACCAACTGTCAGCTATAATTGAACTAGGAGACTACCCTTTTTCCTGTAATTTAGAGTATTTAAAAGAAATATACAATAACTACATCCAACACTTATGTGGCACTTACTGGCCACCACTATTCTGACTATTTTACTTTTATTAACTCATTTAATCTTAACAACCCTATGAAGCCCATAGTGCTATTATCGTCATTCTCATTTAACCGATAAGGAAACTGAAGGACAATGATGTTAAATAACTTGTCCAAGACTACACAGCAAGTAAGAAGCAGAGCCTGAGATCAAGCCTAGGCAGTCTGGCTCCAGTCTGTGCCTTTATTTCCCTGTGCCACCATCTACAAGTTAAGAAGTGCCTTTTTAATATTTGGCCAATGTTTTTGATGGGACTGCAAGTATGTAGAATTTAATGACTATTTTATTTAATAAAATTATGTATAATACTTGACTTTGATACTAAGTCAATTTGTACTTTTTCAGGACTTTTAAGTTGTTAGTTCTTTGTTAAAATGATTATAGGATTACAATACATTTTATTTTGTGAATAAAGAATGAGAAACAGGCTGGGCACAGTAACTCATGTGTATAATCCTAGCACTTTGGGAGGCCAAGACTAATGGATTGCTTTGAGCTCAAGAGTTTGAGACCAGCCTGGGCAACGTGGCAAAACTTCATCTCTACAGAAAATACAAAATTAGCCGGGTATGGTGGCACGTGGCTGTGGTCCCAGCTACTTGGTAGGCTGAGGCTGGAGAATTGCTTGAACCCAGGAGGTGGAGGTTGCGTTGAACCGAGATCACGCCAGTGCACTCCAGCCTGGGCGACAAACCAAAACCCGGTCTCAAAAAAAAAAAAAAAAAGAATGAGAAAGATGAGAAGGTGCACTCCTGCTTCCTCTCACCTTCATGTGAAATTCACAGTCATCCCTCAAAACCAGTGTATACACATCACCTCTCATGTGAGGCCTTCAGTTGTAGAGTTAATTACTTCTGCTACTGCTACAGCTTATATACCTATCTATAATTATACTAATCACACTGCATTGTAATTATTTGTGTATCTCATTTATGACCTACGCTTGACAGGAAAGCCTGAAGATAGGATCTATGTTTTATTCATGTGTGCATTTGTGTAATAAAGTCAACAAATTTTAATTGAACTGTATTTGAGGAAAAATCCTTATATTTAAATGGATTTCTTTTTTTCTTTTCTTTTCTTTTTTTTTGAGATGGCATCTCACTCTGTTGCCCAGGCTGGAGTGTCAGTGGCGTGATCTCGGCTCACTGCAACCTCCACCTCCCGGGTTCAAGCAATTCTCCTGCCTCAGCCTCCAGAGTAGCTGAGATTACAGGTGCCCACCACCATGCCCGGCTAATTTTGTATATTTGGTAGAGACGGGGTTTCACCATGTTGGCCAGGCTGGTCTCAAACTCCTGACCGCAGGTGATCTGACTGCCTCAGCCTCCCAAAGTGATGGGGTTACTAAATGGATTTCTTTTATTTGAAGTGTTTTTATTGAGCTGATCAGGCAGATTTAACATGAGAGAAATTTCTGGAAGTATATGATCACTGATGGCTACTCATAAAATTTTTCTTATTTGAAATACTGTGCGTGCAAAACTATGGAATAACTTAGCTGTATTCAAACTAAAGAACTGTAGCCTTTACAACATGAAATATTTATAATCCATTCTTCTACCATTAATAACTCTACCATTTAGCTGGGCGCAGTGGCTCACGCCTGTAATCCCAGCACTTTGGGCGGCTGAGGCAGGCAGATCACGAGGTCAGGAGTTGGAGACCAGCCTGACCAATATCGTGAAACCCCGTCTCTACTAAAATACAAAAATTACCCAGGCGTAGTGGTGCGCGCCTATAATCCCAGCTACTCAAGAGGCTGAGGCACGAGAATCATTTGAACCTGGGAGGCGGAGGTTGCAGTGAGCCAAGATTGCGCCACTGCGCTCCAGCCTGGGTGACGGAGCGAGACTGTGTCTCAAAAAACAAAACAAACAAACAAAAAAATTCTACCATTTATTCTAAAATTACATTTATTTACCATTTATTCTCAAATCTTATTGAGTCTAAGTTTTAAAGAGTTATGTGGAGCAGACGCAGTGGCTCATGCCTACAATCCCAGCACTTTGGGAGGCTGATGCAGGCATATCTCTTGAGCCCAGAAGCTCGAGACCAGCCTGGGCAACATAGCGAAACCCCTCCTCTACAAAAAACACAAAAAGTAGCCAGGTATGGTGGCATGCACCTGTAGTCCCAGCTGCTCAGGAGGCTGAGGCAGGAGGATTCCTTGAGCCCAGAAAGAAGAGGTTGTATTGAGCCATGATCTCACCACTGCATTCCAGCCTGGGCAACAGAGGAATACTCCATCTCAAAAAATAAAAATAAAAATAAATGAGCAAATACACATCAGATTTTAGTGGAACAAGGAGCACAGCTCTGCAGCTCAATTATACACATAGAAACAAATACATTTATGTAACAGCTTAAATTTCACCACTTAAGCACTGCTTTTTATAAGAATAAAAGTAAAGTAATACATTGCATAATCTTTGATTAAAATTAGTTGAAAACCAGTATGGTTCTAACATGCTGTAATTCACCTAGCAGCTAATATTAACAATAATTTTTTTTAAATCCCAAATTTATGTAATTTCTGCTACTAAGCATATTTACATGGCCTGAATTAAAACAAAACTTAAGCTTATGCTACTTCTAACTGGCTTCCTGAGTTTAATATAAGAGCTCTTTTCAATTAAAATTTTTTTGGATCAAGATTTATAATTTATTTTGCCATTCTAAGAGAATACAGTTTCATACATTTAAATTATAAACATGTTGGTGTTCACAATGTTTTTAATATAAGCATTATGAATCTTGGAACTCAGATTCCCTAGGGGGCTTTTAGGAACTTGTAGTAAATATTTAATAGAGGATATGAGCTTTCTTTTTTATTTTAATCTTTATTTTTCCAGAAGGGGATATTATTTAATCCATCCATATTTACTCTATATTCCTGTAAGATAATGCCACTAGGGATGTAGTGGACTTATGGAATCTAACGTCCGAATTCTCAAAGGCTCGTTATATTTTGAATGTTTGCCTATAATGGGATATTGCAGAGTCTGTTGAACAAACAGAAGCAATTAGTCAAAGGATGTCGAAAGAACAATGTTTTTTTCCTTTTCTTTCTTTCTTTCTTTTTTTTTTTAATTTTTTTGAAACAGGGTCTTGCTCTATCACCCAGGCTGGAGTACAGTGGCACAATCTCGGCTTACTACAACCTCTACCACCCGGTTTCAAGTAATTCTCCAGCCTCAGCCTATCAAGTACCTGGGGCTACATGCATGTGCCACCACACCTGGCTAATTTTTTGTATATTTAGCAGAGACAGGGTTTCACCATGTTGCCCAGGCTGGTCTCGAACTTCTGAGCTCAAGTGATCCACTAGCCTCGGCCTCCCAAAGTGCTAGGATTACAGGTGTGAGCCACCACACCTAGACTACAATTTTTTTTCTTATGCTACGTTTACAACTAATTGTAAAGATTTCTAAGAATTAATCTAGAAGCAAACTGGTTTTGCAAATTAAGTATTGGAGAATTTTTTTCTTCATGTACAATCTTTGAGATGTAAAAAGAAGCTATTATTTTCATGGAGTCATCTTGTCTAAAAAAAGTTTGTGTTGTTTTTAAATGTGTGGTTTGCTCTATTTTAAAACAATAATAATGGGAAATTTTATTTTATTTATTTTTATTTTTATTTTTTCTTATTTATTTTGAGACCAAGTTTCACGCTTGTTGTCCAAGCTGGAGTGCAATGGTGCGATCTTGGCTCACCGCAACCTCCACCTCCTGGGTTCAAGCGATTCTCCTGCCTCAGCCTCTCAAGTAGCTGGGATTACAGGCATGTGCCACCACACCTGACTAATTTTGTATTTTTAGTAGAGATGGGCTTTCTCCATTTTGGTCAGGCTGGTCTTGAACTCCCAATCTCAGGTGATCCACCCGCCTCAGCCTCCCAAAGTGCTGGGATAATAGGCATGAGCCACTGCGCCTGGTCTTATTTTATTTTTTGAGATGGTCTTATTTTATTTTTTGAGATGGTCTTATTTTATTTTTTGAGATGGAGTCTCACTCTGTCGCCCAGGCTGGAGTGCAGTGGTGCTATATCGGCTCACTGCAGCCTCCGCCTCCCAGGTTCAAGCAATTCTCCTGCCTCAGCCTCCCGAGTAGCTGGGATTACAGGCGCACACCACCATGCCTGGCTAAATTTTGTATTTTTTTTTTTTTTTTTGAGATGGAGTCTCACTCTGTAGCCCAGGCTGGAGTGCAGTGGCACAAACTCGGCTCACTGCAAGCTCTGCCTCCCGGGTTCACGCCATTCTCCTGCCTCAGCCTTCCAAATAGCTGGGACTACAGGCGCCCGCCACCATGCCCAGCTAATTTTTTTTTGTATTTTTAGTAGAGATGGGGTTTCACCCTGTTAGCCAGGATGGTCTCGATCTCCTGACCTCGTGATCCACCCGCCTTGGCCTCCCAAAGTGCTGGGATTACAGGCGTGGTAAATTTTGTATTTTTAGTAGAGACAGGGTTTCACCATGTTGGCCAGGCTGTTCTCAAACTCCTGAACTCAAGTGATCCACCTGCCTTGGCCTCCCAAAGTGCTGGGATTTCAGGCTTGAGCCACTGCACCCAGCCAATAATAGGGAATTTTTAAAGTCACCCGTAATCTCACCATCCTAACAAAATAAAATTTCATTATTTTATGTTTCTGCATCAGATTCATTTTGCATGTTGCTAGACAGTCTATAGCATTACAATTTTAATAAACTCATAGTTCCTCTCTCTTTCTCCCTCTCTCTCTATATATATATTCAGTCATCAATCAGGCATTTTTAACAGGTATGTAAATGGACGAACACAGGAAAACAAGGGAAGGCAATCATTTGTCTTTGAAATGGCTGAATCTTTTAATATCTCCCTTTGCAGACAATCCACACTCTTCATGCTTTGCTTCTGACAGGAAATAACAAAGCTAGCCTTGGTCATTACCAGTACTACCTTTCGTGCAAGTCCAAGTTGACCTTGTTCAACCTACATTCTAGCCATTTTAGTTGATTTCTCTCTGGGGCTTAGAGTACATCAACAAACATGTGGACCTTTGATTTGTTGGTCATGAACGAAAGCTAAACATCTTACAAAGGTATAAAACTCTTTTTTGTTTCAGCTTATGTTAGCAGGAAGAGTTGTTTCAGCCCCATGGAGACTCTGAACAGTATTTTGAACTTATTGCCTGGTGCTTCAGAGCAATGGGATCAATATTTGGAGGCATTTTTTCAAATCTTACAATTCCACATCAACCTCAGCAAGTCGAACTAAACTTTATTTGGCCTTAACAATTCAAATCTTCAATATTTCTTTCTAGAGTTTTGCAAGTCAATCACATCTGCTCTTCAATGTGTTTAGGTTTTGTTTGAAGCATGGGTCTTTCATCGTTTGTAATCTTGGCTTTTTATGCTCATGAAAGTAACATAAGCTCATTATAAAAAGTTAAAACATTACAGAAATATTGTAGAAAGTTAAACTTTTGTGATGTGGAGAGCCGTTGTTAATAGAGAAATAGCAGATATTCGTCAATAATGTTTTCCTGATTATTAGCACGTATCCCTAAATAGACTTTTTAAATTTCTTGACCATTATATAGCTCTTAGAAACATACTCATCATACATTACATATTGTTTTGCACATCGTGTTTATCATCTTGTATCTCTTGGCTCTCTTTCCATGTAAGTGCTTATAAATTCTACTTCACTCTTTTCATTAGTCACATAGTATTCATGTATATATATACATATATATAAAATAACTTAAATCCATAATGATGGACATTTGAGTTGTTTCCAGATTGGTTTTATTTGTTTCTTTGTGTTGTTTTGTCATACCAATGCTGCCGTGAATATCCTTTTAAATATACCTGTATATATGTGGAACACAGTATTTTAAAGCTTTAAAAATGAAAGTAATGAACTCATACTGTTTAATGTATTTCATTCTTGTTAGCAGTTCATCTTACCAGCCTACCAAATGTGTAATAAATACTCCAGAAATTTTGTTCAATATCTTTAGTTCTCAAAGATAACTGCATTTTTCTAGAATTTAAGAATATTGTCCTACAAATGACCTTCCAACATGTTCTTTTATGACTCACTGAATGATAGGAATAATGATTCCTTGACCATTATATAGCTCTTCAGTTTACAAAGCACCTTCAGATAATTATCTCATCTGACTCTCACATCAATGTGATGTATGCAGGACAGGTTTATAGGAAAAAAATGGTGCTGAGTTGGAAATTTTTACTGCCTAAAATAGTTACATAAAGTCCTTTGTTCTGCTAACTCAAAGGGTCAAGTCCACTGTCATGATGGGATTGTGGTATCATATTGGTACCTTAATGTGAAAAAAACACTTCTACATCACTTCAATAACTGATGTTGCTAAATTACTATTCAGTTTTCAAGCATTTTATTTAATTCTCTGATATCTAGAGATTAGGCTCAGCAGGCATTTTTCAGATAAGTGCTCCAGTAATTGCTACTCCAAAACCAAGTATTTAAAAGACATTTATGCAGTAGTTGTTAAAGGTTGGTGGGTTTCAGTATCACTTTTTCTTGTTTAGAATTGGAAGAACAGAGGGTAAAGGTTGAGGGGGGGAAAAGTCCACAGAAATGTAGCACCAACAGGACAGTTCCTGCTAAGACCTTGGAAATTCCTATCCTCACCCATTATTATTTCTGTATCCCTATGATCCTTCCTTTAAACAGTGCCTATAATGATTGGGCACATAATAAATGGTGATGCTTCTCTCATTTCCCACACTCCTGGTAGGAAGTAGCTCCTATACAGGAAGAGAAAATCATTGTCCTGTTGCCTCCCACTTTGAGAAAGGAAGCAATCTTGAATGACACTATTGTTTCCATAGCTACAAATTTACTTTGTCTCATTAGTAAATCTATCCATACCCTCAGTTTAGCTGAGAATGCACTTCTGAATTTCCTCTCTTCCTCCATCTACTGTAACATGTACAGGAACTCAAAATCAGTTCCCAGATCTGAAATCTTATGAGACTGTATAAGTCCATTTTCTGTTGTTTATAAGAGAATATCTGAAACTGAGTAATTTATGAAGAAAAAGAATTTGTTTCTTACAGTTACGGAGGCTAAGCAGTCCAAAGTTGAGGGGCCACATCTGGTGACAACCTTCTTATTGGTAGGGACTCTTTGCAGAGTCCCAAGGAGGCACAGAGCATCACATGGTGAGGAGTTTGAGTGTGCTAACTCAGGTCTCTTTTCCTCTTCTTATAAAGCCACCTGTCCCACACCCTGGATAACCCATTAATCCATTCATGAGAGCAGAGCCCTCAGGACACAATCACCTCTTAAAGGCCTCTCAACACTGCCACACTGGGGATTAAGTTTCAACATGAGTTTTGGAGAGGACACATTTTAAAACCATAGCAGAGATCCAGTCCACTTCAAGCTGTGCTTGAATATGATAGCAATTTCTAAGTAACCATCATCCTACAGAGTGGCTACATTAATATTTTAAAATGAGTTATATTACTTACAGAGAAATCACATTGCTAGTACTTTGAAATTCTGATGCTCTGTTTTTTTCCATCAGTAGAATTATGGGAAGTTGATCTGCCCTTATCCCATCTGTCCAACATTACTTTGTATTGCTCAAGTTGTTCTTGCCTGTCAAGTCTTCACTGTATGGTCTCTTGACTGTCCTGTGTGTAATACCTAGCTCATTCTCACCTCTCTGCCTTTCCTTATATTGTTGCTATCCTTCAAATCCTTCTGTCTGACCTATCTGAATTCTATTCAAGTTTTGAGAGCAAACCCCGGAGTCACACCACATAAAGCCTTCCTTCCTACGACAGAGAGCCCCACTGTTGGTACACAGGCAGAGATAACTCAACACCTTTCTGCACATTCTGATGTCTTTCCATTCCCAACTTATATCAAATTTGTACTCTTGAAACCAAGCTTTTAAAACAGTAACATGTTTATTGGGTTGCAATAATCATATTAGACACCAGAGTGTAGCATATGCCTTGCCCATTCTCACATCCCCAGGGCCTTCTCTCTGACCCAAAATGGGGAGATACACTGACTAACAAGCTTGGGTTTTAATACATATCTCTGGGCCTATCAAAATACTCCCATTGAAAATAAGAGTCATCAGTTGATCAGTTTCTTACTCAAGTAGTGTATGGGGATGGTAGATAGTTCCAGACTGATCAATGGCAAATGCCCTGCTCTTCTTGTTTGACAAACAAATTCCCCTTCTGTACACAAGAATGACCTATTGGCCCTCATGATATTTATACAGCACGTACCTTTGGACACATTTCAGTGACTCAGGGTATTTTGAGCATAAATATTCCACAATTGGTTGAAATTTCTCTCATACTTTTTTTTTTTTGTAGAGACAGGAGTCTTGCTATGTTGCCCAGGCTGGTCTCAAACTCCTGGCCTCAAGCTATCCTCCTGCCATGGCTTCCCAAAGGGCTGGGATTGTAGGCGTGAGCTGCCATGCCCAACTTTCACTAATACTTTCTAGTTCACAATAATATATTTCATAAGTCTGATAAATTAAAAAATTCCAATTCAGATAATTTTAAAATGCAGGCACTCCAGCCTGGGCAAAAGAGTGAGACCTTGTCTCAAAAAGAAAACAAAAGAAAAGAAAAGCTTAAAATCTCCCAAATTGGCTCCTCTGACTTGTTCTTCTGTTTCCTTCGACTTCTGTTCTTCTTTCCTTTAAAAAAAAAAAAAATACACGGCTGGGCGTGGTGGCTCATGACTGTAATCCCAGCACTTTGGGAGGCCGAGGCAGGAGGATCACTTGAGGTTAGGAGTTTGAAACCAGCTTGGCCGTCATGGTAAAACCCTGTCTCTACTAAAAATACAGAAAATTAGCTGGGCATGGAAAGTGAGCATTTCCTATGATAATTTTATCTGCTTTCACCTGGCTAGTCCTATGAGCTACCTAATTTAAGATTTAAAGTCCTATGTTACATGTTAATAGTTTAATGTGTTGATTGTGGACTTCCTAACTAGATTATAAACTTCTCAAGGGCAAGAACATCACACAAATGACTTTTTTTCTTAAGGCTAGTCAAGTGAAGCAATGGAAGTAGAGAAGGAACAAAGAAATCTGCCACTGGTTGTGATCAATTTGTTGTAGACACCACTGCACTTGGGCTAGCCTCGAATGACTCTTGTACCTGTCATAGCTCTTGGTATACCCTTAAGCACATCAAGATGCTCAATATGTACTCATTGATTGAAGTCAATGTCATCTTTGGGATGAGGTGCTTAAATTCCAATTCAATGAGTTTTAGGTAAGTGATAGTGAATCAGTTGGGGTCCTGGGGAAGAAACAAAATTCGTCCTAGATGGTTCAAATGAAGAGACTTTAATGAAAAGACTACTCAAAAATATATAAGCAAGGTTAAGAAGAGACAAAATACGGTGAGATACTCAGGGACCAGCTTCAGAGGGAAAACCGTTTCCCCGCTGGGCCTGTAGAAACAAAGAATACAGAGTAGTCAGCAGGGCCCAGTAGAAGCCGGAGCTGGGGAAGAAGGCCAGTGTGGCTGGGGAGTAATGCAGGAGTGATGAAGCTACTGTAAGAGATGGTGTGCCAAAGTGGGGGCAGGGAAGACATACCAACTTTATACTCTCAGATCTCCTGTGTGTTTCAATTCAAAAAGACTTATGGAGATGCAGTTAGCATATTTCAGCCTTCTGAGGCACAGTCCAGGGCAGAGCAGGGGGAAGAAGAGATGCAGGTGGAGAGGAAAGGGAAGGACTCGGCAGGATTGGCAAAATAACCAACATAGAAGATTTCCATTATAAACGGGGACAAGAAAAGGCTGGATCATTATGTACAGAATAAGAAAAGCCTGGAAACCCTAAAATTATCTGGGAAAAACTAAATCTAACTTAGCCAAATTTAGGTCACACAATTATAGGACATTGATCTGCCCCATCCCATCTGACACAGTGTTAATTTCTTCATTAAATCTCTCTGAATACACTCTGAATAAATAGATTAAATACTGTTAACATTTAGTTTCAATTTTTGCAGGAAGTGAACATATATATCTATCCCTCACAGCAATGAATAAAATTCATTTACAGACATAACTGCCGTCACACTCAAAAGTTAGGTAGGGCCCTGCTGCTTAAATGAGCATCTCTGGTGTTTTGGTTTGCTTTTGGCTGTAAAGCAAAACAATAAAACAAACATGTACCTTCTGTTAAAATTTATTTTAAATTTAAATTTAATGTCTTTTACTTTGGTTTTGTGCCTGTTCATAACCACATGGTGGTTAGTGCATATTTACATAAATAGAATCACAGAATAGAAAACACTAAAGTCTTGTAATCTATCGTCTCATTTAACAGATAAAGAAACAGGTTCTCACCAGTTAATTCACCTGCCCTTGATCAAATAGTTGGTTGTGGCAGAGCCAGACAAGAATGCAGATAGTCTGCATCCTAATCCTGCTACCCGTAGTTCTAGAAATGCTTGATTTAGTTCTAATTAAATGGCAAAAGGGCATAGAGGTTAACAGCAAAAGTTTGGAATTAGGCAGACTTAGGTTCAAATCCAGGTGGATTTTAGGCAAATGACAAATTCCTGCTCAGCTTTCTTTTCCTTCCCTATAAAGATGGCATGAATACAGAATATCTACCCCATTAGGGTTGTTATGGGTTGAGTGAGGAAATATACATCAGCATAATGCTTGGCATATAATATTCTTTTTTTTTTTTTGAGATGAAGTCTTGCTCTGTCATCCAGACTGGAGTGCAGTGGTGCGATCTCATGATCTCAGCTCACTGCAACCTCCCCCTCCTGGGCTCAAGCAATTCTCCTGCCTCAGCCTCCCAAGTAGCTGGGATTATAGGCGGCTGCCACCATGTCCGGCTAATTTTTATTTTCAGTAGAGACAGAGTTTCACCATGTTGGCCAGGCTGGTCTCAAACTCCTGACCTCAGATGATCCACCCACCTCAGTCTCCCAAAGTGTTGGGGTTACAGGCGTGAGTCACTGTGCCTAGCTAGATTTCACTTTTTAGAGCAGTTTTAGGTTTATAGGAAAAATAATTACCTTTTGGTTCACAGAGATTGATATTATTGGACCCAGTGAAAAGCTGAAAATAGCTGAAAAGCATAAAGCACTATACAAATATAAGGTGGTATTTTTCTTATGAATAAATAGTGGGAAATGCCTAGGATCTAGTTAACACACCAGAAAGAGATAAATCAACAGAATTTGATCTACCTAGGATGTTAAAGATATCAATGGTAAAGTTGTGCAATTGCTAGCAAAGTTGTGTATCCTGTTATGGCAAACTTTCCAGGGGACTGATGAATTGCCTATCTGAATTCTATCTAAGAGATGAGTTGCAAGCATAGCTGTGGAAACATACACATAGTGAATATCACACTATACTGGACAAACTCGTTGACTCTGTAATTAAATGGTAGGATAACGGAAAAATGTAAAAACAATCTACTGGGGAAAAGGCACCATAGCTTATAAGGGAAGTTCATATAGAAATATTGTGAGCTCTTTAGGGAAATAATGACTATTGTGGCAAAGGGGAAACCAGCAAATACAATTTACAGACATAAGACTTCTCAAAAATCGTTATATGCAGAGACATTTCCTATTCTTAAATAAGAATTTTTTTTTTTTTTTTGAGACGGAGTCTCACCTGTCACCCAGGCTGGAGTGCAGTGGCGCAGTCTTGGCTCACTGCAACCTCCACCTCCTGGGTTCAAGCGATTCTCCTGCCTCAGCCTCCCTTAAATAAGAATTTTTAAAGATTGGGTTATCCTTGAATTGGCAGCACTTTAATAAAATATATGAGAAAAGTACAGTGGCTCACACCTGTAATCCCAGCACTTTGAGAGGCCAAGGCAGGCGGAACGCTTGAGCCCACAAGTTCAAGACGAGCCTGGCTAACATGGTGAAAACCTATCTGTACAAAAAATACAAAAATTGGCCGGGCATGGTGGTGTGTGCCTGTAGTCTCAGCTACAGGGGATGCTGAGGTGGGAGGATGGCTTAAGCCTGGGAGGCAGAGGTTGCAGTGAGCCGAGATTGTGCCACTGCACTCCAGCCTGGGCAATAGAGCCAGACCTTGTCTCAAAAAAAAAAATGTATATATATATGGGGATGGGAGCTGGTTCAAAATGAAGAAAGAGTATATGAATCAATAAACACATCCTAATTTGGAGAAGCCTAAGAGCAGGGTTTCAAAGATCCCTCTGCTGGGACAAGTATATTTAAAATTTGTGTAGGCAATCTGGAGGACAGAATACCAGGGTCATAGATGATGCTGACTCCTAAGTAGTGAATGCCTACAATAGCAATGGGGGAAATGACAGGAAAATAGGAAAACTCTGAAGTTCGGGCAAGTAGGCAGAAAGGTAGCAGCTTCCATTCTTTTACACTAAATGTCCAGGAGTGTTGATTCCCTTTTTAAATAAAGGGATCACAGGGAGATGCTGTCAGTTAAGGGAGTGCCATGGCCAAAGGAAAGCTCCATGTAGCTGAAGCCTCAGTGTTCATTCTAAAGTAGGTTTTGTGCAATGGATAGAGGTGGGCTTTCTCTCTGGTTCTAAAATGTGGAATGTCCTGTCATTCCAGAGAAGTCTTCTATAGGAGTGGGGTGGGCAGAAGAATTATGAAGACAGGCTTTTCCCTTAAGGGTAAATGCCTTCTGGAGGTTTAGCTGAAAATTGTAGTTAGGTACCCTAATGTACGCGCTCAGTTAACTCATGGGCAAGCTTTAAAGGCCAACTTTGATTGAGATTTCCTAAGGTCTTTGAAGGGTGACGTGAGCCTTTGTGCAAGACAAGGCATTCTCTTTTTTTTTTTTTTTTTTAATACATGCCATGGAATCCTTCAGAATGAAGACCCAAAGATACAGGAAAAATGGCCACTTTTTTTTTTTTTTTTTTTTTTTTGAGACGGAGTCTCGCTCTGTTGCCCAGCTTGGAGTGCAGTGTCACGATCTCGGCTCACTGCAAGCTCCGCCTCCCGTGTTCTCGCCATTTTCCTGCCTCAGCCTCCCGAGTAGCTGGGACTACCGGCACTTGCCACCACACCTGGCTAATTTTTTTTTTATTTTTAGTTGAGATGGGTTTTCACCGTGTTAGCCAGGATGGTCTCAATCTCCTGACCTCGTGATCCGCCCGTCTCAGCCTCCCAAAGTGCTGGGATTACAGGCGTGAGCCACGGCCCCCGGCCAAGAAAAGGCATTCTTAAAAGGCCACGAGTTTATCCCCGTATCTATGTGATAAATCCATGTCAATGATAATCTGCACTCCCGTTTATAGATGAAAAAGACCAAAATGTAGCTTAGTTCAGAAGGATTCAGAGATTATGGAACATGAAGTATAAAATATTTTCTATTTGTATGCTAGGGTCTCTGCTTTGCTTTCCTTTTACACTGCATAAGATCACAGAGTTGGTATGGTATGCCTGTGTAAAAAACACACAGGTTTTGGCTGCTTTAAAAGAATACATTTCAGAAATTTGAAGTCAGTTTCCCTAATTCTTTTTTTTAAAGGAAAATTTATATTACTTTAATTATTTTTATGTACAGAAAACTCAACAGTGTACATTCAACCCAGTTTGATGGCAAGTTCTTTAGCCTTTGCCTTTTCAAGCTTGGCAATGTGTGCCACAGACTTGGGACCCAGGACACTGCCTTCCCAGTGATGGCAGAGCTCATCATATATGTTGTAATTGGTCCTGATAGCTTCCACCAGCTTAGCCAAAGCTCCTTTGTCTTCCACGTTAACCTGTGTGAAGGTGACAATGATCCAGGTCTTCCTGTGGACTAGATGTTCCAGTTTTGCTTCCCCCTTCATAATGTAGTAAGGGACCCCCATTTTACAACACAGGGCAGGCAGGAAGACAACTAGACGTTGTGTGCCACACGTTGTGTGCAATCACTAGCAGCTGAGTTTTCTTGTTCTCCACCAAGTTGTGACAGTCTTAACTCCTGCTCAAAGGCCAGATAGTCTCTTAATGGGGACATCCCCTTTGCCAGCAGCTTTCTTCTCAGTCAGGCCAACAGCCTCTGCTTCTTCTCCTTGCTTTATCTCTGGCCTGTACTTGTGGGCCAGCTTAAGCAGCTGAGTAGCTGTTTGGTGGTTCAGAGCCTGAATGAACTGGTTAATCGCAGGAGGCACTTTCAGCCGCTTATAGGGGATGGCTATCTGCCACTGCAACGTGATACAGTGGGGCCATTTCACAAAGCAGGTCAGGTCTCTTTTGGGCTGGATGTCCTGTCCAATGCCAAAATTCTTAGGCCTTTTCTCAAACAGGGGATTCACCACTTTCTTGGCCTCCTGCTTCGTCATGACAGCAGGGGCCAGAGCCACCTTCTTCCCCTTTTTTCCTTTTGGCATCTTGGGCGATGGAAGAGAGAGCCAGTTTCCCTAATTCTTACATAGTCTAATGTTCCCTTTCCATTTTATAGTTCCTCTTAAGTAGCTGATTATAAGGTAATACAAGGAGTACAAAAAAATGCAACTAATTTTCACATCAGTAAAAGAAACAGAAAACTGACAACTATCTTTCATATGTAAAGAGTGCATTTACTAAGCATTTGCTTAGTAAATATTTCATTTAATTATTACAACAAATCCTTCAGGTACTATAATTATTCATATCTTAGAATCTGGGAGACTGAGGCTCAGAGATGATGTGTTGAAATAACACATCCCATGCTACACGGCTGGGCCAAGAGGACTCAAACTCAAAATCCATCTGATTCCAAAATTCATGTTCTTAATAGCCCTATATAAGAATTTACTGATATTTTCAAAGTTCATGTTTGTATTTGAGTGTGATTAGTATTAACATTACAAAGGGCAGTTTCATTAAAATATTTTCTCTTTTTTAATCTCTAATCATCTTTAATCTCTACTTTTAAGATGTTTTTCATTTTATTCTACATGCAGCTTACCGTGTTAGTACAACAACCAACATTATAGATTCTAAAATAGTTTTTCAACAGGGACATGTTGCTGAATGTCATGACTATTCATGTGCTGATTCTGGTGCTTTCAAATAAATTTGCTTTGTGGTGCCCACTCTACTGCATTTTGAGTAGGTTGTAAATCTTGTTAAAAACCAATAGAAAATATAATTTCAGAATGTTTCAAAAGTAATCTCTCATGTTACTGGAATCTCAAGTATTTTATGTTTCTTTCTTCTTTGCACAGTTCGAAAAGAACTCTGATAAAAATAATTTTATCTTTAAAAATAACATTTTTTTCTGATTCCAAAAAGTAATACATGCTCACTTGAAAGAATTTACACTATGTATAAATGTATAAAGAGTATACAAACTTTCATTAACCAGAGATAAAATATAATGAACATTTTAATGTGCTCCCTTTAAATATATATAAGACCAAAATGTTAACTTTGGTTTATTTTGGAGGTGGTGGTGAAAGAATTTTAAGTAAAATTATATGTATATATTCATCTAAGATATTCATCTCAGTTTTCAAATGCTTTCTCTAGCTTAAACTTATCCCATTTCTCTACATGGCGACTATGAAATGTTATGATAAGCAAAAATGTGGCTATTTTTGGGCGCAGTGGCTCACGCCTGTAATCCCTGAACTTTGGGAGGCCGAGGTGGGTGGATCACCTGAGGTCAGGAGTTCAAGACCAGCCCGGCCAACATGATGAAACCCCGTCTCTACTAAAAATACAAAAAAATTAGCTGGGTGTGGTGGTGTATGCCTGTAATCCCAGCTACTCAGGAGGGTGAGGCAGGAGAATCACTTGAACCCGGGAGGCGGAGGTTGCAGTAAGCCAAGATTGTGCCACCGCGCTCCAGCCTGGGCAACAAGAGCAAAACTCTGTCTCAAAAAAAAAAAAAAAAAAGTGGCTAAGTCTAGTTGTGAATTGAAAAATGTAAATATAATAAGATATAAACAGAAAACTTGACATTTTTGTATGTTTTAATTGGATTTGTTTACAGTGACATGTAGTCACTACACAAATCAAATAACATATAAAAGTCTTAAAAATAGCTAACATTTGTTGAGTGCTTTTTGTGTACTAGGCACTGTTCCAAGGGTTTTGTTTGTTTTCATTCACTTAATCCTCACAACTGTATGAGGTAAGGACTATTATTTATTCTCCATTTTACAAATAAGAAAGCTTAGGCATCCAGAGCTAAGCAATTCGCTTGAAGTCTTGGTTTGCCAAGAAACCAATCATGGCAAGCTAGAATTTTTGTTGTTGTTGTTGTTCATTGGGTTATTTAAAATTTAATGGGAAAACAAAGATGATAAATTAGGGCATTATCATGGACATATTATATCTTCATTTCAGGAAGGAAAATGATAGTTCCACATGATGTTCTTGTAGATGAAGACGGTATTAATAAAAGAGGTGAATGCACTCTTAGGAGAGACTGGAGCTGGCTGAGCCCTTGGATTGAAAGGGCAGGTTAGTGGATCAGTATCAAGAACATGAAGTTACTAAATGACAGAGATGAAATTCAAACCCAGGCAGGATGTCCCCAGAGTCTATACTTAACCACACCCTAAATTGCCTCTATAAAGTATAATGAAGAAAGGTAGCAAAAAGCAAGCCAAAGTCTTCAGATTCCATGACTCAGTGACAACTGCCACCACTTTGGGTGTTTGTTTGTTTGTTTGTTCTTAGAGACGTGATCTTGCTCTGTTGCCCAAGATGGGGCACAGTGGCATGATCATAGCTCACTGCAGTCTCGAATTCCTGGGCTCAAGCAATCCTCCTGTCTCAGCTTCCTGAGTAGCTAGGACTATATAGGTATTCACCACCACATCTGGCTAATTTATTTTTTATTTATTGTAGAGACAGGGTCTCTCTATGTTGGCCAGGTTTGTCTTGAACTCCTGGACTCAAGCAGTCCTCCTGCCTTGGCCTCTCAAAGTGCCGGGATTACAGGCATGAGCCATCGTGCCCAGCCCATTACTTTGGCAAACATATTTCCAGACCTTTTTTCATGCAAGCCTTAACTGTAGCTGACATAAATTTTGGCAGAATATCTTGTGATCCTCCTGGAACATGAGACCATGGGAGGCTTGGGAGGAATTGCTTCAAGGCCATTTCTCACTTGCCTTCCTATCTTTCAGGAGGGTGTCATGAGACAGTTTCTCATTGTCTCTTGGGTTCTGAGGAGGTATGAGGTTTTTCCTTCTGCAATGCAATTATCATGCTAACTATTTGGAGTTAGGTAACGTTTCACAGGCTAAGGGCACAGTGTCCCACAAGACTGACCTCGCTTCAGATACAAGATCAGGAGTTTCCAGGCTACTTACATTTCTGATGAACTGGCTACAAACTCAGGGTTTCCCACCATCCCCTCCCATTAAATAACTTGCTAGAATGATTCATAGAACTGAGGAAAGTGCTATACTTATGATTATAGTTCTATTATAATGGACACAAGGCTGGGCACAGTGGCTCATTCCTGTAATCCCAGCACTTTGGGAGGCCAAGGTGGGTGGATCACAAGGTCAGGAGATGGAGACCATCCTGGCCAACATGGTGAAACCCCATCTCTACTAAAAATACAAAAATTAGCTGGGCATGGTGGCACGTACCTGTAGACCCAGTTACTCAGGAGGCTGAGACAGGAGAATAACTTGAACCCACAAGGTGGATGTTGCAGTGAGCTGAGATCATGCCACTGCAGTCCAGCCTGGTGACAGAGTGAGACTGTGTCTCAAAAAGAAAAAAAAAAGGACACAAATCAGGACCAGACAACTAAAAAGACATATAGGGTAAGGTCTGGGAGGGTCCCAAATGTGAAGCTTCTATGTCCTCAGGACACTTTCCTGGCACACCAATATATGACTACTAACCAGGGAAGTCCCCCTGAGCCTCAGCATCCAGAGTTTTCACTGGTGGTTCTTTAAATAGGGATCATGGATTGATTCACTGGCCATGTAACTGAACTCAATCCCTAGCCCCTTTCTCCTTCTCAGAGGTTGGGCTAATAATATCTTACTCAAAGCCCTCATCCTCTAATCACATGCTTGGTAATTCTGGTATGGCCTACCCCTGTCCTGAGTAATTTCATTAGCATAAACTCAGGTATGGTCTAAGGACCCACAATGAATACAAAGGTTGGCCAAATTTTGTTTTATACAAACTTCCTTCCCCTCTTAGCATACAACTGTAAAACTGCTTAGTAGCCTCATAGAATCGACTCTTCAGCAACAGGGTATCCCACTATTCATGTTGCCTTGTCATAAAAAATTGTTTCTGTGTTGTCCTGTGAGACAAGAGACATAGGAGAACTGGCACTTTCGCTGTTTTTTTTTTTTCTTACCTGCTATCTATGTGAGTAATAAATTGTCTAAATTGTAAAAGGGCTTCTTGTTTCTTTATCATCCAAATCTGTTAACCTTGCTTACTATCATGTACAGAAAAAGGAAGAATTCCAAGAGGAAGAGTATGGGGGGAATTTAGGTGTTTAACTTGCTTTACTCACTTTGATCTTTTTTTTTTTTTTGAGATGGAGTCTCGCTCTGTCGCCCAGCCTGGAGTGCAGTGGCGCAATCTCTGCTCACTGCAAGCTCCACCTCCTGGGTTCACGCCATTCTCCTGCCTCAGCCTCCTGAGTAGCTGGGACTAGAGGTGCCTGCCACCACACCCGGCTAATTTTTTTTTTTTTTTTGTATTTTTAGTAGAGACGGGGTTTTGCCGTGTTAGCCAGGATGGTCTCAATCTCCTGAACTCGTGATACACCCGCCTAAGCCTCCAAAAGTGCTGGGATTACAGGCATGAGCCACCGCGCCCGGCTCTCACTTTGATTTTTTAAGAACATGCAAATGGACCATTTCAGTGGGCTAGATGTGAGAATCAAGCGTGGAAGACAGTGTCAAAACTAAGTTGTGCAGTGACAATGACTGACACTAGTGGAAAGAATGAGTCATTTGAAGGAGACAATGTAGAGAAGCTAATAGTGAAGGACAACTTTGATGTCAGCTCAGACTTGAGTTGTCATAAAACTTTGAATGAAAGATAACTTGGGGGCCTTGTTTTTAACCTATTATCTGATACAAGCATCTTTTCTATATCAATCCAACAACTGATCATGCAGCCAGTTTCTGCTTCAGATCTAGTGAAGAAGATCTAAGCCAATTATTCTCAGGACAACCAATTCTACTGATATAGATCTAATTGTTTTTGCATTTTTTCTCATATTGAGCTGAAACCTGACTTGTAATACTTTTTTAAACCATTGATTCTTTACTATCTCATGGAGCACATATTCATATAGCTATTATTTATTCTTTGTGACAGCCCTTCTATGAAGTCAACTATCATATCTCCCCTTGATTTTGTGTTCAGCAAATTAAACATCTGTCTTCATCCATGCTCACGTGGCCTTGTCTTGGTTGGTCATCACCATCTTAGCTATCCTGCCATCTCATCAGTATCTCTCCTAAAATAGAATATCCAGATCTGGTTTCATCAGTGATGAATACAATAGAATTACTGCTTCCAATGAAATATCTTATTTCAAATTTTTCTTTTCATAAATGTATGTTGTAAACTTATAGTATTTTCTTTTTTCTTTTTTTTGAGACAGAGTTTTGCTCATGCTGCCCAGGTTGGAGTGCAATGCCACAATCTTGGCTCACTGCAACTTCCGCCTCTCCGGTTCAAGCCATTCACCTGCCTCAGCCTTCTGAGTAGCTGGGATTACAGGCATGCGCCACCACGCCCAGCTAATTTTGTATTTTTAGTAGAGGCAGGGTTTCTCCATGTTGATCAGGCTGGTCTCGAACTCCTGACCTCAGGTGATCTGCCCACCCTGGCCTCCCAAAGTGCTGGGGTTACAGGCGTGAGCCACTGCGCCCAGTCAACTTACAGTATTTTCTACCAAAAAGGATATAAAGGAGAGGAAGATAGGAAAATTAAGTGTATATTAATGTCTTATTCTGTCCTCCCACAATTGAATTTTAAACATATTTGTGTATTTTAAATATTTTCCAAGTAATATGGTTTGGTTTTGTATTATTACAAAAAAAATGCAAACAATACAAATGGTGTTACAGAAATCTTTTAAAAAATCCTCCTCTCCTCTCTAAATCTCAAATTTACATTCCCACTTTCTCAAGTTAACCACAATTCAGTTTATTATATCCATCTAGAATTTTTTTCTGTATTAGGCATCTTTCCATATCAGGACTATGGATCTACCTCATTCTTTTAAATAGCAGCATAGTATTTTATTATATGATTGTACCAGTCCTCTATTGATAGACATACAGGTTGTCTCCTCTCCCTTTTTTCATTTTAAAGCAATACAAAAAAATCTATGTGTTTCTTTGAACACTTGAAAAAGCATATCTGTAGGATAAATTTCTTAAAGTGGAACTGCTGTGTCAAAATTTATATATGTCTTCAAGGATATACCAATTTACACTCCTACTAACTGTGTGGTAGTGCTTGTTTTCCCACATGCCAAACTTTAAAATAATTGCTAATCTAATAGCTGAATAGAATAGAATTTGGACTGGATATCTTTAGTTTCCCTCTCCAGATCCATCTTTGATCCTTCTTTTTCCTGCTCCTTGCCCCAGACCAACATGGACTGCATCACTGGGCTCCTCCGCCTAGCTTCCCATATGTCAGTTTTACAAAGAGGAATGCAACAGGAGATGGGGGGGTGGGGTGGGAAGGAGAGTAAAGTTGAGTTATTCATTTCCTGGGCTGCCTCTTTGTGGGGTCTCTGAGCTGGCTGAGACCTTTAAGCAAAGGACATAGCTACTTCAGACAACACTTTCCACACAGCCATCTCTGTCTCCAGGTTCCATCCATTGCTCCTTCCTCCTGTCCTTTCAGGCACAGAGGGGACAGTCTGTGCTGCTATGCCAGGCACTGTCCTCTCTCTTATGGTTTTCCTATACTGTGCCCCACCTTTGTAAAGAGTAGCATTTTGCTGGGCATAGTGGCTCGCACCTGTAATCCTAACACTTTGGGAGGCCGAGGTGGAAGGATTGCTTGGGCCCAGGAATTTGAGCCAGTCTGGGCAATATAGTGAGACCCCATCTCTACAAAAAATACAAAAATTAGTTGGCCATATTGGCATGTGCCTGTAGTCCCAGCTACTTGGGAGACTAAGGCAGGAAGATCACTTGACCCTGGGAGGCTGAGGCTGCAGTGAGCTGTGATTATGCCACTGCACTCCAACTTGGGTGACAGAGCGAGATCCTGTCTCTGGGAAAAAAAAAAAAAAAGTAGTATTTTTTATTAAGCATGACTCAAAATACCTAATTTGAGTGTTCTGTTTCCTACAAGTTCTTGTTCCTGGGACTTCAGCAGGAGGATTCCCCAGCTCTCCCAATGATTCTATGAGCTACGTATACTATCCTACTAAATCCCTGTGTTCTAGTTACAGCAGATGCTGTTGTTTGCTCTAGCTACCTCATTAAGAACCCGGACTAGGCTGCGCACTGTGGCTCATGCCTGTAATCCTAGCACTTTGGGAGGCCAAGGTGGGTGGATCATCTGAGGTCAGGAGTTCGAGACCAGCCTGGCCAACATGGTGAAACCCCATCTCTACTAAAAATATAAAAAGTTAGCCGGGCGTGGTGGCAGGTGCCTGTAATCCCAGCTACTCGGGAGGCTGAGGCAGGAGAATCGCTTGAACCCCGGCGGGGGCGGAGGTTGCAGTAAACTGAGATCCCGCCACTTCACTCCAGCCTGGGCTAAAGAGCAAGACTCTGTCTCAAAAAAAAAAAAAAAAAAAAAAGGAACCCTGACTTAAGTAATTTCTACCTAAGGATAACTGAAAGTCCTAGCAAATTTATTAATTCAATAATCATTTATTGCACACCCACTATGTGCTAGACATTGTCTTGCTATTACAGACAGGAAAGTAAACAAGACAGGCAAAGTTCCTCTTCATGGGGCTCTATTCTATGAGTACACTAACATCTAATACTATTTTAGTGTTGAATATACTATGAAGAAAATAAAGCAAATTAAGTGGAAGATTAATGGCGATGGATGTACAGATATTTTATAAAGAAGATCTTTTTCAAGAGATGTAATTTGAGCACAGAACTCAATGACAAGGAGGAGCACACTATGTGAAGGTCTTGGACATATGTGTTCCAGGCAGAAAGAACAAAAAAAGCGTAAAGGCCCTTCATTTGGAGCAAGCTTGTCATACTTGAAGATCAGCAGGAATATGAGTGGCTTCAGGGTGTGTGGCAAATATGTGGTTTGCTTGCCCAACAGCCACTGGCCTTTCTTCCATGCTGAGAGTTTTAATTTGGTTCAGTCACAATAGGCAGACTCAAGGGATGAACCACCATTTGCCTAAGCCAGTCATGAAAATCCAGTTCCAAACTGTCAATCACTGATTTAGGGATGAGCATGTACTCTAGTTCTGGCCAACAAGACATGAGAAGGAATTTTCTTGAGGTCCCTTCAGAGTTTTTCTCCCTGGTAAAAAAAGCGGCCATAAAAGAGAAAATAACTCAGTCTCCTTCCTTCCCTTCCTGCTTTGGGTGTTCTTTGAATGTGATGCCTGGAAATATAATAATCTTCTAAAAAAGAAAGGGACAACAATCCAGGTTTAAAAGACAACACATGAAGATAGCAAAGTAAAGGGATGGAAAGATTCTAATGACACCTTGGACTTTCCAAATCAATTGTTAAGACCACCTACCTTCAGACTTCTTTTTAATAAGCAAATTAAAAAATGACCTTATAGGTTAAGTCACCATTACCTGGAGTTTTTGCTCATGCAGTTGACAAGGCACCAACCCACACACTAGCAATGGAGCGGGTAGTGGAAACCAAGGTAAGAGAGGTGAGCAGGGGCCAGATCATGCAGTACCTCTTAGGCCAAGGCATGGAGTTTGGATTTTATTGTAAGTGTAAGAGATTTTAGCAGATGACCTAATCAAAATGGGAAAACTATATTTTCATCATGTATTTCATCATATATATCAGGGGTCCCCAACCCCTGGGCCACAGACTGATATGGGCCAATGGCCTGTGAGGAACAAGGCAGCACAGCAGGAAGCGAGTGGTGGGTGAGTGAGCATTACTGCCTGAGCTCCACCTCTCACCTCCTGTCCGATTAGCAGCGTGAACCCTAGGAGCATGAAGTTTCAGGGTTCTTTCTCATAGCAGCATGAACCCCATTGTGAACTGCGCATGCAAGGGATCTAGGTTGTGAGCTTCTTATGAGAGTCTAACTAATGCCTGATGACCTGAGGCAGAACAGTTTCATCCTGAAACCATCTCCCCCACCCTACCGAGGGGAAAAATTGTCTTCCACAAAAGCGGTCCCTGGTGCCAAAAAGGTTGGGGACCACTGATACATATGATAAAAATATATGATTTGTTATTAAAAATGATAGAATAGGTCGGGTGCAGTGTCTCACGCCTGTAATCACAGCACTTTGGGAGGCCGAGGTGGGTGGATTACCTGAGGTCAGGAGTTCAAGACCAGCCTGGCCAAGATGGTGAAACCCTGTCTCTACTAAAAATACAAAAATTAGCCAGGCGTGGTGGTGGGCACCTCTAATCCCAGCTACTCAGGAGGCTGAGGCAGAGAACTGCTTGAACCCAGGAGGCGGAGGTTGCAGTGAGCCGAGATCATGCCACTGTACTCCAGCCTGAGTGACAGAGCGACACTCCATCTCAAAATAATAATAATAATAATAATAATAGAATAAATATTGACTAAAGATATGATGGTTTATTTTGGGCATCTACTTGACTGGCTTAAGGGATACATAAGTAGCGGGTAAAGCGTTATTTCTGGGTGTGTCTGAGGGTGGTTCTAGAAGAGAATGGCATTTGAATCTGTGGACTGAGTACAGAAGATCCACCCTCACCAATGTAGGTGGACACTGTCCAATCTGCTGAGGACCTGGGTAGAACAAAAAGGCAGAGGAAAGGCAAATTCTCTCTCTCTTCTGGAGCTGGGATATCTGCCTTCTCCTGTTCTTGGACATCAGAACTCCAAGTTCTCAGGCCTTCAGCCTTGAGCTGAGAGTTACAACATTGGTTTCCCTGGTTCTCAGGCCTTGTAGGCTGAGACTGAATTATGCCACCAGCTTCCCTAGTTCTCCAGCTTCAGACATTGATTTCTTGGCCTCCATAATCACATGAGCCACGTCCCATAATAAATCTCACATCTATCTACATGTCTATCAATCATCTACCTACCTGCCTACCTCTCTCTCTATATATACCCTATTGGTTCTATTTCTCTAGAGAACCCTAACTAATACAGATACATTTACCATTTCCATTTAATATTTAGAGAAATTAAAATTTAGAACAAGATTTAAAAAAATAAAAAGCCTCATAAATAATTCATGAAATATTTTGGCTGAAACTCTGAAGGGTTGAGAATCTTCATTTATTTCTGATTCTTTTGCTTGGGAGAAACTTTAACACGGGTTCTAGGTCTTGCTTCTGCCTGCTTTAGCCATAAATATAATATTTATCCATTATGTTCTGCTTCAGAGAGTTTGCAATTGCCATCTTAAAGCCCCATCTCTCTTTGAAATGCTCCAGAATTTCTGCCTCAGCCTTGTCTCTCTGAAAAGAAGGCCATTTCCTTCCATAAGAATGATTGTCCTAAATACCTTGTGGGTTGTTTTTGTTTTAGTTGGCACCATAACAGTCACAAAATAAGGTAGCTCATTTAAAACATTTTCCTCATGGTTGTTCTGTTCCCCCATTCAGGAAAAAGATTATTGGTTACCATGGCAATCAGCTTCCACAGCATTCCATTCTAAGTAACTGCACAGGTACAACACAACCTTTACTCCACATTCTTTACTGTAGTTCTCTGCAGATCTGCGTATTTTTCTAGCCTGTTTTCTCTAACTCCTGCTTAAAACAATCAACCAACCAACCCAGGTTAAGCCAGACAATTTTTTCAAAGGTACCTTATCCCCATCTTTTCTGAATATTTTAAAAATGTTATATAGACAGTTGTACTACCATTTCCTCTAATTTTGTTCTATGTGGGCCCTCAACAGCAGCTAACTGAAACCTTTCTAGTACCCTCTTTCACTATCTAGGATTACATTTGTATCCCTCTGACCATATTTGGAAAATGAATTTACAGCAAAAATCAGAGCAGGAGGTAGTTCTGAGATCATTTCCCATGGCTATCTACCATAGTTTTCCTAAGGCTAATTCTTTAGCTTCCTTTACTCTACCACTTTCAAACCTCTGTAATAAATTGTCCTCAAGCCTTGCCTTTAAGATGCCAAACACTTGTGTTCCCACCCTTCAGACTGTTTAACTACTTTGCTTCTGTTCAGAACATTACTGACAATAAAAGATGGTCTTATTACAGGCCATACACAACTCAGTGGTACCCGGTATCTGCTATATAATGGAGGAAGTGGGATGATTTTGGAGAGTCACTGCATAAATTCTGTTTCCCTGCAACTCTTTCATTCTTATTACGTTTACTCTTTGCTGGTTAGTTTCTTCATGACTATGTATTATAAACTAGGAATTATGATATTTATTTTATATAGAGAGATATCTTTTAACTTATTTTTCAGTCTGACTTTATTTGAATTGATAGTGGTATGTTGGTAATTAAAAGCAAGTTGTTATTATCTAATGTAAGGCAATTAAAAATAAAATCTGGCTTTTACTCTCTTTCCTGCAAAGGTTTTCAATCTCTTAGATGTCTTTTCATTGAAAAAGACATATCTCATGACCAATGTATGAACACCCCATTGAAGATTGCCATCTCCTATTAAGGGCATGGAAATAAACTCTGTAACTAAAACAGATGCCTTCGCCCACAGATTCTAAAATCAGAGGGTATTCATAAACCGCCCTACAAATTTTCAGAGCACAGTGGGAAACAGGAACTGTTAAAATCTGAAACTCTACTAAGTACTTTCTTCCTCTTCCGGTAAAAGAAAATATATTACTTTCTAGGAAGTTTACTATTTTAAAAAACATACAAAAAAAATCAGGGTTGGGAATTCACAACTAAAATTTGGGTTACATCAGCTCATCTTAGAAGAAAAGATATTTATTTACTTACAGATGGAAAGCCATAGAATGCCTCTCTGACTCCTCTTAAAACTGTATTGGAATTGTTTCAAGCAGGGAGAAAAGGCTATTTTTTTCTGAGAAGACATGCCATATTACATAAAATGTTTCAAAGTTTTACATATTCTTTTGACTACATGGACACATGTACTTACTGATCCTGATCCCATATAAGCTGGCAAGAAATTGATACCTATAAGTAATAAATTATAGGTAGAATTTTCTAGATTGAGGCTGAAGTTAAATAATTGCATAAACTTTGAGTAATTATATCACAGTGCACCATTCGATTTATGTAGAAAAAAAGCTGCTCTCAATTTTCAGTTGATAAAAGAGCAGCTGAGAAGAGACGATGTGGTTGTGAAAAGTAGAAACTAACAAAGGGTCAGCACTCTAAAGGCAGGAAAGCAGCTGAAAAGCTGTTTTGACAGTTGGGTAAAGATGAGAGGAAAAAAGACTGTAAATGAGAGGAAGTTGTGATGAAAGGGTAGAATAAACTGTTTGAAAATGGTAAAGTGAGAGCTTTAATTAACATGGAGAGAAAGAGCAGGAAAGAGAGAAGTTATTTAGTTAGGTAGGAAATTGTTTGTAGAGAAATTTTAGTAGTGTAATAACATAATTTGTATTTTAATTTGCCAAGGGATTACATTATTGGAAGAATGATAGTTTTATTGTTTTAACATTTTAGATATAAGAAGTTCCATTTGTCTGAAATACAAATTGGTACAAGTTTCGATTAATATGATAATAATATACATTAGACAAATTGGCAAGCAGGGATTTGCCTTTCATTAACCTTTTGTTATAACCTTAAACAAACAAAAACAAAGCAAAACAAAAAAAAAAAACGAGGCGGTCGGGCGCAGTGTCTCACGCCTGTAATTCCAACACTTCGGGAGGCCGAGGTGGGCGGATCACTTGAGGTCAGGAGTTTGAGAACAGCCTGGCCAACATGGTGAAACTCCATCTCTACTAAAAATACAAAAATTAGCCGGGCGTGGTGGCAAGTGCCTGTAGTCCCAGCTACTCAGGAGACTGAAACAGGAGAATCATTTGAACCTGGGAGGTGGAGGGTGCAGTGAGTCAATATCATGCCACTGCACTCCAGCCTAGACAGCAGAGCGAGACTCCGCCTCAAAAAACAAAACAAAACAAAACAAAACAACATAAAAAACTAGGGTGAGCGCTGTGGGTAATGCCTGTAATCCCAGCACATTGGGAGGCCGAGGCGGGTGGATCACCTGAGGCCAGGAGTTCGAGACCAGCCTGGCCAACACGGCGAAAACCCATCTCTATTAAAAATACAAACATTAGCCAGGCGTGGCGGCGCGCGCCTGCAATCCCAACTACTTAGGAGGCCGAGGCACGTGAATTGCTTGAACCTGGGAGGCAGAGGTTGCAGTGAGCCGAGATCGCGCCACTGCACTCCAGCCTGGGCAACAGAGCGAGACTCAGTCTCAAAAAAAGACTTAATATTTCAAATTTCAAGCAAGATCATAATTTTATAATGTGAAGATGACCAGAGTGTTTGAATCAGTTACAAATGGGTCTTTTTTGTTGTTGGTGGTGTTCTTTAATCTTGGACTCCTAACTTGAGCAAGAAAATGTAAATACAGAAAGCTGCAAAAGCAATGTTCCTTAATTAGGAACCATGTGAGTAGTTTAACATTACAAACAGTTTCTAAAAGTCACACGTTGTATACATTCTAACGAATTTTAGCTTCTTTTATTTAAACTGCGTTGATATTGATCTGTAACTTTCCTAATAATCACTTCATAGGTTGGTAATCCTATGTTTTGGATTTTCCAGGTCACTTCAGATTCAAATATTTTTTTCTAATGTCAAATGGTGTGTCTAGATTTTGGTCTGGAAAACAGGGTCACTAAATTTGTAGACTAACTTAAAACAGTATTGGCCTTTGGCAATACGCAGCAATTCTATTTCTTGGCCATGCTTATCAAGTTAAGTAAAATAAAATCAAAGTTCACTATATGATTTACCTAATTAAAAAAATTTTTTAACCTAATTATTTTAAAATAATTTAAGAACTCTGTAGTAATTTACAATGTAAAAAGCATTCATAATATGGTGTTTATAGACACAAACACATAGCTAGTAAACCTATAGACAGCTACTCACCCTTGCCATACAGAAAATGCAAAACACACTTGAGATATTGTAATTACATATTATGTGGTCAAAACTAAAGAAGACGAAAATATGCTTGTGTTAATGAAAAAGGATTTGGTGGTCTTTCTTATTTTTAATTTTTAAATTTTAATTTAAATTCCACAGACTGAAACCCATATATTTTTTCTCTTTCTTGTTTTACTGGCTGGAGCCAAGTGTCATGGAACTCATATTCTTGATGAAGAGAAACTGAGAGGACACACTGGCATTTGCTATACGTGAACTAAGATTGACTCATTTTCCTATGTCAAAACTGCTATTTTGCAAATAAAATTACTATCCTTTATAACATTATTTCGTTTGCTTATTGCTCTGCTCTTTTTTCTTTCGTGTTTCAGGTAACCACTAACAAAAAGTTTAAAAGTCGACTATGTCCAGAATGGCACTCTATAATTGAAAATTTAGGTGATTTTTCCGAAGTCCTGTTGGAAGTATATCTACCAGTAGTGTGATCAGGCTCTCCCTCCCACATTTCCCTGCTAGTCAGGACAAGAGAAGCCCGGGGGTGCTGCTGCAATAGCGGTGGGAGTGGGAGATAGGATATTACCCGCTTGACACTGCACTTTTGCTACGAATGATTCACTCAGGTTTGGCACATTTGTTGCAAGGAAATCTCCTCCTCCCGCCGCTTCCTTGTTCGAGCTCCTCTCGGGCTGTCTCCTGTGCTTTGGCCTTTAAGGAGAAGTGAGAGCAGGTGGGCACACAGGAGCTCGCCGAGTCCTCCTCCCCCTGCTCCTTCCCTAATTTAGCAGTACTTCCGGCCGCGTGACATCATCCCCCGCACCTCGGTGACGTGAGCTGCGGGTGACGTGTGTGCGGAGAGGAGCGCGCTGACGTTGCTATTTAAAGGTCCTCCTGCGGGGAGGATGGAGACACAGCGCGAGCACCTGGTGTGGGGCGCGGAGGAGGCTGTGGCGGCCGGGAGCGGGGCCAAGAGCCAGAGGAGGAGCAGAGCGCACGGCCAGCCAGCCGCCGGCCTCTAGGGGAGGGGGGAAAAGAAGGACGAACGGACTGAGGGCCTGCCGCCGGCCCAGCTCCCCACGAGGGCCGCTCGGCCCCCCACCATCAGCCTCTCCGCCGCCTTGCGGCTGCTGCTTTCTCCCGCGGACCGCTGCTCGCAAGGCCCATCGGGCTCCCGGGACCAGTCCGCGCCCCAGCCCCCGGCCGCGGCTCCGCGGCGGCCACCGCCTCCCGTCCCTTCCCGCGAGCAGAGGGAGGGACCGCCCTCGCTCCCCGTTCTCTCCGCCCCCTTCCCGCCCCCCGCAGCCCACTCTGCCGCCGCGCTAGCCTCACGCCGGCGGCGCTGACCGGGAAAGCAGCACCCTCTGCTCTGCCAGCCGGTCGGCCGGTGGAGGCGGAGGCAGCGGCAGGCTTCAGGCCGCCGGGGCTGGCGCTGCTCTGCCCGGCGGTAGCCGGAGGCGGGCGCTGATGGAAGTGTGAAGAGGCGGCGGCGGGGCCCGGGGAATGTGAGGCGGCGCGTGGCGGCGGCGCGGAGCGTGAGAGACGAGGAGCAGGGGTGGGGGCGCTGGAGCGGCGGCTGCGCTTCGGCTTCGAGCCCAGCTCTCCTGGCCCCAACGCGGGCTTAGCCTCCCGCCTTGGCTCGGGCAGGCGCCCGTCGACCCTTCGGCCCCTTTCGCCCGCCCTGGAGCTGGGGGCAGGGTGCCAGTGGACGCGTGGGGCTTGGCTCTGTGATTCATTCATTCTCCGCCGACGGGAGCCTCAGACCCGCTGTGCTCTGAAAAGAGGAGGGAAGAGGGGGCAGCCGCGAATGAAGGGCCGGGCGCCAGCCGGGCTCCATTGTGCTCGGCGGCGGGGGGCGGGAAGGGGCTGAGGGAGGTGGGATCGGGCCCCCTCCTCCAGCTGCCCGGCGTGCGCTGCGCCCCCAGCCTGCTGCCAGCCTGGAAATGGCTCCGTTTATTCTCCTCGGGAGAATGAATCGATCCTGCCTAGCCTTCTCTTCGTCCTCCCCACCTCTTCTCTGCTCCGAGTCTTAGGAGGAGAAACATTTAAAAAGACAGATTCCAATGTGGAGTGCCGTGCAGGTTGCGAGCTGCCGGGTTTGCACTTCGAGGAGATTTTCCTATGTAGTTTTTTTCCTAATGTGAGCGCAGGGAAGCCGTGGCATTACTGCTTTTGGGATTTTTTATTCACGTGCACGTCGCGTTTGGTTGCTCGCTCCACCCCCGGAGACGTGGTGTGGTGGAGAAATTTGAACCCGCAGCCTTAGCTCCGAAAAGGCCGAGTTACCTGGCTCTCCCTGAGTGTCGAGGAGGACATGAGTGAAATGACCAGCGAACTCATTTTTTATAGGACTCAGTGAAGCCGGATTCTGCATTTCCCTACTTGTAGACTCGTTTTGTGGAATAGAGTTGATCGCTGTCTCCTCCGCAAAGCATTTTAACTCGAATAAGCAAATGCCGCCTCTGTTTGAACGTTTTGGTATTTACAAGAGAGAAATCATTTTACCTAAGAGAACTAATTGAATTGGCAGCATCCTTGAAATACCTCCGGACAAGGATCTGGGGGTGGGGGTGGAAAAGCAACTGCGAAATAGCAGACGGAGAAATTCCTTTGGAAGTTATTCCGTAGCATAAGAGCTGAAACTTCAGAGCAAGTTTTCATTGGGCAAAATGGGGTAAGGATTTTTGTGCTTAACACAGCTTCGAATCTGTTTATGTATGTGTATTATTGAGCGGTGGTGGTGATTGTGTTTTGTGTTTTCAAACAAACTTGCCACCTTGCTAAGCTGGTCATACTTTAAAGAAATAGGCATGCTAACCTTTTAGGTTATTTTTGCATTTTTGTAGAGCGGTACCAGAGGTCATAATTTAAAAACACATATATCGGTTGTAACTTGAATATGGATTTGTGAGTAATATTTACAAAGACAACGCATTCTACACTTTACTGGTCAGACTGCTGCATCAGTTTGTAATCAAAATCACATTATTTTAGCTTTTGCTGACGGTTATCTTTCAAAGAGAAGTACTGCATTCTCTCAGTACTTTTAGATAATCAGTTGCACAAAGGAACGATTGTAATGAGTGGTTAGACAACAGTCCTTGAAAGTGATCCAGAGTAAATTGTTGCCCTCACCGTGCCCTCTGTTTTGTCCTTGAATATTCAAAGCTAAAATGTATAGAATTGATTTACTGGGGCGTTAAAACGAAAATCTGAAATTCAGTCTTACTGGTGCGGTCACCACGGTACGGGTGCATTCCGTAGGAAAAAGCTTTTTGTTTAAGGAACTTGTTTACTCCTTTTGTTTTTCGCTTTTAAGCTCAGCCCTTCAGTTTGAGTTAACAGTATCAGATCTACACCTTCCTTCGGACCCAGAGCCAGCTGAGAGTGCATTTTCCAGTCTTTTATTAACTCTTCACACTGTGGGTTGATGAAATGCTAGTGACACTTCCTAATTTAAACTGGAAACCCATAATATGTTAATGGAGCAATCTGATTTCATTGACAGGTTGTCATTGCTTTTTGGCAGAAGAACTTCCAGAATTTTCTCTTTTTGTGTGTGTGTGGTTGAACAAACACATCTGAAGTGTAGTTGAGGGGCATGTTTTAAAGAATGGACTCTGCAATTCATTGTGATGGTTTAGGGGTGTACACACGCTTGAAACTTTCTGAGGAAAGTTCTTGAATAGTACCTTCCTTTTGGAGTTAGAATTTGAAGTTTAATATGCATAACTTTGAAAATTTAGAACATGTTGTAGGAGACGTTCCTCAGAAATTAATGACAAAGTGATAATGGTTTTAAAAACTTGAATGACAAGTGATGAGAATATATATAACTTGCATGATTTGGGGGTACCGCTAAGAGTAATTAAAATACCTCATTCTATTTCTAGCGCTGCTATTAGTAGCTTAGTGATCTGAGGCAGATTACTTGACCTCTGTGGACTCTATTTCTTACCTGTAAAATGAAGGATTTAGAGATGACTTAAAGATTTCTTCAAACTGTAAAAAACGAATTGCTTTCTTTTTATTCTCCTCATTTTAATGATCACTAGTTGGTTTCTGGAAGTCGATCTTTCTGATGGAGACCTTTTTCACTCTAAGCAGTTTAAGCGCTTAACGCTGAAAAATAATGGCATTTGAAAAATGTTTTGGATGAATTGCACCAATTTTAAATGAGAAAAATACTGAAAAATACTACTGTTCAAAACCTTAGAAATATGGCTTCCCTTGAGCATCTGCAGCTCTGTTTAAAACATGTTGGAGGAAAAAAAATCAAGCAGCAGTTTTTCATGTTGATGGCTGCATTTTGTCTAGACTGTGGAGTAGTAGCATCATGGAAGAAAGTCAGTTTTCCAGAACCTTTAAGCTGCATGAATGCCTGTCATTTTACCAAGGGAAGCTTAGGATGAATTTTTTTTTCCCTGCCTGAGGTTTCTTAGTACAAATAGCACAGGAGGACCCCAGCCCCATGCAGATGGCAGCCTGGCGGGGGGTCGCACCAGTCCTGTCCTCACGTTGGCAGACAGAGATATCTACTCTGAAGCCTCTGTAGGGGCCTGGGCACCTTTGGGAGCCTGAGCTGGAACTGAAGCTGGAGCTGCAGCCTGGGCCTTGGTTTGATCCTTGTCCTTGGCCTTTGGCCAGCACACCCTGAGCCCCTTGGCAATGCGGGCACGAGCATGCTTCCCAAGCTTGGGGTGGACAGTGTAGGCAAGTTGATTGAGCTTGCGGCTGACACCCTTTGGGATCTTGGGCTTAACCTCCTTGGGCTTTAGGAGGGCCTTGATAGCCTTGGCATGTGCACTCATGGCCTTGGCACTGTTAGCCTGCATCTTCTTTAGGCCCTTCTTGCTGTGTTTCTTGGCAAACCGCATGTTCCTCAGGAACTTGGGGTCCACCCCCTTAAGAGATTCGTATCTTTGTGCTTGGGGTTTCTTGATACCATTTCTGTGCCATTTTGGGGACTGGTTGTGTGTGGTGTGGTTCTTGGACTTGGCCATGTCTGCACCTTAAGGCGCGGCTCCTGAAGCGCCTAGAATCTGAAGAGACAGGATGAATTTAATACTAAGGGGGCTGTTGTTTAAAGTGGGAAAGTAAGCACCACACGTAACATGCATTTAGACACTTAGCATAATTAATTTGTTTATAAATGAATGTATCTGCCCTTCAGTTAATAAAGTTCTATATATGGACTGAGGAGAAAAAGCGAGCATTTTGTGGTGCTATTTTTTTTTTTTTTTTGGAAAGCCTGTATTTGGGGCTATGACCCTTTCTCATTGATAGTGACTTGAGTAGAGAGAGCAAGGGTAGATGGAAGTAGAAGAGAAGAGCATACAGCAAAGGCATTTGCTGACGTTTCCACACTTTATGCGTATTTATGCCTAATAAATGTTTGTGGAATTAGCATAGCTGCCTGGACCTATTTCAAGCAAAAGGAAACAGGGCTTTAAATGGCTTTTAAAGCTTTACCTTGGCAATCCTTAATTACCTTACTGTAATAGATATCTAAAATTTAATACTGTGGGTAAAGTGTTTCACATATTACAACCTTCTTTTTTTAAACTAATGTTAGGTTATAATAAGGATTTATCTTCGTCTTAATTGTAGATAATTATTGCAAGTCTAGGGGCAGTCTAAGCAAAGGAATTATTTTTAATAAAATCAGTGATTGGGCAGAAAAAAATTATGGCTCCCCTAATAGTAGTTTATGAACTTTTTGGAAATGGAGAAGAACAGCTGAAACTTGACAGTTGGCGAAGTCTGTCAAAGTATCTTGGATGTTGCATGAACTGTTAATTGCAGTGAAGGCAACTAAAGTATGGGTTTGTAAAATAGGTATCAGATCCCCTAAAAATTAAGGCATTCATGTATGTAAAATGAAGTCTGAAAAGTTTTGAAGCCTCAGTGAGGAGCCCCTGTTAGGTATGACCCCCCACCCCCACCTCCAAATAGTATCTCATAATGACAGCAGTGAGTCAGTAGCTATTTCAGAACTATCACAGTAGGCAACAGAAATCAAGTAACTTCAACCACTTATTTCATGAAACCCTTTGTTTTTACTTAGCTCATTTTGGCAACCTGGCGCCATCAGCAATGGTAAAGAATTCTTTCCCTCCCTTCCCTTATTAAGAGCTACTTATACATAAAATGGGGCTCTCCCTGCTAATGGGATCTGTTAATGCTGTTTCTGATTTATCTCACCTGCCTATGGGAACTTCTGGAGTCCTTCCTCACCCTCTTTCCCCAGATAACTTCCAGAAGCATGGAAATGAGTGCTGCTACATTGCAGCCCAAACTGAGTCTCTTTGCTGAAAGATGGGAAGCTGACACCTCCTTCTGCCTCAAACTGCAGGGTTCTGCTCTCTAGGGGTTGTAGCAAAAATGTGAAAATCTTGATCCAGCACTATAAATGGGTTTTATTGCAAAGATAACCACCCTATCATATCTGACAATAGACAAGTTAGATGCAAGTCCTTAATTCTTCATTTGTTCATTTTACCAACTTTGAACCTTTGTTATAGTGCGTGTACTTAGCTCAGAGCTGCTGATAGGAAGGCCAGTACAATATGCTCCTTCCCTTAGTGAGTTTATACTTTAGAAGTTGGGCAGACAGTCAAGCCTAAAATTAAAATGTGCAATGAAATTTTGTAGGAGCTATAATGTAGGGCATTATGGAGACACAAAGTGTGTGTTGGGGGGCCGTTAGCTGCTGAGGGAAGGATAAAAAGGCTTTGTAGAGGAGGTGATAGGTGTTAAATACTGAAAGATGAGTACAAGTGAGCCTCTTAGACAAATAAGAGGGCATTCAAGGCAGAGAGCACAGTGATTGACACCACTAAAACGAGGAACTGCAAAGGAGTTTGGCATGACAAGCTTGTTTGCTTGAGCTAGCTCCCTTTGGTGTAGCAAGAGATAGGTCTAGAGCCTTATGCAGGGACTGGGTTAGAGAACCATGTAGATCAAATGAAAGTTTGGATTATCCTGTAGTCTAGTGTGTGTTTAGAGGTTTTTTTGGCTATGACCCATTGGAAAGATAAGCATCTTTACATTGCAACCCAATATGCTTGTATATAAATGATAAAATGTCACTACATAATACCCTTGCTTTGTATGGTACACTCTGGTAGTTTCTATTCTGTTCCGTTCTATTTTATTTTTAAGATAGACTGATGATGGTGACCCACTCAATTTATTTAATGACGCTGTGTTAGCAACTGGTAATTTGAAAAGCACTTCTCTTCTGTGTGAAGATTACTAAAGGGTTTTAAGCAGAGTAAGAACATGATCAGGGAAGTAGAATAAGGAAGCAATTTTAAAAATCGTTTACAATTTGGTTTTGTGTCTTGTATCCTGTGGAAACACCAAGCCAGAACAATGAACTCTGGCTGGGTAGAGGAAGTGGACAGTTGGGCAGGCCCTGGAAGGTTCCGAAGTGGGGAGGGGAGGGATGGTGACTGAGAGATGTGTAGTTGGCTGAACGGGGCTTTTTCAGAATTAGGACGTTTCATTGGAGAGGTAAGAATGTAGCAAAGAGCATGGTATGTTCTTAGCAGAGTCACTAACTATGGGTCATAAAATAGTGAATTTGGGAGTTAAGGGGTTGACAGAAGAAACTGTCCTTATTCATACTTTATAGTTTTGAGTGATTAAACATCTCAGAAGAAAAGGTGGTTATATCCCAAAAGGTCTAACCTCTCTACTGCCATGTGATCTTTTTTTTTTCAGTCTTCAGTGTTTAGTTGAAGTATTTATTTTTAGTTACTGGATTGTTATTTCGGATTAATATGACTAACTGGACAGAAGAGTAGGGAAAATGAGTGCTGAGTGCTTAATGTTTTCTGCTATAATTTTTTTCTGATGTAGTTTTTAAATGACTATAAAACATTTTACATAGATTTATATCTCAGGACATATCTCGTGGAATGAAATGTGCAGTTTTTTTGTGTTGCATGTTTGTAATGCCTTATGACCTGTGGCTAATATTTCTGTTTGTTTTTGAAAAGTTGAGTGATTTTGAGGCATTGCAAAGTTTCAGGTCTGTTAAATATGTTCATTTCAAAAGGATCTACATGTGATAAGGAATATTTATTTAGATTTTAGCCCATCTACCATCTACAAGAATTGAGATAAAATTTTCACATCTATCTTACTGAATGAGTATTGCAAGAGTAGGTAAAACTGTTTTTTTTTGTTTTTTGTTTTTTTTTTTTGAGATAGAGCCTCACTCTGTCACCCAGGCTGGAGTGCAGTGGTGCGATCTTGGCTCACTGCAACCTCTGCCTCCCGAGTTCCAGCATTTCTCCTGCCTCAGCCTCCCAGGTAGCTGGGACTACTGGCGCGTGCCACCGCGCCTGGCTAATTTTTGCATTTTTTGGTAGAGACGGGGTTTCACCATATTGGCCAGGCTGGTTTCGAACTCCTGACCTCGTGATCTGCCCGCCTCGGCCTCCCAAAGTGCTGGGATTACAGGCATGAGCCACCGCGCCCTGCCAAGAGTAGGTAAAACTTTTTAAAAGCTAATCATTCAATGGTGGTCTTCAGTATGTGAATAAAATCATATATATATATATTTTGTTTGTTTGTTTGTTTGGTTTTGTTTTTGAGACAGTGCAGTGGCCCATGCTGGAGTGCAGTGGTGCCATCATGGCTTACTGCAGCCTTGACCTCTCAGGCTCAAGCAATCCTCCTACTTTAGCCTCCTGAGTAGCTGGGACTATAGGCTCACACCATCATGGCAGGCTAATTTTTGTGCTTTTTGTAGGCATGGGGTTTCATCATGTTGCCCAGGCTGGTCTTGAACTCCTGGACTCAAGTGATCCGTCTGCCTTGCTGTGAGCCATCATGCCTGGCCAAAATCATGTATTTTAATCTTAATTTTTACAGCACGCCTCTCCATAGTCTATAAAATTAGGACATCCATAATGACTCTCTGTTAAAAGAGTCAACTTTATTGATGAACTTATATTCTTAATTTTAGCATTTCATACCTTTTGATACTCCTTTTTCTATCTGTCCTGAGTGTAACACATTTGTCATTTCTGTGCTCCTTCATGAAATGTCTGAGAAAGGAAAAAAAGATGAAACTGATAAGAATCAATGCTGTTTGTTTTAAGCAGTATTTTTGAGGGAAATTATCAACACATATAATCTTTTTTGCTTTGCCTTTTTCTTCTACTTGCATTTTTTAAAATCTTGTTTTTAAAAGTTTTTATCACTTGAACCTGTGAGGCGGAGGTTGCAGTGAGCCGAGATCGCCCCATTGCACTTGAGCCTGGGCAACCAGAGCGAAACTCAATCTCAAAAATAAATAAATAAATAAATAAAAGTTTTAAAAAATTTGTTCACTTCTCTGGTAAGTACAATTTAGAATTAATTTAATTTTTTTTTGTCTGCTAAACATTTCAGATAATAGAATTAATTTTATAGGGTCATCTTTTTTACTATTCTTTCAGTGAGGTTTTGTCCGCCCAAAAATGGATTGTGAAGCCAGTATGGCTCTTGCGTAGCTAAAATAATTTTACATATAGAACTAACATTTGACTTAGTTAATAACTGAATCTTATTTACCCTTATTTATGTTTTTTTTCTATTAAGGTAGACTACTAAAGGAAGGCAAAAAGTCATTGTTTTCTGTCTTGTATCAGAAAATAAAATTGTTTATAAAACCCCCCAAAACAAGTAATCTAATCAATGTTTTATCTTCATAGTACACTTTTCATTTTCTCTACCTTTTAAAAAATCACCTTTATCTCTTAACACCTAATATTAATATTAGCTTTAAAAATTAGCTTGGCTTTACAAACATCTTATTTTAATGTTCTTTCATAAAACAAGAAGAGTTTCAATGTTATCTTTTGAGAAGTGTTGGCACCACGTCCTCAAGGCACAAAAGTTGTAAGAATTGAGGGCTTTTTGTAAAATTACCAAGCAAGAGTTAGGTAGAAATTAAATACAAACAAAAAACTGTGCTTAGGGAACACAATTTCATTACTGTATAAGATCATTGAAAGTCATGTTTATTATGTCATGTCTATTGGCACGTCTGGATCCATGTGGTCACATGCCTCAGAGTCCAGAGGCCTGTAGAGGAGAATGTCCTTGATTCCCCCCCTTTCCATAGAATGGTTTGTTCCTAATTTGTCATTGTCTAGTTGGGGAGTCTTTTTTGAGACAGAGTCTTGCTGTGTCACCCAGGCTGGAGTGAAGTGGCGCCATCTCAGCTCACTGCAACCTCCATGTCTCAGGCTCAGATGATTCTCCTGCCTCAGCCTCCCGAGTAGTTGGGACTACAGGTGCACCACCACACCTGGCTAATTTTTGTATTTTTGGTAGAGATGGGGTTTCATCATGTTGGTCCTGACCTCAAGTGCTCCACCCACCCTGGCCTTTCAAAGTGCTGGGATTATGGGCATGAGCTACTGTGCCCAGCCTAGTTGGGGAGTCTTCATAGAAGTCTACTGAGAGACATAGCTCTGATACGTATCTCTTTGGGTATTATACACTGTGCTTCCTAACCCACAAGTTCATAGTGCAGTACACATGTGCAATATTAGTTGAAAGGATTTAGGGGAATTAGTGCTCATATATAGAAAATCCTGATTTCTAGCAATTAGGCCGATAGTTGGATATACCAATTATTTTTCTGATAATTTCTCTAAGTAAATTTTTGGATTCTTTTATATTTACGTATATCTCAATCTTAAGTAGTTATTGTCTTTCTTCTGTTTTATTTAAGTATTTATAAGAGTTGTTCTGAACAAGACTTTCTTTGTGTGAGTTGGAATTTTCTGCCTAGTTACTTTCTAGCTTCCCTTATTAGGCTCTTAATAATGATCTTTAGGACATGACTATCAAAGACCTCAAAATACTCATATTAGGAATTTCTATCAGTCAGTCTTCCTGGAAGACAAGTCTGTACATTCCTAAATGTATATGGGACAAATATTTTGAACTTATTATAATATTTAAGTTGCTTAGCCTATCCCTTTACCTTTCTGTGCCTTTTTTTTTTTCGCTTATTCTTTTGTAAAACAGTGCTGTTTTCTTTCTTACTCTGTTGTTATGAATCACTGTCTCATGGCTTTTAACATTAAAATTTGTGTGCTTTGCTTAATCACTCTGCCAGCTCCCAGGATGTTTACAGATTGAGGATTCCTCCTACTCTTGTTTACTGAGTATTGCCAGGGATCTGTATACATTAAGCTCAGTGGGACTACTCCCAAGTCAGTCTTAAACTCATCTTTCTTGAGATTCTGTTGATTTAAAAAAAAAAAATTCTAGATCTTGCAGGCTGCTGTTTTCCTTACCCAAGTGATAATCTGTAAGATTTTAGTTGTGTATTTCATTGTTGTTTTCATTTAGTATTTTACTATTGTTAAATTGATATTTATTGCTATGCGTATGTTAGTATAGTGGAAATAGACATTAATGATGACATTTCTGTTTAATTGTATTTTGCAACATTTTAGTACAGATGCCCTTGAACAACACAGGTTTGAACTGTGTAGGTTCACTTAAATGCAGAGTTTCTTCCACCGCTGTCACCCCTGAGACAGCAAGACCAACCCTTCCTCTTCTTCCTCCTCAGCCTGCTCAATGTGAAGATGAAGATAAGAATATTTATGGTGATCCACTTCCACTTAATCGATAGTAGATACATTTTCTCTTACTTATGATTTTCTTTTTTCTTTCTTTTTTTTTTTGGAGGCAGAGTCTTGCTGTATCCCACCCGGCTAATTTTTGTATTTTTAGTAGAGACGGGGTTTTGCCATGTTGGCCAGGCTGGTCTTGAACTCCTGACCTCGGGTGAACCTCCTGCCTCAGCCTCCCAAAGTGCTGAGATTACAGGCATGAGCCATGGCACCCGGCCTCTGTTTTTTTTTTTTTTCTTTGTGACAGAGTCTCACTCTGTCACCCAGGCTGGAGTGCAGTGGCACGATCTTGGCTTACTGCAACCTTGCCTCCTGGGTTCAAGTGATTCTCTTGTCTCAGCCTCCTGAGTAGCTGGGATTACAGGCGCATGCTGCCAAGCCTGGCTAATTTTTGTATTTTTAGTAGAGACGGGATTTCGTGTTGACCAGGCTGGTCTCGAACTCCTGACCTCAAGTGATCTGCCTGCCTCAGCCTCCCAAAGTGTAGGGATTACAGGCGTGAGCCACCATGCCTGGCCTGCTTTTCTTAATAACATGTTTTATTTTTCCCTAGTTTACTTAATTGTATGAATACAATATATAATACACATACAAAATGTGTTAATTGACTATGTTATCAATAAGGTTTCCAGTCAACAATAGGTTATGAGTAAAGTTTTTGAGGAGTTAAAAGTTACATGCAGGCTGGGCGCGGTGGCTCACGCCTGTAATCCCAGCACTTTGGGAGGCCAAGGCAGGCAGATCACGAGGTCAGATCGAGACCGTCCTGGCTAACACGGTGAAACCTTCTCTCTACTTAAAATACAAAAAATTAGCCAGGCGTGGTGGCGGGCCCCTGTAGTCCCAGCTACTCGGGAGGCTGAGGCAGAAGAATGGTGTGAACCCGGGAGGCGGAGCTTGCAGTGAGCTGAGATTGCGCCACTGCACTCCAGCCTGGGTGACAGAGCGAGACTCTGTCTCACACACACACAAAAAAGTTACATGCAGATTTTTTACTGAGCATGGGTCAGTGCCCTTAACTCACAAATTGTTCAAGGGTTAACTGTATATTCTGAGTAATCAGTGTAAAATCTAGGTTGTTACATTATAGGCTATTCATGTGGTAGAAGCTATCCCAAAGAATGTTTTCAAAGATGGTACAGTGGTCAATTAGAAATCAGGATACGAAATTAGATGTTCTGTATGACCTCAAGTATATAAAATTCTGTATATGCATAAAAACATTTGAAAGAGACTCATAAAAGCGCTACCATGTTTATTTCTGGGAGGTAAGATTGTAAAATTTTGTTTTTTAGTCTTTCTGAATCTTGTAGTTTCTCTATAATGAACATATTAAGTTTTAGAACTTCTCTTGGGTTTTAAGGGTGAGGGTATTAAAAAGAGAACTTCTCTTGGGTTTTAAGGGTGAGGGTTTTAAAAAAAATATTTATTATAGTAAAATGTTATCAGGACTGGCTGGGCGTGGTGGCTCACGTCTGTCATCCCAGCACTTTGGGAGGCCAAGGCGGGCGGATCACCAGGTCAGGAGATCGAGACCATCCTGGCCAACATAGTGAAACTCCATCTCTACTAAAAATACAAAAGTTATCTGGGCGTGGCGGTGCACACTTGTAATCCCAGCTACTTGGGAGGCTGAGGCAGGAGAATTGCTTGAACCCAGGAGGTGGAGGTTGCAGTGAGCCAAGATCGCACCACTGAACTCCAGCCTGGTGACAGAGTGAGACTCTGTCTCAAAAAAAAAAAAAAAAAAAAAAAAAAAAAAAAAAAAAAATTATCAGGACCTGTTACTGTTCTTACATCTAGATACTTATATATATTTGTATCAATTTTAGCTTTATCTCAAATTTTATCTTATTCTTTTCAAGATTGGCTAAAGAAGTAGTTACTCTAGTGCTAGCAAAACTTGTTTAAATGTGAGGAGTATTTCTCTTGTCAGTTATTAGAGTATTAGCACTAAACTGTACTTTTTATGGAGAAGGAGACGCAGCCCAAAGGGAAATTGTGACTATGGGAGGTAATATAGCTTTGACATGGCAGATCATGTGCTGGATTCCCCCAGCTCCTTGGGGCTCTTACCATTAGAGCAGGTGCTCCTCAGTGAATGCTTGCATAGATACAGATTCATTTGGAAAAGGGTTTCTAACTCCTTATAGTAGTTTACAACGACTTAATTTTACTGCAAACTTAGTTTCTTATAGGTGAGTTCATTAAATGTATCTTGTTTTCCTTACAGATGGTACTGAAAAAAGCTGCATTTTAATTTTAGTGTAAGTAAGTCTCGCACAATGCATTATACAATTGTCCCTTGAACATGGTGGGGCTTAGAGGTACTAATTGCCCCACCAACTCACATTTAACTTTTGACTCTCCCAAAGCTTAATTACTTATAGCCTACAGTTGACTGAAGCCTTATCAATAACATAAACAGTTGATTAACACATATTTTGTATGTTATCTGTTTTATATGCTGTATTCGTACAATAAAGTAAGCTAAAGAAAAGAAAGTGTTATTAAGAAAATCATAAGGAGCCAGGCATGGTGGCTCACGCCTGTAATCCCAGCACTTTGGGAGGCCCAGGCAGGCAGATGGCTTGAGCTTACCAGTTCGAGACCAGCCTGGGCAACATGGTGAAAACCAGTGTTTACAAAAAATACAAACATTAGCCAGGCTTGGTGGTACACATCTGTAGTCCCAGCTACTGGGGAGGCCAAGGTGGGAGGATGGCTTGAGCCTGGGAGGCAGAGGATGCAGTGAGCTGAGATCCTGCCACTGCACTGCAGCCTGGATAATAGAGCCAGACCGTGTGTGTGTGTGTGTGTGTGTGTGTGTGTGTGTGTGTGTCTGTCTGTCTGTCTGTCTGTCTCTCACACACACACACACACACACACACACACACACAAATGGCTGGGTGCAGTGGCTCACGCCTATAATCCCAGCACTTTGGGAGGCTGAGGCGGGCGGATCACTTGAGGCCAGGAGTTTGAGACCAGCCTGGCCAACATGGCAAAACCCCATCTCTACTAAAAGTGCAAAAATTAGCCGGGTGTGGTAGCGCGTGCCTGTAGTCCCAGCTCCTCAGGAAGTTGAGGCATAAGAATCGCTTGATTCTGGGAGACAGGTTGCAGTGAGCTGAGATCATACCATTACACTCCAGCCTGGGTGACAGAGAAACTCTGTCTCAGAGAAAAAAAAAAGAGAAAATATATTTATTGTTTATTACATGGAAGTGAATCATCTTAAAGGTCTTCATCTTCATTGTCTTCACATTGAGTAGGCTGAGGAAGAGGAGGGATTGGTTTTGCCGTCTGTGGTGGCAGAAGCATCTGCATTAAAAACCTGCTGAGACAAATATCCTTTCTCCTCAGTGATTTTCCTAATGGCATCTGGGAACTCATCTACTACCTTTTAGTGGGCAGAAGCTGTTTTCCTGTTATCTGGACATTTTTTAAGCCAAAGCTCTTCTAATATTATCAAACCATCCTTTCCTGGCATTAAATTCTCTAGCTTTAGATCCTTCATCTTCTTTTTGCTTTACGTTATCATAAAACTGCTTTTTCTCGATTCATATTAAATAGCTATGGTTTTTTGTAATAGTAATCCTTCACCCACATAGAAGCCACATTTTCAATATGAGATAAAAAGGTATTTTGCAAAAAGTGCAAGGTTTTTGCACCTGCTGGTATAGCTACAGAGATGGTTTCACAAATTTTCTTTTTTGCAATGGTCCTTACTCTGGGTTCATTTATCTTGAAATGGTAGGCAACCACAGCTGCAGACCTCAATCTGCAGCACGTATCAGGCAGTTCAGCTTTTTCTTGTAATAGCATGACTTTGCTTCTTGGGAGCACTTCCAGCATCACTAGTGGCACTTCATATGGGTCTCGTGGTGTTATTAAAAGTTTATGGTATTGCCCTAAAAAGGATGAAAAATATGCAAGAACCGTGATTTTATTGTTGTGATACACAATTTACTGTGGCATTTTAAGCAGACAGAACACTTGAGCTCACTGCAATAGCAACAGGAGTTAGCTACAAATTGTTACAGTAGAACAGTATGTACTAGTTAATGTTATGCTATGATGTAATACTGCATCTTTACGTGTATTTGCATTTTTCTAGATGTGCCATGTACGGTCTGTAAGTTTTTTGCCTATGTTTTGATAAATTTTAATTCTTTGTAATAGATTTGCGTATTATTTTATGGTAGTAAATGAAAAAATAGACTAGAATCTACATATATTTTATGCACTCATAATGCCTTTTTCTATTTTTTTCAATACTTCTAAGCTATGCAGTTAACCTGTAAGTTTTTTCAAATTACAGCAAATCTCCAAAAATTTTTCTAATATATTTATTGAAAAAAATCAATTGTAAAACATTATTGTAAGTATACTGGTGCAGTTCAAACCCATGTTTAAGGGTCAACTGTATTTTGAATACATTAAAGTACTTCTCATAAATGATTTGTTATTACATGTGTTTGGTATAGAGTTTTCAAAGTTGATATTAAAATGTAAATTCCATCAGTCAGCTTTGTTAAGTACCTTTGTAGTTATTGGGCACATGAGCCTCTGGAATACTTATGCATCTATTTACATAATACATAGGCAGGCTCTAGTTTTCTAAAGAGTTCAGACCAGAAAAAGAAAGCTTGAGACGCTATCTTGAAATATTTTTCCTGGAGCTTAAAAGTGGAGATTTGGCTGGGGACGGTGGCTCACGCCTGTAATCCCAGCACCTTGGGAGGCCGAGGTGGGCAGATCACAAGGTCAGGAGATCAAGACCATCCTGGCCAACATGGTGAAACCCCATCTCTACTAAAAATACAAAAATTAGCTGGGCATGCTGGTACGCGCCTGTAGTCCCAGCTACTCGGGAGGCTGAGGCAGGAGAAATGCTTGAACTTGGGAGGTGGAGATTGCAATGGGTCCAGATCATGCCACTTTGCACTCCAGCCTGGTGACAGAGCGAGACTCTGTCTCAAAAAAAAAAAAAAAAAAAAAAAAGTGGAGACCTGCAAGTAGAAGGACCAATTGTAGCATATTGTACAATTTCTGAATCATCCCGAGGTAGTTGTAAGTTACTTGATTTCCTCACTTGTAAGAGAAGGTTGGACCATATTGTATCCAGATTTAAAATTATTTTTTGGAATTATTTTTCCCAGAGCTTTCAAACTCTTATGCTGCCATTGGCTGAGCAGAAAAATGTGTGATAGTATGAGGTAGAACACAGTAGGGATTGGTGGGGACTGTAGGAAAGTGAAGAGAAGAGATCCTGCCTAAAAACATTCATATCCAGTGTATTCTTAAAACCCTCTGGCCAAAGAAAGACATGTGAAGCCTGATCCCTTATTCAGCAAACATTTTTTGAGTTCCTACTAGCAACTGTGATACTCTAATGTAGGTCAGATACAGTCAGTTTGGAAATGCTTTAACTCTTTTTTTTTGAGACAGAGTTTCACTCTTGTTGCCCAGGCTGGAGTGCAATGGTGCAATCTCAGCTCACTGCAACCTCCGCTTCCTGGGTTCAGGTGATTCTGCCTCAGCCTCCCAAATAGCTGGGATTACAGGCATGTGCCACCACACCCGGCTAATTTTGTGTTTTTAGTAGAGACGGGTTTCTCCATGTTGGTCAGGCTGGTCTCGAACTCCAGGCCTCAGGTGATCCGCCCTCCTCAGCCTCCCAAAGTGCAGGGATTACAGGGGTGAGCCACTGCACCTGGCCTGGAAATGCTTTAACTCTTGACTGAAGAAGGAAGACCGGAGCATCAGAGTCTAGTATGACAGTGGCAGAAATGCTTATTACATCAGTGGTTCTCAGTTTTGAACCTGCATCAGAATCACCTCGAGACCTTGTTGAAACACAGATTGCTGGACTTCCTTTACCGCCAGAGTTTTTGATGCAGTGGATCTAGGAATGGGGTCCATGAATTTGCTCTTCTAACAGATTCCCAGGGCATGCTGATGCTGCTGGTCCAGGGAGCTTATTTGAGAGTGACTGCATTTGATAAATGAAGCTTACAAATCAAACGTGAGAAACTTTTGTCCATTCAAAAGCTTCAGTGACTCCTAAAGCATGCTTGCTTGATTGCTGCCCCTTCTTTTGAAGTTGCAAAAACTAGAAGTTTGAACTAAGGGGGGAAAATTGATTAAGCTGCCTTTTTTTTTTGAGACAGAGCCTTACTCTGTCTCCTGGGCTGCAGTACACGATCTTGGCTCATTGCAACCTCCGCCTCCCGGGTTCAAATGATTCTCCTGCCTCAGTCCCCTGAGTAGCTGGGATTACAGATGGGTACACCATGCCTGGCTAATTTTTGTATTTTTTTTTTTTTTTTTAGTAGAGACAGGGTTTTGCCATGTTGGCCAGACTAGTCTCGAAATCCTGACCTCAGGTGATCCACCCGCCTCAGCCTCCCAAAGTGCTGGGATTACAGGCATGAGCCACTGCACCCAGCTCTATCTATTTTTTATAAGGGAAAATATCCAAGACAACTTGAAACTGGTCTCTAATCTTTTTAAACCTGATTACTTTTAACAGTACTTACCAGTTATGCCCATTTCTTGGTCAGAGTTCTGCTTTTTGATATTTCTGAATGTATTGTTTTAAACTACCAGATACTGCTTTGACTTCTCAAGTTTTCTGCTTTTAGAAGACATCTTTCTTTCTTCTGTGTTATTCTGTCTAGATATCCTTAAGTTTGTCCAGTGTCGTTGAAGCCTACATGTTTCTTTCTTTCTTTTCTTTTCTTTTTTTTTTGAGACAAAGTCTCACTCTGTTACCCAGGCTAGAGTGCAGTGGTATGATCTCGGCTCACTGCAGCCTCCTGGGTTCAAGCAATTCTTCTGCCTTAGCCTCCCAAGTAGCTGGGACTACAGGTGCATGCCACCACAACTGGCTAATTTTTGTATTTTTTAGTAGAGATGGGGTTTCACCATGTTGGCCAGGCTGGTCTCGAACTCCTGGCCTCAAGTGATCCACCCACCTCGGCCTCCCAAAGAGCTGGAATTACAGGCATGAGCCACCGTGCCTGGCCTGAAATTTTTCTATTCGCTAAATTATCTTTCTTTTGTGTTCCTTTCTTGTTCGTTTAGTTTCTTATTTCATTTTGGAAACTATTCTGGAATATCTGGTGAGCCTCAGCTGTGTATGATACTAAAAAGGTGATTAAAAGCTTTTTGTGAATCAGTGAGGCCTGTCACTGGTGGACTTCATCTTAGATATTTAGGTGGTGAACTGGCCAAAATGTTTTTGGCTGGTCCCCAAGTTTGGGGAGGTCTATTGTCTAAGATTGTAAGTTTTTCTATGACACTTCGTTTTCTTTAGAGGAGAATCTTCCAATGTAGAGTTCTTAATCTTGACATTCTGAGAGCCAGGTAAGTATATTCTTCTGTTATATACCTATGAGGCATATCATCTGCTGTAATCTGAAAGCCAGGAATGGGAAGGTTTTTGCGGGGACAGGGTTCTGTTTGCAGCCTTTCTCCTGGTACTCCTATTTTAGGCCCCACTCCTGTCTTCTGCTATTGGAAAAGGTAGTTGATTGACTGTGGGAAGGGGTGGGAATTTCATTGCTCTGTTATTTAAACTTTCAGTCAATTCCTCCATTTCAGTCGCATACTTCACACCTCCTCTGCAGTCCCTTTGCCTCTAAATTCTAGCCAGCAGGTTGTTCACTTAGTTCCCTCTTTGCAGGCGCTTTTATTATAGTTTCCTTGGTTTTGTCAAACCAGGCACCATTCCTTCTATTTTTCATCTTTAATACATTTTGAAAACTGTATTAAAGTTACTTAAGAACTGCTGCTGCTTTTTACAGTTTTTGGTGTTATAGGTTTATACCTTTTTTTCCACTCCCCTTAACTTTCATTTTAGTGGAATTTTGGAAAAGGAAGATGAATGAGTACAATTAATTTGCCATGTTTGGCCAGAATCACTGAGCCCTTAGCTTTTGAATTTCTATAAGGCATCTTTCAGAATGTGTTGACACTGTTGACAGTTAATTGATTGGAATTTGGCGGATGATAAAGTGTTGGCTTTCTAAAAATCTCTCCCTGTAACCAACACCTGAAAATTCAATGCATGATGTAAGCACATGTTAAAATTAAAAACTTGAAATTGATCATCAACCCAAACCTAAGGAAAACAGAGCACTGACTCAGCTGTGTCAGGTAACTAAGGTGTTGCTACAGTCTCCTAACACTGTGCCTCATGAGCATTTGTAAAAAACGTTAAGCACTTAATTTGTGTCATGAGTCATGCCAGGCACTGGTAGTACAAAGATGAGTAGATAGCCATGTAAACAAAAAAATTACGATACTGTGATTTAAGTGCTGCAATAGAGAGATGTATGTTGTGTTTGGTAGCACAGAGAAGGGAGTGCCCACCTCCACCTTGGAAGGTCAGAGAAAGCTTCACATAGCCAGTCATGTTTGTTTTGAGCCTTAACAAACAAATAAGAGTTGGGGGAGGGGAAGATGTATGAGTGGTTGTTAGGGTATTTTAGGTAGAGAGGTGGCATAGGTAAAGCTTCAGAGGTGAAGTATGCTAATTAGAAAGTTAAGGTAGTTAAGGGAGATGTGACTAGAAGGATAGAGGCCAGATCATGACTATGTCATGTTAAGAGGATTGTAGTCTTCCTCTAGATTAATGGTTTTCAAATATTTTTGATGCAGTACCCATATCAAAGATTTTGAACATCTTCCTTCATATGTGTATATTTATAAAATTACATGTATTCTTTGTGTTAATATATAAATATAGATATTTAATGTGTATATAATAAAACATATAAAAATAGAAATGATAGAGGAGAATAGTAACTTCTTCCTGCATATGACTTTAGAAGCTGTTAAGTAATGGTGAGCAACAGAACAATTTTAAGTTGTTAGTTACTACCGTGCTTGCATTTTAGATCAACTACTCAGGCTGCAATATGGAGGAAGTTTTGGACTTGGAGAAGGCAGGTGTGTGTGTGTGAGAGAGACAGAGAGAAAGAAATGCTTGGGGGTCCTAGAGACACTAAAAAAAAAAAATTTTTTTTTTTTTGAGACTGAGTTTCACTCTTGTTGCCCAGGCTGGAGTGCAATGGCACGATCTCGGCTCACTGCAACCTCCTTCTCCTGGGTTCAATCGATTCTTCCGCCTCAGCCTCCCGAGTAGCTGGGATTACAGGCACCTGCCACCATGCCCGGCTAATTTTTGTATTTTTAGTAGGGATAGAGTTTCACCATGTTGGTAAGGCTGGTCTTGAACTCCTGACCTCAAGTGTTCCACCCGCCTTGGCCTCCCAAAGTGTTGGGATTACAGGCATGAGCCACCGCACCCAGCTGAGACACTCAAATTTAATTGCAAGATAGGTTAATGGCAGCAATTTAGTCAAGAGTAGTGGCTTGAACTGAAACAGAGTAGAACAAGGCTTGAATTCAAGAGATTTAAGTAGTAATGTCTACAGGAGTTGACAGTGATCTAGATAGATATTATGAGGTAAAAGAGATTGCCTTGGTCAGCCATTAGTTGATAAAGAGAACCAAGAGGAGAGAAACAAGTTTGTAGCAAGGTGAGATGACAAATTGAAGGAACCTTGAGATATTTGTCGTCAGCCACGTGGGAATGCTTTATAGTTGGATATTATTGGTCTGGTATTCAGGAAAAGAGAACTGGGCTGAGGATAGAGTTTTGGGAATCAGAATGTATAATTTTTGGTTGGAGCTGTGAATGTGGATGAGCTCATGCAGGGTATTTATAGAAAAGAGCAGATCAGGCATCTCTGGGAATAGTCATTTAAGGGGCAGCTGAGAAAGCTGTCAGGTGAGAATAGTGTCACAAGAGCCAAGAAAGGGAGTGAGTTTCAAGAAATGAGTAGTAGCCAGGATCACATGTACCAGAAACATCAAATGAGGCAAGAAATAACTAGATTGGATAAGTAATGGTCCTTTAACAATCTTACCTTGAAGTTTGAGAAGTGTAGGGTGGAAATCAAATTGCCATGAAGTGAAGGTGTTGAAGGATGAGGAGCAGACACTAGAAATGTGTCTGCTTCTCCTTTAAGACCAAGCATCTTTGAAATAGTAGCTCAGCAAGCTCTAGGGTTCAGGAAATTCTTTTGGTTTTGTTTACAGAATGGGATTAAGCATTCCTTTTAGGATCTGGCAAAGGAGTCCGTGGCAAGGTGTATTTAAAATATTAGAGTAGAGAGGGATAATTATTGAGAAAGAGATGGGTGAGAATGCAATATGGAGCACAGATGGAGGAGTTAACCTTCAGTAGGAGGAATATTGTCCTCATAGACCGAAGGAAGGGATATGAATAGTTTGTAGGTTAAAGAAGGAGACTGAGGAAATTCCTTAGCTGATGGACTCTTTTTCCTCCATTCATTCATTGATTTAACAAACATTCATTGATTACCTGTTATGTGTCAGGCGGTGTTCTAAGTATATGAGATCTGTGAACAAAGAGCCTTGCCTTCATGGAGCTTACATTCCAGTGAATGATAAAAGGCAGGGCCATCTGCTAAGTGTAGGGATATAAAGGTTGGTCAGAGCCTTGGGAATAGAGGGAAGAATGGGAGACAGTGCTGAGGAGCTTAAAGGTGCCAGCTGAGATTAGAAGCCACACATTCTGGTGTTCTTGAAGCCGTCTAAATCTAGTTATTATTGTACCTGAAGAGCACAGTAGAGTTAGAAGGGTTTTCATTTTCAAGCCAGGTGCGGTGGCTCAGGCCTGTAATCCCAGCACTTTGGGAGGCTGAGACAGGCCATCACCTGAGGTCAGGAGTTCAAGACCAGCCTGGCCAACATGGCGAAACTCCGTCTCTACTAATAATACAAAAATTAGCCAGGTGTGGTGGTGCATGCCTGTAGTTCCAGCTACTTGGGAGACTGAGGCATGAGAATTGCTTGAACCTGGAAGGCGGAGGTTACATTGAGCCAGGATCGTGCCACTGCATTCCAGCCTGGGCAACAGAGTGAGACTCTGTCTTTAAGAAAAAAAAAAAAAAAAGACAAAGTTTTCGTTTTCTTCATTCTGCTGAAAATGAAGCAAGAAGTGGGTATATCCCATTTTCGTAGTGTTCTATTCTGTTATTTTAATATACGTATCACTTTTTCCCCCCTTAGCGGCCCTTTTCCTTCTATAAAGAACGTTTCTTATCTTGGAAGACCAACCTAATAAGTATTAAGTTTGCCAAAATATCACCAATTTTTTAAACATTTGATGTCTTTTCTGTGGAAAACATCCTGAAACCAAGTCCTGTGGAAAGTCTTAGAGGTCTTTTGAGGGCTGTGACTGCGTTTAATATTTATATTCCCATTTCCTGCTACTGCTCAGTACACATACCACATGCGAAGCACTTGCGCTCGTGTGAACCAAAGTGTATAGGGATTCTTTAATACGGTGGGTTTTTTTTTTTTTCCTTCTTTCATAGTTAGGAAAGTCACAGAAGTTAATTGATTGGTATAAGCACTTAAACATTGTTCTGATTCTTACTGAGAATTCAGTATATTATTATTTTGGAAACAGTTTCAGAAGTTATCCTATCTTCCTTATTCTTGATAAATATTTTTAGTCTTTCTAGACAGGGTACACTTTTCAGTCAAAGTAGTTTCACCCAAAGTAACTGTACCCCTGTACTAATTCTATTACAGCCTCAATGTGGATTTTTTTTTTTATATGGGCACTTTCATGATGATGGAATGCAATTTAACTAAATTAAGCAATATTTGTTAAATGACAGAAGTAGTTAAAAGAGGCCTCAACATGAAATAAATTTTACTTTATCCAAGATATAACTTCATTATCAAGCTCTATATTGTTGGACTGGATCCTTTAGAGGACTTTTTTAACCTTGGGAAAGGGATTTAGGCCACAAAAGCTGTAACTATGGTAAAGTGTAGCACGATACAGTACAGGCAGAACAACTTAGCAGTGAAGTGAGGTCTCTAGAGCCAGGTAGTGGCTACATTTAAATTAGTGATCCTCTTATTAGCTCCATAATCTTGGGCAAGTTACTTATGTTTTGTGTGTCTCAGTTTCCTCATCTGTAAAATGGGGATACAATTGTGAAGATGAAAGGATTAAAATAAACAAGTTTGCTTAATAAACAAGTTAAAAGTGTTTGTTTCACATAGTAGCTTCTCAATAACTCATAGCTATTGTTACTATGGGTTTTTGGTTTTTTGCTACATTTTACTTTATTTCATACATAAGGAAAACAACCAGTTGACTAAGCAGTTCCAGAACTGCTGTGATAGTGTTCAGTAGTTAAGAAGAAAATGAGATCGGAAGGAAAACCTTTCATTTCTTCCCCAAATGTATATTGCCAGTATCACAGTAACTCATAACAACACATGTGACACAGGCTGATTTTCAACATAAAGAGAGCCCAAGCAACAGGGGTGAGTATTCAGTTACATTTCTAGTACTCAACTGAATTGTATTTTTTAACTCCTTTTTTTTTTTTTTGAGACAAGGTCTCACTCTGTCATCCAGGCTGGAGTGTAGTGGCACAGTCTCGGCTTACTGCACCCTCAACCTCCGGGGCTTTAGTGATCTTCTGCCTTCTATCTCCCCTCTTGCCTCACCACCAAGTAGCTGGGACTACAGGCACACCCCACTGTACCTGGCTATTTTTTGTAAAGATGGGGTTTTGTCATGTTGCTCAGGCTGGTCTTGAATTCCTGAACTCAAGTGATCCGTCCACCTCAGCCTCCCAGTGTGCTGGAATTACAGGTGTGAGCTGCTGGCACCTGACCTGTAATTCTTTAACTTCTAAATAAAGAGCATGAAAAGCTTTTTTTTTTTTTGCTTTGGTACTACTGAAGGCCAAAAATAATTTTATGGAATATATCTGTTCCCTTCCAATCCAAATCCACTTAATTTTTTTTTCCTTTTTTTCCCTTGTATTATATTTCCAAGAAACTTATCTATTTATCTATTTATTTACTTAGCTGTTTTAGAGACAGGGTCTTGCTCTATCACCCAGCCTGCAGCCTCAACTCCTGGGCTCAAGGGATTCTTCTGCCTCAGCCTTCCAAGTAGCTGGTTCTACAGGCTTGTGTCACCATGCCTGGCTAATTTTTTTATGGTTTTTTTTTTTTTTTGGTAGAGATGGGGTCTTGCTATACTGGCCAGGCTGGAATCGAACTCCTGGCCTCAAGCGATCCCTCCACCTTGGCTTTCCAAAGTGCTGGGATTACAGACATGAGCCACTATGCTCAACAAGCTTGTCTATTTAATGTTCTGACTTCATTGATTCTTTTGAAATATTATGCTGATTTTAGGGACTGTGATGGAGCCATGAAAATATTACTTCTCAGTAAGCAATTTGAGTTTTAAATATTATTTATGATGAGTAATCATTAATTCTACTGTTATAAATTTTATAAGATACACTTAAGTAATATTGTTTTTATGAAAACTCTTCTGTATAAGCCATCTTATTGGTTACAGAAAAGTATTTAAATATCTGATTTGGTCTTATTTATTAAACCTGTTTACCAGTTATGAGAAACTTTAAGGTCAGGTATTGTCAATTTATTCAGACTGGGGTTTAAGATATGAACAGTTAATTAAAAAAAAAATAAAACAAGCTCATATTACCTAAAAATATGTTTCTAAATTCTTATGGTAGCATTAGTTTAGACTAAGTATCATGAGGGCATGGATTGCCTTGTCTATAAATTCATTTAACAAATGTCTACTGAGTAATTACTGTGTGCCTGGCACTCTTCTAAATGTTGGAAGTATGACAGCAGTGGACTTAATAGAAAATCCCTGCCCTCGTAAGATAGCATTTTCTTGTAGGTTATATTTGCAGTGATTGACATCACCTTGACCTTTAGCTGCCTCAGGCTGAGTACAGGGATGCAACCTAGACCTCTTACCTAGCCAGTTTCTGCTAGAGGTTACAAGTCAAGTTGTGCCAGGGAACTTCATATGTCCCCTCTATGAGTCAGTCTTTATAGATCTTGGGAATTTCTGGAGGATTCTAAGCATCAGAGTGAAATTTCGGTTCACCTAAAAAATGTAGCATCTATGCAATAAGTGTACTAATTTGACACCAGAGGGACTGTTTTTCTCTTTTAGTAATTTTGAATGTTGTAGTCTAAGTTGAATAGAAGAGAAAATTACTATAATCGTATATTAACATTTTTAAAGTAGATTTTTCATGTAGATGAAGGAAAGAACCTTAGAGATTCTGCCCTTTAAATTTTTTTAATGTTTTATTTTTGTTTTCAAGTACAGAATGGCCTCTTGTAAATTGGTGCCTGTGTTATTGATTTATTTTTATTTTTATTTATTTATTTTTGAGATGGAGTCTTGCTCTGTCGCCCAGGCTGGAGTACAGTGGCGCAATCTCGGCTCACTGCAACCTCCGCCTTCTGGGTTCAAGCAATTCTCCTGCCTCAGCCTCCCAAGTAACTGAGATTACAGATGTGATGCCTGTGTTATTTTTAAATGAGGCAACTGAGGACTTTGCCCAAAGTCTCAATGCTAGCTGATGGTAGAGCGTAGCCTTCTGTTGCTTGGCCGTGTATTCTTCTTTCCTTTAGAAATAGAAATGTCCACCACTTAGTACAGTAATCCATTGGTACAGTGTCAAACTAAAAGTTGGCTGTTTTATGAGTTTGTTTCTTAAACGTATTTTGAAATCTCTCTCTCCTGAATCCTCATAGTGCTTTATATTACCTCCCCATGGTATTTATTACTTTCCACTCATATTGTAATTATCTTCTATTAACAAGATTTTTTTTAGATGAACTGTCTTTGAGAATAGAGTCTGTGTATGTTTCTTCTTTGTGTATTCCCCACAGCTCTTAACAGAATGCCTGGCATTCACTAGGTACTCAAATTATTAAACATGTACTCATAGAGATTATATTTTGGGTTTGGTAACAATGTGAAACCACAGGAATCTATTTAGTCTACAACATTTTAAGAGGCTGTTTGGCTTACCATCAGATCTAGGTTTGAATTCTGGCTCCATCCTCATCTTGGCTGTGTGATCTTGAATAGGTCACTTAACATCATTTTCCTCATCTGTGAAATGAGAATATGTGCCCCATCTAGCTTTAAGATTTAGGTAAAATGTATACAAAGGGTCTAGTGCCTGATGTACTAATAGCTACTCAATGAATGGTAACTATTATTGTTAGAAATTTATTTTCTATTTATTATAAATGCATTTTAAAATAACATTAAATAGCTCTATTACCTATGTGAAGGATGTACAGTAAGAAAAAGGTCCATGGTGAAAAGCTGACAGCATTTTGGTATGGTCAGCAGATTGCCCAGTCTGGGCTTTTTAGCTTACCAATTGCTTATTTAAGATGTTTGATTTGGGGCTCTTAAGAACTGGTTTACCATACTAAAACTCAAAGAGACTGATGTATAAACTAGAATGGCAGTTTATTAATAAGTCATTAAAAATGTATTCTCACATAGGAAAACAAATGCCACAGTGGAATCCAGATTGTAATCAGAAGCTTGCTTGAGGAAAAGGATAGTGGATTGGGTATCTGGTACTGCATTAATCTCCTGCATCAATTGTGACCTACCACTTGGCTACATCAGGACCCCTTCTCTTCTAGAGAGTGCTAAAGGCACTGCCTAATCACCTCTCATAAATCCCCTGTTCTAACTTACATAGTTGTCTGCTTTCAGGTTGCATGTTCTTAAAAGCAGACAGCAAAACACTGGAGGAGGTTTTATACTTAGTCATTAGCCTGTCATTCCTGCTGGAGTTTGACTGCCTCACCTTAGTTGGATTTTGGGAGCTTAAACAGACTTCTAAAAATGTTTTAAATTTAAACTTTGTATTAAGTGTACAGAAAGTTTTAAGTATACAAAAACCTGAGGAGGATTATATAATTAACCCCTATACATTCATCACCTGGCTTCAACAATGATTAACATGTGGCTCATATTGTTTTGTCTGTACTGCCTGCACCTCTCTAGATTATTTTAAAGTAAATTCCAGGTATCATATAATTTTACCTGTAAATATATGACTGTGTATTACTAAGAAATAACTCTTAAAAACACATCTTCAGTACCATTATCATATCAGAAAAATCACTTAATAATTCCCTAATATCTAATAAGTGATCACAGTTCCCCAGTTGCCTCATCAATGTCTTTTTTACTATTGGATTATTCAAATCAGCTTTCAAACATGGTCCACACATTATATTTGGTTGTTATGTTTGTGGATCTCTTTCAGTCTATAACAGCCTCCTTCCCCTCCTTTTCTTGCTGTTTATTTACCCAATTTGTCCTGTAGAATTTTTCACAATCTTTATTTGGCAGACTCATGGTATCCTTTAAAATGTTCCTCTGTTCTGTTTGTGGTGAACTTGTTGCTAGATCTGGGCATGCTGAGATTCAGGTTTTAATTTTTTTCCTCCCAAGCTATGTCATGGGTGGTGTGGTATGCTTCTTGCCTGTTGTGTTACACAGGGAGGCACATAGCAATGTCTGTCTTGCCATTTCTCTTTTTGTATGTTCAAGTTGATCATGGAGTTCAGTGTTATTAGCTTGATCCAGCCATTATGAAACGTATTCTTTCCTTCTTTCTTTCTTTTTTGAGATGGAGTTTCACTCTGTCACCAGGCAGGGGTGCAGTGGTGCTGTCTTGGCTCACTGCAACCTCTGCCTCCCGGGTTCAAGCGATTCTCCTGCCTCAGCCTCCTGAGTAGCTGGGACTACAGGCGTGCGCCACCACGCTTGGCTAATTTTTGTATTTTTAGTAGAGACGGGGTTTCATCATGTTGACCAGGATGGTTTTGATCTCTTGACCTTGTGATCCTCCCACCTCAGCCTCCCAAAGTGCTGGCATTACAGGCATGAGCCACTGTGCCTGGCCAAAATGTATTCTTTCAATGAACTATTACATTTTGGGTCTTCTAATTTTATTCTGAAAGGGTACTTTGCTGTCAAATGTTATTGCCTTCTAATACGTTCTCTGTATGCAGCGAGAATGATCTTTTAAATATAAAACGGATTACATACTACCTACCTTGCTTAAAACTCAGTAGTGTTCCATTGCTTGTAAACTGACATCTAAACTTCCTACCATAGTCTATAGGAATCTGCATAACCTGGGGTTTATCTGGCTTTCTAAACCTCATTCTATGCCATTCTGTCCTTTGAGAGGCAATGTGGCATTATTGTTAATAGCTTGGGCTCTTGTACTAGACTCGGGTTGGGGTGTGATCTTGGGTAGGTCACTAAACTGCTCTGTCCCTCCATTTTTTCATATCAAAAATTGACGTTCTAATAGTATTTACCAATAGGATTGTGATGATTAACACATATCAATATTGTGATGATTAAATAATGAATATCAATCACCTACAACAATGCCTGTATAACATAACGAATACCTAATGTTAGCTGTTGTGGTTGCTGCTGGCGTTGATGCTTTGTTTTTTATGTCTGTGTTCAGCTACACTGTACTTTGCAGTTTCTGGACCTGACAAGCTCTTGCCAGCCTCAAGATCTTTGCACATTGTTCTCATTGTCTCTTGCAAAATGACAAACCATCCCAAAGTTTAGTGGCTTAAAAAAACAATCATTTAGCTTATAAATTTGTAATTTTGGCAGAGTTTGTGAGAGATAGCTCATCTCTGTTCCATATGGCATTGGCTGGGGTGGCTTAACTGAGGGCTGTGGGGTTTACTTTTAAACGGGTCACTCATGTGGTTGGCAAGATAGTCTTTACTCTTGGCCAGGAAGTCAACTAGGGTGGAGGTCTTGATTTCTCTTGATTCCTCTCCACAGGCTGCTTGTCCTTGCAGCGTGGTGGCTGGGTTCTAAGAGTGAGTATCCTAAGAGAAGCAGGCAGAAGCTGAATGGCCTAATACAATGTAAACTCAAGAAGTACACAGTGTTACTTTTGCCTCGTTATTTTGGTTCAGGCAGTCACAAAGGCCCACTCAGGCTTAAGGGGAGAGAGCACATGGACTCTACCTCTTGATAGGGAAATAACAAGGTTTTCTAAAAGAGGGACAGGAGATACTGTTGCAGCCATCTTTGGGGAATGTACTTTGCCATACACATGCTGTTGCCTGAACCTGAAACACTATCATCTGTCAGATTCCCACTCTTTAGCAAACTAACCAACTTCAATTAGGTCCCTCTTTTTCCATTGCCTTTGTTTGCTCTCTTTCGCATAGCTCTTCATTTTCCTTGGTAACACTTACCACGGTTTGTAATTTTTTAAAGTCCATGGGTGTTATGACCTGTCATGTACTAAGTACCTAGCATTGGACCTGTTGAAATGTTAAACTGTGTTGTTACTTACAAATCTAAATATCATGTATTACATTTGCACTAAGGAAAGCATGTTCCAAACTTTGTGGAAAAAAATGGAACAAATACACAGAAACACCAGGAGTCAGTCCTTTAACTCCTTAAAGTTCATGCCTTACTCTTTAGCTTCGGGTGAGGATGCGATGAAGAAAAACATATGTAAAAATGTTGGGGTGGGAGGAGAACTCAGTTGGAATAGCTGAATTTCTACTTACCCTCCCCATACTTTAAAAACCCAAACCCACAAATCTGTTTTCTATTCCTCTATCACCCTGTTCGTGGCAAGAAGCTTCTAGCTGGTCCTCAAAATATTTTCGTTGAGAAGAAAGCATGATAACTAAGAAATGTTTAGTACTCTCAGGGAATAGCCAAATATATTTACTTTACTCAGGGAGAGCAAAACACACCTTCACTCAGTACTAGTGTTTTTGTTTTGTCTTGTTTTGTTTTACTTTTGACACAGTTCTAACAAGATTGGTTATCAGGTTTCTCAGCCCCCAGCAGACTGGGCAGGGAAAAGAGAATAGACTTTCGGAAGTGAGGTATAGATAATAGCAAAGAGAACAGCTGTTGTTAGCCTCAGGAAATACTTTTTCAAAACCTTGAGCAATGATGACATTGTAGCCTGGGAATCATAGTAATGTGGGGTAGAAGGTCCCATACATTTTAAAAGAATTTCATTCACTTAACAGATATTGTGTGCAGTCTTGCTGATTGTTGGAGACACAAGGTGAACAAAATGCACATGGCCCCTGCCTTCATGGAGATTTCATTCTGGGGATGGGGCAGACCTTATGATTAATATTTGCGAGGTATATCTTTTTTCATCCTCTTTTAACCTATAGGTGTCTTTATATTTAAAATGATTTTTAAGGTGGTCTTCAAAATGGTTTTCTTATAAGCATCATATAGGTTGTTGCTTTATATACAATCTGACAATTTCTGCCTTTTATTTTTTATTTTTTAAATTTATTTTCTAAGAGGCAGGGTCTTGCAGTGTTGCCTAGGCTGGACTGCAAATTCCTGAGCTCACCTCAGCCTCCCAGGTAGCTGGGACTACAGGCAAATGCCATGGCACCTAGCTAATCTCTGCCTTTTAATTGTGGGTGTTTAGATCATGTACATTTAATATTATTGATATGATTGGGTTTAAGTCTACCATCTTATATATGTTCTGTTTGTTCCATCTGTTCTTTATTCCTCTCCTTTTCTCTTTTGCATTACTTTAGATTGAGTGTTTTTTTATGATTTATTTCATCTCTTTTGTTAGCTTACTAACTATACCTTTTCTTTTTAAATGATTCTTTAGGGTTTATAGTATACATCTTTAACTTATCACAGTCTACCTTTAGGTGATCCATTTTACTACTTCATATATAATAAGAACCTTACAATAATACAGTTTTATCTCCCTGCCTTTGTTATTGTTATATATTTAATTCTAATGTTATAAACCCCACTTTTTTTTTTTTTTTTTGAGATGGAGTCTTGCTCTGTTGCCCAGGCTGGAGTGCAGTGGCATGATCTTGGCTCATTGCAACCTCTGCCTCCCAGGTTCAAGCAACTCTCCTGCTTCAGCCTCCTGAGATTACATGCACCCACCACCACACCCGGCTAATTTTGTATTTTTAGTAGAGACGGGGTTTTACCATGTTGGCCACTCTGGTCTTGAACTCCTGACCTCAGGTGATCCACCCACCTCGGCCTCCCAAAGTGCTGGGATTACCGGCGTGAGCCACCGCACCCGGCCACTTTTTTTTTTTTTTTTTTTTTTACTTAAACGGTCAATTATCTTTTAAAGAGACTTTTGCAATTAAAATATATATGTATTTACCCACATATTTACCACTTTTGTTGCTCTTCATTCCTTTGAGTAGATCCAGATATCTATATGGAATCATTTTCTTCTTCCTAAAACTTTTCTTTAACATTTTCTCATAGTCAGGTCCACTAATGATGGATTCTTTCAGCTTTTGTATGTCTGAGAAAATCTTTATTCCACTCTCCTGTTTTTAAGAGTTGTTTTTTTTTTTAAGGTAAAATTCACATAACATAAACCATTAACCATTCAAAAGTGCAATTCAGTGGCATTTAGTACATTCACAGTGTTATGTAACCATCACCTCTATGTAGTTCTAAGACATTTTCATTACCCTAAATTCACTTGGGTAAATTCTGAAAGATGAAAGATGTTTTTTGTTGGGTAGAAAATCGTTAATTAGGTTGACAAGTTTTTTTTCTTTCTATACTTTATAGATATTCTGTCTTCTTCTGGTTTGCATTGTTTCCAATGAGAAGTCAACTGCCATTCTTATTTTCAATTGTATGTAATATGCTCCATAACCCAAGACTGTGCTTAAGGTTTTATCATTGGCTTTAAGTAATTTAATTATGATGTCCCTTTGCCCTTGGCATAGTTTTCTTAATTTTTTTTTGTGCTTGTGGTTTGTTGAGCTTCTCAGATCTATGGCTTTATAGTAGTATCAGATTTGGACATTTTTTCAAGCAAAATTCTTAAAATAATTTATTTTGGAAACAGCTCTTGACCTGTTGTCGAGGCTGGAGTGCAGTGGCATGATCACGGCTCACTGCAGGCTCAACCTCCTGGGCTCAAGCAGTTCTTCCACCTCGGCCTCTTGAGTAGCTGGGACCACAGGTGTGAGCCACCATGTCCAGCTATTTTTTTTTTTTTTAATATTTTTTTAGAGACAGGGTCTTGCCATGTTGCCCAGACTGGTCTTGAACTCCTGGCCTCAAGATTCTCCCACCTGAGCTTCCAAAAGTTCTGTGATTACAGGTATGAGCTACCACCTGGCCCAATTATTTTTAATCCTTCCCACTTTTGAGGACTTCAGTTGCATGCATATTAGGCTGCTTGAAGTTATCCCACAGTAATCAATCACATTAGTACTATTTTTTTTTTCAGGGTTTTTTTCTGTGCTTCATTTTGGATAGTTTTGATTTCTATCTTATCAAATTAACTGGTTTCCTTTTTTTTTCTGTAATGCCTTATCTGCTTTTTATTTCATCCAGACATATTTTCATCTCTAGAAAATTGATTTGGGGCTTTTTAATACGTTCAAGTGTAACTGCTTATGTCTTCGTCTACCTTATTGAACATGTAGACTGTAGTTTTAATAACTATCTTAATGTTCTTGTCTACCTGTTCTATCATCTATGTCATTTCTGGGTGTGTTTCTGTTGATTGAATTTCCTGCTCATTATGGGTTATGTTTTACTTATCCACTGAATGTTAGATATTTAGGATTTTATCTTATTGGGTGCTATTTTTGTATTCTATTATTTTTTATTTTTTTGAGACAGGGTGTCACTCTTGTTGCCCAGGCTGGAGTGCAGTGGTGTACCATGGCTTACTGCAGCCTCAACTTCCTGGACTCAAGTGGTCCTCCCACCTCAGCCTCCCAAGTAGCTGGGACTACATGTACACACCACCATGCCCAGCTAATTTTTTGTATTTTTAGGAGAGATGGGGTTTCACCATGTTGCCCAGGCTTATCTTGAATTCCTGGGCTCAAGTGATCTGCCTGCCTTGGCCTCCCAAAATGCTGGTATTACAGGTGTGAGCCACCGTGCCCAGACTTGTATTCTTTTAAATATTCTTGAGCTTTGTTCTGAGACTCAGTGAAGTTGATTGGAAACAGTATGATCTTTTCAAAGCTTACTTTTAAGCTGTGTTGTGTGGGACCAGAGCAGCCTTTTACTGTACAGCTAATTTTAGCTCATTACTGAGGAGATGCCTTTATGGAAACTTTACCCAATGTCCCATGTCCTCTCCCTTCTGGCTGAATGAACATGAACTGTTCCTGGTTTTATGTGAGTCCTGGGGATTGTTCTACTTGCTCTTCCTAGTGGCTCTTCTCTGGACTTAGACTGTCTTGACAAAGGTATGTACTGATCACTACTTAGCTGAAAACATGAGAGGAATCCTCTGTAGATTTCAAGTGCTTTTTCTGTGCAGCTCACCTGTGTTCAGCTCCCTCCTCTTTAATACTCTGTCCTGCAAATTCTAGCTGCCTTACCTCTCCAAATTTTCAACTTTGTCTTAAACTCAGGGCTCTGTTATGGCTCCCTTCCCTGTGCTGTGGTCTGGAGCTCTCTCCAGTAAGCGAGAATATGTGTAGAGCAAGGTTGTTTCCTGCCTCTCAGAGATCACGGTGCCATGCTATTTATTGTGCAGTGTCTGAAAACTTGTTTCGTATATTTTGTCTAGTGTTTTAGTTATTTAAGGTGGAAGGATAGATCTGGTACTCCATAAATGTCTGGGGGTAGACTCTTAAAATATCACAGTTAAAAATAAAGTTGTAATTGTGACACGTGTCATGAGGAGAGATAACTGGTGCTATGAGAGTGTTTATTTCAAGACTCTGAAAGTGCTGCCCAGTAATCATCCCATACCTAAGTGATGAAAGAAAAAGCAATTAAGAAGATGGAAAGTATGAAATGTAAATGTGTTTCAGATAGATCTGTATCATAAATGATTAGTAATCACTTACATAGACTATTGCTTTATGTGGGGCAAATAAAGCATTGTGATGGTTGAAGAGTATCTTTTTGTACTCCTGTTTCTTTGCATCATTCTTTCATGACACATCACACATTGTAAGCTGATTATTTAGTAGTCTGCCTCCCCTCCCACTAGACCATTAATTTGACAAGGCTAGGAACTATCTGCTTTACTTGGCATTGTGTCTAACACAAGATACAAGAGTAGACAGTCAATAAATATTGAAGGAATGAATAAGATAATGAGACCATGTTTCATACTTGTGGGTTTTCAGTTATGAAAAGTTTGTTTGCATGAGCAAAGTTAAAATTCTCAGTTTTTAGAAGGGCCTGGCCTAATCAAAGTAATAAAATATTTTCTAACATTTACATAAAGGTATAATAACTTACATGGGCATATGGCTGTCTTGGAGTGAGAAAATAAATATATTTTGCCAGCATGACACTAACAAAGATTTATAATTTATGAGATTTTGAGTTGGTCATTGAGTTATTCAGAAGCAAAGAAGAAATTTAAGTTTAGTTTCTATAAGTAGTGAAAAGTTATGGGCTTTGGAGTTAGTCTTGGATTTTAATCCCAGAAATACCAATACTAGCTGTGACCTTTGACCAGTTATTTAAACTGCCCCCTCCTCCAACAAGTCTTGTTATTATTTTTTAAATCTACTTTTATATCTTAGAGTTGTTTGAAGTGTAAATGAGACTATATATATAAGGTGTTTACATGTAATAGGAATTCAACAAAATGTTTTTCTCCACCTTTTCCCCTACTTTTCAGGTGTTATATTTTTGTAACAGTGCTGCTTCTTCTTCTGTTGTTGTTTTATTCTTTTTTAATTTTTCCTTTTGTTTCTGATTCTCTTGTTGAATTTCTTTTTTTTATTCTTTTTACTTCTGAAACAGTGTTATTTCTAAATGACATGTTGGTTTGCTGTTTAGTGAAATGAGAAAAATAGACTTACTACTCACCTACGCTTGTTACTTTTGAACAATTGCTATAACTTGTCCCATGACAGTAATTTGTTATTCTTGAGCTTTAATTTTCATCAAATTACAGTGCAGTCGAAGATACCCAGTTGGCAAACATATTGCCTAAAATTGCTTTAATAAATATAAAGTTCCTTTTATTAAGATTTTATGCTGGTTTTCGGTAACTCTATCACTATTAAACATTCTTAATGAAAAAACACATATAATAGAATTTAGAATAATTTTAGGTGGTAGAGAGTTGATAGATTTTAACTGGATGATGGTTTTTATCACTATTACTGTATTAGTTTTCTATATCTACTATAAGAAATTACACTAACTTGGTGGCTTAAAACAACACACGTTCATTCTCATATGGTTCTAGAGGTCAGAAGTACGAAAGCAGTTTAACTGGGCTGAAATCAAAGTGTGAGAAGCCCACACTCCTTCAGGAGGCTGTAGGGGACAATGGTTCCCTTGACTTTTCTAGCTTCTAGAACTGCATTCCTGGTTCATGGCCTCTCCCTTCATCTTTAGAGCCAGCACATGGAATCTTCAAATCTGTATCTCCCTTCATCATATCACCTTCTGTAGCTAAATGTCCCTCTGCATCCCTCTTGTGAGGATAGTTATGATTACATTTGGGGCCCACTCGGCTAATCCAGGGTAATCCCCCCATCTCAAGATCCTTAACTTAATCACATCTGCAAAATCCCTTTTGCCAAATAAGGCAACATTCACAGGTTCTAGGTTTAGGTTTCTTTGGGGGCCATTATTCAGCCTTCTACATTCATTTGAAGGACCTATCAACAAATTCAATTTTTCAAATGTTAGTGTTTTTTATGCGGTCCTACATTTAAAAGTCTGTCAGTTTATTGAAGTCTTCTGTTGATTTTCCCTCTTCTGTTTACGGTTTCACCCAGTGAAGTTTGTTTTTCCTCCTGTGCCTGTGTCACAAATATTTAGTTGTGATGATTCAGAAGAAAAACCTACCTTAAAACTTGCATCATTTTCAAAGAACTAATAATAAGTACTTTCTAAAATGGCCATATTAAAATTTATTTTTATGGAATCCAGCTTTTCTTTTTTTGACAGAGTCTCGCTTTGTCACCCAGGCTGGGTGGCACAATCTCAGCTCACTGCAACCTCCACCTCCTGGGTTCAAGTGATTCTCCAGCCTCAGCCTCCTAAGTAGCTGGGATTACAGGCACCCACCATCATACCCGGCTAATTTTTGTATTTTTAGTAGAGATAGGGTTTCATCGTGTTGGTCAGGCTGGTCTCGAACTCCTGACCTCAGGTGATCTGCCCGCCTCAGCCTCCCAAAGTGCTGCGATTACAGGCATGAGCCATTGCGCCTGGCCTATGGTTGATTTTTGAGAGATTGGAATTATTTTGAATGACATCTTAAGGCAACTTAAGGTCATTGCACAAAGTGTGAGTTTAAAATGATCCAGGTTGTTTGACAAACACTTTAGTATTTTATTTATTTATTTTTTTGTATTTTAGTAGAGACAAAGTTTCACCATGTTGCCCAGGCTGGTCTCGAACTCCGGAGCTCAGGCAATCCGCCCGCCTCGGCCTGCCAAAGTGCTAGGATTACAGGCGTGAGCCACTGCGCCCAGCCTAGTATTTTATATTTCTAACTAAATTCTAAAGCTTGCTTTTGAACCATCCAGCAAAATTTTCATTGGCCAATTTAAGTTTTGGCATGTTACAGGCCCCTTTATCCTTCTATAATCTGAACACCATGCATAAAGGTATTATTTCTTATCAAGAGTTTCTGAAATGGAGTATAATAAGTGTTTCAATGCATGTAAGATGTGTTGGAGTTCTACAGCAAAGGCATATTGAAATCAGTACAGAACAGTAATAGAAAGAACTCTGATTTTGGAACCAGAAGATGTGGTTTCTAATCCTGACTCTTTAAATGCCTCGTTGTAAGTATGAAAATGGTCTTGTTAAAATGCCGTTTCTGCTTCCCAAGACTAATTATGAATACAATTGGTAGTCCGTGCAAAAGTGAAAATAATAACTTATTGTACCAATGCAGACATTTTTAGCATTGTGTTATTCAGTCTGTGGCATACCTTTAGGTATCCCTTCATCATCTTCTATTGACATTTCTTACCAAGGAAGGAGAAAATAAAACCAGGATAACGATTGATTAAAAAAAAAAAAAATCTTGTGAAGCATACTTACAACTCCTGGCTAAACTTAGATTTAGAATTTATCATGGACCTGTTTTCTATCTCCTCTTAGTTTTTATTACAATTTAAAGGTGGTTGTACTGAAGCATCCATGTCATTGTCTTCTCTCAAATTTCAGGTATTGGCTCTCAAAAACTGTCAGACATTTCAGAAATTTCCCTAGACTCTTGTCCAAACATGAACATTTTAAAATGACAATTGATTAGTTCTATCAATTACTCTTTAAATGTTGGATAATCCGAGAACCTCCCTGTTCAATTTGAACAGATTGTTTTGTAGCAGAATGCTGCCTTTCAAGTTTGTGATCTAAAAAAAATCCATATCCAATGGCCTCATATCCAGCCAACAGAAGGGATAGTGGAGGAAGATAGAACTTGTGAATGACAAAAGCTCAGCCCATGCTGGCCAAATTACCATGGAAAGAAAAAAATCTCTTCCTCTTGTAGGAAGTAAATGGTAAATCTGAACAATGAGCTTAAAGACACTTAAATTTAAAAGGTATAATAATAAAAAGTGTTTTACCCAGTAAAAGCAAATTGTCCAATAAATAGTTTCCGGATTATAACTAATTCTTAACGTCAGCTTGGAAGAAGTCCTAGAAATATGAAAAATTACAGGTGAGGCTAGACTGCTATGATACTATGATATATCTATTGTTTTTTGTACACAGTTCCTGGCTCATAATTTTCATAGTCTTTGTTACAGACTCTATAATGTTATAATGTTGGGGTGCTTTAGGCCTCAGAAGCAAGTCTCAGGAAACAGAATTTCTCTCCGACCTGTTTTTTGTCCTTCTTTTACTTACTCAAGGCAGGACTCTGATCTGATTGTGAGTCAAAGATCCCCATTTCAGAGAGGGTCCTGCCCTATACTCTAGAGAAGGAATGTGCACAGAAAGGCCAGAAAAATCTGAATACACAGGCCTTGTTGGGTTTTTGCAATCAGTTTATTAGCATTAAATTATACCTTTTTTGTCCAATCACATTTTGACATGGTTGTCGATGCTTCATTCATGGCTATCCAGTGAAGTCTCCATAAAAGGCCCAAGATAACAGGGTTTGAGGAGCTTCTGGATAGCCAAATGTGTGTGGAGGTTCCTGGAGGATGGCATGCCTGGAGAGAGCCTGGAAGCTTCACACCCTTTCGCTCATACTTTGCCCAACACATTTCTTCATCTATATTCTTTTTAATATCCTTTATAATAAACCGGTAAACTTAAGTGTTTTCCTGAGTTCTATGAGCTATTCCAGCAAATTAATCGAACTCAAAGAGAGGGCAGTAGAACCCCAACTCAAAGCCAGTCGGTCAGAATTTCTGGAGACCCAGACTGGCAACGGGTGTCTAAAGAGAGGGCAGTTTTGGGGGACTGAGCTCTCAGCCTGTGCGATCTGACACTATACTATCTCCAGGTAGAGTGTCAAAATTAAATTAGAGGACACCCAGCTGGTGTCCACTGCACAAGTGATTGCTTGTTGGTTGGTGGGGAGAAATCCCCCACATTTAGTCATAGAAGTCTTCTGTTTGTGTTCATTGTTGTGGTGTGAGGGAAAAAATAAACATGGCTTGAGTTCGTGTTTTTTCCACTCAGAATTGTTTTCTTAGAACCCTTTCATTTTCATCATTTCAATTGGAAGAGATGTGGAAAGGAGGAGAGATGAGCAATGCCATCAGTGCAGATGGTAGATTCCTGAGCAATGTTGATGACTGGATTCCTATTTATATAGTATTTGGGGGCTTTATGCTATTACTGTTGTCAGGTATAATATTTCAATAACAACGGTGAGAGAACTGTGAAGAGCATGGTACTAGCATCCAGAGTAAGTGACAAGTTATTGATATATCTTCATAATTGTCTCTTTACTGAATTTTATTGACAATGGCATAGTACAAGCAACATAATTATGGTTGCTGTTAAGCACTTTTAAGGGTACCTGAGTGTTTTCATGAGGTGTATATAGGTGCACTGATAACACTTTTATCTGTATTTTGAAGACAGTTTGTGCTGTAGTACTTGATTGGAGTGATAGTGTGGTTTGGAAGGCTCTGAAAACTTACTTTCAGTCATTACAATTATCCTAGTTCTTGAGTCTTCCTTCTGCAAGGGAAAATAATCTGTATTTTGATAGAATGATCCCACTTCTATAACAGATTACAAAATAATAATAGTGTTAGCCTGTTGAGGCTTAGAGACTAGAAGTTGGTTATTCATTCCAAAGCATCTCATATTTGCTTTAGACATTGGCTAGATTTTATCACGTGGTATTCTGAGAAGGATGACATGATAGAATATTTTCATAAAGTATGAGGTTCAAAAATACCTTCTGCTTTTACCCTGCTTTTCTTCTCACCTGGATTTGGTTTCTTGCAGGTGCCAAAAAAAAAAAAAAAAAGGCTAAGAATTTAATTTTTTCAGCATTTATTGAACACCTTGCATGGGTCAGGCATGAGTTTGGTGACAGTGATGAACTGTCAGGTTTAGATGATAAAATAATTATTCTCCCATCCAGTGACTCAGTATAAGATAAAGATATGGGCTCTAGAGCCAGACAGTATGCTGGCTCTATAATGTGTCATCTTGAGCAGTTATATACTGTCTCTATGCTTCAGGTTCTTCATCTTCAAAAGGGGGATGGGATAGTAATCATTTCATAAAGGCTGAGAGTTCAGTAGCACAGGCACAGTGCTTAGAACAGTGTCTGACCACATGTTAAGCTCTTTAAAATGTTAATTATAGCCAAAGAATGTACCACATTTTATAGGTTTAGGCCTTTGTCTTCAGATTTAGGAGTAGCATATTTAAATTTCTGAGTTTGAATTATGCAGCCTGTGGCTTCCCTCCTTTGGGACAAATGATGGAAGTTGTTGTTGAGTAATTTGTAATTTGTGTGCTCAATTTATAAAAGGAAAATTGCTGAGACATCACATAATCCCAACTGCAGAAGTTTAGAAACTGTCATCAGGTTTTTTTCCTGTCACTATTACTTTTTTGACTCTATCAATTTGAAGCTATTCAGTTTTCATTATACTAGATCTGTAACCATTCAGTTTCTGCAGAGAATTTTTAATATTTTGTAAAATCAGGAACAAGGTAAAACAGGATAGTTGAAGACACATTGTTGAAAAGAAAAAGATGAATAGATGTAGCAGGAACCTGAGATGAGATCATTATGAGAGTAGAAAACAATCTAACTGAGTTTCTTGGCAAATGAGTGAGGAGTGTATTGAGTTGTAGTCTTGTTTGGGTGTAATAGCAAACAGATGATTTTTTTGCCTAGCACTGTCATTAAGATACTGAGTGGGTTGACGATCCAATGGGAGTTTCTTTTATCTGTTAAACAATTCAAGGGAGAACTTTAAATCTTAATTCAGTGAAGGCATCTTTTAGGGAATTGAGATAATCAGAAATTTGCTGTCTCACTATATTAATAATACAGGGGGAAAGAATTTAGTCTTAGAAAGTTTAGAAAGGCCAGGAGCAGTGGCTCATGCCTGTAATCTCAGCTTTTTGGGAGGCCAAGGCAGGATGATCCCTTGAAGCCAGGAGTTCTAGATCAGCCTGAGCAACAAAGTGAGACCCCGTCTCCACAAAAAAAAAAAAAAAAAAAAAAAATTTGGTTGGGCATGATGGTGCACACCTTTAGTCCCAGCTACTTGGGAGGCTGACTGGATAGGATCACTTAGCCTAGGAGTTTGGGGCTGCAGTGAGCTATAAGCCATGAGCATGCTACTGCACTCCAGCCTGGGAGACAGACTGAGAGCCTCTCTATTTTTTTCTTTTTTAAAAAAGAAAATTTAGAATAGTTAATAGGCTCCAAAACAAATACTTTTGCTATTTCTGCCAAAGTACCTAAATAACAGAAAAGAGTAAATACATTTAGGATATACTGGTGGTAGGATAGTGTCAAATTTTTTTAATGTTATGGTGTAACTTAGAAATTTACATAAACTTTGCATTTTTCACCATAAGTCTAGCCATACTTAGTATTGGAATAAAGTTTTTAAAATTATTGCCATGATGTGGAATTGCTGCAGGGTGATATGCTGTGCTCATGCTGTTGTTTGTAGTACCTTTGTAATTAGTATTACCACTCCTCTCTCTTTTCTTAAGAAATAAGACTAACTTGTTCTTCTCAAATGTCTCAAAAGAGCCCTTGATTGAGATTCTAGAACTCTTCCATATAATGAGAGGCTGTTTTTGATTAAGAAAGATTTAAGAGTAGGTATTACCACTTTGTCCAGGACTCCAGGGCATGAATTTTAAAAGAACTGAAAATAACTGGTTCTTAAATGGTTGGATGAGGCAACTGAAATTGGAGTTCTAATATTAATATAATCCATTTGAATATTGTGGAATGTCTGCCAAATACAAAGTCTTTAGTACAAGGGTGTCCAATCTTTTGGCTTCCCTGGGCCATATTGGAAGAGGAAGAATTGTCTTGGGCCACACATAAAATACACTAACGATAACTGAGGAGCTTAAAAAAACAAAAAAAGAATCACAAATGTCTGATAATGTTTAAGAGAAAGTTTACAAATTTGTGTTGGGCCACATTCAAAGCTGTCTGGGCTGCATGTGGTCCACAGGCCGTGAGTTGGGCAAACTTGCTTTAGTATTTGCTTGCTTTTTCTATTTATCATTTGGTTTGGCTATCATTTATCTGTACTTGTTTAGTTAAACCATCGTCTTTTATGCTGTGGTGGTTGGAGAACCAGTTAGGAATTTTTATCTAGCTTTAGATGATTGGCTTCCTTAAAGTTGATATTTATGGGATCCCTCAGGGCAAGCTTGCTGGTTCACAATTAAAGCTATATTGGTAGTTAAAGATTACTTGTGTAGGATAACTTGTGTAGAATAACTATACTGCAGAGATAATTCTGAACAGACATAGTTGATGGCAAAACTTGGATCAGTTGGAAGTTTGTGGCTGATTTCTTTTGTAAGAAACATTCTCTGGACAAGAGTATCCACAAATCTGTTTGCTAGGTGAATCTAATATCACTGGGGCTGTAATTTTTTTTTTAATTTAAAACATTTTTTTTAGAGACAGGGTCTCACTCTGTTGCCCAGGCTGGAGTATAGTGGCACAAACATAGCTCATTATAACCTCAAACTTACGGGCTCAAGCGATCCTCCTGCCTCAGTCTTCTGAGTAGCTGGGACATAGGCATGTACCATCATGTCTGGCTAACTTTTATTTTTATTTTTAGTAGAGACAGGGTCTCACTACGTGGTCCAGGTTGGTCTTAAACTCCTGGGCTCAAGTGATTCTCCTACCTCAGCCTCCCATTCCTGGGAATACAAGCATGAGCCACCACGCCCGGCCTAGGGCTGTAGTATTTTTAACTGGTATTTACTTTGTTAAAAAATTTAAATCATGTCATATTCAGTAAAGTGCACAAATCTGCAGCTCAATGAATGTTTACATATGTATTTATTTAAGACAATATTCCACTAGCTGTGTATTTAAAAGCAAGCAAATACATTGGATTAAAAAATTATTTGCTTAAAAAAATTTTTTTCTTATAAATATATGTTCACATAGAAAATTGAGATAAGAAAAAATAAGTCACTTGTAATTCCACCATCAAGAACTCTAAACATTTTGGTGTATAAGCATTCATTCATTTATTATTATTTTCTGAATATCTAATATGTGCCAGAAATTTGAGATGCTGAGGATACAGCAATGATTAGAACAGTCAAAATCCTTGCCTTTGAGGAGATTATACTTTACTTGGGGGAAAAGGACAATATATAAGAAAGTATATTGTGTGTCAGATGGTGATAAGTACCATGGGGGAGAATAAAAGAAATGGAAGAGGGAATCCTGGAAGGGACTGTAATTTTTACATAGAGTGACCAAGAATGGCTCTACTGAGAAGGTAACATTTGAGCCAAGACCTGGAGGAGACGAAAGAACATGCTGGGCAGACCTGAGGGAAAAGAGCACTCCAGGCAAAGGCCTTGATGGGGGCAGTGCCTGGCATGTTTGAGAAACATCAGGAAGGCCACTGTGGCTGGAACAAAAGAGGGCAAGGGACAAATGAAGTTAGACAGGGAGGAGGGGATTGTGTCCTCTAGTTGCTCTGCCTCCTGGCTACACATGAGAATCACCTTAGAGGCTCTTGAAAACCACTGCTGCTGAGCTCCCCACCCAGGCCACGGAAGCTGATTTCTAATGTGCAGCCAGGGTTGAGAAACACTGGTACAAGGCCTTTAGGCCATTTTTTTCTTTTTTTTTTTTTGAGATGGAGTTTTGCTCTTATTCCCCAGACTGGGGTGCAAATGGCGTGATCTCGGCTCACTGCAACCTCTGCCTCCCAGGTTCAAGCGATTCTCCTGCCTCAGCTTCCTGAGTAGCTGGGATTATAGGTACATGCCACCATGCCCGGCTAATTTTTTGTATTTTTAGTAGAGACGGGGTTTCACCATGTTGATCAGGCTGTCTTGAACTCCTGACCTCAGGTGATCCGCCTGCCTCGGCCTCCCAAAGTGCTGGGATAGCATAGGCATGAGCCACCGCTCCTGGCCTCCTTTAGGCCATTTTAAGGACTGTATTTTACTGTGAGTGAGATGGGAAGCCATTGGAGAGTTTTGAGGAAAGATCTACCTTATGTTTTATTATTTTAAAATTATATATTATTGAATGTTCCAGACATACAGAAAAGGACTCACCATCCAACCCACTTTAACAGCCATCTGCATTTTATCGTGCTTGCTTTATCCTGCCTCCCCACCCCACTTTTTTTTTTCCTGGAGTATTTCAATGCTAGGTTGAGTTTTTAGAAGGATTATTCTGGTGTCTGTGTTGAGAGAAGGAGTGGCAGAGCAAGGGCTGAAGTGTATCCTCCATGTATTTTTTTTCTTAGGCTTTGTAGACATGTTTTTATACAGTATCCACTTATTTATAAACTGTTTTCTTTATTATACAGGACATTTTATGTCACTGCATATGCTACAACTTTGTTTTCTCATGGCTATATAGTGGCTTTTGATACGCATTGCTAAGGTGTTTTTCAGAAAGACTTTACTAATTTATACTCCCACCAGCTGCTTTGGAAAGTGTCAGGTTTCCTTAAGTTCTCACTAACATTGAATTTAATGACTAACATTGAATTTAGTCATTAAAAAATTTCTATGTTGACAGGTAAAAAAAGATAACTCATGGTTTTAATTTTAGTTCTTTGATGTCCACTAGGTTTATTTCTATTTTCATTTGCATTAGAAACTAGGCTTATATCATTTGCTAGCTGTGTGACTTTAAGTCACTCAGGAGCGCTGTTTTCATACTATAAGATGGGTGTTGTGTATCTGCTTCACAGAATTTTCATTAAGGTTAAATAGAAGCATTTTTTATGCCCAGGTCTTTAAACCTTTTGGCCATGATCTGCAGGGGGAAAAAAATGCATCTTACATTGTGACAAGCATATATAAATATGTGGCTGAAAGTTTCTTGGAACAAGATATATGTCCTCACCATGTATGATGCACTTCTGATATTTTACATTTTCATTCACTTTTAAAAATACCCCTTGTTGACCAGTAGATTGATCATGACTCCCTGGATTGTGACCTAGGGTTTGAAAAACACTGTAGTAAGCTTGTCTTGTTAAGATGCCCGTTTATCTATAGGATTCCCTCTCTCAGGTAGCTCAGAAGTCTGTCTCCCTCTACCTCTAATAAAATTCACTTTCAGGAAAGCTAAATAGGGAAAAGGCCTCCCACTTAGATTATTGTATTCCTGTATTTTATTTTTGGTCAGTGAAAAATGTTAATTGCTTTTCACAGTCAGAAAATGTATTTGGGTTTCTATGATGCCATGGTTACTGGGTTGTATTAACACTACTTTTATGAAATAGAGCTAATGCATCTAAGCACAAACACCACATCACTACAGGGATTATATTTGCAAAACCCAAAATGGAGACATTATCTGACAAAAGAGTTTTGTCTATAGTTTTTGTTACGTGAAACGCTGACAAAAATTGAAAGTAACGTGGGGCGAGGTAGCTTGTGTCCAATGTCCCAGCGGGAGGCTGAGGTGAAAGGATCCCTTGAGCCCAGGAATTCAAGTTAGGCCTGGGCAATATAACCCCATCTCTTAAAAATAAAAAAAAGGCAAATTATAAGTCACATTTAATTATACTTAATATAGCCCCTTTTCAACAGATAAAAATAGAGTAATATGAAACCTGGATAATCTCGAGAAATTGAGACTGTATGACTACCATACATAAAATAACAGATGTGCTATTCATTGGTAGGCTTATAGCTAGGTGACTCGAGGACCATGCAGAAAAGACTTAGCTGTAATTAGTACCTGTGACTAGACAAAACTTGACCAAATGAAAGTTAGAGTCACTTCCAAGTCTGAGGGATGTTGGAAAGAAAAATGCATAGAGAAAGAGAGTGGGAATTTACTGCTTGAAAAACACTCAGGAGTTTAACTTATTTGGCAATAGAACTGTGTTATTTTTGACATCTAGTTTAACATTAAATATGTTTTGTGTAAATTGTTTTTTGACGCTGAGCCAGGAAAACATTTTAAGCAGCTCTAAGTTAAAAGTTTGACTAACATGCGTTTACTTACTCCTCCATTACCTCCACCAGCTCACCCTTTCACAATGGAATAATTTAGAGGAGTATCAGAAACACTTTGGTATGGAAAAATAGAACCTAAATTTTATACCAAAGGACCATAATTTACCTTTATGTGGTTAGAATTGGATATATGAGATGTCGTTTGAGTACTGAATTTTAGATTCTGTCTTTTTCACTATTGGAGCTAAAATAAGGTTTTAAACAAGCTCAGAAATGAGTATAGCAATTTGTTGGGCTCAGATGGCCCAGAAATACATGAATAGCTGCTTAAGCTCTCTAGTGATCAGACATATGCAAATTGAAACTACAGTGAAATACCATTTCATGTCCAAAATTGGCACAAATTAAAGATGTTACGTGGACATTACCAAATGTTAGGAGAGTGTAGTATAAAACTAATGAGTGTAAATTGGTACAGGTGCTGTGACCTGTGCCAATACCCTATGACTAGGAATTCTGCTTCTAGTGTATCTCTTGTGTGCGTGCACAAGAAAACATACAGGAACATTGTTTGTAATGCTATTTTGTAACAGTGCAAAAATGAGAACTACTATATGTCTGTCGATAAGGAAATAGCTACAGAAAATATTGTCTAGTCCAACGTTCTCCACTAGAAATATGATGTGAACAACATATGTTATTTGAAATTTAGTTTTAAGGTTCTAAAAAGGAAGTCAAAATCAATTTTTATATATTTTGACACAGTTTATCCAAAATGCTATCTTTTTAAAAGTGATTAATAGAGTCATGGAGATACATTACATTTTTTAAAAAAATACTAAGTCTTTGAAATCCATTATGTATTTTGCATTTAGAGCACATCTCAATTTGAATGTTAAATGTTTATTGGAAATACGTGATCTGAATTTAAATTTCATAAAATTTCTGTTGGAAAAAGTAGATTCACATACCCAGGTTGTTCCATATATATTTAAAAGCTTTTCAGATACTGAACTGAGTATCAGATAAAGTTTAAATTAATTCACTTTCTCAGTTGCACCAGCTGAATTTCACATGTGTAGTGGTCAGGTGGCTAGTGGCTACCATACTGGATAGTGTAATTCTAATCATAGCATGTATTGTTATGTGGCAGTTAAATGACCTAGGCTGGGCATGGTGGCTCATACCTTTAATCGCAGCACTTTAGGAGGCCGAAAAGTGGGAGGATCGCATGAGCCCAGGAGTTTGAGACCAGCATGGGTAACAGTGAAACCCCATCTCTAGAAACTAAAAAAAGCTGGACGTGGTGGTGCACGCGCATCTGTAGTCCCAGCTACTCCGGAGGCTAAGGCAGGAGGATCGCTTGAGCCTGAGAGGTCAAGGCTGAAGTGAGCTGTGATTGCACCACTGCACTCCAGCCTGGGCAACAGGGCAAAACCCTGTCTCAAAAAAAACACCGGCCTATATTATATAAAGTAAAATGTGGCCGATTATTCAAATTTTGCATTGTCAGTAAGAACTCCTAGAGAAGTGCTGTGACGTTTTATTGTTTGTTTTGAGCAATTTAAAATATTCACAATAATACAGGGAATACTATACACATATCCACTTTTCAAATTTCACAAATGTTAACATTTTGTTCAAGTATCTCTGGATCTTTCTCTTCAATCCTGAGTTTACTTATTAGAATATTTATTTGTTTAGATATTATATGGACTGAGCATCCACTCATTTAGTTTGTAGCAAGTAGAAAAGTGTACCTTAGAGTATTATGACTGTTCGTTGAAGGTGATATTAGCACTTTAACGGCCTTTATAGCATTTCATTAGTTTTTTTTTTTTTTTTTGAGATGGAGTTTCACTCTTGTTGCACAGGCTGGAATGCAATGGTGCAATCTCGGCTCACTGCAACCTCAGCCTCCCAGGTTCAAGCCATTCTCCTGCCTCAGCCTCCTGAGTAGCTGGGATTACAGGCCCCTGCCAGCACGCCCAGCTAATTTTTTTATTTTTAGTAGAGACATGGTTTCACCATGTTGACCAGGCTGGTCTTGACCTCAAGTGATCCGCCCGCCTTAGCTTCCCAAAGTGCTAGGATTACAGGCCTGATCCTCTGCGCCCAGCCTAATTCATTTGTTTTTAAAGTTTTTAAGGCAGGGCACAGTGGCTCACACCTGTAATCCCAGCACGTTGGGAGGCCGAGGCAGGCAGATCACAAGATCAAGAGATCGAGACCATCCTGGCCAACATGGTGAAACCCTATCTCTACTAAAAATACAAAAATTAGCCAAGTGTGGTGGTGCACACCTGTAATCCTAGCTACTTGGGAGACTGAGGCAGGAGAATTGCTTGAATCCAGGGGGCGGAGGTTGCAGTGAGCCGAGATCGTGCCACTGCACTCCAGCTTGGTGACAGAGTGAGACTCTGTCTAAAAAAAAAATAAAGTTTTTAAGAACTGGATGTCTATTGGGAAATCACTTAGATTTTTAATAAAACGCCAGGACTTTAACCTATTTGGCAATGGGTCAAATAGTACTACCTATATTAACAATAATTAAATTCTAGTTATTAACAAGAGATTACTTTCTTTAGATTTCCCAGGCATATACTGTCAGTTCTCAGAATTTAGCTTGAGTTAGTGGAAATCATTTGGGAAGAGGAGAATATTTAAAGTCAAGTAAAATGGAATGTGCCATATCAATTCTAAATGTAATTTATTAATTATTATTATTATTATTATTTTTGAGACAGGGTCTCCTCTGTTGGCCAGGCTGGAGTGCAGTGGCACGATCTCAGCTCACTGCAGCCTTGACTTACCTGGCTCAGGTGATTTCTCCTGCTTCAGCCTGTCAAGTAGCTGGGACCACAGGTGTGCACCACCATGCCCGGCTAATTTTTTGTAGAGATGGGGTTTCCCCATATTGCCCAGCTGGTCTTGAACTCCTGGGCTCAGGCAATCTGCCTGTCTCAGCCTCCGAAAGTGCTAGGATTACAGGTATGAGCCACCACACCCAGCCTAAAAATGTAATTTTAAATGTGATCTATCAAGCATACTTGATATATTTTTAAACACTGAAATTTTACCTGAAATGGATGGGGTTTTTAATGGGTGGTAAGGACAAAGTCACTTGGCAGTTATTTAATACATAGCAAGCAAGTTTCTTTGAACATTGAAGATGTTGCTTAAATGTGCATTGAATGAGGTTGCTTGCTTTTTACTCTGAATTTCAGCATATTCCTTAATATTTTATAGCTACTTATTAAAGTGGCCAAGAGTAAGTACTAAAATCTCTTAATAACTAATACCATGGCCTATAGATTATAAAAACTACTCTTAAAGTAAGAGGTGACATATAAGAAATGTAAACAGTAGCTCACGCCCGTAATCCCAGCACTTTGTGAGGCTGAGGCCGGCGGATCACGAGGACAGGAGATCGAGACCATCCTGGCTAACACGGTGAAACCCCATCTCTACTAAAAAATACAAAAAGTTAGCAGGGTGTGGTGACGGGTGCCTGCTATTCAGGAGGCTGAGGCAGGAGAATGGCGTGAACCTGGGAGGTGGAGCTTGCAGTGAGCCGAGATTGCACCACTGCACTCCAGCCTGGGCGACAGAGCGAGACTCTGTCTCAAAAAAAAAAAAAAAGAAAAAGAAAAAAAAGAAATGTAAACAGTACTGTTACTCTTTAAGTGTATTTTTATATAATTTAAGAATCTTAATTTCCAAATGGAAATTTTAGATTTGATATTTTCTTCAAATACACCAATTAAATACTTAATGTCATGAAAATATTTCTGATAACTGTAATGCAAACAATTATTTTTTAAAACCTTTAATTTCAGTGTTCACCCAACAGATTAAAAGATCAAGGAATTCAGATCATACATTTTTTTTTTTCTTTTTTAAAGAGACAGGGTCTTGCTCTGTCACCCATCCTGGAATGCAGTGGTGTACAATCATAGCTCGCTGCAGCCTCCAACTCCTGGGCTCAAATGATCCTCCTGCCTCATCCTCTTGAGTAGCTGAGACTATAGGCATGTGCCACCACAGCCAGCTAATTTTTAAATTTTTTATAGAGGCGAGGTCTTGCTGTTGGCCAACCTGGTCTGGAACTCGTGGGCTCAAGCGATCCTCCCGCTTTGGCCTCCCACAGCACTAGGACTACAGAGGTGAGCCACTGTGCCTGGCCAGATCATACAATTAAAAAAAAAAAAATCCTTCCAGAAGTCTCGATACTTCTACTATAGCAAGGTTACTTTACAATTTTGTATTTGCTATAGAGTAACTTCCAGGTTTTAAAAAACATGCACCTGCTATATTTTTGGTTCATCACTAGGTGGAGTTATTGCAGTATAATTATGTGTTGGGTAGCCATTAGTAGAAAAACCTTTGCATTCTTCAAAGTTTGTATATGGTTTTTAAAAAAGAACATTGTATGTATAAGCAATCAGCTTATTACACATATCATGGCATAGGGACATACAGTTGGTAGTATGTTAGATTATGCAGTCATAATCTCTGAGCAGCATCAAAACAGGTATCTTAATGAGATTTTTCATAGGGTAGGATATATGTATGAGAAAGAGAGGGGGTGGTGAGATTTAAACCAGTTCCCTGATAACCATGTGGAGTTTCAATTTATATTATTAAGTTGTACAGGATAATTCTTTCTAGGAAATTCCAGTGCTTGAGCTGCTGCATCCAAAGTCATGCTATGCCACTTCATAGTGGCACTGAAACTAAATTCTCCAGCCATTACCTATCAAGTTAAATGGTAATTAGTGTCCGTCTATTCCTGGACTTATCCTTGTCATTCTCATTTTGGCCTGAACAAGTATTGTTCAGCTTCTCTTGCCACTTCAGTCGCCCAAAAGCAAGCTGAGGGTAGAATGTTTTTTGTCTTACTTTCCTGTTTACTTCAAGTCAAGGAGGATGTTTTTGTCGGGAATTGGATGTACCTTCAGCACCTGTAGTCCTACAGTTAGGCATGTTTGGATTTCGCTCCTCTCCTACTTTCCCTTATTCCTCTCAGTTGAGTTCCAACCTGTTAAAATTGTCATTCTTTGATTCTTTGGCAGTCTTCAAAAATGGCCCCTAAAGCATTATTTTCCATCGTTAATTGTTATGTAAGTGTAATTTCTTCACGGTGCCATTTTAGAAAGATATTTTAATACCTATACAAGGTTAAGAAAAATTAAACAATACCTAAAGGATAAGAAAGAGAAGTAATTGCCCCTGTCTTATCCCTTCGTTCATTGAGCCCCATCCCCAGAAGCAACTACTTTTAAAAAACGTAATTTTTATTTCTTTTAGTGGTTGCCTCCATAGCTCTAATAAGCTCTTATATTACTATTTTTTTAATTAAAAGCTTTGGATTTTAAATCCTTATTGCAGAAAGTCAACTAGTAGTGAATTTTTGCCATTTCCACATTTACCTTTCCATTTCTTCCTCTTCCCACCCATCTCAATGCAGTTATTCTTATAAATTGCTCTGTTGGTTCTACAATTTTAAATGGGGACCCCAAAATCAAATTGTGTATACTGTGGGGTGGTGTTATGAAGTGAATGAATGACCAGTGTGTAGCTTGTATAGTTCTGAACTGCCACCAATTACAGTATTGGGGTGGCATGTTAGTGCAGAGTTTATTGTAAGTAAGCCTCTTTCCTCAGTTTTCATTTGCATAGTTTTTAAAATGACAACTGTTTGAAACAATTAGCAAACTTATTATCATATAGAAGCCTGGAGATAAGGTGATTTGTTGGTTCAGTGACATCATCAAGGAACCAGAGTCTTTGTTTTTCCATATGCTATTATCAACAGAGAATGTTGGCTTTGTTCTCAGGTATGCGCCCCTCACAGCACTAAGGGTTTCTTTAGGTCCTGATGTCACATGCAAACATACCGTTTCAGAGAATATTCCTTCTTACATGTGTACTGTCTGTGAGTGTACCTAGAAGTTTCTAGCAAACTTTTCTTGGTTATTTCTTGGAATTGTTTCAGAGGTCCATTCCTAACCCAACTTCTGGCAAGAATGGGATTGCCATGATTATCCTTAGCGAAGCTCACAGTCATATGAAAGAGGGTAGAGTATCTGAGGTTTGTTGGGGAGCGCAAGGAAGAACAGTTGGTAGATAGTCAGCGAACAGGGTCTGCAGCAGAGTCAAATCCTCAGTGGAAAATATTACCAGCCTTATTTCTAATACTTCTTAGAATACTTAGAATACTTTCAGGCTACTTTCTTTTGGAAAATTAAAAAGAAAGGAAATTATTTGCAACCATAACCTTCTTTATAATCTCCTTTGCTGCAGTAGCCATTTGTACTTACATATCTGAAAAGGATACTTCTAAGCTAGGCATTAAAGGTAGACTAGGAAATGTACAATTTCTCTTCCTTTCCTTGAGTTTGATTGTATTTATCGGACCTATGCCTTTGCACTCTCTTGGGATGAAGATTTACTGGTTAATCATATAATATTTTTGAAAGTATAGACTTCATTGGTAACTTTAAAACAGCATCATCATTGATTTTTAAAAATCAGAGCTATCCAAGTGATGAATGTTAACTGTCTGCTTTTTTTCTAGACCAAAACTTATGTATCTCCTGGAAAATAGTTTTTTGTTTTGCTCTAGTTTTTTATGATCCTCGTTTCTTTCTTATTACGCAGATGCCTGAGAGCTAAATGTAGTAATTCTTTATGTCAGCTCTAGTGAGTTTGAGTAAGTCTTGTTTTTAAAATAAAATTCTGATTTTATTACTTTTTTCTCAGGGTTATCTTAACATTCTTCCAGTTTTCCACATCCATAGTAAGTTTTAGCATCCATCACTGTATGTAGTACTTTTAAAGAATTGTAGCTCAAGATGAAGAACTTGAGAATTATTGTAACACCAATTTCCTAGAATTCGTTTATGAATCAACAGAAAAATACTCCAGTAAGCTTTTCTTATGTCAGTAAAGTAGTTTGAATTACTTACTGTTCTGGTTATTCATGTAAGAAGTTACCGAATAGATGGTGCTCTATGATTAAAGTGTGTGTGTTTTCTGGTTTTTTTGTTTGTTTGTTTGTTTTTGAGATGGAGTCTTGCTCTGTCGCCCAGGCTGGGGTGCAGTGGCGTGATCTTGGCTTGCTGCAACCTCCGTCTCCTGGGTTCAAGTGATTCTCCTGCCGCAGCCTCCTGAGTAGCTGGGATTACAGGCATGCAACACCGTGCCTGGCTAATTTTTGTATTTTTAGTAGAAATGGGGTTTTACCATGTTGCCCAGGCTGGTCTCAAACTCCTGACCTCAAGTGATGAACCCACCTCGGCCTCCCAAATTGCTGGGATTACAGGCGTGAGCCACTGCGCCCAGCATGGATCTATTTGTCTTTAAAATTGATTTTTAGAGCAATTTTTAAAGAGTAATTTTTAGTTTCTTAGAAGAGTTACTTTGAGTGTTCTTAACAAATACCCATTTAAGAAATAATACTGTAGTCATTACTGAATAAGGCTTGAATTTTATATTATAAATATAATTAGTAATATCAGTAAAGATGGTAAACTATCCAGACCAACTTTCAGTGAGATATTTACCTCAGAATTTGTCTTTTGATTCTCATAGCCATAAATATAAATCCTGGGAGATGTAAATATATTACATGAAAGAGTTCTGAGGTCAAATAATTTGCCAGATGCTGGATTATTTGGTGTTAGATTGGTTTCTTTATTGCAGAACTTCTCAGAACCTTTAACATACTAATGTACATTATAAATATTTTAGAATATAACACAGTGTTTGCGAAACTTGTTTAAACATGGACCATTCATTTCTCAGACTGTTGTTCAGTATAAACACACTTTGGGAAATGCTGGTATTTGATCCAGTTAGTATTTGTGTGAATTGTTATAAAGAAAGCAGTGTCTAACCTTTATTTATGAGTGCTATATAGTTTATGAAAAGATATTAACTTTAATACCTGGACACTTGAACAATCAATTTCAAATGTATTACAGGTCTTTTTAAGAGATTAAAAGCTAGATTTTTAAGATAGCTTTTTAAGAGTTCAGTTATATGTAAATCTCTTAAAGATTTTAGATATAGCTTCTCTACTGCTTCTTCTACAGCTTTTTTCTAACTGAAAATTACGGACATGCTTAGTATTGAAACATACCCATCATAAAATCTGGTGATTCCCCAAACTCTGCATGCCAGCCTGGTTTTCTCTGAGCTCCAAACAAGTGTTTTTAAGTTCCTGGCCCAAGAGTTCTACATCCAAACCCTGTAGGCATCTGAACTCCTTCAAAACTGACTTCATCTTCCCCAGTCTTAGACTTTACTTTCTGTGTCCCATCCTTGCTAGTGGCACTGTCTTCTTTTCAGTTACCCAAACTAGAAACCCAGGAGACTCAGATTCCTTCTTTGTCTTATACATCAGGAGTTCTCAACCTTGGCACAATTAACATTTTGAGCTGGAAAATTTTTTGTTGCGGAAAGCTATCTTGTGCATTGTAGATGTTTAGCAGCATCCCTGGATGCTAGCCACTAGATGCCAATAGCAGTTTCCCTCATTGTGACAGCCAAAAATGTGTCCAGACATTGTGAAATGTCCCGAGGAACAAACCCACCCCAGTTTGAGAACCACTGCCCTATATCCAATCTATTACTTATCTACTGATCCTACTTCCTAAATTTACCTTTAATCCCTTATCACATCTTCATCCTGTTCCCTAAACTCCTATCCTCTTTGTTAATATTTGCGATTCTTTAGTAAGGTTCTGACTAGTCTCCCTGTGTCCAGTATTTCTCTCCAACCCACCTCCTTTTTATTGCTGCCAAATTTTGTGCATGTATATGAGAAGGTCTGGCTCTGTCACCCAAATTGGAGTGCAGTGGCATGATCTTGGCTTACTGCAACCTCTGCCTCCCACCCCAGCCTCCCAAGTAGCTGGGACTACAGGTGTGCACCACCACGCCAGACTAATTTTGGTTTTGTCATGTTGCCTAAGCTGGTCTCGAACTTGTGAGCTCAAGTGATCAGCCCAGCTTGGCCTCCCAAAGCACTGGGATTACAGGTGTGAGCCACCGCACGTGGCCCAGATTTATCTTTCTAAAATGCAAAGCTGGAGCTGAGCTAGGTGGCTTACTCCTGTAATCCTAGCGACTCGGGAAGCTGAGGTGGGAGGATTGCTTGAGGCCAAGACTTCAAGACCAGCCTGGGCAATATAGTGAGAACCTATCTGTTAAAAAAAGAAAGAAAGAAAAAAAAAAGCAAAACGATTTCGTGTTTATAATCTCTCAATAGCTTTCAGTAGACACCCTCATGAACTGTCTTCTCTCTTTTTTCATTCTCTATTTTTTCATTCTAGCCTCATTCTTCAAAGGCACTCAAACTTACCTGTACTAAAGTTCTTGCTACACAATGTACTTAGCGCTCCTCCCACTGTGCAACACTTTGTTTCAAACTCTATTTAGGCATCTGTTTTCTATCATAGCTGTCAGTTACTTATTTTTAGAGAATCTATCGTAGTGAAGAGCATTTTGTTTTTAACATATCCATCTTTTCTCACCACACTGAATTTTTCAAGGGCAGGGACCATCTGGACCCTTACATCTTGGCATATAATAGATATTCAATAAAAGTTTGAATCATTTATTAGTATGCCCTGTCAGATGCAGTAACATCCTCATTACTTCTAGGAATTCTGTTCCCTGGATCTGTAGTGAAAATTATTTCCCTAGTCTTTATCATATAGACTTTGAAGTACAGGCTTTTGACCACAGAAATCTTAAACTATAATTTTCTTTAAAAAAACCAGCTGTTCAGAAGAGAATTAAAGAAAGCTATGTATTTAGTTGATATTCAAATGGCATTTGCTTATACAATAGCTAGCTTAAAGATTTTTATTCTGAAAGGAATTAAATTGTGTGGATTAATTAAATGTATGACTCAATATGATGTAGAAAGTCTTTACCATACTGAAAACATTGCATTTCCATTGAGTAAGGATTTGTTGATTGGTTGTAGAAAGCTTGCAAAAGCAACGTTATTATCTTAATAACTAATTTACTATTTTAGAAAATATGTTTATTAGAACACATTCTTATAATCACCAACTTGTGTTACTTAGGTGAATTTAGGAAATTTAACCCCTACCAAATGAAAACAACAAAAAAATCAAGTAATCGAGTTAGTAAAGAATAGTGTCTTACCTCCCTTCCTTATGTGCCTTAATAGAGTTGTGTATGATTAGATGTCCCTGTGACTTGTAACTAGCTACTCTCAGCCTGACCAACAATACTTTTACCTCAGACTTTAATTAGAAGGTGAAAAAAGAAAAGTAGGGGTTGCAGGGGTTTTGGAAGATAACCCAAGCTTATAGCACCAGCCTCACTGAAAGTCAATGGTTGAGGATGGGGAAAGAGGGAATGAATAAGACGTATTCCCAATTCAGAGTTCATCATCCTGGTACAGTGTTTTGCCAGATTGTTAATAATTATTAAATGAATCCATATATAGTGGCAGTTAAACAAGAAGTAATGGCTCCACTTCATTTTTTAGGGAGTGGCACAAAATATATCACTTTCTTTTAAGAGAGATTCTTTAATAAGAAAAGTTGTATAGGAGGTTTCCAGAAATAAAACTAGGAAAGAGCCAGGTTACCTACAGGGAAGGTACCTCACTTTCACACCAACTCTCTAAGGGTTGAAATGGATATAGGAGTCACCTAACCTTTTATTAACCTTAAGAGCCATTTTGCCATGGACTCAGATTTGCCTTGCTGTTTTTCTAATTTTTCTCCTCTCCATATTTACCCTTCCTTTCTTCAAATTTAAAATTTTAGAAATTTTAAAATTCTTCATAATTTTAAAATTAATTTACTTAATATTAAATATTACCAATTAAAATTTTCTTTATGACCTTGAACTGCTTTAGAAAAGAAAGATGTGCAGTGAAATGAAATAAATGAGTTTTATTTGGGCTTTTAAAAAAACAAGCTTGATAAATGCTGCTTCCAAGATAATTTTTACTCAGAACTTGGAAATTTTTGAATTACGATGCTTCTGTTATATATAGATCATCTTATGCGTGTTGTTCATACTGTAAAGAATTCTGTAATGACATTTTAAATAAGTATTTTTTATTAGTTTTGGTTCTTTGTAATTTTAAAAATCTATATCTTTAAGGCCTTGCTTGATCTAAGTAAGAGATATTTGTGGTTTCAGCAATTTTGTTTTCCATAGACTTTTAAGTATAGTAGCGATTATAGTGAATGTATGTTTTCCCAGTAAGTTCTTTACCTATTCCCAGATTATTCTGGGTTTTAAATGGGTAAAATGTGTTTAAATGGGTTTTAAATGTGGTTTTAAGTGGGTAAAAATATTAACCTTGTAAGAGTCAAATATAAGATACTTGTATTTTAGCAGAGCATAGTTTATTCTCATTATTTACATCTTCCATGAAGGTGCCAGCAACACTAAGTTAGCAAATACTGTACTGAACCATTGCTCTTAGGGAAAAATACTGTGTCACGTTCCTACAAGCCTCTGCTCAGGACATTTTCGTCAACTAATCAGTACATAACCATGTTTTATGTGTGTTTCTACTTAAAGACACCTTGCTTAATTATATTGTTAATGCATTAACATTGAACTGATGGCCAACAGCACTGTAACTCATGCCTCAGTGAAACTTATCTAACACATATTTTCTCCACATCACAGCCTTCTTGCACCTAGGAACAGCTAGCATCTGGGAACACTTCAGCATGATGCTTATGGGCCATTTTAAACAGTCAAAGCACCAACAAAGTGTGAAATGTGTAAAACATGGTGCTAAATAGACCATAAAAAGGACACTTGTAAATGTAGTATGAGAACTGAAACAAGAAGGCAATGTCACTTTGTTCAGTTTCAGATGGAAATGTGCCATGTCAGGTGATGCATGGTTTTGCACTGCCCTGTGTGTATCTGTGAAAGACTAAGAATGTGCCACACTATTGATTTGGCGGTTACAGATAAATTTTAGTGAGTAGGTGAATTCATATGTACAGACTCTTCAAATAATGAGGATTGACTATAATTGTTTTTAGAAACCTTATGACTGAATACTTAGAATATGCAAATTTGAAAGTTTCTCTTACTTTCAGGTATGTGGAAATTGTTGATTAAGCAGAATCATCCTTGCAGTTTTCATGTTCTCTTGTCTAGTGAAATAAAACTGGCTGCTTTCAGTCCATCATTTTCTTTTCTGCCCTGCAGGGAACAACCTATCTTCAGCACTCGAGCTCATGTCTTCCAAATTGACCCAAACACAAAGAAGAACTGGGTACCCACCAGCAAGCATGCAGTTACTGTGTCTTATTTCTATGACAGCACAAGAAATGTGTATAGGATAATCAGTTTAGATGGCTCAAAGGTAAGCTACGTTTACTTTGAATGATTTGGCTGGTTTTGCTTTTTTCAGTATGACATTTTAGTTTTATTCAGAACATTTTATCTTCATTAATATAAAATGTTTCCTTTTGAGTTCTTAAAACTTTTAAGAAACGAAATGGATTATTAACGTAGCAACATGTTTTGTCCACTAAATGACTAACCACTTTATTACATTGTTACATGCCAAAATATTCTACAAATTTGAGGTCATTCCATTTATTTAATGTTCATTGCATATCTGTTATGTGTCAGGCATTATGCCAGGTACTAGGAATATAGTGGTGGACAGAATAGATATGGTCTAGAATTCTAGGAGCTCTAATTCTTTTCAAATATACTGCTACAGACTAGTAGCATTTTAAAGTCCCTATATCCTATGAAGTTTGTCAGTGTCAATACTAAAGCTGACATTTCTTCTCTCAAGAGAAGTATAAGGACAAAACCTATTTTATTTTTAGGAGAGGCAATTAGTGTAACAGGAGCAAGGACTGCCTGGGTTCAGATCTCAACTCCACCATCTACTGAGTGTTTTGTCTTTGGGCAGATTACTTCTCTGAGCCTCATTGTTCTCAACTCAGTACTGGTAGTTGTAAGGATTAAATGAGTTAATATCTGCAAAGCACTTAAATCAGTGCTTAGAGGACAGTGTGCCCTTCAGAAGAGTTGGTGGGGGATCCTTTTTTTTTTTTTTTTTTTTTTTTGAGACGGAGTCTTGCTCTGTCACCCAGCCTGGAGTACAGCTCAGCTCACTGCAACCTCTGCCTCCTGGGTTCAAGTGATTTTCTTGCCTCAGCCTCCCCAGTAGCTGGGATTACAGGCGTGCGCCACCATGCCTGGATAATTTTTGTATTTTTAGTAGAGACAGGGTTTCACCATGTTGGCCAGGCTGGTCTTGAACTCCTGACCTCTTGATCTGTCTGCCTCAGCCTCCCAAAGTGCTCGGATTACAGGCATGAGCTACCGTGCCGGGAGAGGGGATCCTTTAATCATCAATGAACTTCATGGAACTCACTTAGAGAAAGAAATTCCAAAGAAAAATCAGACTCTAAGATTCTAGGTTTGAAGTGTGTAGAAAGATGCGGTCTTCAGTTTCTTAAAGCCATGAAGCCTTTCCACTTTCAGGAATTTTAGCAATTAAATGAAGAAGGGGTTAAGTGCACACACTGTAGAGCCAGACTGACTGGTTTGAATTTTTGTTTCTACTACCTGCTTGCCATCTATATTAGTCCATTCTCATACTTCTATGAAGAAATACCTGAGACTGGGTAATTTATAAAGGAAAGAGGTTTACTTGACTCACAGTTCCACATGGCTGGGGAAGCCTCAGGAAACTTACAATCGTGGCAGAAGGTACGTCTTCACAGGGCGGCAGGAGAGAGAATGAGAGCAAGCAGGGGAAATGCCAGACGCGTATAAAACCATCAGATCTCGTGAGAGTCACTATCACAAGAACAGCATTGGGGAAACTGCCCCCCATGATTCAATTACCTCCACCGGGTTCCACCCTTGACACATGGGGATTACAATTCAAGGTGAGATTTGGATGGGGACACAGAGTCAAACCATATCACCATCTGATCTTGAGCAAAGTATTTAGCTTCTGCATGCAGGGCTGGGCACTGAGGTTTGTGCCTGTAATTCTAGCACTTTGGGAGGCCAAGGCATGAGGGTCACTTGAGACCAGGAGTTTGAGACCAGCCTGGGTAACACAGTGAGATCGCATCTCAAAAAAAAAAAAAAAAAAATTAGCTAGGTGTATTGGTGCATGCCTGTAGTCCTAGCTACTCAGGAGACTGGGGCTGGAGCTAAGGAGGTCAAAGCTGCAGTGAGCTATGATTATATCCAGAGCGAGACCCTGTCTCTTAAGGGGAAAAAAAACCTGTATGCCTCAGTTTTCTCATCTGTAAAAAGGAATGAATAAAAATACCTACATCATTCCACCATAGGGTTGTTGTGAAAAGTAAGTAAATTTAGGCAAAAGCACAGTGTATATAGTAATCACTATACAAACACTCACTGCTATTGTTGTTAATACTATTATCAGGTGATTATTGCCTAGTGTTTTATGGGGAATAAAAGATAATTTAATGCTAAACTTTTTGTCTGTTTTTTCTGTGTACTCATTCCTTATCTCCTTAACTAGGTTAACTAGATTATAAGACCCTAAGCGCTATTTGCACTTTGTGTCTTGTACATAAGTAACTAATATGTATTTACTTGAATAATTGACTTTTTCATTTTTACTTGGAGGATTTAAAGGACTTGAGAAATAGAAATAGTTCATTTCCATGAAGCTTTATTTAGTGAAGAATAATTTTGTCATATTTTGTAACTGATTTAGTGAAGTTTGACAGATACTAGATATTATAACCTGAGACTCTAGAGTGTTTATTTCTTTTCCCTTATTTGAACCTTGAATTCTCTGTAATCTTGTTTCTGGGCCCAAACGACAGATAACATGCCTCCTTTATTAGAAAGGAGGGTTAACAGAGGTAACAGAAAAAGATAACAATCCTCCTTTATTAGAAAGGAGGGTTAAATGTTGTATACAAGAAAAGGTCAACTGAATAGTCCCATGTCCAAGAAAAGAAACCATATGGAAGTGATTAAATAGATTTCATTTGCTAACTTAATTTTCACCAGATTAAAATACTTTGAGTTATTTTAAAGGAAGGAATTTTAGTGATTAACACATAATCCTCATGTGTTCTTCCCACTGAAGCAATATGAGATGTTGCTCTTGCATTTTTCCGTTTCTGAATATACGTTGCTGATTGTAATTATTAGAATCATAAATGACTTTGGAAAAGCTTTTTGTATTTTTTTAACAAAATCTATCTTCTGTAGCAGAGTTATATTTTCTATCACATTTTCCATTTTCTAATTACTTTTCTAAACTGATGCTATTAACTGCTGCAGTTCCTACAGGAGTGGTTGTTTTTTAAGTCAGCAGTAGTGGTTTATTTGACTCAGCTAAACAAGTGTTTTCTCCATCTCACCCCCGACTTCTGCTCTTCATGATTGAGTTGGAAACCCCTTAGGTGCCCTGCCTAGAAAATGTGCACTTGTTCTCACTTAGTGCCTCTACTGTGCATATGAAGTTTGCTTTAAGGTTTTCTGATTATTCTACAGAGACCTCAGCATGGTCAAGGACCAGGATCAGGGCACTGTGTGATCCATACAGGAGGTAGTAATGACACTGCATTTCTACCTCTTTTCCTTAAAAGGACTAGAACTCCAGGGTTGAGAGACATATTTATTTTCACAACTAAAATTTTTCTTTTAAATGCATTCTACTCAAAGAAGCTAAGAAATAAAGCTTTTTAAAAGTGTGGGATCATCTATCATTTTAAGGTTTTCTTCATTAAAGAACAAGTAATACAGAGACAAGGAAAGGTTCAGAATGGAGATTAAAATAAAACTCATAAAAGCGGAAAGAAGTTAATTTGAAATAGTTAAAATGATGGGGCTTAGTGACCAACTACCAGCACATTGGTCAGTTTTCTTAGATGCCTATAAAACCTGTTGTTGACTCACTTTTGAGTTATTAGGGTCACGTATAAAATGCCCTTGTCTGTTAGAAAACACAGAGATCCCAGTTCAGATGTGCCCCCTCAGGACCAGCAAATCTAAGGCAGTGCCTACCAGTCTTGATTTCTTGCATTTCACTCTGTCACATCCTGGTCTTTACAGTACTTACTACTGTCTGAAATTACATTGGTCAGCTATTTATTTACTTGTATGTTTACTGACTCCTTTTATTCTAGACCGTAATTTCCAATTATATTGCCCCTCTTATTGTTGTAGCTCAAATTTTTAGAACTGTGCTTGGCATTTAAAAGGTACTCAATTAAAGTTGAATAAACGAATGATTCCTTACCATTTGTTGATAAATTCCTTACCATTTGTTGATAAATTCCTTCCTATTTAGTCTTTCATTTGATGACTTCATTTGATGCCATTCAAGTTAGAGCAGTTATTAGCCACATTTTACACATCCCAAATGACATGCTAAGAAAAGCAGTTTTTGAACTGAAGGGTAAGGAAACTGTATAAGTATGAATATGTAAATTTTGTCTGAGGTAAAAACACTTAATTGAGCATAAGGGCTCTCATATAACAGTGGACACATCTTCTGTCTGAGAGAAAGGAAGGGACCACTCTGTTTTACTGGTTTTTTTTTTTTTAGTAGGACAGGTGTCATACATTCATTTTTATGACTTCTCCAATACCTGCATAGCTCTTAAATATTTACTTTTATACTGTTGTTCACATGGTAAACAAATTTAGTTTTGTTCAGAAAATGCTCACATGGTAAGCAAATTTAGTTCAGAAAATGCTTGATGTATCATTCCACATTTAAGAGTTCAGTAGATGACTGCTTATGGATTTGTTAACATCTATCTATTACTATTGGAATCACTTTCTAATCTTAAATTTGGAGTGCGTTAGACTAAAAAAATGATTCCTCACTTTTATGGTATTAGCAGAGAGAATGAGTTAATATTTTATGATAATTGAAATTTATTATGGTGATCACCAAAGTTAATATTTAGTAACATGCTAAAATACTAGTTTTCTAAGAAATTATGTGTGAAACAAAAATGATAGCAATTCTCAATATCATGAATCTATACCACTTTATGAGAAAAGAAATGAGTATGCAGTTGACTCATGACACTGGTTTGAATTATGCAGGTTCACTTATACATGGATCAAAAAATACAGTATTTGTAGGATGTGAAAACCAAGTATTAGAGAGTTGACCTCGTATATGCAGGTTCTGCAGTGCTGACTATGGGACTTGAGTATGCATGGGTTTTGGTATACATAGGGGTCCTGGAACCAATCTCCCAAGTCTAGCAAGGAACACCTCTATATTTAGAGGTTTGTTTTTTCCTTGAGTAAAGGGGAAAAGTACTAAACGATTGCAAGTCTTTTCTGTATCATAATGTATTTCAGGTAAATCAGCTTGAAGAAAACTTAATTATGGATTTTAGAAAATCAGTGTCGGCCGGGCGCAGTGGCTCACGCCTGTAATCCCAGCACTTTGGGAGGCCGAGGCGGGCAGATCATGAGATCAGGAGATCGAGACCATCCTGGCTAACGTGGTGAAACCCCGTCTCTACTAAAAAAAATACAAAAAAGTTAGTCGGGCGTGGTAGTGGGCGCCTGTAGTCCCAGCTACTCAGGAGGCTGAGGCAGGAGAATGGCGTGAACCCGGGAGTTGGAGCTTGCGGTTAGCCGAGATCGCGCCACTGCACTCCAGCCTGGGCGACAGAGCAAGACTCCATCTAAAAAAAAAAAAAAAGAAAATCAGTGTCATATTTTCTGTGCATATTTTCATTTTTGAAAGATTCTTTGGAGGGTGGTACCCTACTTTTAAATAAACCACTATTAAGGCCTACCTTCTTCTAGTGATTATCATCCAAAATTAATAAATATTGATTCTAAACATTCAAAAGGAAAAAACTGACCATATTAAAAACTCTTTGACACTTTTTGGATCATAGGTAAACTTATTTGAGTGTAAAATGTTGAAATTTTTGATAGAGTGTCATCATATTTATATTTTAGTTAACATATTTCCACACTATCACTTATAATGCCAGAAACTATTTCTGTAACTATCTTTACGTATTTAACGTTGTGGCTTATTGATAATCTTAAGCTTTTATGTAACTGAATGGTCTTGTATTTAAATGCCTGTTTGCTGATTTTTTGCTGGTTGCTCATACTTGCTTTATTTTTTAGGCAATAATAAATAGTACCATCACCCCAAACATGACATTTACTAAAACATCTCAGAAGTTTGGCCAGTGGGCTGATAGCCGGGCAAACACTGTTTATGGATTGGGATTCTCCTCTGAGCATCATCTTTCGAAAGTGAGTTAAATCATAAAATTTGAATGAAAATCTTCATCTTCAAGTCATATATCTTAAATATATAATACCAAATGGAGAGTATAAAATATAGGAGAAATTTATTTAATATTCTCAAAACAACAGTAGTGACTTCAGAGCAAGAAGCAAGAGATCATTAGATTCTACTGTCACTTGGAAAATGTACACATTAAAAACAGTCACCATTGGTTGAGAAGGATTTATGTGGTTAATTGTCTGTGTGGTAGGAATTAAAAGGTGGGGATTATCACTTCAGAATGGATTTTTGTCAGAGATTAGTACCCTCAATTGGAGATGGTCTACAAGATAGGCAGATACCAAGCTCTTTTGAATTGTGAAAACTCAAGCTGACAGTGATATAGATTTCAGCATTTTGATGTAACAGCAGGTACATATAAATTACTGTGTTTAGGGGAAATTGTGCTTTATCTGGATGTGAAATACTCCGAGCTCTGATGCAGTGCAGACTGAGATACTATAGACATCATGAGGAATTTTTAGATAATACTCACCATGTGACCAGAAAGGCCAATAAAATGCAAAGCATCACCAGGCTAAATATTGGAAATAAGACAGTTCTCCTGTCAATAAGCAAAAGCCATGTAATGTTTATACCAGCAGCACCTTGGGTTCTTGTGGATGTTACACAGAAAAGAATATATAAGAAAAAACAATCTCAGTATACTAAGTGATCAAAGAGAAAAGTAAAACTCACTTTTCTCTTCAGAGCTTGTGCCTGCCAGACCTAAAGATTTATTCTTAAAACCTCTGTTTGAAGCATTCAGTTAAAAGAATAACCATATATTTTAAATACTTTACATATGATTTGGTATATGCAGGATCTGATACTGAAACTCAGGCTAGAGAGTTGAAATTATCCAAGTGCAGAGAAATCAGGCTCTTGTAGATATACACTGTTTATATTTACATTAAATTTTAAGCTGTTTACAGAAATTATTCTGTATTCAAATTCTTAAACTGGGTTCTTTTTAGAAATCTTACACTTTTATGAATATATATTGAATCTATTTTATTTTCTTCTAATTATAAACATTTCTTAACACTGTTTTCAAGTGTTTTTATTATCTTTTGGATATGAATTATAGTTTAAATCTCAATTTTAAGGGTATTTTAACTTTTGCCTTGGTGATTATAAATCATTTTCTGTAGGATGATTAAAACAAATATTAAGGCCGGGCACAGTGGCTCATGCCTTTAATCCCAGCACTTTGAGAGGCCAAGGAGGGCAGATCATTTGAGGCCAGGAGTTCAAGACCAGCCTAGTCAACATGGCAAAACCCCGTTTCTACTAAAAATACAAAAAAATTAGCTGGGTGTGGTGGCACACACCTGTAATCCCAGCTACTTGGGAGGCTGAGACATGAGAGTCATTTGAACCCAGGAGGCAGAGGCTGCAGTGAGCCAGGATTGTGACACTGCACTCTAGCCTGGGTGACAGAGCAAGACTCTGTCTCAAAAAACAACAACAACAAACAAATATTATCATTTTGGTTTCTCTTGTACACATCTTATTCTTTAAATGTATTTCTTGAACTGTGGTAAAATAAGAGTTTTACATTCAAAGTATCTCAGCATAACTAGGATACAGGTTTCCATTGAACATTGCCCTTCCATAAACAGTTCTGTTGAGAAATTATATGTTTATTCTAATACTTTTGCCATCATTCAGAACCTTTTTAGAACTTTGTGTTTTTTTTTTATTATTGCCTATTAAAGACTATAGCAAAAAAAAATCTATAAATATATCTTGCTGAATTTCTTAACTTGACAATACAAGAACTAAATCGTGGATTATTTTCTGAAACTTGCCTTAAATGCTTTTTGGGCTGAGTAATTTTGTCTGTAAATTAAGTTCTTCGTTACATCTTTCAAGTTACTGAGCAGCTAGCTAATGTAGTAAAGGAATAGTTTATTAACTTCTGTCAGTTCTACTCTTTTCCCTTGTTTGAACTTTTCTCTGAGAATGGCTTTTTTTTTTTTTAATTTTTTTCTGCTTTAAAGTTAGCATATGCTTTTGACCAGCCTTACTGGTGGTAAATCTAGTATTTGAGGGTAGGTTGAATATTGGGAAACAGCTCTTAAGCTCTTGGAGCCAATTCTAGCTTATATACTCACAGAACTTGGCTCCAAGAGCTTCAGATCAGTCTCTTCAGAATGTTTTGATCCAAAGATGACAAAATCATAATTTATTTTTCAGGCTACCTTGTAGACTAATTTTGGTGTTTTGCAGACTGTAGGAGGCTCAAAGGCGTTTATAATATTTTACATAAACAAAGCAAGTACATAAATATTCTAGCTTGTTTTATCAGTTAAAAGCCATGAGTAAGTCAAAACATTATAAGGGTTTGGAGAAGGCAATTCTAGACAAAGACATCTCAAAATAAGGGAAAGTACCATCGTTGAAAAGTGTGGTCTCTTAAGATTGAATGGTATGAGCAAAATTCTAGCTATGCTTGGATTGTTAGAGTGCTTACTAAGTTGTATTTTGTTATCATGGGAAATCTAAGCTGTCACTTTTTTATTTTGCTGAAAACTAAGGATATACAAATTAGCAATAGTGTAGATTTTTACGAAGTTGAGAAGGCTTTTAAAGATTAACTATTGTGGAATGTTAAACTAGTGTAAGAAAAACCTTGTATACTATTTCAGATTACAATAAAGAGAAGTTTTGTTTTGATTTCATTTCCACCAATGTGAGTGAGACCCTTGTAGCTTTGTATTCAGATGTTGTACTGTTTGGAGATACTCTGTTCAGTTGGAGAAGTATAGTAGCACAAATTCGCTTTCCTCAGATACACATTATAGGTAGAAGTGACAAGGTTTAAGGTAAGAAGGAAAAGTTGTGATAATCACGGCTTTAATTTTGACCCTCCTCCATCTCGCCAGGATTAGAGTATCACAGGCCTTTCCTTCCAAAATTTTTCTTCCCAAGATGGAAATGAAATCAGAGTTCATTTATGAGGGTTTGAGAAAGGAACTATAATTTCATGTTTTAATTACCAACTCTAACAGATATTTTAAGTTGCATAGGGATTTGGGGTTTTTACATGTAGTTATTATGTAGTCTTAACTTATTCTCACTGATAATAGTGATAGACTAGCTTCCACTTCCAAAACATAAATAGATATTCTTTGTGGCCAGGATGTTTTATAAAAGTTTCCTATGAGTTCCTAAGAATTAGCATTTCGTGTACAATAATTTTTGTTTTGAAATTGTTATCCATCTTAAAGACCATTGAGTATTATTCCTTTCTGCTGCTGTACATGAGCTATTCAGGAATCTTCGGAAATAAATTTTTAGTTATGTCAGTTAGTGAAAATAGTAAATATTACTATTTGTATTACTGAAAATGCATTGTGTATTAAGAGAGTTTATATTTTAGTAAAATTTAAAAGCATTTTCTAAATACTGTGATGTTTACAAGTGGATACTTGTGAAATTCAGTTTTCTCAATGATAAACATAGCACAGTACGCTTATGTTTACTGATTCTTTCCCCTACCTTGGTCTTAGTAAATTATTTCTGAACAACCAGGAGTCCTTTAGGTAAGCTAGCTGACTCTGAAGTCTAACTTAGCTATATCATGATGTTTTGAATAAGATTTGTCAAAATACTTCATAGTGCACAGACAAATGTTTGGAATTAGGTTTCATTTCCTGTCATTTTCATATTAGAAGCTATAATTGGTTTGGAGGCTATATTGCTTGTGTAGAGTCAGTTATTCAGAAAATGAATAACTTTACTAAGGTAAAAGTGGGCACTGTGACCTATTTTTATTTGGTTAATGTATGTAGTCTTTATACATTCAGTTTGCAGAAAAGTTTCAGGAATTTAAAGAAGCTGCTCGACTAGCAAAGGAAAAATCACAAGAGAAGATGGAACTTACCAGTACACCTTCACAGGTGGGTATATCATTTCTATTCTTAATTATGAACCTTGTTCACTTCAGACAATATCCTTCATGCCAGAATTAAATCTCCAAAGTACACACAGAAATGCACCCTTTAGTGTGGTGGCTCACACCTGTAATCCCAGGACTTTGATAGGCTTAGGTGGGAGGATTACTTGAGCCTGGGATTTCAAGACAAGCCTGAGCAACATAGGGAGACCTCATCTCTACAAAAAAAAAAAAAAAAAAAAAAAAAAAAAATTAGCCAAGTGTGGTGGTGCAAGCCTGTGGTCTTAGCTACTTGGGAAGCTGAGGTAGGAGGATCACTTGACTGGGAGGTCGAGGCTGCAGTGAGCTATAATTGTGCCACTGTGCTCCAGCCTGGGCAACAGCAAGACCCTGTCTCAAAAAGAAAAAGAGAGAGAGAGAAATGCACCCTTTACTTAATTTGTGCTGGTGGAAAAAGGTTTTTCTATATGCCAATGCCTACGAGAATATTTTTAATCAAAATTTCAGTTTAGTAATTCAATTCAAATTATTTAATGTGCTTGTAACTTAGCAAAAGTACATAAAGATCATGTGATAGTCAAATGTAACCACAAGGGGAGTCATAGGAAAAGTTCAGGAAAACAAGTTTATTATACTTGCTGGTCCTAGAAACAGGGAAAGTCTTAAGGTGGTCAAGAGACAGAAAGCAGGAGTGAGGGGAAAGCCAAGGTAGAGCTTTATTGGAATTTCCATCGGAAAGGTAAAGCAGGGGAGGGGAAATAGTTTAGGATTGGCTGGGTTAAATAATTTCAGGGGGCTCTAAACTGTAGGGGTGGTCCCTCATTGTCTGGTAACTGGCCCTGGGATGGATTAAGTTAGAGGAATATTGTCTCCTGGATCAGATGTATGGATCAGATAGAGGAGGTATGGCTCTGGATTGGCTGGTTTGCGTATCAGAGGCATGCTCTGGACTGGGCTCTTGCTGTCCTTAAGAATTAGCAAGCCCTAAAGGGGAGAAGCAGTCTCTTTGCAGCCAGAAAATTTTTAAAAAATATGTCAGAATGTCATAATATACATAAAGTTAAAATACATGCACGTGCGTGCACACATGCACAAACAATAGGGTTTGTTTTACATACTTTTATTATTTATTTATTTATTTTTGAGCTAGAGTCATGCTCTGTTACCCAGACCGGAGTGCAGTGGCACAATCTCGGGTAGCTGCAACCTCTGCCTCCCAGGTTCAAGTGATTCTCATGCCTCAGCCTCCCAAGTAGCTGGGATTATAGGCGTGCACCACCACACCTGGCTAATTTTTGCATTTTATTAGAGGTGGTGTTTTATCATGTTGGCCAGGCTGGTCTCCCTGGCCTCAAGTGATCCGCCTGCCTTGGCCTCCCAAAATGCTGAGATTACAGGCGTTAGCCACCGCCCAAGCCTGTTTTACATACTTTTAAAGTATACTTAAATCTGACAGCTGGAACATCTTTATGCTTAGCACTGAGACAATGGTTATAGGTTTTACAAAAGTATTACTTTTTCTTTTAACAAAGGACCTTTTACTTGTCCATCATAATCTTCCTTCAGTTGGAAGTTATATCTCCAAGTAAAGTTGATTAAATAGTTACATTTTGGTACTTTTATAATACAATGGTTTTACTGTATGATTAATATAGAATGCCACTATTTTCAGCTTTTTAATAGTAGGCTTTTCTAAAATTAATTTTTATTTTAATTGTATCCTACTAGTAGGATTCAGCTTTTGGCTGTTCTCCTCTGTAGTAATTATTTCTGAACTGTACTCAGTAGCTTTTATGGAAAGGAAGAATCAGATGTTACAGATGTTTCTCTGGAATAATGTCAGTAGTAGCAGATTTACATGGAACTTTCTTGAAGAAAATAGGAATTGCCTTGGAATTTAATAACTAACCAAATGATTGGAACAGTTTAGAAAATTATTTATTCTTTATCTCCCTCTCCACTTCTATCACCCAGCTCTATTTGGAAAACTACTGGTACAGAGAGTTGATTTTTTTTTTTTAATAAGAATAAAGGAGAGCTCTGTTAAATATGCTTAAAGTACATATTCCCTTAGACTAAAGGTGTACTCTGGGTTGAAGCCAAAGCTCCATTATACGTCTGTACATGCAGTGACCTGGAATAACTTTGATGATCATTTGAAACTTCTCTTGAATCTCTCTTCTATAAGTGCTGCGAAGGTGTAGTGATACTTTTAAACATAAAACCCCATTTAAAATTAAGTGGCGATACATATTGGGAGCTCTAGTTCCTCTGGTGAGTGATTCCAGTGTTATAAGAAGATCCAACAAACAGCACATTCAGTAAAAGAGTACTCAAAGGATTTTAATAAAATTGTGATGGATTAAGCTTTGCCATTGTAATTAGTTCCCGTTTCTCTAATCGTAACTTCCATTTTAGTTGAATTGGTCATGAACCATTATAAGTTGCTGCTAACACCTTGTTCCTCTTTGGTGGAAGGAATGACTTTAAGCCTCTGCTTTGATTAAAGGAATATATAAAAGATGCTTATATTTGAAAAATACTATGAAATATAAAGAATAAGGAAATAAGTTCATCACTATTTGAGAGCCAAAATATTTGGATCTTAATTTATCTTATCAAAACATTTGAAGCCTAATTGTCAATTTAATATACAGAAGCCAGAGAGAATCATTTTTTAAAAAGCATTTATCAGCCAGGCATGGTATGCACCTATAGTCCCAGCTACTCAGGAGGCTAAGGTGGGAGGACTGCTTGAGCCCAGGGGTTTGAGGCTGCATTGAGCTACAATCACGTCACTGCACTGCAGCCTGGGTGACAATATCTAATGTGTCTGTTTTAGTTTGAATTGTATGACCATTGGCCATGCCTACCCTGCTTGATTCTCAGTGGTTTAACCCCATCTGCTGAATTAATGCTGCCTGAAGAATGTAACGTAACTCTGGAATTTAGCAAAAGAACGGTTAAGTGGGGTAATTGATAATAGGTTAAACACGAAAATCGATAGTAGTAGAAACTTGGTTGGTCATAGCTTTTGTTTTTATTTGAGGGAGGTGTAAGAGACTGGTTAAAAGTTTGAGTCAGACAAACCTAGATATAAATTACTTTTCTGTTGCCATGTGATACACTTGGTTGTTTAACACAAGTGTGTTTATACATTTATAACATGAGTATTACATTACTTATAGAATCATTGATCATCATCAATAAGTATGGTAACGACACAGTGTCAGGTCATGGTTAATAATGGGAGTTCTAGAATCTGAATTTGAAACTGGGCTCCAACCCTTAATAGTTTTCTGAGCTTAGGCAAGTCTCTGTTTTTCTTCCTCTATAAAATGAGAATGAGAACAATATGTCCTTAATAGGAATATTGTGAGAATTAAACGAGGATTAGAAAGTACTTAGCATATAGTAGTAAATGCCTAATAAATGTTAACAACTGATGTGGTTGTAATGGGGAGGATGATGATGTAAGGCCTTAACATACTGTCTGGCACTAACAGTTATCTTTAAAAATTCAGATGCCTTAATTGTATGTTTATACAATATGTATTTGAAAAATACTATGTGTCAGAATTCTGCATCAGAATTCCCTGAAAGACTTGCTAAAACTCAGATCGGTGAGCTCCACTCCCAGACTGTCTGATTTAGTAGGTCTAAGATGGAACCCAAGGATTTGCATTTCTAACAAGTTTTCTAGGAGATGCTGAAGCTATTCCTATGTTAGATATTATATTATATTGTAGAATATTATATATGCCTAATTCAGTTGTGAGTATTATTTTAATTTTTTAGCCATTTACATTTTAGTCATTTCAAAGTATTTAGCCTGGCTTTCATTAAAATAACCACTCTAGTTTTGCATTCAAAATCAGTAGTTTACATAGTACTTAATTCAGTTTTATAATTATATAAATAGAATTGGCATAAACAGGTTTGGGACACATACAGCTGACTCTTGGTAAGCATTTGGTGCAGCTGGTGGTTGCAAAATATTCAAGCAGAGTAACAATTAACCCACTAACCCTAAGCATCAATCAGCCAATATACTTTACATAGCAAAGGAAGAGCATAAATTAATCCAGAAAGTCAGATTATAAGAACTTCTGTGGTTGTCACAAAATGGATTTCAGAAATGGTGGCTCTGGATGGTGACCAACTATAGGAAAAATGTATGACTGAGGATATGAGGATCTTGTTTGAGAGCTCAGCCTCATCTTCCTTTATGTATCGTTTTGCTGTCTTCTTTCTTTCCATTCTCACTGCCATGGGAATCTCAAGACTATTAGCTCCTCCCCAGTTTTTCAGTCAGGCCCTCTGCTGAGAAAACAGTGGTGTTCTCATCTTTGTTTAAGTATAAAACTGGAATGGACTGAGTCTTCCATGAATGTTTGTTAAATGGTAAAGAGAGGGCCTTGTTTTCCTTAAGCCAACAAGGTTGAAACTGTAATGGGAATTTAATTTCAGGTTTTATTGGCATGAAATGGAAGGTGGTAGTGGTATTTGGTATAGTGGGTCATGGCAGTGCTGTGTACCTCCCCAGCCCATCCTTCCAATACACAGTAGGTCATTGAAACCACCCTAAAGGCTTGTCCTAGAGTGCGGGTCAAGGTCAATTTTTTTCCATGTGTTCTAGAATATTTTTCATTTTTTGGCTTTCATAGCCGAAATTTCAGTTGTGGGTTTTATTTTAATTTTCACTTAAGTTACCCACTTCACAAATGGGTAGGAAGAGAGAATTCTTAAGAAGCATTTCCTGAATCTCACATCTGTGCTCAGGTGCCTTTTTTATAATAGGTTGCATCTGTTAGTTTTGATTTCCTTGATACTCTCTCAGATTTGTTCTTCCAAAAATAAATTATTTCTTCAGTGTTACTGTCCTTTTTCTTACTGTAGATTATTTGTTTTGGTGGGAGTTATAGGGAGAGTTTCTCAGAAAAAAAATGAGATGTAAGTGGTTTTATTTTCTCAAAGCAAGGATATAAAGTCAATAGAAAAGATTATTTGATCTGTTTTTATTTCATTTTATTTTTTGCTTTTTTTTTTCATTTTTCTTATCAGCTTTGGATACACACACACACACACACACACACACACCAAAAAAGAATAACTGAAGTAGGATGTTTAGGAAATTACACACAATTTAGATTAAAAAAAGAAATAGATGCTTAGAATATGTTAAATAAAAAACATGTTTCAAGTACTATTTTTAGCATATGCAAAATTTCTGGAAGGTTTTACAGAATACTTTTGGCTACCTCTGCGGTAGTTGGAGGGAAAGAGGGTTTCATTTTCCTTTTGTGCCCTCGTGTACTGTTGGAATTTTTTGTTGTTTCTCATCAGTAAATACTAATTTTATATTTTTAAAACTGACTTTAAAAAAACCCAAGTTCTCGATTGGTTCAGAATAAAAAGTTAAATTAAAAAAATAAAATACCATGGTTTGGGTGGGCTTTTTGTTTTTTATTTTAGGTATAATGACCTAGAATAACTATGCCTTTACTTAAATATAGCTAATATTCAAGTTTTCTGAAGAAAAACTTGCTGCTTTGAGATGTTGGAATTGCTACAACCTCTATCCCTTTCTTTCTCCCCTTCTTAACTTGCCCCTGGGAACAGTCTTTCTACTTTAGTAGCATTAACATTTGTAGCCTCCCCAAGTTCCATGCCTCAAACCCTACTCCCTCTTATATTACCCTCAAAGTGACCGGAGCATTTATCCCAGAAGATGGTAACAACCATGAGTCAAACTGCTACTGCTCTTCCTCTCTCTCTTTTGATCCTAATGTACTTTTGCACACTCTTGTCAACCAGTTCCAGCAAATCCCTGAGTTAATCCTTAATTGCTAACCCTAGTTATGCCCTTTAAGTTTAATAAGGTAATTTATTTTTATTTTTATTTTTTATTTTGAGATGGAGTCTCACTCTGTTGCCCAGGCTGGAGTGCAGTGATCTCGGCTCGCTGCAACCTCCACCTCCCAGGTTCAAGCGATTCTCCCACCTCAGCCTCCCGAATAGCTGGGACTACAGGCACCTGCCATCATGCCCAGCTAATTTTGTTTGTATTTTTGTAGAGATTGGGTTTCATCATGTCAGCCAGGCTGGTCTTGAACTCCTGACCTCAGGTGATCCGCCTGCCTTGGCCTCCCAAGGATTACAGGCGTGAGGCACCACGTCCCGGCCGGTAATTTGTTTCTGTTATCATTTCTACTGAATTGAATCTTCACCAATTTTAACTGTTTAGCAGGTTGCACATTCAACCTTTCATTATTTTAGTTTGCCTTGGCCTGTCTTGGAGAGAAATAAGCCTGATTTGTTAATACCAGAGATGATTATTTTATGATATCTTACTGGCTGGTTAAATTTTTTCTGACTAATTAATATGGTCCATAACTGACCTAGAAATAGTCACTTTGTGATTGCTATTCCCATTATTCACTTAATAGGATGTGACTTTGTTGTAAAACATTTTTATATTGTCACATTATACTGTAGATTTTATTTGTGCATTGACTGTCAGCTAAAGGAAACAGCTGATTTAGGAGAAAGATTTAATAAAAATGAAATTAAAGGTCAAAATTAGAAGTTTTACTGAAAATTGAAAAATAGTTAAGTGATAATGTGGAATTAAGAAAGTATCCTTTTGATCTTTAACAGCTTGTATAGTTTATAGCATTATGGAACCATTAGTTAAAATACTTAAATGTGAAATAAAATTCATACAGCAGTATAAAACCAGAAGTCTCAAAAACAAAAGTCTCACCAGTTAATATTTACATATTTTTTCTAGCACTTCATGTGTAACATTCTAAATGTGAAGAATATAAATATCATAACCCAGTTACTGTTTTACATTCTGATTTTTAAAAATTATATGCTACATTGCTCATATTTGTCTTATTTTTGTTAGAGGAAATCTTGTATTTTTTTAAGTTGACAAATTATGATCATTCCTAACCACTTCCCTGTTGGACACTTATTTTTTTCTCCCAAATATAGACAGATATTTCATTTGTGACATTTTTTTGCCCAGGGATCATAAGAGGTCCACCAAGCTGCTCTTTAACAGTCTGGTTTTAGCACCTCCCCTAGTTAATAGGTCTATCAAATGACTCCTCATTCTGATTTCCAATATCAAATTTGGATAATCTGATGGTGGCAGATATAAGTGTCAGCTTGAGCTTCATTTTAAATTCAATTTATTTAAAATGACATAAATTTTAATGTTATTTAAATAAATTTACTTTGAAAGGAAAATCTTAATGAAAAGTAGAAATAAGACAGGAAATTTTGTAAAGAAAAGTAATTCCATTATGAGTACCAGACAAGATAAGTTGAAATGCACTAACATCATTATAGATAATAGGTTATAGAGGCATTTCTTCTTGCTTTTCTAAGTAGCTTTATAGGGATTGAAAAGTAGGGCAGATAAAACGTGTTGCAAATTTCATTCACCCCTTTGCCCTCCCCCTCTCCTCATCCACTTCTTCTCCTGTACCCCTTCCGTTATCTACTTCTTCCACCAAAATCACATCTTCTTGCATTTTTGTGCATCTTTTCTTCTGAAGTATAGTAATTCTTTGAATATCTTTTATTCTGACCAATTAGTTAAATAAACCAAACATTTTTAAATTATTCAAAACTGTTTCTAAATTGTGTTATATTTCCATTTCTAAATTGTATGTTTCAGAGAGTTTTCTTGTGAGTAGCCCAGCTTCAAAAAACTTTTTCTCCTAGCTTGCCGTGAATAAAAAATAAAAATTTCCATGTTTTGTGTTTTTAAGTCTTTGACTCAAATTTCAGTTGAAATTTGGTTCATCAGTAAGCATACATCCAAGGCAGTTTTAACCTCAAGATGATATTTTGTACTTTAACAAAAGTGTAACTGCTTTTTATCCCTCACTCCTTTTTTTAAAGGAATCCGCAGGCGGGGATCTTCAGTCTCCTTTAACACCGGAAAGTATCAACGGGACAGATGATGAAAGAACACCTGATGTGACACAGAACTCAGAACCAAGGGCTGAACCAACTCAGAATGCATTGCCATTTTCACATAGGTACAGATTCAATTCAGCAATTATGATTAAGTAAATGTGTAAATATGGAAATGTTTGGTTTCAGGAACCCTTGTAGTTACAAGCTTTGAGTGAAAATTCTAGGTTGACTTTGACTTTTTTTTTTTTTTTTTTACTGCTTCTGTTAACCTCAGAAATGAAATGCACAAACTTTTTATTAATTTATAGTTTATAGTTGCATAGATGGACTGCAGTGAACATTTCCTTTATGTAGAAAAAGGAGCACTAGGCTAATTACAGTACAAATTGTTTTTCAGTGAAATAAAATCTTGTAAGTTGCTTCTACCTGTCTTTTAACATAGCCTCTAAAAGGCCTCCTTTATTAACCTGGTTTCTATTTTTGTGTATGTTCTTGAAGGTTATAAGTTGGAATTTTTTTTTAAGTAGGATTTCCACTCTGAAATTAAGCTTTATCATAGTCTTTGAGGTGATCTCACCACATGATTTCACAGAAGGAAACAGTGGGATAACTTTTAGCATGGGTTTGTTAATGTTAATGGCAGATTTATCTTTGCACACCAACTAACAGGAGATAAGTCTTCACTTGCTTTTGAATTTTAAAAGAATCTGTTTCTCTGAAAACATACTGTTTATCCTAAATGTGTTCCAAACCAGTTACATTCATTATTGGCCATACTTGGTGTATTTAGGATGTAAGGAGGTCTGTGCAATTGCAATCTTGCAAATGTAAAACAAGTACCTATCAGTCATCTGTTTTAAAGTTAATTTTTTATCCTTCTTTGGAAACTTTTCACTAGGTTAGTTTTAGTTAAAATTAGGAAAACATTTTCCTTCATTGAACATTTCTTTTGGGGACCAATTTTTAAAAAATCCTTTGGCATATTAAGCAAAATTGAAGTGAAGTGAGATACTCTTCAACCCTCTTTCTCATGAGAATTTTTATTTCGATTGAAATTTGTTGAATATTAAGGGCATAGGATTAAATATAGTAGAGGCTAACTTTGGGAGACCTCATTGTCAGGCTGAGGAAGAAGAAAAAATTAGTTAAGGTTTTTTAAGGAATGGCCAGGTGCAGTGGCATATGCCTGTAATCCCAGCACTTTGGGAAGCTGAGGTAGGAGGATCACCTGAGGACAGGAGTTCAAGATCAGCCTGGGCAACATAGTGAGACCCCTGTCTCTAAAAATATGTAAAAACTTAGGCCAGGCATGTTGGTGCACACACCTGTAGTCTTAGCTACTTGGGAGGCTGAGGCAGGAGGATCACTTGAGCCTGGGAATCCAAGGCTGCAGTGAGCTACGATTGTGCCACTGTGTTGCAGCCTGAGTGACAGAGTAAGACCTTGTCAATAAAAAACAAAAAAGGTTTGTTTAGGGATGAACAGAGGAAAACTGTGAGGCTATTCTAATTTGTTGCTAACAGTGCTAATAATTTTACATAAAACAGTAGATATATTGTGGAGTTATAGATTTATTGTTGTGGTATAACGATATTTTCTGTTTATAGTGATAAAGATGACTGAACACATGAAAAATTTTAGTTCTTTCTATCTGAATAATACGTTGACATTACATAGTCTTTTAAAATATGCAGTTACAATTAAATAATCATATTAGTATGCAATTTTAAAAAATATTTTACTATGTTGAGGAAAGGAAAAATTTTCTTCCTATTAAATTATATTTAACATATCCATTTAATAAACAGACTTAAAACTTCACTGAACATAATTATATACTTGATTTCTTTGGCTAACACTTAAATTGAGCCATCTGTGTGGAATACTGTAGCATTTAGAAATAAGAAATTCTGTATTTAACATTTGTAAAAGCTATTTCTAGTTTACTTTATGCACCTAAAATTTTCTAAATGTCTACGATTTTGTTAATCCTTAGTATTTGGAGTTACTACCTGGAATTGGTCTTCTCTACGGTTTTTCTCTGTTCTCAAGAGTCTAACAAGAGTTACTTTGACTTGAAGTACATAGCTGCTTTGACTACTGGAATTTATAGATGAGTCATGGAGATACTTGACAGAGTTCTGAATATAAAATTTAACAGGTCAATTTAAGTTTTTAATTATGTGAAAGGTATTACATAATCTTGTAGTTCTTATTGAAAAATACTTCACAGGATTTTTTAAGACATTCTCTGAACTTGTTTTGATTTTACATTAATCAGTATTAATCAGTATTTAGCTAGTTACTTGACTGAAAAACAAGATTTCCACCTGAGGTATAGAACATTGAGTATTTTAAGTTAATGCTAGAATCCCAGAATATCAGAGCTAGAAGAAACCTCAGAGATGATATAATCCATGATTTTCCAAACTATGGTTGTTTGGTATCAATTTAATAGGCCATTTGTGGCTTTCTGAAAAATGACATATAATGAAACCAAAGAGAAAAACATTACAGTAAAACTCATATTGAGGGTAGAAACTGTTTCAGTACTGTACATATATGTGTGTGTGCTGACTATATTGTAAAATGTCAAAGTTTGAAAGTGTGTGCCTTTGGCATGTGGAAGACTAAATCCCAGAGGTTAGGTGAGTTGCGTAAGTCACTTAGTTCATTAGTAACAACTGTGAGTCTACAACTCAGCTCTTTGATTCTGGTATGCACTGTCAGTTACAGTACATTAGGCAAATACCCAACACAAGCACACTGTTGTGTCAGGAAGTTAGTAACTGTTCCTATCCTAGGAGACCTATATGGAAATAAGATCCGTGTTTTATGATTAGAAACAGATTATTGAAATAAATTTTATTGAAATCTAAAACTCACAAGTTTTTAAACTGGGTACAGTATTATTTTTTCCCATCACAAAGGAACACAATTAAAATCTTATTTATTTATTTAGAGACAGAGTCCCACTCTGTTGCCCAGGCTGGAGTGCAGTGGCTCAATCTTGGCTCACTGCAAGCTCCGCCTCCTGGGTTCACGCCATTCTCCTGCCTCAGCCTCCCGAGTAGGTGGGACTACAGGCGCGCGCCAGCATGCTCAGCTAATTTTTGTGTTTTTAGTAGAAACGGGGTTTCACCCTGTTAGCCAGGATGGTCTCAATCTCCTGACCTCATGATCCACCCGCCTCAGCCTCCCAAAGTGCTATAAAATCTTAAGTTTTTAATGCTTATTTAGACTATATTGTCTTCCTTCTCCAATATGTGTTTTAGCAGAAAAGAATGAATAGCAAAAAAATTTTTTGCCAGTATTTCTGTTTTAGTTGATTCCATTTTACTGCTAAATAAGGAGCAAAATCACTAGAATGTCTATGTGCTAAAAAAAAAAAAAAAAGATGGGATATAGGGAACAGTGATCTAGTCAGTCAGATTAGTTAAGAGTTGACTGTAGTAATAGCTACTTAGCAAGCCATTTGTTCTTTTCTTAAAATTCAAATTTTTGACTAAACCTCATGAATTTGTTAATTAACATGTCAAAAGAAGGTCCTACTTTTCGTTTAGCACTGAAAGTTTTAGTAATGTGGTTAGTTTGTTCTTTAAGTCTTTCTTAAAAAGTTACTTAGCTTTAGAGAAATAAGCAAGATTTAGAACATTTTTAGTATTTATAACTTTTTATTATAAAAAATTTCAAGCATACATCAGAGAGAAAATACTATAATGAACTCCTATAAACATGTCACCTGCCTTCAACAGTTATGAAAAAATGGCCAGTCTTGTTTCATCTCTGCCCTCATCTACTCCTCCTCCACTGTGTTATTCTTAAAGCAAATTCACAAATACTTTTCTAAAATTACTTTTGAACTTTTGAAAAACTTATTTACTAAGCTATTACAACTTTTTATATCATACCTGATTCAGTGGTGTTATAGATTACCTTGAATCATTTACTACTTTCTTTGATTTTTAGCTATACAGCTGAACTAAATTTTAAATGTATGAGCTGCTCAATACTCCTTAGTCAAGTGCTATAGTACTGTATTATATCCTTGTCATAAACTATGCAAAAACATTCTTATTGAATAAGCTTCAGTGAATTAATACTGTTTTAGTGTACTTATTTTTAAAGTTTAGAGACGTGTAAAAAAGGGAGATCATGAGGATGAAATGTTTACTGATTTTTTGGGGGGAAATGTTATTAAATTTTATCTAAATTGCTATTTCTTTCTAAAAACATTTTTTAACCTAAATGATAATGTCTTTTGAGATTGAGCAGGTATACACTTGAACATCCTTTGAAACCAATCTTAGATTAGCTATATATCAAGTAAAGTAGCTATATTCTAATAGGCTGGCATATACGTAAGAGGGAAGGTTTTGTTCTCTTTCCAGGGAATTCTTGTTTGCTTCGTAGCATCAGCTGTCTAGAATTCTAGAATTTACTTTTTTTTTAAAATAAATAATAATAGATTTTTTAAAAAAGATTTAAAGCCACGGAAAATTATCTTGGAAATAGTTGATTTTATAGTATTCCAGTGCTGTCACAATGTAATACTGAAAACTAAAAGTTTTCATTTTGTTCATTACAATTTTTTGATCCTCAAATATGGTACAATATAGATAAATAATTGTTGTCATATTTTCGAGAGTTCAGAAAAGACATATACATTAGCAGTTTGTGAAGCTATTTTTGTACTGATAAATTTTAATAACAGTTTGATTACGTTGATAGAAAATGGGCTCTTTTAAACACTGGTTATATTTAGATTCTTCTAATGTTTAGATAACGTGTTCTCATGGTGCTTCTAGAATTTATGTATTTTTGGGGATATTGCATGTACCTTCTATTCTGTTAAAGAGATTGTTTTCTGCCACATTATGTGTTTCCAACAGATAATCATTAAAGGATGTATGCAGAAATATTATTTTCCAGCATATTAGTCTTGCTTTATATCAGTATAACTACAGTTTTATCACAATGTATGACATCTGTATGGGTTTACTCCATGTGTATTTATCATCAGAGTTTTAGAAACACTCTACTTTAAAACTATGACTAGGAATTTTTGTGCAATTTCAAAAACTAAATTTCACTGGAAATTTTACATAGCATTTTAACTAAATGCTACTTAAATACAAAAACACCAAAATAAGTACAAAATTTTTATATTTAACAGAATAAATGCAAACTAAAATACAAAAGGAAGTGCTTAATCTTTTTTTGTTTGTTTGTTTTTCTTGAGATGGAGTCTCACTCTGTTGCCCAGGCTGGAGTGCAGTGGTGCGATCTCAGCTCACTGCGACCTCCACCTCCCGGGTTCAAGCCATTCTCCTGTCTCAGCCTCCCAGGTAGCTGGGATTACAGGCTTACATCACCACGACTGGCTAATTTTTGTATTTTTAGTAGAGACAGGATTTCAGCATGTAAGCCAGGCTGGTGACTGAGGTCGAACTCCTGACCTCAAATTATCCACCTGCCTCGGCCCCGCAAAGGAGATTACAGGTGTGAGCCACCACGCCCAGCCCTGATCTTAAATATAGTTTGGATTTACTGTACTTTTAAGATGATAAAAACAGGAAAAAAGTGAGTGGCTGTTAAGAGCTCTCAGGTACTATATTCTCCACACTGTGACATGTTTCCCTTTTTAATGGGTAGTAAGCAAATCTTAGATTATAGTAATAAACTAGAATAGAAATAATTTCTGGGGATAACTTTTGTTTGGATGAGACTGTGGACTGTATGTAAAGCTGGGACTTGATTTCACAAGAAGTGACTTTATCATTGATATAATTGTAGGTGAAAAATTTAAGTTGTAGGATTCTCCTTAATAATTGACTTAAATATCATTATTCCTCCACTATCAAACCTCAAAAACTAGATTAAGTTTTTCTAGATTAATTTGAAGGCAAGGAATATTTGTGAGAGATCATAACTTAACAATTTAGAGATATCAGAATTTTTTTACTATAATTGTGAACAATAGTATTTTATAAGAAGTACGGTAGTAATTTGGTCATGTACCTTGTTCTGCATTCTCTGGAAACTGAGAAGCAGTTTATATATTTTAAAATAAGATGAAATAAGAAATATAATTTAGTGACTAAGAGTGTTTATTAGCTTTCTGAATAGATACATTTACATTTTCATGTCTTGATTTTTTTTAAGAACTGACCTTCATTCTCTAAAGATTTTGAGGAAAGTGTTAAAATTTGCTAAAGCATTTTGTCAAGCACTATCACTTGGTAAAGATTATTCACAAGAAAAAAACTATTCTTTATGTGAGATAAAGACATTACTAACCCACCTCCAATGGCGATTAGACCCTTCCTCTTCTCTACCTCTGCCTTACTGTTATAGTTAATGGGAAAGAATTGTTCATCAATCCATTCCTAGTGATTCTCAGTTTCTCTTTTCAAGAAGACTAGCTGGAATTACAGGTGTCGTCATTTGCCATGGAACAGATCGATCCTAGATTAATTATGATCTCTTTCTTGTGGAGGGCTTTAAAAAATTCCTTTTTCCCCTCCATTTCTGTTCTTAGCCTGCTACATGGGGATTTCATTGGAAGGGAGGTAGGTGATACGGACAGTTTTGCTCTAGGACGTAGGGAAGAATGTTTTTTTTCCTTTGGATTTGGCCATCTTTCCTCTTACCAAAATAGTTAGGGCCAAGATCAAGGTGTAAACCTAGGCAGAGGCCAGGCAAGCCACAAAATGTGTGACATTTGTGATATATGTGACAGTAAATAGTGGTAAGGCCTTTGGTAAAATGGAGTGTGCAGGGTTCACCTAAACATATTAAAGCTGTTTAAAATGAAGCCAAAAGAGGTTGGAGACTAGGTAACCCACATAGTTTCTAGTCTACACCTTTAAAAGAAATCTCTGCAAAGATTGGACCCAGTTCTTGCTTCATGGGGATAATACATAAGATTCATACTTCATGTGGAAATAAGGTCACGATCACTGATATTGAAAGTGGTCATTCTCCAGGGACTGCCTTCCTTGTAGAATGTGTCAAATGTAGATATGACTGAACAGTTTAAATAAATGTACATTGTACTTTTGTTTTCTGTCTGCCATTTTCCATTTAGAGTTTAGCTTGGCCGTATATTCACTGTTGACAAAATTGTTAATTTTGGGGACCTTGTTTTATTATATCTCAGCTTTATTGAGATATAATTCAAATACTAAATAACAACTACCTCAGGTATACAATTCAGTGGTTTTTAGTATATTCACAGAGTTGTATAACCATCACCACAGTGAATTTTAGAACATTTTCGTTACTCCCCACCCCCAAAAAACCCTGTACTCATTAGTAGTCATTCTCCCTATACACCCACACTCTCCCTCCACCTACCCTAGGCAACCACTAATCAACTTTCTGTCTTTGTAGATTTGCCTATTCTGAACGTTGCGTATAAATGGAATCATAATATATGGTCTTTTGTGACTGGCTCCTTTCACTTAGCATGTGTTGTTTGTTTGTTTGTTTGTTTGTTTGTTTTGAGTCTTGCTCTGTCACCCAGGCTGGAGTGCAGTGGTGCAATCTCGGCTCACTGCAACCTCCGTTTCCCAGGTTCAAGCAATTCTCCTTCCTCAGCCTCCCGAGTAGCTGGGATTACAGGAGCACACCACTATGCCGGCTAATATTTTTTGTAGAGATGGGGTTTCACCATTTTGGCAGGCTGGTCTCGAACTCCTGACCTCAAGTGATCCGCCCACCTCGGCTTCCCAAAGTGCTGGGATTACAGGTGTGAGACACTGCGCCAGGCCAGCATGTGTTTTTAAGGTTGATCCATGTTATAGAATGTATCAGTATTTCATTTCCTTTTCTTGTCTGATATTCTTGCTCTATGGATATACCATGTTTTATTTATTTTTATTTTTTTATTTTTATTTTTTTGAGACAGAGTCTTGCTCTGTTGCCAGGCTGGATCTCAGCTCACTGCAACCTCTGCCTCCTGGGTTCAAGCAATTCTCCTGCCTCAGCTTCCCGAGTAGCTGGGACTACAGGCGCGCGCCACCATGCTCAGCTAATTTTTGTATTTTTAGTAGAAACGGGGTTTCACCATGTTGGCCAGGATGGTCTCGATCTCTTGACCTCGTGATCCACCCGCCTCGGCCTCTCAAAGTTCTAGGATTACAGGCGTGAGCCACCACGCCCGGCACCATGTTTTATTTATCCATCCATCAGTTGATAGACATTTTGGTTGCTTCCACTTTTTGAAAGTTCCAATATTATGAATAATGCTGTTATAAACATTTGTGTATGAGTTTTTGTGCAGACGTATGTTTTCAATTCTCTTGAGTATATACCTAGTAGTAGAATCACTAGGTTATGTGGTAATTCTATGTGTAGCCTTTGGAGGAACTGCAAAGCAGCTGTGCCATTTTGCATTCCCACCAGCAGATATATAAGGGTTGTGATTTCTCCATGTCATCAGCACTTGTTATTGTCTGTCTTTTTTATTATAGCTATCCTGGTTTAAGTGTGAAGTGGTATCTCATTGTGGTTTTCATTTGTATTTCGTTGATGGCTAATGATATTGAGCATGTTCCCATGTGCCTTATTAGTGACTTGTGGGTATTCTTTGGAAAAATGGCTGTTCAGATCCTTTGTTCATTTTTAATTAGACTGTTTGTCTCTTTGTTGTTGAGTTGTAGTTCTTTATAATTTCTAGTTATTAACCTCCTACCAGATAATTGATTTTTAAATATTTTCTTCAGTTCTATTAGTTGTGTTTTCACTATTTTTTTTTTCTTGGTGCTTTGCAGCACATATGTTTTAATTTTTTTTTTTTTTTTTTTTTGAGAAGAGTCTTGCTCTGTCCCCCAGGCTGGAGTGCAGTGGCTCAATCTCGGCTCACTGCAAGCTCTGCGGCCTGGGTTCACGCCATTCCCCTGCCTCAGCCTCCCAAGTAGCTGGGACTACAGGCGCCCGCCGCCATGCCTAGCTAATTTTTTTAATTTTTAGTAGAGACGGGGTTTCACCGTGTTAGCCAGGATGGTCTTGATCTCCTGACCTCGTGATCCACCTGCCTCTTCCTCCCAAAGTGCTGGGATTACAGGCGTGAGCCACCACGCCCAGCCAATGTTTTAAATTTTTAAATAAGTCTAATTCATTTTTTTCTTTCTTGCACTTTTGGTATCATATCTAAGAAATCACTGCCTAATCTAAGGCTACAGTGATTAACACATATGTTTTCTTCTGAGAGTTTTATAGTTTTGGCTCTTAGATTTAGGTCTTTGGTCCATTGATTTTTATATATGATGTGAGACAGAGGTCCACATCTATCCAGTTGTTCCAGCACCATTTGTTGAAAAGACTGCTTTTTATACACTGAACCTTGGCACCCTTGTCAAAAATCAGCTGATGGTAAATATGAGGGTTTATTTCTGGAGTCTTAATTATGTCCCATTGGTCTCAATGTTTATGCCAGTACTGCACTTTGTTTTTTTCAGACAGAGTCTTGCTTTGTCACCCAAACTGGAGTGCAGTGGGGCTGTCTTGGCTCACTGCAACCTCTGCCTCCTGGGTTCAAGCGATTTTCATGCCTCAAAGTGATTCTCATGTCTCAGCCTCCCGAGTAGCTGGGATTATAGGCATGCGCCACCACTCCCAGCTAATTTTTGTATTTTTAGTAGAGACGGGATTTCACCATGTTGGCCAGGCCAGTCTTGAACTCCTGACCTCAAGTGATCCTCCCGCCTTGGCTTCCCAAATTACAGGTGTGAGCCACTGTGCCCGGCCTACACTGTCTTAATTAATATATCTTTGTAGTTAAGTTTGAAATTGGGAAGTATGATCCCTTCGGTATTATTTTCAAGATTGTTTTGACTCCTCAGTACCTAGAATTTCCCTATGAATTTTAGTGCCTAGAAATTGTATATGAATTTCCTTGTGTGTTTCTTCAATGAAACCAGTTGGGATTCTGATAAGGATTGTATTGTATTGAATATGTAGATCAGTTTGGAGCTCACGGCCAAAATGTTCCTCTTAATGTTAACTTTTGTGATCTACGAACGTGAGCTGTTTTCCCATTTATTTGGAGCTTCTTTAATTAATTTCAGTGATGTTGTTTGGTTTTCAGAGTATAGATTTTCTTCTTTTGTTAAATGTATTCAGATTTTTTTCTTTTTGGTGCTATTATAAATGAAATTGTTTTGTTAATTTCACTTTTGAATTGTTCATTGTTAGTATATGGAAGGATGATTGATTGTTGTGTAGTGATCTTGTATCCTATAAACTTACTGAACGCATTTATTAGTCTTAATCATTTTTTAGTGGGTTCCTTAGGATTTTCTTTTTTTTTTCTTTTTTCTTTTTTTTTTGAGACGGAGTCTCGCTCTGTCCCCCTGGCTGGAGTGCAGTGGCGCGATCTCGGCTCACTGCAAGCTCCGCCTCCCAGGTTCGCGCTATTCTCCTGCCTCAGCCTCCCGAGTAGCTGGGACTACAGGCGCCCGCCACCGCGCCCAGCTTTTGTTTTTGTATTTTTAGTAGAGACGGGGTTTCACCGTGTTAGCCAGGGTGGTCTCGATCTTCTGACCTCGTGATCCGCCCGCCTCGGCCTCCCAAAGTGCTGGGATTACAGGCGTGAGCCACCGCGCCCGGCCACCTTAGGATTTTCTATATATAAAATTATATCATCTGTAAATAAAGATAGTTTACTTCCTCCTTTCCTATCAGGATATCTTTTCTTTTTTTTAAACTCATTGCTCTAGCTAGAACCTGTAGTACAGTGTTGAATAGAAGTGACAAGAGTGGACATCTTAATCTTGTTCCTGATAGAAGGAAAGCATTGAGTCATTTACCATTAAGTATGATGTTAGCTGTATGTTTTTCATGGATGCTCTTTATCAGGGTGAGGAAGTTCCCCTATATTCCTAGTTTTTCAGTGTTTGTTTTTTTCTATTAATGTTTGTTCCTATTGATTAATGATTTCCTCTTATACCCTCAGAACTTGATGGCTTTAGGAATTTATTCATTGACAAATAGAACAATATGCTTTCTTATGTTTATTTCTTAAAAGCTAATTGATGGTTTATTTTAAAGGAAAAATGAACTGGACTAAAGAGGAAGAATTCTTACTAAAATATCACTGTTTTTAAGAGCTCTTCACTGAGTATCAGTTTTCCTATGTAAAAATATGAAACCTTCCTGTCTTCTAGCATTTTATCTCTCCAAAATAGGTGAGGTAGCTCTTATAGAGAGTGGGAATGGGGGTACATTTGCTGTCTGATTTTTAAAGAGGTTTAGTTGATTTTTTTCCTTTAATTTGTTTTTAATTGAAAGAAAATAATATAAAAAAACCTTGAAGAAAGGAAAGGAAGGAAGGAAAGGAAGGAAGGAAGGGAAGGAAAAAAAGGAAGGAAGGAAAGAAGGAAGGAAGGAAAGAAAGGAAGGGAAAGGAAGGAAGGGAAGGAAAAAAAGGAAGGAAGGAAAGAAGGAAGGAAAGAAGGAAAGGAAGGAAGGAAGGAAAGGAAGGAAGGAAGGGAAGGAAAAAAAGGAAGGAAGGAAAGAAGGAAGGAAAGAAGGAAAGGAAGGAAAAGAAGGAAGGAAGGAAAGAAAGGAAGGGAAGGAAAGGAAGGAAGGAAGGGAAGGAAAGGAAGGAAGGGAAGGAAAGGAAGGAAGGTAGGAAGGAAATGAAGGAAGGAAGGGAAGGAAGGAAAGGAAGGAAGGTTGTAAACATTCCATGGCCAACATGGCAAAACCCCGTTTCTACCAAAAATACAAAAATTATCTGAGCGTGGTAGTGCACGCCTGTAATCCCAGCTACTCAAGTGGCCGAGGCATAAGAATCGCTTGAACCTGGGAGGCGAAAGTTGTGGTGAGCTAAGATCGTGCCGCTGTACTCCAGCCTGGGTGACAGAGCGAGACTCTGCCCCAAAAACAACCAAAAAACAAACAAATACAAAAAAAACTGGATAAATTATAGGATTATTCCGATGAATATAAAGCATGTTCTTATTAAATACGAATAAAAATACACATTCTAAAAATTATTCGTTTCAAATAACTCTGATTTCTAGTGTAATTATTACTCTAGAAAAAGACTTAGCTTGTGTTTTTCCTTATTGCATTATATAAATGTCGGCTGATGATTATTTTAAAGGACCAATTATATGGTCAATACTTGTTTTGCATAGACAGTGTTCTACCTAGTTTTTATTATAGAAGATTTGTTTTTCTGGATACATGTAGTTTTGAGTATTCAGCATACTTGCATATTAACCTTCAAGCAGTATATCAATGCCATAATTATGTCAAAGGACATTTTAAAGGCTGCTGTATGTACAAAGTGCAGAATTAAGTCACTAAATTAACCCAATTTTTTTTTAATTTTTATTTTTATGGATACATTATAGTTGTACATATTTATTGGGGTACATGTGATATTTTGATACAAACATATAATGTTTACCAGTCAAATCTGGGTAGTCAAATATCTGTTACCTCAAACATTTATCATTTCTTTGTGCTGGGAACATTCCCCATATATTGTAGTCTAGTCATTTTGAGATAATATAATAAATTATTGTTAACTATAGTTGCCTTACTGTGCTACCAAACTCTAGATCTTACTTCTTCTATCTAACTATTTTTATTCCCATTAACCAACCCCTTTTTATCTCCCACTCCCCACTACCCTTCCCAACTTCTGGTAGCCATTCTATTCTCTACCTCCATGGCATCAATTTTTTTAGCTTCTACATATGAATGAGAATATGCAACATTTGTCTTTCTGTGCATGGCTTATTTCATTTAACATAATGTTCTCTAGTTCCATTCATGTTGTTGCAAATGACAGGATCTCATTCATTTTTATGGCAGAATCGTACTCCATTGTGTATATGTAACACATATAGTACCACATATACACAGTGTGGTACTATTGGTAGATATCCATTCATTGGTGGACAGTTAGGTTGATTCTATGTCTTGACTGTTATGAATAGTGCTGCAGTAAACATGGGAGTGCGGATATCTTTTTGATATACTGATTTCATTTCTTTTAGATATCCCAGCAGTGGGGTTGCTGGATCATATGGTAGTTCTATTTTTAGTCTTTTAAGGAACATCCACAGTTCTTCATAGTGGCTGTACTAATATACCTTTCCCACCAACAGGGTGCAAACTTTCCACTTTCTATCCTCACCAGCATTTGCTATTTTCTGTCCCTTTGATAATAAATCCAAATCTTTCAAGTCTCATTTACCTGACACACTAAAGGGTTTTTTTTTTTCAATTTTCATCAATTAAGGTTCTCCATGACATTTAATGTGACATAGTTAATGGAGAAAGGTTCCCTTCATAGCTGCATCGGTGTCTGTAACATAAGGCTATTGGAACTTTATATTAGCAAAAATGTTTTCAGAAAGCATATTTGGTCTTATGGCTTACTTGCTTTTTCTAATTAGATCATTTTAGGGTATGCTTTACTCACAATCTAAGTTACTATTAAAGAGACCACCTAAGGTCTCTTTGGCTCTACGAAATAATAGATGCTTTTTTTCTCTAGAGTTACAGAGAATGGATACCAGTAATTTGTTAAGTTATGTGAAGAACCATGTCATGGAATGTTACCTGAGTCCAAGAACACTGCTACTATTAGTAGTTATATCTTTTCACCTTTTTAAAACAGATAAACTGTTCTGTCATTATTACGTATAGTCAGAAAGTCTTAGGTTCCATAGCGAGGAAGGAAGCTGATCTTTAGCTGTACTTTATCTTCGAAGTCTCGCAACCCATGTGATCTACTAGATGTTCAGCCTTGAACTAATACTAGACATATTATCACATCTGGGTTTTTTGCAGAGAGAGAATTATCTTGAACAGTAAGTAATAAAGAAAAAGCATAACACACCTAAATAGTTTCTCTTCCCTTTCCCCTGTTACCCCTTTTTAAAAATTTTCTGCTTGAACATTTTGCCTTTTTATGGAAAAGCTGGACTCTTTATTCTCTTACATCCTGATATCTACTGGATATATTTTTGAGAGACAGAAAAGATCAGTTCTCCAAGTTAGATTTTTTTTTTTTCCTACTCCGGAGACAGCCAGTTTCCCTTGGTGGATGATTTCTCTGATCATCTTTAGTTTTGGAACTTAGTGGAGTCACCATTTCTCGTGGAAGAAGAGGATCTACAATTTTTCCTAATTGACAAGATGCAAATAGTCCCTGACTGAGAGAAACTAACATGGAAGAAACATGAAAATTTAAAAAGACCCAATCATCACAGCTTTAACTTGGAAGAGTCAAAAGAAGTAGTATCTTTAAAGAAGACACTTAACTGCCTGGATTCCTGTGTATGCCTAGATAGCATTTAAGCTATCTCCATGTAGAGGAAGAAGAGAATGACTTGGCGTGGCATCCCGTGTTTTGTTTCTTTGGCAAAATGCCATTATACTTGCTCTGCTAATTTTTGGAAGATTTAAAAGCCTTTGATGGAGAAAGATTTCTGTTGGTTGAAAATCAAAATAGCTGTTATTTCTGATAAATATAGTGAAAAATAAGCAACCTGATCTTCCTGGACTTCTTTGTAGAACTGACTCATAGATGCCATTTCTTTTTAAGATTTAAAAATATAGCCAGTTTTCTACATGTAACCAGATACTAATATTTTGATCAATTTGGTTTGTTGTCATATGAGAACACTTACCTCCCTACCTCACAGGGATGTTGTGAGGCAAATTTTAAATGTTCCTAAGAAAAGTTTAGAAATAATAACTCTTGTGGGTAGTTTCTATAATCATAAGTTTTTGTTTATTTTAGAATTTACAAATGCTTTCCCATAGTTATGAATAGACATTAGGTAACATTTTTAAATGGAAGATAATGCAGTTGTACTTGATTTATCGATGCATATCCTTGTATAAAGAATAATTTGCATGGAATGTTGCATTTTTTTTAACCAAGAGCTTTTATACAATTAAAGAAAAGCGAAAGTAAAAATGTCTGGTTCCCCCTTTATTTAGTTGAGATTTAATTTATTCATACCTCTTCTGGAATCTAACACCAGTAAGTTATTTTTTGATTAAAATATTTAGAGAAAGGGTACTTCCTCCCCAAAATATGATACTGATACAAGGTGTGTGCTCTTCTATTATAGAAAGCAAATATTAAAGTTGGTGAAAATGTACTTTAGAAATAAGGAAGAAATATAACAGAATTAGTCATTACCTTAACAGTATTGCTTTTCTGGTATTTAAAACTTAGAAGGGCTTCTTGTATCAGTTCCCATTTTATTATGGGAATAGTTTATAGAATGTATTCTGAACCTGATAAAATTCAAGAGAAAATAATTTCCTGGGAGAAAATGTGAATAATACAATGGTCTGTCATTGTTGTCATGTTGGTCTCTAAAAATATGACATTCCTACCATCATCTCTGTCTCAAAAATGAAGGGATTGCACTTAGGTTCTTCTAGCTGTGCCACCAGTCGTGTTCACAGTCTTAGACAAAAGACTTTATCTCTTTGAGCTACAGTTTCCTCATATATTAAGTAAAAGGGGTGGTCAGGTGGGTAATGATTTCTGAATCTCCTTATCTTGATTATCTTAAAGTGATCCTGCCTTTAGTCTAGGAAATTAATAAGATGTCCACTTACGGCCTTCCATGGCTGAGCATGAGACTTAGTACTGCCTTTATAATAATTAAAACACTGATAATGTTATTGTGCTGTATAAAAGAACCCATTACATAAGGCAGATTAGCCATTTCTGTCTTTAAATAGAACATTAGAAAAAAAGTAGTGTCCTATGCTTTTGCATTATGCACACACATAATTAAAATTACCGAAATTCCTTCCAGATGGCACCATGGATTAAAAATGTGTGATCCATCAGTTACTACTTTTCAACAATAATGTAAAATTAGCACAAGAGACCACATAGCTTCATAGTATCCTGAAATAGATTATTATAATGGGATAAATTTCTGAACTACAATGCTAATAGCTAGGCTTATAGATTCAAACTTATAGATTGAATTAAATCTTCTATACTTGGGGATGGATTTTAGCAGTATTAAATCATAACCAGCAAAAAGAAACCAGAATGCAACTTGTGCTGTCTAGTGGCTCTCTTTGAAACACGATATTGATCAATGGAAAATAGTGAAGTCAATTATGCCATTTTTGGGAAAGCAAGATGTAAGCATTTAATAACTTTTACATACTGCTATACTTGGAAATATTGTAGACATTTGGTGCTTCAAGTAGTGTTGTTTGATATCTCACCTGTGAGTCATACCTTACAGTCCTTGATAAAAGTTCTAGACTAACTTAAAGTGTTATACCCAAAAGGACCAGGGAAGACTATCACTTGTTTTTAATTCAGTGAAGTTAGTGATAACAAATGAGAGAAAGGTCATCTTTGTTGTTCTTCACGTTTCTTCCTTAAGAGATCATCTTGTCTCCACTCCCACTGTTTTACTTGACTAGCCAAAAAAAAAAGAAAAAGAGATCATATTTTAAGAGTCCATTTATTCAGCAATATTAGTATAAAACTTTAAATGCTAGGTAGTGAACACTATCCTTAGTACTTCCAAAAATTAGATGGTATAGTGTATAGAAGTCTATTCATTAAAGGGCCTACTTGGGTTTATATTTAATCCTGTGTTTTCGTAATTTTTATTTTTTATAGTTTTATCTCTACTGTTTTTTTCTTTTTTTTTTTGACAGTTGTCTCATGAGAAGTAGAATGGATACAATTTCTGCTTTTTCAGGAAGAAAAATCCAAAGCATATGGTTAGGGAATTTTTCTAAAATCTATAGATAGGTACCAGAATTGGAACTTTAATCCCTTGCTTCTGTACTTCAGTCTTTCCTTAACCTGTCTTGAAGAAATTTTAAGTCACCATATGGAGACCAAATATAAAAAAGATGATAATTAACAATATTGATTCACTATCTGATGCAAAAATAAGTTATGAATCTTTAAAATGTGTAGTTGAAATTCAATGAGTATTGAGTCTGTAGGCATTTAATTTATTTAAGAAAATAACTGTGTATTTCAGTTAAGTCAGCACAGTCATGTTGATTTTTTTTTTTTTTTTAATTTTTTTGAGATGGAGCCTCCCTCTGTCACCCAGGCTGGAGTGCAGTGGCACGATCTTGGCTCACTGCAACCTCTGTCTCCCGTGTTCAAGTGATTCTCCCACCTCAGCCTCCTGAGTAACTGGGATTAAAGACGTGCACCACCACGCCTAGCTAATTTTTATATGTTTCTTAGAGATAGGGTTTCACCATGTTGGTCAGGCTGGTCTCGAACTCCTGACCTCAAATGATTCACCCTCCTTGGCCTCCCAAAGTGCTGGGATTAGAGGTGTGAGCCACTGCATCTGGCCTATGTTGATTTTTATAACTATTTACATTGAAAAGTATTGGCCAGGCCCGATGGTTCATGCCTGTAATTCAGCGCTATGGGAGCCTGAGCCAGGCTGATCACCTGAGGTCAGGAGTTTGAGACCAGTGTGGCCAACATGGAGAAACACCGTGTCTACTAAAAAATACAAAAAAATTAGCCGGGCATGGTGGCAGGTGCCTGTAATCCCAGCTACTCGGGAGGCTGAGGCAGGAGAATCACTTGAACCCGGAGATGGAGGTTGCAGTGAGCCAAGATTGCGCCATTGCACTCCAGCCTGGGCGACAAGAGCAAGGCCCCTTCTCAAAAAAAAAAAAAAGAAAAATATCTTAACAGGGTTTAGTGTGTGTGCTTGTGTGTGTGTGTGCTCATAGTATTCTTGATTATGTAACTGGTAGTTTATATTTACAAAGCAAAAGTATTAGAGAATCTTAGATTAAGGTAATTTACATGATTATAGGCCATAGTAAACTTTCCTTATATGTTATATTATTTCTTTGCTCTTTTGTCTATTGATTTAGTAGTATAGCTAAGAATCCAGTCTGCATGTTTACCGAGTAGCTGGCTAAAGCTTTCAGTTCCACTGAGAGTTAAGCTTATGTTTCTGAAACCAGCATAGCATAACTAAACATTTGGAACACTTGTTCTACAAGTTTTCGGATTTGAATGTAAGGGTATCCCAACCTTGCAGCATCTGGGGGTACTTTGTAACAAAAGTCATTTCTTGGAAGTAGAAAGTTGAAACTTGTAACATAGCTTCAAAGGTATTCTGCAAAATATTGCCCTAATAGTTCAAAAATAGTTTCTAAATTTTATTTGAAAATAAAGAGCTCAAAAGTAGTTCTATTGTAAACCAGTGACTGAAACATATCAAGAGTCTGGGAGTACCTGGAAAGCACAGTTATCTTTGTGGAGTATTTTGTAGGCATGTTGTATACATATATAATCATATGAATTAGAAATCATTTAACTAGCAAGTTATGCATCTAAAATCACCATGAGCACACACATGTAAGCAGTTAGTGTCCAGACTGAGCATGAGCAACTCTTTGGCATAGGTCCATTTTAATACTACTTAGTTCAAAATCATGTATGGAGCATGTCTTTGTGCCAGGTGAAAGGTGAATAAGATTGCCTTCAAGGAGCTTCATGAGGCAGCAGAATATATAACCAGTATGGATGATGTGGAGGTAGTGATCCATGGGGTGCTCTGGAAACTCTAAGAACAGTCCCCAAGCTCTCTCCATGATTACTCCAACATTCTCTGATGTTATACTTCCTTTACAGTTTTAACAAATATTTGAGTGCCAGGCAAACATTAGTGAACAAGTAAACAGTCTCTGTTCTTATAGTGTTTAAACTTCAGTGGGGGAATAAGAGAAATAATTGCATAACTATATAATTACTGTTATGGAAAGTGCCACAAAAGAAGAGATCAAAGTGAGGGAAGAGGGCAGGCAGTGGTATGGCTGGATCATGAAAGTAGGCTCCTTGTGGAGTCATACATAACTCATCCTTCCAGTAGGTAGAAGTTGGCCTGTGAAGTGGGGAAGGAGCGCTTCTGGCAGAGGGAGGGGCATCTGCTTTGGCCTTTGAAGCAGTTAGGTGTTTTAGTGCCCTCATCTGAGGTCGTGGTAGTGACAACTGGAAAGAATCTATAAAGACTGGGATGGAAGAAATGAGAGAATTGTTCACTATTTAGCTTTGAGAGTAAGGAAATAGGAAGAAATAAAGATATTTCTAGTTCACTAGCCAATAACATCTGTATCCTCCAAAATATCAGATACATCAAAGACAATAGATGTTGATTTATTACATTTAATACATTGATTGCTTAAGTTCAGAAGTTACACAAACTGATAGCCTATTTAGTTGTACATGACCGTCACAATACTAGCATCACATGTCTAAATAAATTAGAAATGCAAATCGTAATGCAGATAAAAAAAAGAATGCTTCTTTAATCATTTTACATCTTCTCCAAATGAAACCCATGAGTCAAGATATATAAATGCCCAAATTGTATAGAAATTTGTCATATAGTTCTCAGTTGCTAAAAATTTTAAGGAAGAGGTACTTTCGTGTTAAAATGCAGAAGTCATTTAGCACTGTTTGTTAAGATCCTCTGTGAATATCATGTTAAGTAGTATTAGTAAATGGAATCTAGAATAAGTGTTTTTCTTCTTGAATTTATTCACTTTTACAAAAATGCATTTGAAAGAGTGATTACTCTGAAAAGATTAACATTTTTTAGCTTGTATATGAAGTTTGTTGCCACAAGTCATTTTAATATTATTCTTGAAGAATACTCAGCATGGCAGATATGCTTCCAGATCTATATAGAATGTCTCCTAAGGCTTTAGTATGTTTTCTATAAATAAGTAATAGTTACAGAGATGTAATTTAACTGGTTGAAAGATAGGGAAAATACCACTTACCACAAGCTCATAAAACTTTTACATAAGCAGTTCACTAATATGGGTGACCATAATGTATATGATAAAAGCCCCTCTCAAGCTTGGGAATATGTGGTCATTTGGGATGGTTTTCTGAAAGCTGTTAATAAGCTAAGTAAACCTATAGAAGCACATTTTAGTACTTAGAGTCTAGTTTTAGTAGAATCTGCATTCATCCATAGAAAGCAGTCTAGCAAATGTTAATAGTAAGGCCTGAAGTAGTTCCACAGATATCCATGTTCATATACTACTGTAAAATTATTTACTTTTCATACAAATATAGGCAAAGCATGCAGTCATCCATCTCTACAATGTAAAGTCTTTCAGGTATTAATGATAGATGTGTATTATTTCCATATCCTTAAAAAGAAATGTAGACATCCTTTCTACTTTATTTGTCCATCCATATTTTTAACTATTATGCATTTTGAAATATGTTTTGCAAATTTTGCTATGATATTTAAGGCCCTTGGAATAATAACTTAAATCTGTTTAATCCATACTTTACCAGGCTATTAAATAATTTGATCCCAACTTTTCCTTTTGATTACAGCATATTCTAAACTAGTTTAAAAGTAGTCACCTATTTTTCAGTGATCTCTGTGTGGCATTCTCAACACCCTTATATATAACTGCATATAGCCAATTGTAAATTACCCCTAAGGTAACAGAGCAAAGGAATAGCACATGTGAAAAAAGACACTGTAGTTCAGTTTGAAAAACCTTACGGGTGGGCGTCTTAATATTGCTGTGGTATGGAAGACAAAGTACCCATCCATTACAGCATTTGAATTTAATAGCCTGTGTTAGTTAATTCATACTTAGGTTAAAGGAAGCCCAAGTCACTGGTCCAGATATCATACATGACAATGTCATACAAAGAAAAATTCTTTCAAAGTCACAGATTACAAAAGAGGGCGTTAGATCAAGGGAAGCTGAGTTTTTGTGAGTAATATGCTCAAGACTGTCACTGTACTGGAAAAACAGCAAAACAAATGTCCTGCTGAAAGGGATTTCTGTCGTGTTGTTTTTCTGTAGCTAAAGTGGTGATTCTTGCTGAACTAATCTGGAGTTGGAATACAGCCAGACTTCATCACATTGGCCAGTAAAGTTAGGAGACTTTTGCTTCCATCGAGGCCGATCAGGAAGGCTTTAGAAGGAAAACCAAAAAAAGCCTCTTTTGATAATAGCTGTGCAATCAGTAGTGGACTAAGCTATTATTGATTCTGGGCTGTATTCACTTATTATCATCTCCATTTGCTTAGAATTCATTTGCATAATACTTTTCATCAGGGCCCTTACCTTTGCATATTATTTACATAGCTTATATGTGCATTAAATAAATGAAGTTGGTAGGGATGATTCTGCCACAAGTAACATGCTATTAACAAACATTTAAATAATTCGATGTTATATCCTTTGATTCTGGCCTCCTCTTCAAAAACAAATTTAAACTGAATGCAAAAGTTTTCTGATTCAAATCATGGCTAATGAAATTATTGGTTACTACTGGTTTCTAAAAGATGGAAATTTGGAAACAGATTTTACTGTAAAATTATCCATATCTTTTCACACAATTTTAGCTTTGGTAAAATCTGTTAATAAGCATCATTTCAATTCTGCCAGTACCAACAGAGATTTTTATCGTTTAAATTATTATTTCCCAACAACACTACGTATTGTACAATTTTTAGGGTGAATTTTCCTTAAGTGACCTACTCTGCAAGGAAATAGTGGCATTTTTGTCTCCAAAGTTAAATCAAATTATAGAAGGCCAGATAAAAACATTCATTTCTATCTTTAATAGATTATAATGATTATAATGCTATTACCCTGTAAATAAGAGAATGGGATTGAAATTAATTGATGTCACTCTTGGCAAGAGATAGATGTATATTCATAAGAGTTGAAAGAAACATAATTTTTTATTTAGTATGTAAGACTGATTTCCTGAAGACATCCCACTGTGGAATGGTCTAACATCATTTCCTGAATAAATTTCCAAAGAAAGCTTTTAATCAATGGTCAGTTTTTTAAAAAGGGAAATCGGCCGGGTGCGGTGGCTCACGCCTATAATCCCAGCACTTTGGGAGGCCGAGGCAGGCGGATCACGAGGTCAGGAGATCGAGACCATCCTGGCTAACATGGTGAAACCCCGTCTCTACTAAAAATACAAAAAATTAGCCGGACGTGGTGGCAGGCCCCTGTAGTCCCAGCTACTCAGGAGGCTGAGGCAGGAGAATGGCGTGAACCCGGGAGGCGGAGCTTTCAGTGAGCCCAGATTGCACCACTGCACTCCAGCCTGGGCAACAGAGCGAGACTTCGTCTCAAAAAAAAAAAAAAAAAAAAAAGTAGGGGTGCGGGGAGGGGAAATAGGGAAATCAACAAAAATACTGACTTTTGTGAATCTAGTAGATACATAATTCACAGTATCACCTTGGGTCAATTCGTTTTTCTTCTCACTTAGGAACTAGCAGTAGGTCCACTGAATAGCTTTTTATTCCCTTCCCTTATATCTGGCTCTCAGCCTTCCAAATTCACTGATGTAGGGAAACTATGATTTACGTTAAAGTATTTAAAACACCTGTAAGGCACTTTCAACCTTTCACAAATATCCCTGAGCAAGAAGTTAGTGTCCACATCTCCTTCCTAAAAGAGGATAAGCTGCTTAAAATTTTCAAAGGGAATTTCTTAAGAGGCTTTAGAGTATCATGGGTAGAAACCAGCAGCGAGGATACAAAGTGGAAGTGAAACTGGGACCTCCTGTGGCTCTTCACCCTTGTATTTCCATTCCTCAGCCACAGCTACATTAGGGCATGTGGCAAAGACTACAGAAGGCACTGTGCCAGGCAAGCAGTGCACAGATGTTAGCAGATGTAACAGTGTGGAGCCATCTCCAATGGAGCTGCCCATCAGCACATAGAAATGTTGCTCTTACTGCTAGAAGCACAGTTACAGGAACCAGGACATTTCTTGGGGCCCCTTATGGGACTCTCCATTGTAGCAAATAAAAATGGAAGTAGAGCTAGACTTTTGCTGTGCTCTCTCAAATCAAATGGGAAACTATGCACTAAAGTACAGAGTGTTTTTATGGAGTACACATAACATAGATTCCCTTCTCCCCTCTCACAATCAGAAATTAACCATACCACTTCTTAGAATCATTTCTGTTTACTTATTTTCTCATTGCTTCAGTAACTTGCTAAATTTATTCTGAGGTTACATAAAAGGTTTAAACTTGCTATAAATAATACATCTGTACTAACTAAGAATGACAATATAAATCATTGAGTGCATACAATATAAATCATTGACTGGGTTTGATTTAAATTATTTCTGTTCTTTACATCAGTAATCAAAAGGAGCCACTTTAAAATATTTAATGTTAAATCTTTTCGGCTTTTTAGCAGCTTGCAGAAGATTCTTTGAGGATTCTTTATTGACTGCAATATATGGAAGGTACTACCATTTGAGTGTCCCATTTTTTGTCTTCAAGAGTACATTTACATAGGCTATTTACTCCTCAAAATCACCCTATAAAGATAGTTGTTAATAACCCTAATTTTATAGATGAGAAAACTGAGACCTGATGAGGTTAGGTAACTTGCCCAAGGCCCATAACTATTAAATGACTGCAGCCATAGTTTGAAGCAAGTCATCAGATTCGAGCCTGAACTTTTAACCAGCTGTTACAGCAATTGATTCTTAATACAGATGTTTAACAAAATTCTTCGAAACTCAGAAATATTTATAGAGTGATAAAGGCATACATTATACACTTTGAAGTAATTTGTTTCAGATTAATTTTCCTCAGAAAAGTCAATAGTGTTTCACTTTCTTTACCAGAGCTGAGTAAAATTCTGTATTTTATCTGATCTAAGATACACCAAGAAAAAATATCGTCAATTAAACTATGACTATGACAACTCTTTTAGGTTTACGTGGACATAGATTTTAATATCAGCCTCTTTTGTACACATGTAATATATGTAAAATAAATGGCTTAAGGTGTTCTTATAACTTCATCATATGCAGGGTCCAGCTCTTCTGATTCACTTTATGACTACAATTTATGTCCATGTTTTTCACCTCAATATCATTTTTTTATACTATCAGTAACATTGGTGATACATTGTTTCTTTAAAAACTATTCTCGGCCAGGCACAGTAATGCCAACCCTTTGGGAGGCTGAGGCAGGTGAATTGCCTGGGCCCAGGAGTTTGAGACCACCCTAGGCAACATGGAGAAACTCTGTCTCTACAAAAAAAAAAAAAAAATACAAAAAATAGCCAGGCGTGGTGGCACTTGTCTATATTCCTAGCTGCTTGGGAGACTGAGGTGGGAGGATCACTTGAGCCCAGGAGGTTGAGCCTGCAGTGAGCCATGATTGCACCACTGCACTCCTGCTTGAGTGACAGAGTGAGACCATGTCTCAAAAAACCAAAAACCAAGAAACTATTCTACTTTTATTTCTGGGATTTTCTTCCAATGTTTATTAAAAGTATTAGTACTTAAATTCTATTTCACTTCTAAACACTGTGTTTCCTAGAATATGACCAAGTGATTTCTAGTTCACTATAGGAACTTCCTGTAAAACTTCATCAGTCAACATATATCTCCATCTGTTTACCTATAGCCAACTATATTGTATGTTGATCCAGACATGCCAGGCTATGTTGCAAAGGTGGTGGATTGTTAGGCAGAGAAGGAATCTGAGATGGAAAGTAAAACCTGGGGGATTATCAAGGCATACATTAAGAAAAAAACAAGGACCAGAGGAGGTGGCATTTAGAAGCAGGTGCCAGCAGGAGTATAAAGAATAGAACAGGGCCAGGCACAGTGGCTCATGTGTGTAATCCCAGCACTTTGAGAGGCAGAAGCAGGAGGATCATTTGAGTCCAGGAGTTCAAGACCAGCCTGGGCAACATAACAAGACCCCCTTGCTACAAAAAATTTAAAATTAGTCAAGTGTGGTGGTATGTACCTCTTGTCCCAGCTACTCCGGAGGCTGAGGCAGGAGGATTGCTTGAGCCCAGGAGTTCAGAGTTGCAGTGAGCTATGTTTGCACCACTGCACTCCAGCCTGGGCAACAGAGGGAGATCCTGTCTCTAAAAATAACAGGCCAGGCGAATAACAGGCCAGGTGCACTGTTGGGAGGCTGAGGAGGGTGGATCGCTTGAGTCCAGGAGTTTGAGACCAGCCTGGACAACACTGCAAAACTGCATCTGTACAAAAAAAAACAAAAAAGCAAAAATTAGCCAGGTATGGTTGCATGCCTGTAGTCCCAGCTACTCAGGAGGCTGAGGTGGAAAGATTGCCTGAGCCTGGGGGAGGCAGAGGTTGCAGTGATCACATCACTGCACTCCAGCCTGGGTAACAAAGCCAGACCCTATCTCAAAATAATAAACTTTTTTTTAAAAAAAGAACAGAACAATGTAAACATCTGATGAGAGGATCCCAAGAAGTACTGTGTTTAGTAAGTTAATGACTTGCTGACAAATGGAGACTTTCAGTTATATCTAATAGAAAATTTCCTTCATATACTAGGCTATTTGCCTAGCAGGACCTGAAATCTCTACTCATTTAGGTCCTTTTGACAATAAGTATTATTTATAAATAATGCAAGATTACTCTGTTTTCATTTCTTTCCTTTAAAAGGTTAACTTTTATAAAGAAAAATTCAGACCCTAAACTGTTGAAGATGTCATTAGTTTCTAAGATGACCTATTATAGCTTGGGGCCAACAGGCTGATATGAAAGCACCTAGCCCAGAAGGCGGCAGGCACACAAGTAGTTTTTTTTTTTTACGTTAAAATTTATTCATTGCACAAATATTTATTTAGTGTTCCAGGCACTGAAAGAAGAAGCTGAAAAGAGGAAGATACAGGGAAGGTAGGGGGTGGGGGGTGGGGGCGTGAGGGTTGAAAATTTACCTGTTGGGCATAGTGTTCAGTATTTGGGTGATGAATACACTAAAAGCCCAGACTTCACTACTGTGCAATATATGCATGTAAGAAATCTGCATTTATACTCCCTAAATATATATTTTTTTAATGTTTAAAGATACAATTTCCTTGGGTTATATACTTTAATAGATAAGGAGTCCTGAGACCTATATAACTAGGCTATGGGGAATTATGATGTATGACTAATACATGTGATACAGGATATGTTTGCACTTGTATTTCTCTTGGGCTTCTTGAATTTGTGTTTCTGTCTTTTGCTGACTTTGCCAATAATCTAGTTTCCTGTGATTATTTCCTTAAGTAGCCTTCCTGAACTGTACTCTTTCTCTTATTTTTCTCAAAGTCAGATTGCATAAATGTTAGACTTTCTAGTATTTTCTCACAGGTTCCTGGGGCTCTATCAAATTTTTCTCCCATTTTTCTCTTTGATGTTCAAACTGGAAAATTTGTATTGATTAATCTTTAAGTTCACTGACCCTTTCCTTTCTCATTACCATTCTGCTATTGGGTCCATGCAGTGTATTTTTAAATTTCAGTTATTATATTCTTTAGTTCTGAATTTTCCATTTGATTCCTCCTTATATCTTCTATTTAATGGCTGAAACTTTCTCCCTTTCCAGTCCCTCCTATTGTATTTGCCCTTAGTTGTTATAGCATTTTCATAACTGCTTTAATGTCTTTGTGAGATAATTCCAACATCTGTGTCATCTCGTCACTGATGTCTATTGAACTATCATTGTCTACACAACTTCAGATTTTCCTCATTCTTTGTGTCAACTAATTTTGAATTGTATTCCAGATATTTTGTCTATTATGTTATGAGACACTGGGTCTTGTTTATATCCTATGGAGAATGTTGATATTGTTGTTTTAGGGGACCATAGTTATTTAGGTTCAACAGTTGCAAGTTTCCATGAGCCTTCTGTGAGCTGCAGTTCCGATACCAGTTCAGTTTTCAAGTCTTCTTGCAGGGCTATTTGCATCTGTTCCATGTGTGCACTACACATTAACCAGTCTGAGACTTGGGTAATGGAATATGCCACTGTTCAGTTCTCAAAGTGTGTAGACTGTTAAGAGCAGATCCTCAAATGCACAGCTCAGGAATAAGCTTATAAACACAGATAACTTTAAGAGGTTGCTTTCCTGAGCTTATCTCACTCTGCAATGTTCCAAGTATTTTTTAGTAGGCTGGACACAAATAGTTTTAAGTCAATATTGGTTGCTTCTGCGTTCACAGTTCTGGAATGGGAAGTAAGGAGACAACCCAGCAGGCAGATCCTGAGACAAGCAGTGCTGTGGAGTGCTTTCATAGTTAGGGATTGACCCCACTACTGATACAGAGAATAATGTTAAGAAAAAAACCTACTGCAACCTATTTATTTTAATTTAATTTAATTTAATTTAATTTAATTTAATTTAATTTAATTTAATTTAATTTTTTGAGATGGAGTCATGCTCTGTCGCCCAGGCTGGAGTGCTGTGGCATGATCTCCACTCACTGCAACCTCCACCTCCCAGGTTCAAGCAATTCTTCTGCCTCAGCCTCTCAAGTAGCTGGGATTACAGGCGTCTGCCACCACACCCAGCTAATTTTTGTATTTTTAGTAGTGATGGGGTTTCACCATGTTGGCCAGGCTGGTCTTGAACTCCTGACCTCAAATGATCCACCCGCCTTGGCCTCCCAAAGTGCTGGGATTACAGGCATGAGCCACTGCACCCAGCTGCACCCTGTTTTTAAATTGTTTTTTGAAAGAGTATCGGAATATTTTTCTCAGTTCTACATAATTAACATGCCTAAAAAGTACATGCAAGGCATTACCATTATAGAGACTCTAATAATGAGTCCTAGGCCCTGGAGGAATGGGAGAGAGGCAGCTTTCTTAGACTCTGCAAGTGACCATTCACATGTAGCATTCACTCTGCAGGTTAGATAAGTATATTGCTCATACATTAAGCTCTTATTTTGAAAATAGAGCCTTTTGAAGTACTTTTTCTTCTTGATTTTACATAGCTAATTTAATGAAGTTTAATATCTTCTCATAGAACAACTTTGACTTTATTTTTATTTTATTTTTGAGTCAGGGTCTCCCTTTGTCACCCAGGCTGGAGTGCAGTGGTGCCATCTTGACTCACTGCAGCCATGACCTCTTGGGTTCAAGCAATCCTCTTGCCTTAGTCCCACAAGTAGCTGGGACTATAGGCATGTGCCACCACGCCCGGCTAATTTTTCTATTTTTGGTGGAAGTTGGGTTTCACCATGTTGCCCAGGCTGGCCTCGAACTCCTGAGCTCAAGCGATCTGCCCTCCTCTACCTCCCAAAGTGCTAGGATTATAGGCATCAGCCACTGTGCCTGGCCAGAACTTTGACTTTAGATAGGGAAAAACTGTAAAATTCCAGTTTAAGGAACCTTTCAAATGGTGTTTTTGAAGTGTTTTGAACTCCCTCTAGATTTGAAGCCAACAGGAAACCAGCTGGTCCGTTTTGAAGGGAAACTTTACTGAACAGCCACAAGAATAAAGAATTGGTTTGCCCTTACTCCAGTGTTCAGACGTGAGATCATAATGGTGTTTCAGTATATTTTCTGAATCACTGGTCTCTCCAACTAAGCAATTTAGTGATTTCTTTGTGAACAGCTCTCTTAAGGTAAAAGTACCAAAACTGTACCTATAAAAAAGAAACCAAATTAACAGAGAACCTCCCCAACAGTTCTAAACAAGTATTCCTGAAATGTGAGATGCTAACTGAAAATTTTGGTGTCAGAATTAATCCTAAGGTATTAATTGTTGCTAAATGTAAGTCTAATGGAGGAGAAATGTGATATCTTAGATTTGAATATTAAAGAAAGGAACTTTTTTTTTCAAAATTAATGTGCAAACTATTGAGAGGTATGGGTGTTTGGAATTTATTATAAGTTGAAGTTGTGTAGGGTATTCTAATAGCATTTATTATACTTGATGAAAGGAATATATGAAGAAGCTACAAAGAGAACAGGGAAGATGGACAAAAATCAAAAACATTTTACTTCCTAAATTGTATTTCTTTTTTCTTTTTTTTTTTTTTTTTTTGAGATAGAGTTTCACTCTCGTTACCCAGGCTGGAATGCAGTGGTGTGATCAGCTCACTGCAGCCTCCGCCTCCTGGGTTCAAGCGATTCTCATGCCTCAGCCTCCCTAGTAGCTGGGATTACAGGCACGGGCCACCATGCCTAGCTAATTTTCTATTTTTAGTAGAGACGTGGTTTCTCCATGTTGGTCAGGCTGTTCTCAAACTCCTGGCCTCAGGTGGTCCGCCCGCCTCGGCCTCCCAGAGTGCTGGGATTACAGGCATGAGCCACCATGCCTGGCCCTAAGTTGTATTTCATACTGCTCTAGAAAGACAGATTATTAAAGGAGCAGCTCATAAAATAGAAGAAGCAAGAGTGTTCTCAGATTCAAATTTATAATACCTATGTTTTATTATAAAAATTTATTTTTGGTATCTAAGAAAAAAGAAAATTGTAAAAAGAAAATTATTTGAGACCCTGCTTCACTGCTTTTGGGCATATACCTAGAAGTAGAATTGCTGGATCATATAATTCTAAATTTTTGAGGAATAGCCATACTGTTTTCCACAGCAGCTACACCATTTTACATTCCTACCAACAGCGTACTAGGGTTCCACTTTCTCCACCTCCTCACCAACCCAACACTGATTTTGTTTTTCGATAGTGCCGTCCTAGTGGATGTGAGGTGGTGTCTCATTGTGGTTTTGATTTGCATTTCCTTGATGATAATGATGTTAAACATCTTTTCAAGTGCTTAGCACCTGTTTGTTTCTCTTCTTTGGGAAAATGTCTATTCAAGTTCTTTGCTCATTTTTAAATTGTTATTGTTGAGTTATAGGAGTTATTTATATATTCTAGATATTAATCCCTTATCAGATAGATGATTTGCAAATATTTTCTCGCTTTCCATGGATTGCCTTTTCACTCTGTTGATTGTGTCCTTTGGCACATGGAAGTTTTTCATTTTTATGTAGTCCACCTTACCTGTTTTTTCTTTTGTTGCCTGTGCTTTTTTGGTGTCATATTCAAGAAATCATCGCAGATCCAATGTCACAAAGGTTTTCTCCTTTTTTTTTTTTTTTTTGAGACGTCTTGCCCTGTCGCCTAGGCTGGGGTGCAACGGAGCACCCCGTTGTGGTGAGCCACAACCTCTGCCTCCCCGGTTCAAGTGGTTTTCCTGTCTTAGCCTCTGGAGTAGCTGGGACTGCAGGTATTCACCACCATGCCTGGCTAATTTTGTACTTTTAGTAGAGATGGGGTTTTGCCATGTTGACCAGGCTGGTCTCAAACTCCTGGCCTCAAGTGATCTGCCCACCTTGGCCTCCCAAAGTGCTGGGATTATAGGCATGAGCCACCATGCCTGGTCATTACATTGATTTTTGTATGTTGAACCATCTTTGCATTCCAGGAGCTCTTCTTTTTTTTTTTTTTTTTTTCTCAAGACAAAATCTTGCTTCATCAACCAGGCTGGAGTGCAGTGGCACGATCTTGGCTCACTGCAACCTCTGCCTCCTAGGTTCAAGCAGTTCTCATGCCTCAGCCTCCTGAGTAGCTGGGATTACAGGCGCCCACCACCACATCCAGCTAATTTTTGTATTTTTAGTAGAGACGGGTTTTGCCATGTTGGCCATTCTGTTCTCAAACTCCTGGCCTCAAGTGATTCACTCATGTTGGCCTCCCAAAGTGCTGGGATTACAGGCATGAGCCACCCCCTTGGCCTCTTCAATTTTTAAATAGTGTTGTTCAAAGAGAAGTTTTTAAGTTTATGAAGTTCCTGTGATCAGTTTTTTTAATGGACCATGTTTTTGGTATTGTATAATATCTAAGAAATTTTTGCCTAACCCAAGGTCACAAAGAATTTTTTCAAGTTTTATAGTTTTATATTTTATAGAAGTTTTATATTTTTAATTTGAGTATAGACTGAGATATGAGTTGAGATTTATTTATGTTTGTATGTGGTTATCCAATTGTTTTAGCACCATTTGTTTAAAAGACTGTTATTTCTCCTTCGAATTATCATACCTTTGGACCTTTTATAATTATCTTCATTTTAATAATTTTCATCTCTTTGTGTAGATCTACATTTCTCTCTGGGATTATACTCTCACTTAAAGAACTTTCTTTAATATTTCTTGTAGGACACATCTTCTAGTAATAAATTATCTGAGCTCTTGTTTACCTGAAAAACTCTTTATTTCACCTTCATTTTGAAAGATATTTTTCCTATGTGTAGAATTCTAGGATGAGGATTGTTTTCTTTCAACACTGTCACTCCACTGTCTTCTGGATTGCATCATCTGTGATGAAGTATTACTATGCAGTAGTCCCTCCTTAACCACAGGGGATATATTGCATACTCCCAGTGGATGCCTGAAACCATGGATAGCAGTGAACCCTATATGTAGGGTTTATGTTTGTGTTTTTTTCTGTAGATACATACCCGTGATAAAGTTTAATTTCTACAGTAGGCACAGTAAGAGATTAACAACATGAACTAATAATAAAATAGGACAATTATAGGAATATACTGTAATAAAAGTTATGTGAATGTGGTCTCTCCCTCTCTCAAAATATTTTATCATACTGTAATATTTTCAGACTATAGTTGACCATGTGTAACTGGAACCACAGAAAGAGAAACAATGAATAAGGAGCTACTGTAATTGTTATTTTTGTTCCTCTATGTATAATATGTTCTTGTACTTTTTGCATCTGTGGTTTCTTGTCTTTTATTTTTTGAAAATACTCAGCCTTTATGTCTTCAGATATTTCCTCTGCCCTTCTCTCTTCTCCTTCTATGATTCTAGTTAAACATTTGTTAGACAGTTTACATGGCCCTTCATATCTTAGAAACTCTTTTTCTTTTTTCTCTTTGTGTTTCAGTTTGGCTGATTTCTCTTGGTCTGTTTCCATGTTCACCGACTTTATGCAGCTGTGTCAAGTTCACTGAGCCTGTCAAAGGCATTCTTCACCTCTGTTGTTATGTTCTGTATTTCTAACATTTCTGTTGGGTTCTTTCCCATAGTTTTCATTGCTCTGCTAAAATTCACAATCTGAGTGAACGTGATGTCCTTCTTTCCACTAACACCTTTAACATTGCTATCTTACTTCCTTGATTTATTCAAGATCAAGATCAGATTAATCTCTGAGTATGATTCTGTTGATTGCTTTCTTTCTTGACAGTGAGGAGTGTTTTTTTTTCTTGCTTTTTGATACATCTTGTAATTTTTTTTTTCATTGAATGCTAAACATTGTGTGGAGGACAGTAATGATGAACACTATTTCCTCCTAGAAATGGGTATGACTCTTCTGCTAGGCTGTTAATATGAAAGTTAGTCCATTTGGGGGTTGAAAGGGATTTTGATTTTGTTGTTGGTATGGTTACTATGAGTATGCTATAGCCTTTAAACATCTCTAGCATTACCTTGTGCTTAGGATTGCTAGAGGGTTCTACTCACTGCTCGACACTCATCTTTTGGTCTTTTTTTGTGTGTGTGCACATCTCAAAGAAGGTCTGTCTCTACAGTCTTGACCTTCCTGCAATGGAAGGCTGCTATAATAGACGACAGAATGGGGTTCTCTGTTGTTTTTGTCCAGCCTCAGTCTTGGGTAGACCCTTTGTCCCAGGATCTCAGAAATGAGGCTTTCTCAGTGATCCTGTCCCTCTCCCAGTAACAGGTAAATTCAGCCTTGTGATAGTTGAGAGTCTTGTGTAGGAGTTTCCTGCCTCTGTCCCACAGGTTAGAGACCTCTGAATCCAGGACTATTTTCTTTTCCTCTCACAGAGTTACAGTGTTTTATTCTCTTTGCCCCCAGCCATAACAGGTCTTCACCTGAATCCAGGTTAAGTGGGAGAATGACAGGATTTAGGGGTATCCTTCTCCCATTGGTTTAAGATTTTGGTCCTGTGGAGAAGAAGGGTCTTGGCTAGACTTTGTGAATTTCCCAAATGGAAGTCTCTCCCCTCATCCAGGATCCTTTCTCTAGTCTCTCTCTCTGCCTCTCCAATCTTTCTCCTGAGAACCTGATAGAAGTCTGTGGTAAAGAGCCTGCAAGACGGTACAAATTCCCTTTTGTATCTCTGGCTCCCAAGAGCCTTAGAAATGCTTGTGGTAGCCATCTTGCTCATAAGTACCACTCCAAACATGAAATTGTGAAGTTATCTTCTTGATACAGGTAGAAAATAAAATGATTACACTTACCTAGATTTTATCATTAACGTATAGTATATTTCAAGATTTTACCAGAGTTGTATCTTAAACTTGAGCTTCCTTGGGTCTAAATACCAACCAAATATGAAAATACTGGAAAATGCTAGGATGAATTTGAAGAATCTAGTAACCTACTTTAAACATATATTTCAACAGTCAAGCATTTTAAAATAATTGATGTGGTGTTATAACTACCTAGACTACTCATATAAAAAGTACTTCCGCCAATCGGTATTAACTTGTAAATTACACCAAAACAAGGCAACTTGTTCAGGAATACCAACCTTTTCTTAAACAGGTTTGTTGTAGATTCTCCGTGTTCCAGGTCTACAGTGTTTTGTAGATGAAATCCCTGTTACCGTATATGCATGCCTGATAAGTTTAAAATGGGAGTCAAGAAACTCCATATGATTCTACCACCCAAAACTAGTGTGAAATTCCATCCCTGATGTGAGAGCTAAAATATTTATATTTGAGGTTTTTATTAGTGTTGAAAGTTTTATTAAAATTAGTGTTATAAAATTTACTACTCATTAATTGATTTGATCTGAGGTTAGCCTTGCACTTATTTCATAGTGAATACCTTTACTTTTCATTTAGTGCATTGACTAAGCATGCACAGATTGGCAAGCACCAGGTTTTGCTGGTAAGTGAAAGGATGGGTGTAATAACTGGAAAATACTTGTTGGAGAAAACTTGAATCAATGAAAGGAAAAAATGCAACCTGATAGATTCTGAATATAGAAAAAATTGGACAAAAATTCATAGAAAAAAATGAGAATCTGATTGAGAAGAAGAGCTCATCACAGAAAAGCCAGCTTGATTAGAACAGGAAATATAATCCATGTACTTCAATTCAGGAAGATGGGGCAAATTGATAGGTTACATAATGTGGGTTTAAAAAATTATGTTTATTAGTTTGCTTGAGTTGTCCTAAAAAGTGCTGTAGACTGCATGGCTTAAACTATAGAAATCTATTTCCTCATAGTTCTGGAGGCTAGAAGTCTGAGATCAAGGCGTCTGCAGGGTCATTTCTTCCGAGGCCTCTGTCCTCGTCTTGTAGATGGCTGTCGTCTCTTTTTATGTTCGTGTGTCTGTGTCCTAATCCCCTCCTCTTGTAAGGACACCATTTATACTGGATTATGGCCCACCCTAATGACCACATTAAACCTTAATTACCTCTTTAAAGACTCTATCTCCAAATACAGTCATACTGTGAGATCCTGGGAGTTAGAACTTCAATATATGAGTTTTGGAGGGACACAGTTCAGCCTCACGCACAGAATAGAAGAGGCAATCAGGACCGGGCACGATGGCTCACGCCTGTAATCCCAGCACTTTGGAAGGCCGAGGCGGGTGGATCACCTGAGGTCAGGAGTTAGCGACCAGCCTGGCCAACATGGTGAAACCCTATCTCTACTAAAAGTATTAAAAAAAAAAAAAATAGCTGGGCATGGTGGTGGGCATCTCCCAGCTACTTGGGAGGCTGAGGCAGGAGAATCGCTTGAACCTGGAAGGCGGAGGTTGCATGAGCTGAGATTGTGCCATTGCGCTCCAGCCTGGGCAACAAGAGCGAAACTTCATCTCAAAGAAAGAAAGAAAGAAAAGGCAGAATGTCAGGATCCTCTTGAACAGTACTGTTCAGTAGAACTTTTTGTCATGATGAAATGTTCTGTTATCTTTGCTGTCCAGGGTGGTAGCCACCAGTCATGTGTGGCTGTTGAATGCATGAAATGTGTCGCAAATTCAAAGCTGAATTTTTTACTTTAATTTTGAAGTATTACATTTAAATAGCCACATGCTAATATTTGGATAATACAGATCTTGACTGATCTATTTATTTGACATATAAAGAACTGAGAACCAAAGTGCTTGAGTGTTGGGTCCGAGGTTACACAGATAATTACTGAATACTTGTGATGTAAGCAGTTATAAAATGCTTGATGGATTTTACTGGCTAGTGACTATAAAATAAAACCCACATAAATATAATAGAAAAACACCCTCATTTTAAAATTATTTCTCCTGCTATAAATATGTGGTAATCTATTTTACTTTATAATTGTGTGATTTTGACAAATGGATTTTAGGAGTAAATAATCGTTTTTTCTTCTGGTTAATTTTTAAAGGTGTTTGCTATTGACATGTAACAAGTGTTTAAATTAGTTCACTAAGATGTCAATCGTCAGATTGAAGTTTCCATTTAAATAAAACGCATCTCTATAGGGGAAAAACTGGTAGGTGGTTTAAAGAAAAATCTATAATTCAGTTAGAGCAGGTGAATCCATGCATGCTTTTTTCAGAAGACATGAATCTGAAAAATCATTTCACAAAGGAAGAATAAGAAAAGAGCTTTCTTTTTCAGGATAGAAATGGATTGTTAAATGAATAGCTTAGCTTGTTGCTTGATTCTATCCTTTCATGTTTTGATGATATTTTCTCACTTAGTAAACTTTAGGAATATTTTTAACTTTTCATTTTAAACTAATTTTAGACTTATAGAAAAATCACAAAAACTGTACAGAGTGCCCGTATACACTTCACACAGCTTCCCTTAATGTTAACATCTTGTGTAACCATAATACAATGATCAAATCCAGGGCAGTAGCATTGATACAATACTACTAACTAACCCTCAGTTTTCACCAATGTTCCCTTTCTGTTCTAGGAACCTACCTAAGATCCCACCTTGCATTTAACTGTTATTTCCTGTTTCCTTCATTTTCTTCACATGTTTGAAGAGTTTCAGTTATTTTACAGATTGTCCCTCAGTTTGGGTTTATATGATATTTTCTCATTATTTGACTGAAGTTACGCATTTATTGCAAGAATACTACAGACACAATCTTGTGTCATTCTCTGTACATCATATCAGGAGGTTCATGATGCTAATATGTCATATTTCTGGTGATAAACTTTAGAAATCTTGGTGATGAAAACTATGCTTTTTAAATAAAATATATACTAAAATTACTATAAAATATCAATCCATCAAATTTACCCTAGAATACAAATGATTTATCAAACCCCCAAAAAATGGTGATTGAAGAAAGCTATAAGCCTCACTAGTTAGTTAATGGGATGAGGTTAGTAGAATTTAACTAATAGAAATAAACTTCAATAATGAGAAAGAGAAACAACCTTTTTCTTTCTAATGAGGCAATTCTTCATTGGAAAGTTAAGAAAGGAATTTTCAAGAGGAGTCTTTCCAACTAAAAGAACTGTCTTGTAGTAGAAAATTGTTTTAGTTGAGGTACTTAACTGTAGTAACTTAACAAGTAGAATATTAAATGAGGAAAAACGGTGATTGCTTTAGTCTTCTTCTATTTATGACACTGGAATTATATCAGAAGTCAAGTCTTTAGAACCAGTTTGTAGGCATAGCCTTTCCTATGAAATCAGTTTATTGTAGCAAATGTTTGTATTTTTGACATTTTAAGGTCCTGAATAAGATGAAATAAATCAAAAACAATTTCAAAAGAAATACTACATTACATATCCCAAACCTTATGATATTTAAGCATCCTCATATGTTTTCATTAAGGAATAACATTGTACTTTAGGGTTTGACACATGTAAAAAATGTAATACACTGTTAGGTTTTTTTAATAGATGTTTTTCAGGCTATAATGTTTATTCCTTAAAAGAGAATGGGTGGAAACTCTTCTGTAGATAACTGTATCTGTCATAATGAAGGTTGGAAACATTCCACGTTAAGCCTGGTACTTGAGTACTTTTTATATTTCTTCACTTGCCAGGTTTTCTTTACTAGGAATATTTTGGTAAAGTATTTGTGTTTTTTAGTATTTTGGGGTTGTCTTTGAAAACATTCTTAGGGCTGGTCACAGTGGCTCACGCCTGTAATCCCAGTACTTTGGGAGGCTGAGGCAGGTGGATCACCTGAGGTCAGGAGTTCAAGACCAGCCTGGCCAACATGGCGAAACCCCGTCTGTACTAAAAAAAATACAAAAAAATTAACTGGGTATGGTGGTGTGTGCCTGTAGTCCCAGCTACTCAGGAGGCTGAGGCAGGAGAATCGCTTGAACCCAGGAGGCGGAGGTTGCAGTGAGCCAAGATTGCGCCACTACACTCCAGCCTGGGCGACAGAGCGAGACTCCATCTCAAAAAAAAAAAAAAAGAAAAGAAAACATTCTTAGACTATAAACCCTACAATAGAACTGAGTCTTGCTGTCCCTTCAAGGTAACAGTAGTTGGTGTAATGGATAGAATTTTCTTTTTGTTTTATTTTAGTTCAGCAATCAGCAAACATTGGGAGGCTGAACTGGCTACCCTCAAAGGAAATAATGCCAAACTCACTGCAGCCCTGCTGGAGTCCACTGCCAATGTGAAACAATGGAAACAGCAACTTGCTGCCTATCAAGAGGAAGCAGAACGTCTGCACAAGCGGGTAATTTCAGGGCTGATGTCTATAGGGATTTAGGGCTAACAGGTTTTCTTGATCAGAAGAAATTTGCATGTAGATTCAGCACAGGGATATCTTCTAGTTCTAGGATGTCAGAACATAGATATGGGTTGTATGATATGCGTTTGTTTGATTAAGAAAAATATTTTCCATAGTTTAATGAGAATGAAGAATATACACCTTTTGAAGTCAACAAACCATGTTGATTCCCCATATTATCAATGGGGACTAGCAGTAATGCACAAAGTACATAAAAGCACTAATGTATTAGTGCTAGTTGATTAGTACTGACATGGTAGTTAAAGTGTGTGCTGAGAAAAAATTCAGGGAGTAGTTTAATTAGAATTTCAGCTTTGGGTGTTGACGGTGAAGCGGGAATGCTTTTTTCCTGAGTTGTCCTGGGGAGGGGATTCTCCATTTCTGGTTTACAAGACCAGAGTATTCCAGAGTGCGAATTCCAGTTCTGCCGGTTATTATCTGTATGATCTTTGATAAGTTATTTCCTTCTTCCAGCTCAGTATTCTTATCTGTAAAATAGGAATAATAAGTACTCTGTACAATTCCTGTGAAGATTAATTGAATACTTAATTGGCATGTAGTTGCACTGAGTCAAAAGTATGTATTCTGTACAATTCCTATGAAAATTTGTTGAGACACTTAAGTACCATGTAATTGCACTGTCTCAATGAGTTGCAGTGAGTCAATGAGCTGCTTTTATTATTTTCTTTTTAAAGAAGGAACAATTTGAAAAATACAAGTAGAAAATTGTTAACTTTGGTAATATTAGAGATTTGGTGCAGAAAAAGAAAACCAGAAATTTCAATACCATTAATATCAGAAGCCCAGATAATTACTTGTAAAGTGTTTTAATGCTCTCAGGCCAAGAGTTTGAGATTAGCCCAGGCAACATGGCAAGACCCCATCTCCATTAAAAAAAAAAAAAAAAAAAAGAAAATCTTTTTTTTTTTTTTTTTTTTTTTAATTAACCAAGCATGGGGACACACGCCTGTAGTCCTAGCTACTTGGAATGCTGAGTGGGAAGGATTGCTTGAGCCCAGGAATTGGAGGCTGCAGTGAATTATGATGGCTCTACTGCACTCTAGCTTGGGTGACAGAGCAAGACTCTGTCTCTAAAACACACACAAAAAAAAGAAGTTTTTTTTTTAAATTCAAGGCATAGAAGTGCTTCACCCAACAGATGCCTTTAATTTCTCCTTTAAAAAAAAATTTCAAGCTGGGCACATTGGCTCACGCCTATAATCTCAGCACTTTGGGAGGCTAAGGAGGATGGATTGCTTGAGCCCAGGAGTTCAAGACCAGCCTGGGCAACATGGTGAAACCCCATCTCCACTAAAAATACAAAAATTAGCTGGGTGTGATGGCATGTCCCTATAGTTCCAGCTACTTAGGAGGCTGAGGTGGGAACATCACTTGAGCCCAGGAGGCAGAGGCTAAAGTGAGCTGAGATCACGCCACTGCGTACTCCAGCTTGGGTAACAGAGCAAGGCCTTATCTCAGAAAAAAAAAAAAAAAAAAAGAAAGAAAAGGAAATGGAGTTGAGACAGAGTGGAAATGTTAGAAACTTGAGTAAATGTTAGTCTATCCTGTGTATAAAAATTAACTTAAGAGAGGTGGGGGAAAGGAGAGTTGTTTAATGGGTATAGACTTACAGTTTTGCAAGTTAAAAAAGTTCTGGAGATCTGTTTCACAGCAATGTGAATATAAATACTTAACACTATTGAACTATACACTTAAAATGACTAAGATGATAAATTTTATGATATATGTTTTTTACCATAATAAAAAAAATTTATGACAATTGTCATAGCCAGAAAATATTAAGGAGCTATCATGTCTCCTTATTGTGTAATCTCTGCCCTTAAGAAATTTTCTGTTTAAATAGTCAATTGAATATTAAAGAACTTAAGAAACATAATATATTTATTTACTCACATATTTTCAGTTTCCATTGTGCTTCTTTCCTGTAGATCTGAATTTCTATCAGGTATTGTTTCCCTTCAGCCTGAATAACCTCCTTGAGCAGTTTTTGTACTCCAAGTGTACCGCCAACAAATTATCTGCACTTTTATTTAGATAAATTTTGTCTTGCTTATAAGTTACATTTTACTGTTTTTTCAGAAAAATGACTAGTCATTTTTAATTTTGTATTGGACATTGCAAATGAGATGTTGTAGAGACCACAGATTTTGTTATTTTTGAATAATGTTGAGTTTTTGTTTCAACAGGCAGTTAAGTTATTTGGAGATTATCTTGAATTTGTGGAGTTGTGTACTTATGCTTTGTTAGAATTCATGTATTTCAATTTTGCTGTAACCCTAGGGTAAATCACGTTGTCCTAGGAAATCTTTATCTCTAAGACATAACCCTTTCCAAGGTTTCACTGCAAAGCTTGAGGTATTTACCAAGGCCCTCTAATTTAGCAGGGACTAGCAGAACTTCAAACTGTCATCTCTGTTGAGCACCATCGCAGTTTAGTTCTTTCAGCCTTCCAGCTCTTTTCCTACTCCTAGTTGTTCCAGGTGTTCTGCAGAGTCCTAAAATTCTCAGGCTTCTCAGAGAAATAAGACTATGGATTTCTGCTTGTTCAGTCAAGCAATGCAGCCAGACTGCAGAGTACCTTCAGGCAAAAAGATGTGGAAATCACCCAAAGTGACTGCTTTCTTGCAGTCTTTTGCCCAGTTTGGTTACTCACCAGGTCCTTCAAACAGTTGACTTTTACATTTTGCCCACAATTTGCAATTGTTATCTAAAGGAAAGTTACTCCAATAAAAACTATTTCATCATTATCAGAATTGGAACTCCCCTTAAGGAATTTATTATATAATGAGACAAAACAAATATGTTAAACAATAAGTGAAATAATTCCCAAGATTTTTGAACAGATGCTTGGTTTTGTGAACCAGAGGAGAGCCTTGAAGACTTGAGCAGATAGGAATGGCTTTCTGGAGAAAGTACATGCTGAGCTAAGAGTTAAGGGTTTGGTTAGGTCCAAATGGTTTTCAGAGGCAAGAGAGGACATTCTAGTTAAATCAACAAGTTGGGAATGAATATCACTTGTTCTTAGGACTAGGAGATTTGCCTGCTTTTAGTTGGAAGTACTCACTGAGTATCTTGGGCAGTGTGGATGGTTGAGAAGGTTGAGGCCAATATACAGAGGATCTGAGGGTTTAGATCTGATACCGTAAAAAAGATGAGCTGCTGAAAGTCTTTGAATGGTGGAATCACAGGAATGAAAGATGAATCTTAGCAATTTGCAGAATAGACAAAAAAAAGGTTATAATTAAGTCCACTGGGAGGCTGTTGGTTTTGTTCAGGTCTGGATGATAAGGGTTTGTAACGAGGCTATTAGTACTTGAGAAGAAAGGAAGAAAATTATATAAGAGAGAGAATCACAGAATGTAGAGGGTAATTTGATATTTGGAAAATGCCAGGGAGAGGGATTTACTCTGTTTCTTTAATAGTCTAGAATTTACTATCTTCTAGTAAACCAAAATTTTATGAGCACATGATATATGTAAAGAACTGTGATAGGGTGTGTGTGTGCATGTGTGTGTGTGTGTGTGTATTTATATTGACTTCTGTCTATTGCTGATTCTAGTTTTAGATGGTATAACTTGAAGGACAGTGCCCCTCTCTGTTCTCTCAAAAAATACCAAGTGCTCATTAAAAGTTATATTACTCTTTGGGCCCTCAGTAAATTCTGATTGACTAACAAAATTTTATCTTACCCGTAAGAGACACTATTGATGCAAAGTCATTCCAGTATCTAATGATTTAAGTTGTATTTTAAGCCTATTTTCTCTTCCAGATTCTCTTACATGTTGGAAATGTATTTGAAAAAATTCTCACTTCTGCAAGGCCAGTTTTCAGAACCCATATTGAATTTGAAGGCTACAGATGAAGGACAGATGGTCATATCTGATCTTGAATATGTTTTTGGAAGAAATTTTTAAAGAAGACTTTCATTATAGGGATTCTCTACTGTCATTAATCACTTAATTTAAGTTATCCTAACCTTTCTATGACTAAGCCATGTAAATGATTATTTTTCCCTTTTCCTAGTTTTATATCTTTGAAGAATCTATTCACTCTACCTTGAGTGCCTTAATATTTCTCAAAATTAATTTTTATATATTTATTCAGAATATACTATTCACTTATTTGGGGCTATATATTTAGCAAGAAACTCTTTAAAGTTGAAATTTAAGTTAATCTGTGTTCTCATTTAATTTTAGGTGACTGAACTTGAATGTGTTAGTAGCCAAGCAAATGCAGTACATACTCATAAGACAGAATTAAATCAGACAATACAAGAACTGGAAGAGACACTGAAAGTGAAGGAAGAGGTATTTGCTGCTTTTTACTCGTCTGTAATCTAGCTAACATGTTTGTACAAAGTATTAGATTCCATGTCAAATTTAAAAGTATTTTATGGAATAAAGTCAGGTTGTGACCTTTTTTTTAGGATGAAATTTTTCTTGAGTGGTATTAAGCTTGCTCATATTTTCTCTATCCTTATTTCTGTTATTATGAACTGTGGTGAGGCAGTCAGACCAAGATACCACCTATTGCCTTCCAGATGAGAGTTGCATTTATACAGTCAACAGAAAATCATTAGGGGTTAAATGGATTTTAAAAGCTGTTGGTTTCTCTGGGTTCCAGTCAAAACTTTAATATCTTAGGAAAGAATTATATCCACAAAGCTTGAAGCAACATTAAAATGTTCAGATTGTTATTTCTAAGCATTGCTGTACCAGAAGCACCAGGTTAGACTTGTTGCTGTTGCTTAAGATTATTGTTCTAGACAGCGTACATATAAAGATGAATTCATCCCTCTAAAAGTCAATATGAAGGAATGTTTTTAAAATCATCTTTTTCTAAGAACTAGAACAATAATTTCAGGGGAAAACAAGACCTTCCCTTGCCTTGATATAGTTTGAATGTTAAGACATTGCTCTGTCTTTTCTAGGAAATAGAAAGGTTAAAACAAGAAATTGATAATGCCAGAGAACTACAAGAACAGAGGGATTCTTTGACTCAGAAACTACAGGTGAGCTGTAGTAAAAACTGTTATTCACTTCTGCATAGAAAGGCATCATTTTTTCACATAGCACTGACTTTTTTTCTGAGACTCCATTTTGTAGGTTTTGGTCATTTTTCTTTTCCAGGACTTCTGATTCATGCCTAATCTTTGATTTTTAAAAAGTTACTTGATAACTTCATGTATGTAGCTTATAATTATCATAGATGGTCATTTATAAATTGTAAATTATTTAGTAAATCCTTTTGGAAATTTCTACTTTTAATTAAAAAAAAAATACTCTGGGTTTGGGCATGGTGGCTCATACTTGTAATTTCAGCACTTTGGGATGCGGAGGAGGAGGATCACTTGAGCTGAGGAGGTTGAGGCTGCAATGAGTCATAATCACACCACTATACTCCAGCCTGGAACAGAGTGGGATACTGTCTTAATAAAAAGAAAAAGAGAGAGAGAGAAAGAAAGAAAAGAAAGAAAGAAAACCCTGAATTTAAAGAAAAATTTGCAAATTGATTTCATTCAATTTGGGAACATTATTATTATGATTATTATTTTTTACAATGTACTAATGTATGAATTATACCAATAGTTGTGCCCTAATGGAACACAAGTTAGTACTTTTCGTTCTTCAGTGTAATTAATTTTACTCACTTTTTTCTGCATAAATAGTATTCTTCCTGATTCCAGTGTACAAAAAACATCATGTGTCAGTGGTAGTCAGACATGGTAAGGGAAGATTTCTCAGAATTTATTACCAAAGTCTTCTCTTGCCAGCTCAGGCAGTTTTCTTATACCCTCAGGGTTAGGTGCCTCAATAAAGAAGGGTTAGGATGACTTTGGAGTAGAAATAAGTATATGTATAGAGTGAGGAATCTGAGATAAGGCATAATAAGAGGGACCTGAAAGCCCAGGATTGGAAAGAGGACCTAGATTATAATAAGAACAGCCAACATTTATTGAGTGCTTGCAACATATCTGACACCGGGCTTAGTACTTTACCTGTATTATGCATTTAATCCATGTAACAGTCATAATAACCCAGATGAAGAAACTGAAGCTTGGAGAGGTTAACTTGTCCAACCTATATTTAAATGGAGACAGTCAAATTTTAAAATCCAAATCTTTGACCACTAAGATAATGGTCAAAATACATTATTTTAGTAGTCAAAGACATGGGCTTTAAACCCCTTCATAATAATCCTTCATGAAATAAACAGATTCCTTATATAAAATGGAATATTTACCTCTCCCCTTCCCATCACTGGCTTTCAGTAGTCTGGGAAAAATGAGATCACTTGTTTTGGTTGGCCCTATTAAATGCCGTTTGTATATTTTAATCATCTATATAGATTAGTGGTCATGAACTTGGGGCATTTTTGAAGCCCAGGGGACATTTAGCAATGTGTGCAAACATTTTTTATTTTCACAATTAGTGGAGCGCCACTGATATCTAGTAGACAAAGCCAGGGATGCTGCTAAGCATCAGATTATCCAACCCAAAATGTCAATAATGCCAAGGTTGAGAAATCCTGATGTAGAACTTAAACATGAAGCATGGAATCAGGGCTGGAAGAAAGGGGGAAATTCAGTCAAGTTTTGTCTTTCATTTGTTTTGGGTTTCGAGTACTTGCGATGGATGATTCAGGCATATGTTAAGCACTTAACTTACATTAGCTCTAATTCTCACAGTAGCAGGTGAGGTATCCCCATTTTCAAAGAGAAGACAGCAGTTCAAAGGTGTTAACAAGTTTAATTAAGGCACTTAGCTAGAAAGTAATGAGGCCTAGATTTATTTTATTCCAAAGTCCGTTCTTTCTGCGTTACCACACTTCTTCAAGCAACAAACAGTCAAGTCATCCTTAATGATTCTTTTAAAAAGTATTTTCAGTTATATACACATTTACATTGTCTCACTTATGAAGAGAAACAAAGAGATGATATATTTATATCAAATTTCTAATGTTGATAATTCTAAATGTATTTGAAGCCAGGCATAGTTGCTTATGCCTATAATCCCAGTGCTTTGGGAGGTTGAGGCAGGAAGATCTCTTGAGGCCAGGAGTTCAAGGCCAACCTGGGCAACATAGCGAAATGCTGCATCTACAAAAAAATGAAACAGTAGAATTAGCTGGGAGTGGTGGTGTGCACCTGTAGTCCCAGCTGCTTGGATCACTTGAGCCTCGCTTGAGTTGGGAGTTGCAGTGAGCTATGATCACACCACTGCACTCCAGCCTGGGTGACAGAATGAGACCCTTTCTCAATAAATGTGTGAATGAATGGATTTCATCATTGATAGAGCAGTAATTGAATTTTATAGCTGGCACTTGAAATTGTGAATATAATTCTTACCCATCCTTTCACTGAATATCAAAAATATTATCAAAACAACCTACCTAGAACAGGACAGGGAAGCTTTTAGAAAACCTGAGGATGAATTCTAGAAGAACAAGCTACAGAAAATAACATATTTTTTCCAATTCAAAGAAATTTCCTCCTCTGCAGCCTTCTCCCTCCCACAGAAACATCTCCTGTTTATCAAAAGTCCCAGCACCCTTGAACCTCCATTCATAAGTTCAGTACAGAAAATTGGGATCATTAAATTCCTTGGAAAAGAATCCTGAAATTGCAGTGTTTAGAGTTGGATTAGTATTTAGAGTTGAATATGGATAGAAAATGTATAGTTATTGGTAAATTAAGGATACCGTGATTCAGTTTTTCTAATTTATGAGTTTTTGATATTTGGCAATATTTGGATATTTCTGTTATAAATGTCTATGAAAAACATGTCCATTGTAAAAAAAAATTAGAAAAATTTCAAAAAATGTACTTAGCAAGGTTAGTATAAAATCATAATTCCATAATATTAAAAAAATCATAATCCTGTCATCTTAAGGCAAAGTAACTGGCATTTCCTTGTCCCAGTGTTGGTTTAGATAATATTTTCTTTATAAGAGATGGATATAGATACCATTTTTTGTTTATATACATTTTTATCTAACTTTTTGTCATAAGCCCAATGGCTGCATAGAATTCTCCCATATAGAGGTATCATAGTTTTCTTCCAGCATTCCTATAGTGATGGCAGTTTATGTTGTTTCCAGTGTTATGCTATAAATAAATAATATTACAACCTTTTTCATAAATCTTTGCCTTTCTGATTATTTCTTTAAGATAAACTTTCAAACAAGAATTGCTTGGTGTCAGTGTTTTAAAATTTCTTATGCTGGGAAATTGACATCTGGAAAAGCAGGGTACCCACTGGATATTGGTACCCCCTGGACCCGTTCTTTGCCATCTCTTAAGAAATGAAGTGACTCAACTATTTAGTTAATTTTTAAATTATGAATAACATTGAACAATTTTTCACATGCATTTGGTCTTTACCTGTATCTTGAAGTCACGAGTGCATTTTCACCTTAGAGCATGTGGAATATCTTTGCCTGGAATTCTTTGCCCAAATCTTCAGATGGCTGGCTTCTATTTTTAGTTTAGGTCTTAGTTCAGATGTTAATTTCTCTGACTTCCCAATTTAAGCACTATGCTACAGTCCCCACATCCCATCCCAGGTAATTTTTGTAGTATTACCATTTTTTATTTTCCTTTTAGTACTTATCACTATCTGAAATGATCTTGTTTTTTATTTCTATTTTGTTTTTAAACTATTTATTTTTATTTCAATAGGTTTTTGGGAACAGGCAGTATTTGGTTACATAAATAAGTTCTTTAGTTAAACTTTTTATTTTGAAATAATTTCAATCTTACAGAAAAGTTGCAAGAATAATACAGAAATTTTTTATATACCCTTTACTTACATTCCCCAAATGTCATTTTGGCTATATTTGCTTTGTTTTATTCTGGATGGCTCTCTTCTCTCTCTCTCTCTCTCTCTCTCTCTCTCTCTCCCTCTCCCTTCTTTTCCCTCCCTCCCTTGTAAGACAGTGGTAAGTATTCATGTATTTGTATCTAAGCACATCTAAACACAGAAAAGGTAGAGTAAAAATACAGTAGAAACGATAGAAAAGGTACAGTAAAAATACAGTAGAAAAGGTAAAAATTGTACACTTGAATAGGACACTTATCGTGAATGGAACTGTAGGACTGGAAGTTGCTCTGGGTGGGTCAGTGAGTGAGTGGTGAGTGAATTTGAAGACCTAAGATATTACCATACACTGCTGTAGACTTTATCAACACTGCACTTAGACTACACTACATTTATTTTTTAAAATGTTATTTCTTCAATAATAAATTAGCCTTAGCTTACTGTAACATTTTAACTTCATAAACATTTAAAATTTTTTTAACTTTTTACTTTTTTGTAATAGCTGCAAACATAAACATGTATTCAGCTGTAGAAAACTATTTTCTTTATATCCTTAGTCTGTAACCTTTCTTCCTATTAAAAAATGTTTTTAAAACTTTTTAAACTTCTTTTAAAAAACGAAGACACAAACACACATATTAGCTGATGCCTACACAAGGTTGGGATCATCAATATCACTGTTTTCTACCTCCACATCTTGTCCCACTAGAAGGTCTTCAAGGGCAATAACAGGCATGGAGCTGTCATCTCCTATGATAACAATGCCTTCTTCTGGAATACCCCCTGAAGGACCTGCCTGTGGCTGTCAGATAATTAATGTTTTTTTAAATAAGTAGAAGGAGTACACTCTAAAATAACTTGAATAGTAATAAATAGTATAGTATAATAAATATATAAACCAGTGACATGGCCATTTATTTTTATCAAGTATTATGTACTATACATAATTGTATGTGCTATGCATTTATACAGCTGACAGCACGGTAGATTTATTTATATCGGCATCACCACAAACACATGAGTACGGCATTGTGCTGTGACGATATGGCAGCTGCTGGGTGATAGGAGTTTTTCAGCTCCCTTATAATCTTATGGGACCACTGTTGCATATGCTGTTCATGCATTGTCATGCTGTGCATGACTGTATTCAATGGGAAGTCTTATACTTCTTATTTGATATACTTGTTCTTTCTCATTGTCTTTTTTGATTACCTAAAGTTAGTAGTGATGTGTCTACTTTGTGAAGTTTCTTTTTCTTTTTTTTTTTTTTTTTGAGACAGAGTCTCACTCTGTTGCCCAGGCTGGAATGCAGTGGTGTGACCTCAGCTCACTGCAACCTCCGCCTCCCAGGTTCAAGCTATTCTGCCTCAGCCTCCCGAGTAGCTGGGACTACAGGTGCATGCCACCACACCCGGCTAATTTTTTGCATTTTTTTAGCAGAGACGGGGTTTCACCGTGTTAGCCAGGATGGTCTCGATCTCCTGACTTCGTGATCTGCCCACCTCGGCCTCCCAAAGTGCTGGGATTACAGGCATGAGCCACTGCGCCTGGCCTTTTTTTTCATACATAAAAAAAAAAAAGATTTTGGCCAGGTGCGGTGGTTCACACCTGTAATTCCAGCACTTCTGGAGACCACGGCGGGAAGATTGCTTGGGCCCAGCAGTTTGAGACCAGACTGGACAACATGGTGAGACCTTGTCTCTACAAAAAATTAGCCGGATGCAGTGGCACATGCCTGTGGTCCCAGCTACATGGGAGGCTGAGGTGGGAAGAACGTTTGAGCCCAGGAGGTTGAGGTTGCAGTGAGCCGTGATTGTGCCATGGCACTTTAGCACTGGAGACAGAACAAGACCTATCTCAAAAAAAAAAAAAAAAAAAAAAAAAAAACCACAACATTTTGATTAACTAGTAAGTGCCACTTATGAATTTTCCTTATGAATTTCTGTTTTTATCTTATTTATTCCTGCCTTGTGCTTTGTTTTTTATTTTTTTAGCATTTTGAAAGGGGATTTAATTCCTTTTTTTCATTCTTTCACTTTTATTTATATATGTGTTTCAGGCTGTAGATCTTCCTCTGATCATTGCTTTAAGTATATCCCATAGATTCTGATATTTAATGTTTTCATTATTATTTCTGGAAATTCTGTGATTTTGACTTTATTTCCTTTTCATACAACAACTCTATGAAAGGTATAAAAAGTCCCTTAATTTCCTGGTGGAAGGGTCTTTTTTAATCTTTTGATTTAGTTATTAATTTCTAGTTCTATTGCATTGGGATCACAGGGTTTTATTTGTATAATTTCTATGTTACGTAATTTACTGCTGCTTTTTCGGTGACATAATATTTTATCAGTTTTTATCAGTGCTGCTTGTGTGTCTTGTGTTCATATACTTGGATAGTGCTTTGTGACCCAACTGAAAATATTTTCTAGTAGATAACTCATTCATGTTTATTGATATGATTTTTATGTTTGGTCTCAATTCATTGTTATCATTTCTGTGTGTGCATTGTATTAATAATTTTTCTATATGATGTGTTCTTTGCTCTTTTTAACTATCTCTTGATTTTTAAATATCTCTTGATATTTAAAATGGTCTTAGTTTTGTTGTAGTGGTTACCTTTGAACTTCCACCCCTTTAAAATGCTCCTAGTTACCTGTGTTCATATTTAAACGTATACTGTCTGGTTTGTTTTTTGGGGGTTTTTGTTTGTTTGTTTGTTTTTTGTTTTTGAGACAGAGTCTCACTCTGTCACCCAGGCTGGAGGCCAGTAGCACAATCACAGATTCCTACAGTCTCGACCTCCTGGGCTCAAGAATTTCTCCCTACTCAGCCTCCCGAGGAGCTGGGACTACATGTGTGTGCCACCAAGCCTGGCTAATTTTTTAATTTTTTGTAGAAGTGGGGTTTCACTCTAGTGCCTAGGGTGGTCTTGAACTCCTGGGCCCAGGCAATCCTCCCACCTTGGCCTCCCAAAGTGCCAGGATTACAGGCATGAGCCACCGTGCCTGGCCTGGTTTGTTAGTATTTAATGATATCCTTTGACTGAATTGTTAACACACTTAGTAATAATGTGCTTGTTATGCTCTCATTTTTCTCTTTCTCTTCCTATTTTTTGGTTGCATTATTTCTACCTCGTCAGAATACTAAACAGATTATTTTTTAACTATCATCTACATTTGTTTTAGTCTTTATACATTAAATATATTAAATGTTTCCTGTCTTAGTCCTTTTGTGCTGCTGTAATAGAAAACTACAATCTGGGTAATTTATAAAGAACAGAAACTTCTCACACTTCTGGCAGCTGGAAAGCCGAGGTCAAGGTACGGGCGGGTTTGGTTGTGGGACTGCTTTCCCCTTCCAAGATGTTGCCTTGTTGCTGCATCCTCCAGAGGGAATGAATGCGGCCTCCTCACGTCGGGGAAGATGGAAGAGCAAGCCAGCAACACTGCAGGGGAAACCTCTTTTATAAGGACCTACTCCCATTCATGAGGAGAGGAGCCCTCATGACCTAATCGTCTCTTAAAGGCTCCACTTCTTAATAGCATCACATTGGCCACTACATTTCAACACTTGGATTTTGGAGGGGACACATTCAAATCATAGCACTCACCATTAAGTCCTTTTTCTGAAGTTTCCACAGTGATCTCTTGGTTGGATAAAGCTTATCTTCTTGTGGATGGTTGCAAAAGAGCTCATGGATACATACTTTCTGAGATCTTGCTTATTTAAACTTTTTTTTTTTCTCATATATACAGTATTGGGGCGAGAGCTTGGCAAGATATTTAATATAAAATCCCTGGTTCATAATTTTCTTTCATTGAGTTACTTGAAAATGACACTCCATTATTGCCTTGTTTTGTATATTTCTTTTGAGAAATCTGATTCCAGTCTGATTCTCTTGCCTTATAAGTTTTGGACTCATTTTGCTTGTGTGCCCTGAGGATTTTTCCTTTATTTTTTAAATAAAGTTTAAATGATATACTAGAATATTTCACAAAATTCATTGTTGAGGGTGTTTTCCCAGGTACACAGTGGGCCTTTTTAATTTGTATATCCAGGTTTTTCTTTATTTCCAGGAAGTTTTCTTGCATAAAAGTTTTAAATACTAGTTCTGTTCTAATGTGTTATTTTTCTTCTTCAGGAGCTCCAATCTTGTGTAATTTGATTTTGTTTTTTGCAACCTCTTTCTATTTTCTTTACTTTATCTCACTTTCATTCTCTAGGATTATTTAAAATAATAAGTAATAATTGAATTAAAAATAGTTTTATTCAAATCTATTTTTCCTTGGGTCCTTATAACTCGGTTTTCATTTCTGATAGATTTTGCCTTTTTCTTCTGTTTCTCTCATGAGTTCAATCAACCTTTCTGTTCTTTGGAGTTTTGCTTGTTTTACCTATTTCTATTCTAAGTTTTTCAATATATAATTCAAACTTGTTTTTAAATGCTTATTTGAGAATATTTAGTTCAGAGTGGAATATTGAGTTAGAGTTTTCTTCTGATTCCTAGTTGGTTTTTGGAAGATTCATCTACTCAAGTGTTTTTAGTATTTTCTATTTTCTATTTCCTTTTGTAAGAGTTTGTGTAGATGAAGATTGCTTACACATTTGCATTTTGTGGATAGAATAGCAGTTTGGGGTGGTTTATAAATTGTTAGTTCAAAAACACCCTCTTTTGCAGAGACAATCAGAAGAAAGATTGTATGTCCTTTAATAGTTTTTCTTTGGTCTTAAATTTTCCTTTCTTGCTTATTTTTCCCTTTACCCCACAAGATTCCTTTCTCTTCCTTTTATCTTCTGCTCTTTGGAACTGTCTTCAGCCTTTCTAAGACTACCTCCTCAAGTTTCGTTTATACTGTTAAGTTCCTTTCTTATAGTCTGCTCTGGTTTTCTAGAACTTTTTTTTCAGTATTCTGGCGTTCACACTGGTAGTGGTTTTCTCTTTCTTGGGGTTACCGTAGTTTAGTCTGAGCCCTTTTGTTCTCTACTCTTCTGGGCATTGCCCCCACAACTCTGCCTTCCCTTTTGCAAAGGGTTAGAGTGAGAGCTTCAGAAATACCTCTGCTGGAAATTGGTGCTTATATTTTCTAATTAAAGGCAATTTGATGTTTGTATTGTTCTGTATCTTCTAGTTATGTTGAAGTCATGGAATTTGCATGCCTTTGTATAGTTTGTATAGTTTATATAGTTTGGGGAGGATAGAGGACTGTGATTGCAGTGTACACAGTCACTATTACCTTGGCTGCCCAGAAATCTATTATGTTTACCTCTTTATAGCCAGCGTCTTCCTTATAGAATGTATGTTCTATTAAAACCAGAACCATCTTTGTTTTATTTACTACGTTATCCCCAATGCCTAGTACATAGAAAATGTAACTGTTGAATAACTGCTTCAAAATGTGTGTATGTTTTACCCATTTTTCTATTAAATTATTCTACTTGTCTTGATTATTTATAGTTCCTATTATATAGAAGGTAACAGTCTTATAGGGCAATAATACCTCTTATTCATAAGAGCTTAAGTATATCAGATGTCAATTTTTCTACAGCTTTTATTTAGATTAAATGATGCAAGATTTAAATTTATAGAAAATTAAAGCTGGGTTTAGTACTGTAATCCTAGTACTTTGGGAGGCTGAGGCAGAAGGATTGCTTGAGACTAGGAGTTTGCAACTAGCCTGGGCAACATAGTAGGACCCTATCTCCACAAAAATATTTTAAAAATTAGCTGGGCATGGTGATGTGCACCTATAGTCCTAGCTACTCAGGAGCTGAGGCAGGAAGATCATGTGAGCCCAGAAGGTTGAGGCTGCAGGGAGTCATGATTGCACCACTGCACGTCTGGGTGACAGAATGAGACCTTGTGAAAGAAAGAAACGTGTACGTCTGGGTGATAGAATGAGACCTTGTGAAAGAAAGAAAGAATGAGAGAGAGAAAGATAGAAAGAGAAAGAAAGGAAAGAGGAAGGAAGGAAGAGGGAGGGAGGGAGAAAGAAGGAAGAGGAGGAAGGGGGAGGGGGAGGTTCAGAGAGGGAGGGAAGGAAGAAGGGAAGGGAAGGAAGACAGGAAAGGAAGGAAGGGAGGGGAGTAGGGAGGGAGGGAGGAAGGAAGGAAATTAAGCTGATCTGGTGCCATTGGTGGTATTCATAATTGTTATTTAATTTTCTTTTAATCATTGTAGTATTTTAGGCTCTTTAACAAATAGCATAACCTCCTGTCCAGTAGGATTTTATACCTTGTTTTTGCCTTTGTTTCCTTTTATTGATAGATAATATTTTACGTATTTATGGGATACATGTGATAATTTTTACATGTGTAGACTGTGTAATAATCAAGTCAGGGTGTTCGAGGTATTCAGCTCCTTGAGTACTTATCTGTGTGTTGGTAATATTTCAATCCCTCTCTTATAACTACTTTGAAATACACAATATATTGTTGCTAACTATAGGAACCCTAGTCTGCTATCAAACATTAGAACTTACTTCTTCTATCTAACTGTAAATATATATCCATTTACCGATCTTTTTTTCATTTTCTCCTCCCACCATCACACCTTTCCCAGCTTCTGGTAACCATCATTCTATACTCTATGTCCATGAGATCAAGTTCTTCAGGTCCCACATATCAGTGAGAAGATTCAGTATTTGTCTTTCTGTGCCTGGCTTAGTTCACTTCACATGATGACCTCCAGTTCTATCCATGTTGCACCAAATGACATGATTTTACTCCTTTTTAAGGCTGAATAATATTCCATTGGATATATACCACATTTTCTTTATCCATTTATGTGCTAATGGACACTTAGGTTGATTCTATGTCTTTAGTATTGTGAATAGTGCTGTGATAAACATCCCAGTGTGGGTATCCCTTTGATGTACTGATTTATTTCCCCTTGGACATATATCCAGTATTGGGATTACATGATTGTATGTTAGTTTTTTATTTTTAGTTTTTTTTAAAAAATCTCAAATAGTTTTTAGCAGTTGTACTAATTTACATGAATCATTGTGTAAAAGAGTGCCCTTTTCGCTATATCCTCACCAGCATCTGTTCTTTTTTGTCTTTTTAATGATAGTCATTCTATCCATTCAATTCTGATGTTATCTGAAAGTAATGATAATAGCCATTGTAATTGCAGTAAGATGATAGCTTTTTTTTTTTTTTTTTTTTTTGAGACAGAGTCTCGCTCTGTCACCCAGGCTAGAGTGCAGTGGCGCAATCTCGGCTCACTGCAAACTCCGCTTCCCAGGTTCATGCCATTCTCCTGCCTCAACTTCCTGAGTAGCTGGGATTACAGATGCCCACCAACATGCCTAGCTAATTTTTATATTTTTAGTAGAGATGGGGTTTACACCATGTTGGTCAGGCTGGTCTGGAACTTTTGACCTTAGGTGATCCACCTGCCTCAGTCTCCCACAGTGCTAGGACCATAGGCATGAGCCATCGCACCTGGCCATAAGATGATATCTTATTTGGTTTTGATTTGTATTTCCTTGACGATTAGTGATATTGAGCATTTTTTAATATACCTGTTAGCCATAATATGTCTTCTTTTGAGAATTCTCTATTTATGTCCTTTGCCTATTTTTTAGTGGAGTTATTTGTGGTTTTTTGTTGAGTTGTTTGCATTTCTTGTATATTCTGGATATTAGTCCCTTGTCAGATGAATAGTTTGCAAGTAGTTTCTCCCATTCAACAGGTTGTCTCTTTGTTGTTTCCTTTGCTGTGCAGAAGCTTTTTAGTTTAATATAGTCCCATTTGTCTATTTTTGTTTTAGTTGTCTGTGTTTTTGAAGTCATAGACATAAAGTCTTTGCCTACACCAATGTCCAGAAGTGTTTTTTTAAATGTTTTCTTCTAGTAATTTTATACTTTTAGGTCTTACATTTAAGTCTTTAATCCATCTTGAATTGATTTTTATATATGGTAAGAGATAGGGGTCTCACCCTATCTCTGAGGGAAAAGCTTTTCCTCATTCACTATGATGTTAGTTGTGGGTTTGTCACTTAGGCTTTTATTATCTTGAAACATGTTCCTTCTGTGCCTAGTTTTTTGAGCATTTTTATCATGAAGCGATGTTGAATTTTATCAAATGTTTTTTCTGCATCTGTTGATGATCATATTTTTTTCCTTCATTCTGTTGATGTGATGTATCATTTATTAATTTCTCTGTGTTAAACCATCCTTGTTTCCTTGGTATAAATCCCATTTGATTATGGTGTATCATCTTTTTGATACACTGTTGAATTCAGTTGGCTGGTATTTTGTTGAGGATTTTTACATCTGTGTTTATCAGGGATATTGGCCTATTGTTTTCTTTTTTTGTTGTGTCTTTGTCTGGTTTTTGGTATCAGAGTAATGCTGGCCTCATAGAATAAGTTAGGAAAAGTTCCCTCCTCTTCAATTTTTATGGAATAGTTTGAAGAGGATTGGTATTAGTTCTTTATTGTTTTGTAGAATTTGGCAGTGAAGCCCTCTGGTCTTGTACTTTTCTTTGTTGGGAGACTTCTTACTACTGATTCAGTCTTGCTACTCATTATTGGTCTGTTCAGGTTGTCTATTTCTGATTCAAATCTTGGTAAGTTGTAAGTTTCCAGGAATTCATCCATATCCTCCAGGTTTTCCAGTTTGTTCATGTATACCTTATAATAGTCTCTCGTAATCTTTTGTATTTCTGTAGTGTGAGTCGTAATGCTTCCTTTTCCATTTGTGATTTTGTTTATTTGGGTTTTGCCTCTTCTTGGTCTAGCTAGTGATTTATCAATTTTGTTTATCTTTTCAAAGAACCAAATTTTTGTTTCATTGATCCTGTATTTTTTTGTTTTATTTTTTGGTCTTTGTTTTGTTCTCCTCTGATCTTTATTATTTCCTTCTGCTATTTTGAGGTTTGGTGGTTTTTTTTTTTTGCTTTTCTAGTTTCTTGAGGCACATTGTTAGATTGCTATTTGAAATCTTTCTACTTTTTTGATGTAGGCATTTATTGCTATAAACTTGCCTCAGTACTGCTTTTGCTTTTGCTGTGTCACATGGGTTTTGGTATGTTGTATTTCTGTTTTCATTTGTTTCAAAATATTTTTTAATTTTCATCTTAATTTCCTCATTGACCCAATGGTTGCTCAGGAGCATGTAGTTTAATTTTCATATATTTGTATAGTTTCCAAAGTTTTTCTTGGTATTGATTTCTGGTTTTATTCCATTGTGGTCTGAGAAGATAATTAATACGATTTCGATTTTTAAAAATTTGTTGAGACTTGTTTTGTGGCTTAACATATGATCTGTCTTTGAGAATGTTCAACGTGGTAATGAGAAGAATTGTTGTATAAGATGTTCTGTAGGCCAGGCGAGGTGGCTCATGCCTGTAATCCCAGCACTTTGAGAGGCGAAGGTGGGCAGATCACAAGGTCAGGAGTTCGAGACCAGCCTGGCCAACATGGTGAAATTCCGTTTCTACTAAAAATACAAAAATGAGCCGGGCATGGCGGTGGGCACCTGTAGCCCCAGCTACTCAGGAGGCTGAGGCAGGAAAATCGCTTGAACCCAGGAGGCAGAGGTTGCAGTGAGCTGAGATCGCACCACTGCACTCTAGCCTAGGCGACAGAGCTAGAGTCTGTCTCAAAAAAAAAAAAAAAAAAAAAAAAGATGTTCTGTAAATGTCTGTTAAGTACAGTCTGTCCAAGGTCCAGTTTAAATCCAATGATTCTTTGTTGATTTTCTGTCTAGATGATCTGTCTAATGCTGAGAGTGGGGTGTTGAAGTACCACACAAATTATTGTATTGGAATCTATCTGTCTTTCAATCTAGTAATATTTACTTTATGAATTTAGGTGTGCCAGTGTTGGGAACATATATATCCTCTTGCTGGATTGATCTCTCTATCATTATATAGTGACTTCATGTTTTCTGTTGTTTTTGGATTAAGGTATATTTTATCTGATACAGGTATAGCTACTCCTGTGCACTTTTGGTTTCCATTTTCATGGAATATCTTTTTCCATACATTTACTTTTGGTCTGTAAGCCTTTTTACAAGTAAAGTATGTTTCTTGTAAGCAGCATACAGTTGGTCATAACTGTAATCCATTCAGCCAGTCTATATCTTTTAAGTGGAGAATGTAATCCATTTTCATTCTAGGTTACTATTGATATTTGAGGTTTTGTTCTGTCACATTGCTAATTGCTTTCTGGTTGTTTTGTTGTTTGTTCCTTCCTTTTTCTCCTATTGTTCCTCATTGTGATTTGGTAGTTTGGTGTAGTGATACCATTTGAATTCTTTCTCTTTTTTATTTGTGTTTAACAATATTTTATACTTTCATGTGTTCTCAGGATGGAAAATGTCATCCTTTCATTTCCAGACTTAGATCTCCCTTGAGCATTTCTTGTAGGGATGGTATAGTGGTGATGAATTCTTTCAGCTTTTGCTTTTCTGGGAAAGACTTTATTTCTCCTTCATTTACAAAGGATAATTTTGCTGGATGTAGTATGCTTGGATAGCAGTTTTGTTTTTTGTTTTTCCTTTCAACACTATGAATATATCACCCCATTCTTTCCTGGCCTGTGAGGTTTCTGCTGAGAAATGCCCTGTTGGTCTGAAGGGGGTCCTTTTTAGGTGACAAGATGCTTATCTCTTGTTCTTTTTAGAATTTTGACTTTAGACAATTTGACTATAATGTGCCATGGAGAAGACCTTCTTTCATTTTATCTGTTTGGGGATCTCAGAGCTTCCTGTATCTGGATGTCTAAATATCTTGCTAGATTTGGGGTGTTTTCATCTGGTATGTCATTAAATAGGTTTTCTACCCTTTTGCTCTCTCTTCACCTCCGGGAACCCTGATAATTTGCATATTTTATGGCCACTTTATGGTGTCCCGTATGTCACAAAGGCTTTGCTTATTCCTTTTTATTACTTTTTCTTTATTTTTGTCTGTATTATTTCAAAAGACTTGTCTTTGAGTTCTGAAATTATTTTTTCTGTTTGATCTGGCCTATTGTTGAATCTTTTGAATGTATTTTTTATTTCATTCAATGAATTCTTCATTTCCAGAATTTCTGTTTGATTCTTTTTTATAGTGTATATCTCTTTGGTAAATTTCTCATTCATAGCCTGAATTATTTTTCAGATTTCTTTGTACTTTTTTTTTTTTGGAGATGGAGTCTTGCTTTGTGGCCCAGGCTGGAGCGCAGTGGCATGATCTTGGCTTATTGCAACCTCTGCCTCCGAGGTTCATGTGATTCTCCTGCCTCAGCCTTCAGAGTAGCTGGGATTACAGGTGCATACCACCATGGCCAGCTAAATTTTTGTATTTTTAGGAGAGACAGGTTTCACCATGTTGACCAGGCTGGTCTCAAACTCCTAACCTCAAGCAATCTGCCTGCCTGAGCCTCCCAAAGTTCTGGGATTACAGGCGTGAGCCACTGCACCTGGCCTCTTTGTGCGTTTTTTACAATTCTCTTGTATCTCAGTAAGCTTCTTTAGAATCAATAATTTGAATTCTTTTGGGGGGACTTTATGAATTTCGTTTTGATTGGGATGTGTTGCTGGAGAATTATTCTTTTCCTTGGAAGGTGTCACATTTCATTGCGTTCTCATGTTTCATGTATTCTTACACTGATATCTACACATCTGGTGTAACAGTCACTTCTGCCAACTTTTAAAATTTGCTTTCATAGGGGAAGATTCTTTCCTGTAGATGTATCTACGCTATTGGATGCACAGGGCACTTTGGCTTTGATTCCGAGTGTGTTCAGTAGCATGGTGTCTGTATGATTTCTTTGTATGTAAATAGCATCAATAGTACCTGTGATTTTCTTAGTGGCTTAGGGTGCAGTTCGTGGAGGCTGTGGTGAAGTTTTGCTGGGGACTGGGACACCAGGTGGGCCAGTCTTTGGACCCTGATGGTGGTACCAGTGGGCCAAGTATGCCTGTCCTTAGGCTCCAGGGCTGTGTTTGCTTGCACCAGTGTTAGCAGTTCCAGGCAAGCTGATTTTGGGGTCTCCTGGTGTCTTGGAGGCCAGTAGTGGCAGCAGTGCAAGGGTGGGTGGGTTCTCCGACCCCTGGGCAACTGGTGTAGTATGGACGATGGCAGTGGTGGGACAATCCTCTGTGTCCCGTGCAGTGCATGCTGGTGTTGGCAGTGGCTGCAAAGGGCTGGACAGGCCATTCTCCAGGCCTGCAGGTGGTATGTGCAGGTAGGTGCCAGCTGTGGTGGTAGCAGCCAGGAAGGTAAGCCCAACCTTATTCCCCTGGGAGGAGTGAGTGTTTAGGTGCCAACATTGGTGGACTGGGCTGGGCAATCCCTTCACTCCCCCTACCCCCCGATTATATGCTGTGACATGGAGGGGATCAAAGCCAGGCCAATTAGGCTAGTTTTCAGGCCCCCTGATGGTATGTGCAGGTGCCAGCCATGGTAGGTAGGGGCGGGGCAATCCCCAGGAATGCTCACATTGTTGTCCTGCTGCTCAGAAGGACAATGCCACCTTCATTGGTAGCAGCCTTGGCTGATGTGTGGGAAATGTGCACGCCACTCATGCCTCAGCCCTGACGGTGGTAGCCTGTGCCTCGATGGCACTCAGCCTGGGTGCAGTAGCCTGCAGTCATTTGCACCTAAGCACTGGGTGTAACAGCCCATGTTTCTCTTGAGCCTTAGCTACAGCACTGTTGGGCTCTAGGACACTGCAGTTTATTGGAGGTGGGGCTCTAAAATGGGGCCTTGCTGCAGCTTAGGTCTCGGGTTGTGTGGCACCCAGCGCTAGCGCTCTCCCGAGAGCAGTGCTGTCACACAGTCTCCCAGCAGTGTTAGTTTCCAGTGCCTGTGAGAGCCAAGAGATTTTCCCATGACTCAGATTGCAGGATTCATGGTGGAAATATGGACCACTGAGGTTCTCTTACCCTTTATCCATATTGGGGAATCTCAGCTCCCCACCAATCCTGGCCAAGCCGACTTCCTTCTTCCTTGCTTTAGGTATTTCTTGTCATTTTTTCTGTTGAATTCCAGTGTCCTCTCTTGGATGATCCATTTGAAGTATGATTAGTCACTATTTCGGTCCTTCTTAGTAGAGGAGGCAAGTACAAATTGCTTCTAGTCAGCCATCTTGAATCCTCTCCCACCTTTTAAAGCACTCAGGAGGGAGTTGATGATTCTGGTCTACTGTGCTTTATCAGGGCTGAACAATGCCTCTCTCTAGTTGCCCCTGGTGTGTGCCTTACATTAGTAAAGGAAAAGAGGGAAATAACAGAGCCAAAATGATAATGAGCAGAAGAATGAGTTTGGAAGGAGAATGAAAGGCAAGGCCGGGCGTGGTGGCTCACGTCTGTAGTCCCAGCACTTTGGGAGGCCGCGGCAGAACGATCACTTGAGCCCAGGAGTTTGAGACCAGCCTAGGCAACATAGTGAGACCCCATCTGTACAAGAAAATAGCAAATAGAAAGGCAAGAAGGGAAAGGTTGGTTGGAAAATATGGACAAAAGGTGCTGAAGTTATTGTTGTCAGAATATATGTATATAAAATTCTCTAATATAAATGTATATAAATATTTATATATTATATATATTTATATATTTTATATATATTATATAAATATATATTATATATTTATAAATATAAACAATATATAAAAATATGTTATATAAATATATAATAAATATTTATATATTTATATTACAGACAGAATTTTAATATATATTATATATAAATATATAATATATATTTATATTAAAATATAAATATAATATATTAAAATATAAAATAATTTATATTTATATAAATAATTTTTATATATAAATAAATATATATTTATATATTTTATATATATTTATATATACATGTATTTATAAATATATAAATATATATATATTTATAAATATATAAATATATATATATTTATAAATATATAAATATATATATATTTATAAATATATAAATATATATATATTTATATATATATATATATATGGACAAAAGGTAGACACCTAAGAAGTGCCACTCACCATGGCTTCTGTTACCTCTTCGCCCCTGTGCTCTAAGTTGTCTATTCTTGCTCTAGGAACATATTCTCTTTGCCTAAAAATAGACTAGCACCATCAAGCAGTGTATTAGGTCCTTTTTGTTATCTAACTAGTAAAATTCCTGCAAACAGAGAGATGCTTAGAGTAGGGGATTCATTGTAGAGAGAATAACACAGTTTTATTAGCTGAGGGAATTTTGTGTTTTGCTTGCTTCCCTTGAAAATGTTTGGCTGTTGCATTGATTGGCAAGGAAACAAGGGAGCCTTTCATTTTTGGGAGGGCTTTAGAGGGCAAACTGGGTGGTGCCTGGTGAAGTGGGTGTCTGCTAGTGAATGACATTTGGTCTATTTTTATAGTTGGAAACATTCTACCCTTAAGCTATTGTTTAAGCAGGCAAGAGAGCATGCTGTGCAGTCATGAGTGGAATTTTTACATTTGATCTCAGGATCTGTGTCCTCCCTCATAGTTAAAACCTCCATGTGTTTGGCTTCTGAATTTATAAATATTTTATTAGTTTGAGATTCTCCTCTCAATTTACTTATCTTGACCTTGCAGATTAACCAAAGTGAAGAGATTGGAAACATACCTGGCTAACATCTAACAGTCAATAGTTTGAGATTCGATTCCTTAAATTCTTCCTTTAAAAATCATTATAGCTGCTTGATTCCTTTCTTATATTTTCCCAGGCTCTTGCAACTCATCTGTAGCATCCTTGAGCCTTGTCAAACCACTGACAAAGATAACCCAGAGTTATTACTTTTTAAATGTATTCGAGCCAATTTCCTTTTTTTTTTTTTTTTTTTTTTTTTTTTTTGAGACAGAGTCTTACTCTGTCACCCCAGGCGGCTGGAGTGCAGTAACGTAATTTCGGCTCACCACAACCTCTGCCTCCCGGTTCAAGTCATTCTCCTGCCTCAGTCTCCCGAGTAGCTGAGATTACAGGTGCCTGCCACCACGCTTGGCTAATTTTTATATTTTTAGTAGAGACGAAGGGATTCGCCATGTTGGCCAGGCTGGTCTCGACCTCCTGACCTCAGGTGATTCAGCCTCCCAGAGTTCTGGGATTAAAGGCATGAGCCCTGCCCCAATTATTTTTCTTGAAAGTTTAATTTTTACATTGTGAGAAAAATTTAGTTCTTAATTTTTTTTCCATTCTTTATCCAACTTGAGAGAAGAATAAATTTTTGGAAAAAAGTGTCTGTAATTTCAACACCAGAACTATTTTTTATTTCTTATTTCTACATTAATTCCTAGTGTTTGTCCTCATGCATACGAATTTTTGCCAGTTTCAGTGAGCTACTTTATATTCTGTTCTTTTCATTTAACATTTACCAGATTGTCTTTCAGTGATCTAATTTTTTTTAAATTTCCACTGTCCTTTAGACTTGATAGAATTCCTTTAGAGATTAACATTTAAATGATGTATTAACATTTTGAAACATCTTATTTTCTGAGGCTATCATGTTGTGTAACTAACATCAAGATATTTTCGTTGTCCCATATAGTTTATATATCTTAATGTAAATTGTGTCAGTCACTTAGTTTCTCTCAAATGTAAAAGTGAGCTTTCCAGAACGGATATATAACAACTTTCAATTCATTGCTTATCTGAATTGCTTATTTAAAGTGTAATAGTTGGCTTTCTCCCATTTTTCTCAATCTGATTTTTTAACCAAAATGAAATCATTAGCTTGATTTATGTCATTTTATTTTTTTAGACTCACTTTATTATATTTGTCACATTTAGAGACAATTTTAAAAGCAGTAATAGGCCAGGCGTGGTGGCTCACACCTGTAATCCTAGCACATTTGGAGGCCGAGGCAGGTGGATCACTGGAGGTCAAGAGTTCAAGACTGGCCTGGCCAACATGGTGAAACCCCGTCTCTACTAAAAATATAAAAATTAGCCAGGTGTGGTGGCGTGTGCCTGTAATCCCAGCTACTTGGGAGGCTGAGGCAGGAGAATGGCTTGAACCTGGGAGGCGGAGGTTGCAGTGAGCCAAGATTGCACCATTGCACTCCATCCTGGGGGACAGAGTGAGACTGCGTCTCAAAAAAAAGAAACAACAACAAAAAAACAAAAGCAGTAATAACTGCTAAATAATTTTTAAGTGTGCCAGAGTTTATTCTGTCAAAAACAAATCGTTTAGTGTTTCTTTTGTTGTCATGAACATTTGATTTCCTTTTGTCATTTTTTTCCCTTGGTTTGCAATGTATTGGAACTGTTAACTTATAATTCTCTAATATGTACAGTTATTATGTATCTTCACTACAGTTTCTAGCAATTGAGTGATACTCTCTACATATACATTTATTTGATATTGAGGCAAAGCAAAGAATAACATATTCAGAGGATCCTAAAATCACGTTTTAGAGAGTTACTTTCTTGTCTAAATCTTTCTCTAGAGTTGCCAGTAAACAGAAAAAGTTAATTTCTTTCTCTTTCTCTGCCTGCTTTCACCTGTGATTGCTAATAATTATGCATTAGGAGAAATAGGTGGGCAGCAATAAAAATGAGATCTAAGTGATCCATAAGTAGGTCTTCAAGCCTGTCTTGGTATTTGAGTACCTAGAGTGTTGCCTGGCACAAAGTAATGACTCAGTAGATTTTCGTTGAGTGGTTAGATAGATTGATAACCAAGCCAGTCATTAAAATCGTATTGCTCTCTGGGATGGCCAAGTCTAAAATCTCCTTAAATTGTGCTAAATTAAGATTCTGCAGCTCATCCTGACAGTCAAACTGCATTGATTACCACAATATTGGTAATAACAGAGAGTTGTATTGTTTTCTAAGTGATGAATTGACATGTATACATGTTACACTTTTGTTTCTGAAGGAAGTAGAAATTCGGAACAAAGACCTGGAGGGACAACTGTCTGACTTAGAGCAACGTCTGGAGAAAAGTCAGAATGAACAAGAAGCTTTTCGCAATAACCTGAAGACACTCTTAGAAATTCTGGATGGAAAGATATTTGAACTAACAGAATTACGAGATAACTTGGCCAAGCTACTAGAATGCAGCTAAGGAAAGTGAAATTTCAGTGCCAATTAATTAAAAGATACACTGTCTCTCTTCATAGGACTGTTTAGGCTCTGCATCAAGATTGCACAAAAAAAAAAAAAAAAATTGAATATCACTCCTCCAGGAGGAGGATCTTTTGAAATTGGAATTGTATATTTCACTGTAAATTTTAGAATCCAGCTTGTAGCTAGTTGGGGAAAAAAGAGATGAAAAACTTGAACTACAAATTACCTCCATGTATATTATTGGCCATAGTTAACTAGAAAGTTATAAATAGACACTTAATGCAATCTTTTTTCCTGATATTAGCCAATGGGAGAATTAACAATGTCTAGGTCACATCCCCTTTTTGTGTTCAACACAGTGAAGATTATCTGCTTTTTAAATTAATTTATTTACGATATCTAGAGCTGTGTTTTGTGCAAAAACTTAGTGATGAAAGCCTGTCTTTTGTTGTAATCTGAATAATTTCTCAGGATATTTTTGCACTGCTGAGAAGCAGTGCCATTACCAATTAATTCTTGCCAGGAGTGAGAGAGAGCTGTATCTTTAATTGAAATATACTATAACTGGGTGTATAGAGTTCTTCCCTTTTCTGTGCTGGAAGATATTTCACTCTGGTGACTACTCTGGTACACTCTGGTGTTCTCTAATCTTGTCTGTTGTATAGTTTACTTTTCCATATCGATTCCATGTATTTATGAGAAGATATTGTCTCCCATTTTATTACACATTTTAAAGCCAACTAATGAAGGCAGCTGAGTCCCTCAGAAATTTTTCTTTTTAAATTTCTAATAAATTTGACACACAGTACTGAAATACAGCAGCCCGTCATTGACAGGCTGGTCTAGCAATGTTAAGTATATTTACAGAATATGCAGTTACATTTATTTATATATTTTGCAAGAAATCTTTTCTGAATGATCAATGCATTTCAATTTACGAATAATAATGGTTATTGGGGAACTGTTTATTATAGATATTTTAAGGTGTATAGCTATTTTAAAGGGGGTCCATTTACATCAAACAGCCGATCAGAGGACTCTATCTAAATTGTGATCGTGGCAGATAGAGATGGAGTCATGTACTCTATCTGGCTCTACACATCAATCACATCTTGATCCAAACCTCACAAGGCAATATTCTGAACTGTTAACTAGGTATTTCAAAACAGGAATTAAATTCAATAGGTTCTTCTCAGTGAACAGGTTTTAATGTTGTTTTGATGTAATTTTAAAAGACTTTTAGCAAACATGCATTTCTTTATATGATATATTTCTTTTACGAAGCTATTTTAAAAGTAAGCCAAGTGCTGTCTAGTCTGCTTATAAAGTAGGAATTGCATCAGAGTACATATATTCTTGCTGTACAATGCCTGTGATGTTGAGGAGGGTTCTTTTTTAAAGTGTATGCTTGAGTAACTGACTCTATGGAGTCTATAAATGCACTGACTTCTTGTTTGTACCCCAAAATGATCGAATTGTTAAGTACAAAATTAAGCTAATTAACCAATTTGTAACCATTTTTTCACTCATAAACAGCTACTCAATACTAGACAATTTTGTTTTTTATGTATGTGTATGTACGTAAATACATACATATTAATTTACATTAGAGTGAAAAATAAATGGTTTGTTTCTGAAGTTAGTTTCTAAAGTGAGTTTTCAGGTGTCTCTGAAAAATTTATAACAATCATGTATTATATGTGCTGTAACATCATGTACGTTACCTCCATCTATTTTAGGATATTTTCCTCACCTATATATTATAGGGAGAATAATTTAGATACACATGCTCAGAGCTGAGATATTTCTCTGATAAATCAGGTAACAAAATGTATTTGATTGATGGAATTTTGAAGTAAATGTGATTTTATCCATCAGTTTCTGAGTAACAAAGAGCACCAAGTTTTAATTTAAATAGGAGATTTAACACTAGGGATCAGGGAGTTTAGTATGAAGAGTTAAAAAAATTTAAAAAACAGTGTAAGCTGTTGAAATGGCAAGTGAATTATTTTAATGATGTAATAAAATATTTTTAAATTTTGACATAGTGATCATTTAATGAAAAAACTCACCAAAATGTCTCCATTTGAATTGTATTGATAATGTGGGACATATGTGTGATTCAATATATACATATACCCATATGTATATACAGAAAATTATTTTTAATACTTTCCTACTGATGTGAAATTTAAAATTGGAAATTTTGTGAGTGTTTTTCTTGTCCAATAGAGCCTAATTGTTTCCTTTTTTAGTGATTTAACAATCTCTTGAGGGCTGCACCTTTAAATTCCCAGATTGTCAATAGACATGTACAGTATATGGGATAAGGTGGACACAAGTGCACATATAAATAAAATCTTCTTAAGACTTTTAACTATTCATTTACAGTAGGAGAGTATGTAGAAATCATCATCCACAAGTCATAATTAGGTTGTGTGCCTACTGTAGTTTTTTCCATTTCTGTATTATATAAACATTTGCATATTAAAATTTGATTTTTCCCAGAGACAAGTATTATATACTGTATCTATATTTAAATCAAACTGTGGTAATATATTTCTCAGAAAATAATGTTGGGGACTATAGCCTGAACATGTGGACTTGAAGCGACATGGAGGAGGAGGTTGATCCCATTGTGTATAAGTTAATATGTGATAACTATTGAATCTTGTACAAAAACAAAAATTGGAAAAAAAAAAGAAAAGCAAAAATACAGTTTTTATTTTGAAATACATTTGTTCTCTGGAGAATGTACTTTATCTTTTTTTCCTCCAGTCTTTTACAGATATTTAAAAGCATTTAAATTATGACAGCATTTACTTAAATCTTTCAGGTGCTACTGGATTTTGCATTAGTGTGTTATGTTGTGAAATCCTAACTTTGACATAAAAGGTTTTATAAGTATTCCCCTGCCTGGAAAATTAGTTTTTGTTCTCCTCTCTCTCTCTTTCTCTTTCCCACTTTCTTTCTGCAGACTAAAACATGCTCACGAAGTTGCATCTCTCCTTGTCTCTATAGAAGATCTCCAGTACCATCATAGATTTGATGTTCTGCTGTCATTGAACTGTTGGGAAGCAGTTAGAGGAAAAGCTCACTTTTTTTTTCAGGTGGAAATAAAAGGAACACTCAAAATTAAGCCAACACCGCCACTACCTTTAAAAACTAGTTTATTTGCCCTGTTAAAATTAAATGTATTCTTTAACATGTGGGCTACAGTCTCCCATGTTTTTATTTAACTGAAGCATATACACTTCAGTCATTTATCTCCTTGTGGTCCTGATTTTGTCAGTACTGGAATGGGAGGCAGGTCGGGGAAAGTTTGTTTGATGGCAGTGGATTCTTATTGTTGTTTTAACCATTGCATTTATTTGATATCAAATGATTTTGACATCCTGAAATTCTGTGCTTGAAGTCATGAAATGATTTTCATTGAATTTTTGCCTCCTAAATGTATAGCATGAAGTAAATTAATTTATACAAAATCTTAAGAAACCTTTAAGGTAAGAAGTAGTTGAGATTGACACCGTTAGAAAATTTCTCAATTTCTAAATTTAGAAATTACTAGAAAAGGAAAGGATGTTTCATTCACCTTACTCCAAATTGCGAAAGTGTATTTTTTCCTAATATTCATGTTAAATTTTACCTTAAAATTTTTATGATAGTTTTTCTTCATGAGAAACTGATATATAGATGTCACGCAAATACAAGCAAAGTTACTGAATTAAAGTAGTGGGTACTTAGCATTTTTTGTTTATATATTACCTAGTAAAATAGCTAAAAATCATATCCCAGAAAACTCAAAAACTCAGTCAGCACTACACTGCCTAGTGGTTTCTGCTTAGTACACTAAATAGAAAAAAAAAAAACATTTTAAGTGATTTTTACCAAAAACGTGAACTAGGGAGAAATTGCATCAGGACTAGAATAGACAGAAGGCCACAAACTCCTAGTCGACTTCTTGTCAAGTCTCTGATCTCTGTAAGGACCTCTCTTTTAGGTTAAAGGACACACCGCTTCTCGGCCTTTTGGCTAAGATCAGGTGTAGGTTAAAGGACATATTCCAGAAGCCACCCAGATTATATCTGGGTGGGAAGAGGATATTTTTTTGTGAAAGCAGATGCAGAAAAAAGAGCAGGAACATGCTGCCTTCAGTTTTTATCTAAGGCATATCAGGATAGCCAGAGACACAGACCAACTATTTCCTTCCTTGCTGCTGCTTTTAACCAAACAGATCGAGATGGCACTGAGTTTCAGAGACTTTCAGAAAACCCTGTCACTTGTCTTGTCAGGATTTGTAACCCAATATGAGACACCTGACATTCAGAACTCACCATTTTGTGGGATTCTGACCTACTTTTTTTTTTTTTTTTTTTTTTGAGATGGAGTCTCACTCACTCTATTGCCCAGGTTGGAATGCAGTGGTGCAGTCTTGGCTCACTGCAACCTCTGCCTCCCAGGTTCAAGCAATTCTGCCTCAGCCTCCTGAGTAGCTGGGACTACAGGCACCTGCCGCCACGCCTGGCCAATTTTTGTAGTTTAATTAGAGTCGGGGTTTCACCATGTTGCGTAGGCTGCTCTTGAACTCCTGACCTACTTTTGTCGGTTGTTTTCGTATCAGATATACCCAGGGATAGAGGTATTACTCTGTTTTCTTCTAACAACAAGAAGTGAAGATAATGGGTGCCTAATAAATGCAAATATAAGGTCATTTCTGTAGCACAGAAAAATCTTTTGTGTTTATCAACATTCATGATTTTTCTTGTTACCTATGTATTATAACTACTTTACTATATACACAGATATATTGTCAATCACATCTATATGAATTGTGGATATGACTTACTTGATTATTCTACCTTAATTTATAAGGAATGACTATCTCAGGAAGCATGACTAGAAAGCAGATGTAGTTGAAGTGAATGTTTTCTCTGACTTCAGTTTGAAATGGAACATCAAGAAGTATGTATTAAACATCTGCTATGTGATAGGCACTGTACTAATTGATATTTTATTTCTATGGATAGTGGCCTTTCCAGGGGTATTCCTGTGGGAGGGGAGGGGGATAAGGAAGGGAAGAGGCTCAAATGATTCTACCTGCTGTTCCCATGGTTATTGGTCTGGTTATCCAGCACACTGGTGAAAAGGTGGAGTTCTTGCTCATATTTGTGGTACAGTTTTTTTGGCTTTTCTGTCTTGCTTCTCTAGAGTATCTCTGTTAGGGCACTTGTTAACTAAATATTTCACATCTGGTCTTCTGAACGTCTTCAGTCTTCTTTGGTGTTTACAGTACTTCTTATGAAGTTATAAATTTTACTTTCTTTGCAGGTGTCATTTATGCAATATGTTTTGGACTCAATTTTTTTTAAAACTTACAAACTTCCAATAATCCAACGAAAGTAAGTAATTCTTTATATGCATAATTTTAATCTATAAAATTTAAGCAGCAAACTGTTCGGCCTTGGGAAAGCAGCTCATCTCTTAAGTTTTTAATGAAATGAGTTGTAAACCTATAAAACTCATCCCCTGACACTATATAGTAGTTCAACAAGATATGGGTTTTGCTGTCAGTACTGGGTGACTTTGTGGTCAATTCTGGTTGTGCCAGAACTTAATGTCTTCCTTTTTTTTTTTTTTTTTTTTTTTTTTTTTTTTTTTTTGAGGCAGAGTCTCGCTCTGTCCCCCAGGCTGGAGTGCAGTGGCGTGATCTCAGCTCAATGCAAGCTCCGCCTCCCAGGTTCACACCATTCTCCTGCCTCAGCCTCCTGAGTAGCTGGGACTACAGGCACCTGCCACCACGCCTGGCTAAGTTTTTGTATTTTTAGTAGAGACAGGGTTTCACCGTGTTAGCCAGGACGGTCTCAATCTCCTGACCTCGTGATCTGCCCACCTTGACCTCCCAAAGTGCTGGGATTACAGGTGTGAGCCACCACGCCCGGCCCAGAACTTTATGTCTTTCTAGGTTGATCAAACCATTAGATCAGTTGCAGAAATAACTCATGGCTCTAGGATCTTCAGAGAGATGGTAACAAAGATCAGGGTGAAAACACTTCGGTTTTTTTGTTTTGTTTTGTTTTGCTTTTTGGGGTCGGTTTTTTTTTGTTTTGTTTTTTTTTTTTGGTCTGAGTTTTGCCCTTGTTGCCCAGGCTGGAGTGCAGTGGCACAATCTCAGCTCGCTGCAACCTCTGCTACCAAAGTCCAAGCGATTCTCATGTCCCAGCCTCCTGAGTAGCTGGGATTACAGGCGCACACCACCACACCTGGCTAATTTTTGTATTTTTAGTAGAGATGGGGTTTCACCTTGTTAGCCAGGCTGGTCTTGAA